>NC_135232.1:365912549-366533383 GCF_051348905.1 Ranitomeya variabilis
ACAAGGTTCATCTTCACTCATACTTATTACCAATAATATCCAAATGTCACAGCCGAAAATTATTTATTCTAGGGTATCGGACACTGTTAAAGGATGCCACTAGACGTAGATAACTACGACCCTGGGAAACACCAGATTTTCTCTTTACAAGATAGGGACGATGATGGTTTTGATGACGATTTTGAACTTTACCACATCCCCACCAAGAAGATGAAGATCACAGCTGCAAACAATCTGCAAAAAAGGCCATGAATGTCTGGAAATTCATTTTCTCTTGGGCAAACTTTCCCTCTTACTAAAGTGGTACCGAATGATGCATACACAGCTCTCATGTCTACTCAGCGTGAGATGGTTGAAAGATGATGTATTCCGTTTTGTCCATGTCCACTTTTTGAAAGCGAGCAAAAAAGAAGGATGAAATAGCGGGAAGACGTGTGATTTTGGTTAGTAAGGAAGTGATGTCAGGTACAGATAGGTAGATGTTTGTGTCCTCGGTGTGCTGACATGAGCTGTACCAGGCCGAAGGTGTAGATGGCGAAAAGTAGGGGTCCTAGAACACCAAAAGACAGGGGTCGAGATGACGAGTTGGTGTGGGAGATGAAGACAATGAATCTCCCCATAACAGTCTGGTTGTTTTTTAAAGACTCTGCCGATAACCCCAAAAAGACCATTTGCACCACCGGCCATATCCGCAGCAGCAGGGGTAGAAAAACTACCAGCCTAACCACCACCAGCATGATCAGGCATATGGCAGGAAAGCACCCGACTTTGTTGGCCGAACACCAGGCTCCATGAACAGTGTCTGCGGGTGATACCAGTGCTTCTTCCTCTGTTGTGCGTGCAAGCCAATCCCCTGTCCATGGTGCATGCAAAGATACCTCCTGCCCTTCATCTGTAGTTGCACACAAACTCAACTAGCACCATCGAGAAGCACGTCCATGTCGTTGCCCCAGGGCAGCGTTCAGTTCTCCATACCCCAGTCATAAGAACGCAAGTGGAAATACGCAGCCAATGCCACACAGGCCACAGTACTAAATTCACACATTTCTCATCTGTTGCGCTCAAAATGTTGCATTTTTCGTGGGAGAGGGAAGCTTTCCGCAACCTGATGGCAGTGACCGTCACGAGGTACTCAGTCCCCAGCTGCCACAATTTCTCTTGGTCTGCCGGCACGGCATTACACAAGCAAGCATGTGTCCCACAACAGTACCCGGGTCCCTCAACAATGCTGTTACAGGGAAAGTGCACCTAACCACGGACACGAGGACAAGTGCTTGAGGGCAGGGACGGTACATCTCGCTGATGGTACACTGAGTTAGCGTAGAGGAAGCCATGACCCAGTTGGACATTGGGAGACCATGTCACAGATGTATGGAGAAGGCAGGTTGTGGAAGGCTTTGTATGTCATAGTTAGGGTTTTGAACTGTAGCCTCTGGGCAACAGGAAGGCAGTGAAGGGCCTGGCAGAAAGGAGAGGCTGGGGAATAATGGAGGGACAGTTGGATTACTTGGGCAGCAGTTTAGGATAGATTGGAGTGGTGTAAGAGTGCTATAGGGAATGCTAGAGAGTAGAAGGTTGCAATAGTCGAGGCGGGAGATGATGAGGGCGTGCACAAAAGTTTTTGCAGTTTCTTGTAATGTACGGGGCCAGGAAATGTTTTAGAGTTGTAGTGGGCAGGAGGAGGCAAGGGCTTGGATATGTAGCTTGAAAGAGAGGGCAAAGTCGAAGATCACCCCGAGGCCCCGAATATGTGGGACTATTTGTCTGTGTGTGCCGTCCTGGCATTACACAGGCACATACCCCACAACATTACACATGCCCTCCACAATGCTGTTACTGGGAAAGTCCACCAAACCACAGACACGTGGACAAGTGCTTGTGGGCAGGGAAGTTACATCTTGCTGACGGCACACTGGGTTAACATAGTGGAAGCCGGGACCCAGTCTGACCTTGGGATGGTGCACGCCCTCCCAACCCCCAGTATTGCGCGCCCTACGTCAGTCTGGGTTGCCCCCACAGTCTACAGCTCCTGCACCTCCTCCTCTTCTTAAGCCTCCATCTCTGAAAGTAGCACTTCAGTCACAAGCTGGAAGCACTGCAGCACTGACTCATTCAAGAGGCAACAGGCTGTGCTGAAGCTAATATGCTTAGGTGACAAAATACACAATGCTGAAGAGTTGTGGACAGCTCTGAAAGAGAAGTCAGATCTGTGGCTGACACCGCTGAACATACACCCAGGCATGGTCGTGTGTGACAATGGCTGGAACCTGGTAGATGCTCTGAGGCGAGGCGAGCTCACACTCATGCCATGCCTGGCCCATGTGCTTATCCTCATTGTTCAACGGTTTATGAAAAGCGAGACAGAGCTGCCAGATCTGCAAGAGAAAGTACGACGCCATGCGTACCCATTTTAGAAAGTCAGGTAGAGCTTCATCCACCCTTGCCGTGCTTAAGCAGCGTTTGCAGCTTCTGGCTCACCGACTGGTGTGTGATGTTCCCACGTGTTGGAACTCTGCACTGCAGATGTTGGAAAAGATTTGTGAGCAGAAGAGGGCAGTTGGTGACTACCATCATCAACAAGGCCGTCAGTTCTGACTTCAGACATGAAATCTCTATAGTGGACATGGATGTCAGACATATGTACCATCCTCCAAAACTTTGTTGAATTCAGCAAGATGGTGAGCGGCAATGATGCCATAATTAACGTCTCCATCCTGCTTCTCTGTGTTCTAATAATAATATTTATATTTATTTATATAGTGCCAACATATTTACAGTTTAACAGTTTTAAACACAACAGTCCTAAGTAACAACGATAACAGTAATACAATAATTAAACTAAAATAAAAAGACCCTGCTCGTGACAGCTTACAATCTACGCTAAGTAACAATGATAACAATAATACAATAATCAAACAGAAATAAAACTACACTGTTACGGACAGCTTACAATCTACACTAACAAGGATAACAGTAATTAAACAAAAAAAAAACGATCCTGCTTGTGACAACTTACAATCTACAATGAGGTGGGGGAGATAAAAACAACATGGATGTATTGACAATGATGTATTTACAATGATAGTACTGAGGTTAGTCGAAAGTTGTGGAGGCATGAGGACAAGGAGGAGGAGGAGAGCATGGTCACTTATCCTCTTGATGAGGACATGGAAGTATTGACTGTTACCAGTCTTGCATGCATGGCTGAGTTTATGTTACGCTGCCTTTCCCGTCACCCTTGCGTTCTCAAAATTTTGGGTGACAGGCAATACTGATTGGTGACACTTTTAGACCCACGCTACAAGGAGAACTTTATATCTCTTATTCCAGAGGCAGACAGGTGTACTAAAATGTTGCAGGACCAGAGGGCCCTTCTTGCAGAATTATTATTATTTTCCCATCTGAAAATGCTGGCAGCAGAGGTCACATACACAGTTCGTTGGCAAAGCAAGGAGTAGAGGTGAGAGAGAGTCCAATCCAGCAGAGGCAGTGGAACACTGGCAAAGTTCTGGGAGAGTTTTCTCAGACACTCCCATCGCCCTGGCCCTGAGGCGCGGGGGACTCTCACAAGGAGTGCAAAGTTTGGGAAGATGCTGAGGGAGTACCTTGCTGACAGTACCAATTTCCTCTGCCATTCTTCTGTGCCTTATAATTATTGGTTAGCAAAGCTGAACACGTGGCATGAACTGGGTCTCTCTACTGCGCACGTGCCCTGTACTCGCGGTCATGGAGTGCACGGTGCCTCGCTCTCTGGCGGTCACTGGGCACAGGGCGCCTCACTCTCTGGCAGTACCACTTTTAGTAAATATAGGTAAACTGACTCAACAGCAGTCTAGTCTGAACTGGTGCATAACCAAAAAAGACTTACATAGCAAATAGATCAATGGCTGCTCTCAACTGTACTAAAGCAAGGAAATGTGTGATACATGAAATGTGAATAGCTTAATGGCTTGTGAAATCTATGAAAAAACACATGAGATGCTTAGCACAAGATTTGGCCAAAAAATGTGAGCCCATCCAACAAACGTCAAGGTAATCTCAGATCGGATGGGTCCCTGACCTGACTGCCTAGTGTGAATACTTACCTCTGGCTAATAACATGGTAAAGTGTTATGACCTGGTGGTTAAGGAGCAACATGGGACAAGCTCTGAGGAGGTGGAATCTGTACTGACCGCAGTTCCTGATCCTAACACCAACACTAGAAGTAGCCGTGGGATGTTCCTGTCACTCCCTAGACACGCAGAGTTTACAAAAATAATCTCCACACCGACTCACGGTGTGGAGGGGCAAATCTGCTTTCCCCAGAGCTTCCAGCTAAGCTGAACATATCATACTGACAAGCTGGACAAGAAAAAACATAACATGAGCTGAACGATTAAGTCCACAGAAAGTGGACAGCCAAAAGAACAAGCAATGACTTATCTTTGCTGAAGCAGGCTATCAGAGAAATCCAAGGAGAGATCTGAATCCAACCAAGAAACATTGACAGCTGGCACTGGCTGAAGACTAAAGCCAGGCTAAATAGCAGAGCCAGGAGAGACGATCAGTGGAAGCAGCTGCTAATGCTAAACCCAAGGAGCAGCAGTTCCACTCAAAACCACCAAAGGGAGCCCAAGGGCAGAATTCACAAAAGTACCATTTACAACCACCGGAGGGAGCCCAAGAACGGAATTCACAACAGTACCCCCCCCTTGAGGAGGGGTCACCGAACCCTCACCAGAGCCCCCAGGCTGATCAGAACGAGCCAAGTGAAAAGCACGAACCAAATCGGCAGCATGGACATCGGAGGCAACAACCCAAGAATTATCCTCCTGGCCGTAACCCTTTCACTTGACCAGATACTGAAGCTTCCGCCTCGAAAAATGAGAATCCAATATCTTCTCCACCACATATTCCAACTCCCCCTCAACCAACACCGGAGCAGGAGGATCAACAGAGGGAACCACGGGCACCACATATCTCCGCAACAAAGATCTATGGAAAACATTATGGATGGAAAAAGAAGCTGGAAGGGCCAAACGAAAAGATACCAGATTGATAATTTCAGAAATCTTATAAGGACCAATAAAGCGAGGCTTGAACTTAGGGGAAGAAACCTTCATAGGAACATGACGAGAAGATAACCAGACTAAATCCCCAACACGAAGCCGGGGACCAACACACCGACGACGGTTAGCAAAACGTTGAGCCTTTTCCTGAGACAACGTCAAATTGTCTACCACATGAGTCCAAATCTGCTGTAACCTGTCCACCACAGAATCCACACCAGGACAGTCAGAAGGCTCAACCTGCCCTGAAGAAAAACGAGGATGAAAACCAAAATTACAAAATAAAGGCGAAACCAAAGTAGCCGAACTAGCCCGATTATTATGGGCAAACTCGGCCAATGGCAAGAAGGTCACCCAATCATCCTGATCAGCAGACACAAAGCATCTCAAATAGGTTTCCAAGGTCTGATTGGTTCGCTCAGTTTGGCCATTTGTCTGAGGATGAAATGCTGAAGAAAAAGACAAATCAATGCCCATTCTAGCACAAAAGGACCGCCAAAACCTAGAAACAAACTGGGAACCTCTGTCAGACACAATATTCTCCGGAATGCCATGCAAACGAACCACATGCTGAAAAAACAATGGAACCAAATCAGAGGAGGAAGGCAACTTAGGCAAAGGTACCAAATGGACCATCTTAGAAAACCGGTCACAAACCATCCAGATAACAGACATCTTCTGGGAAATAGGAAGATCCGAAATAAAATCCATGGAAATATGCGTCCAGGGCCTCTCAGGGACCGGCAAAGGCAAAAGCAACCCACTAGCACGGGAACAGCAAGGCTTGGCCCGGGCACAAGTCCCACAGGACTGCACAAAAGAACGCACATCCCGTGACAAGGAAGGCCACCAAAAGGACCTAGCAACCAAATATCTGGTACCAAAAATCCCAGGATGACCAGCCAACACCGAACAATGAACCTCAGAAATTACCTTACTTGTCCATCTATCAGGAACAAACAGCTTCCCCACTGGACAGCGGTCAGGTTTATCAGCCTGAAACTCCCGAAGCACCCGCCGTAAATCAGGGGAGATGGCAGAAAGAATCACCCCCTCCTTGAGAATACCAACCGGCTCAAGGACTCCCGGAGAATCAGGCAAAAAACTCCTAGAGAGGGCATCAGCCTTCACATTCTTAGATCCCGGAAGATACGAGACCACAAAATCAAAACGGGAGAAAAACAGGGACCATCGAGCTTGTCTAGGATTCAACCGCTTGGCAGACTCGAGGTAAATCAGATTCTTATGATCGGTCAAGACCACAACGCGATGCTTGGCTCCCTCAAGCCAATGTCGCCACTCCTCGAATGCCCACTTCATAGCCAACAACTCCCGATTGCCGACATCATAATTACGCTCAGCAGGCGAAAACTTTCTGGAGAAGAAGGCACACGGTTTCATCAAAGAACCATCAGAACTTCTCTGAGACAAAACGGCCCCTGCCCCAATCTCAGAAGCGTCAACCTCAACCTGAAAAGGAAGAAAAACATCCGGCTGACGCAATACAGGGGCAGAAGTAAAATGATGTTTAAGCTCCTGAAAGGCCTCAACAGCCGCAGAGGACCAATTCATCACATCAGCACCTTTCTTCGTCAAATCGGTCAGGGGCTTAACCACACTGGAAAAGTTAGCAATGAAACGGCGATAAAAATTAGCAAAGCCCAAAAATTTCTGAAGGCTCTTCACAGATGTGGGTTGAATCCAATCATGAATGGCCTGGACCTTAACAGGATCCATTTCTATAGCCGAGGGAGAAAAAATTAAACCCAAAAAAGAAACCTTCTGAACTCCAAAAAGGCACTTAGACCCCTTCACAAACAAAGCATTAGCACGAAGGATCTGAAATACCATCCTGACCTGTTTCACATGAGACTCCCAATCATCGGAAAAAAACAAAATATCATCGAAATATACAATCATGAATTTATCAAGATAATTCCGGAAGATATCATGCATAAAGGACTGAAACACAGATGGAGCATTAGAGAGCCCGAATGGCATCACAAGGTATTCAAAATGGCCTTCGGGCGTATTAAATGCTGTTTTCCATTCGTCACCCTGTTTAATACGAACAAGATTATACGCCCCTCGAAGGTCAATCTTAGTAAACCAACTAGCCCCCTTAATCCGAGCAAACAAATCAGAAAGCAAAGGTAAAGGGTATTGGAATTTGACCGTGATCTTATTGAGAAGGCGATAATCTATACAGGGTCTCAAGGAGCCATCCTTTTTGGCAACAAAGAAGAATCCAGCTCCCAACGGTGATGAAGACGGGCGAATATGCCCCTTCTCCAAAGACTCCTTTACATAACTCCGCATGGCTGCATGCTCTGGCACAGACAGATTGAAAAGTCGGCCCTTAGGGAACTTACAGCCAGGAATCAAGTTAATAGCACAATCGCAGTCCCTATGAGGAGGAAGGGAGCGGGACTGGGGCTCATCAAATACATCCTGGAAATCCGACAAAAACTCAGGAACTTCAGAAGAGAGGGAAGAGGAAATTGACATTAAAGGAACATCACTATGTATCCCTTGACAACCCCAACTAGTCACAGACATAGATTTCCAATCCAGCACCGGATTATGCACCTGTAACCATGGAAAACCCAGCACAACAACATCATGCAAATTATGCAACACCAGAAAACGACAATCTTCCTGATGTGCTGGAGCCATGGGAGCCATGTACATGGTCAACTGTGTCCAGTACTGAGGTTTATTCTTGTCCAATGGTGTAGCATCAATCCCCCTTAAGGGAATAGGGCTCTGCAAAGGCTGCAAGGAAAAACCACAGCGTCTGGCGAACTCTAAGTCCATTAAGTTCAAGGCAGCGCCTGAATCCACAAATGCCATAACAGAAAAGGACGATAATGAGCAAATCAGGGTAACAGACAAGAGAAATTTAGGCTGTACAGTACTAATGGTAACAGACCTAGCGACCCTCTTAGTACGCTTAGGGCACTCAGAAATAGCATGAGCAGAATCACCACAGTAAAAACAAAGCCTATTCTGACGTCTGAATTCCTGCCGTTCTGCTCTAGTCAAAATCCTATCACATTGCATAGGCTCAGGACTCTGCTCAGAGGACACTGCCATATGGTGCACCACCTTGCGCTCGCGCAGGCGCCGATCAATCTGAATGGCCAGAGACATTGATTCGTTCAAACCAGCAGGCGTGGGGAACCCCACCATAACATCTTTAAGGGCTTCAGAAAGACCCTTTCTGAAAATTGCTGCCAGGGCATACTCATTCCATTTTGTGAGCACAGACCACTTTCTAAATTTCTGGCAGTAAACTTCTGCCGCTTCCTGACCCTGACACAGAGCCAGCAAGGTTTTTTCTGCCTGATCCACAGAATTAGGTTCATCATACAGCAATCCGTGCGCTTGAAAAAATGCGTCTACATTGAGTAATGCAGGATCCCCTGACTCAAGGGAGAATGCCCAGTCCTGAGGGTCTCCACGCAGCAGAGAAATGACAATCTTCACCTGCTGAATGGAGTCACCAGAGGAACGGGGTCTCAAAGCAAAAAACAATCTGCAGTTATTTTTAAAGTTCAAAAATTTGGATCTATCCCCAAAAAACAAATCAGGAGTAGGAATTCTAGGCTCTAAAACAGGAGTCTGAATGATATAATCCGAAATACCCTGTACTCGAGCAGCAAGTTGATCCACACGAGACGTCAATCCCTGAATATCCATGCTAGCACCTAACCACTGAGCCACCCAGAGGTAAGGGGAAAAAAAAGACAAAACAGACTGCAAAGAAAAAAAAAATGTCTCAGAACTTTTTTTCCCCTCTTTTGAGATGCATTCAACACATTGTCGGCCAGCTGTACTGTTATGACCTGGTGGTTAAGGAGCAACATTGGACAAGCTCTGAGGAGGTGGAATCTGTACTGACCGCAGTTCCTGATCCTAACACCAACACTAGAAGTAGCCGTGGGATGTTCCTGTCACTCCCTAGACACCTCGTCACAGCCTAAGAACTAACTACCCCTTAAGATGGAAACAGAAAGCTATCTTGCCTCAGAGAATATCCCCAAAGGAAAGATAGCCCCCCACAAATATTAACTGTGAGTGGAGAGGGAAATGACATACACAGAATGAAAACAGGATTTAGCAAATGAGGCCAAAACTACCTAGATAGACAAAGCAGGAAAGGATACTGTGCGGTCAGTATTAAAAGCTAAAAAATCCACGCAGAGTTTACAAAAATAATCTCCACACCGACTCACGGTGTGGAGGGGCAAATCTGCTTTCCCCAGAGCTTCCAGCTAAGCTGAATATATCATGCTGACAAGCTGGACAAGAAAAAACATAACATGAGCTGAACGATTAAGTCCACAGAAAGTGGACAACCAAAAGAACAAGCAATGACTTATCTTTGCTGAAGCAGGCTATCAGAGAAATCCAAGGAGAGATCTGAATCCAACCAAGAAACATTGACAGCTGGCACTGGCTGAAGACTAAAGCCAGGCTAAATAGCAGAGCCAGGAGAGACGATCAGTGGAAGCAGCTGCTAATGCTAAACCCAAGGAGCAGCAGTTCCACTCAAAACCACCGGAGGGAGCCCAAGGGCAGAATTCACAAAAGTACCATTTACAACCACCGGAGGGAGCCCAAGAACGGAATTCACAACAGTAAAGCCTGCATTTATAGGAAGGTCGGAAACAACTGTTTGGATGTAATTAAAATCACAGCATGGTGAAATGCAGTGCGTTCAAGTCAGAAAAAATAGTACATAGTAAATATAGGTAAACTGGCTGAACAGCAATCTAGTCTGAACTGGTGCATAACCAAAAAAGACTTACATAGCAAATAGATCAATGGCTGCACTCAACTGTACTAAAGCAAGGAAATGTGTTATGATCCCAAGTGGCGGAGGATCACAAATAGATCAGCAAGTGATTAAACTAAGGACGAGCTCTAGGGAGATGGTAACTGGACTGATCGCAAATCTGAACCTATCCAAAACAACTAGAGGTAGCCGGTGAACGTGCCTAAAAAATTCTTAGACGTCTCGAGCCAGCCTGAGGAACTAGCTACCCCTAAAGAGAAAGAAAGACCTCGCTTGCCTCCAGAGAAATAATCCCCAAAGATATAGAAGCCCCCAACAAATATTAACGGTGAAGTAAGAAGAAGGCACATACATAGGGATGAAATCAGATTCAGCAAAAGAGGCCCACTAGTACTAGAAAGCAGAAAATAGAGCAGGGGTCTATGTGATCAATAAAAAACCCTTACAAAATATCCATCCTGAGATTTCAAGAACCCACACACCAACTAACGGTGTGTGGGGAGAAACTCAGCCCACTAGAGCAACCAGCAAGCGAGGGAATTACATTTTAGCAAGCTGGAACAGAAAACATGATAAACACTGCTGATCAAAAAAAGAGCAAACAAAACTTAGCTTATCCTGGATGGACTGGGAGCAAGGTAGTCAGAAGGAATCTGAGTAGCACTGATTACATCGACAGCCGGCAACGAGTGGAAGTAAAACAGAGCTATATAGGAACCTCCCAGAGGATAACGAACCAGCTGATAGCCAGAGACCAGCAGGATAACAAACAAAGCCACCAGGGGGAGCCCAAAGCAAAAGTCACACCATACCACCAGTGACCACAAGAGGGAGCCCGAAAACAGAGTTCACAACAGTACCCCCCCCTTAAGGAGGGGTCACCGAACCCTCATGAAAACCCCCAGGGCGATCAGGATGAGCCACATGGAAGGCACGAACCAAATCGGCCGCATGAACATCAGAGGCGACAACCCAAGAATTATCCTCCTGACCATAGCCCTTCCACTTGACCAAATACTGGAGCCTCCGTCTAGAAACACGAGAATCCAAGATCTTCTCCACCACGTATTCCAATTCTCCCTCAACCAGCACCGGGGCAGGAGGCTCAACCGGAGGAACCACAGGTACCACATACCTCCGCAACAACGAGCGATGGAACACATTATGAATAGCAAATGATGCCGGGAGGTCCAGACGGAATGACACAGGGCCAAGGACTTCCAGAATCTTATAAGGACCGATAAACCGAGGCTTGAACTTAGGAGAGGAGACCTTCATAGGAACGAAGCGAGAAGACAACCACACCAAGTCCCCAACGCGAAGTCGGGGACCCACACAGCGACGGCGGTTGGCAAAGAGCTGAGCCTTCTCTTGTGACAACTTCAAATTGTCCACCACATGATTCCAAATCTGATGCAATCTATCCACCACAACATCCACTCCAGGACAGTCAGAAGGCTCCACCTGACCCGAGGAAAAACGAGGATGAAACCCCGAATTACAAAAAAAAGGAGAAACCAAAGTAGCAGAACTAGCCCGATTATTAAGGGCAAACTCGGCCAACGGTAAAAAAGTAACCCAGTCGTCCTGGTCAGCAGAAACAAAACATCTTAAATAAGTCTCCAAGGTCTGGTTAGTTCGCTCGGTTTGGCCATTCGTCTGAGGATGGAAGGCCGACGAAAAAGACAATTCAATGCCCAACTTAGCACAAAAGGTCCGCCAAAATCTAGACACAAACTGGGATCCTCTGTCAGAAACAATGTTCTCAGGAATCCCGTGCAAACGAACCACATTTTGAAAAAACAGTGGAACCAACTCGGAGGAGGAAGGCAACTTAGGCAAGGGCACTGTTGTGAATTCTGTTTGTGGGCTCCCCCGGTGGTGTTTTATGGTATTGCCACTTATTTGCCTTCTTCTATCCTTGATCACCTGTTGACACCCTTTAGGGGAGTTTCCTATTTAAGGCTGCTTGGCTGCTGGTCCGATGCCGGCCAACAATGTATCAGTAGCATTCTGTTGCATTCTCCTGCCTCAAGTTCCAGTTCAGCTAAGTTGAATTTTGTTCCTAGTTAATGTTATTTTTTGTCCAGCTATCTGCAATGTGACTCTCTGCAGCTGGAAGCTCTCGTGGACTGAAATTGCCACTCCAGTGGCATGAGTTGTCACTGGAGTTTTAAAGTAATTTCAGGATGGTGTTTTTGAGTAGTGTTTTGAAGTTGACCGTGAAGTAACTCTTTCCTGTACTTCTGCTATCTAGTAAGCGGACCTCACTGTGCTAAATCTGCTGTTCATCCTACGTATGTCTTTTCCTCTTGACTCACCGTCAATATTTGTGGGGGCCTGCTATCTCCTTTTGGGGTTCATCTCTGGAGGTAAGGCAGGCCTGTATATTCCTCTGATAGGGGTAGTTAGATCTCCGGCTGGCGCGTGGTGTCTAGGGCATCGTAGGAAACACTCCCCGGCTACTTCCAGTGTTGTGTCAGGTTCAGGTCACGGTCACTTTAGTTTCCATCACCCGAGAGCTAGTCCGTTTGTTATTTTTGATTTCCCTGCCATTGGGAAAATCATAACAGTTTGGCCGGCCACATGTGTTAAAACTATGCACTAAAGCAGGAAAGGATATGAAAAGGTTTTTTTTTTTTCCTTCTGTGTTTGGAAAGTGCACCTTAGTGCTTATTTGTACTCCTTGCTTAAACTGCAGTCTTCAGCCTTTTTTTTTTTTTTTTCCTCTCCTCTTAATCTTTGAATGGCTTTGGTTACACCTGTTTGAATCATGGATCCACAGAGTTTGGTTGCAGGTCTGAATAACCTGGCTTCAAAGGTCCAGAACTTACAAGATTTTGTTATACGTGCTCCAATGTCTGAACCTAAGATCCCTATGCCTGAATTTTTTACCGGAGACAGATCCCGTTTTTTGAATTTCAGAGAGAATTGTAAATTGTTTTTGTCTCTGAAATCTCACTCTGCTGGTGATCCTGCGCAACAGGTTAAAATTGTTATTTCTCTATTGCGGGGTGACCCACAAAGTTGGGCATTTGCATTGTCGCCAGGGGATCCTGCGTTATTAAATGTAGATGCGTTTTTTCTGGCTTTGGGGTTGCTTTATGAAGAACCTAATTTAGAGATTTTGGCTGAGAAAGCCTTGATAGCTCTTTCCCAAGGGCAAGATGAAGCTGAGATATACTGCCAGAAATTTCGTAAATGGTCGGTACTTACTAAATGGAATGAGTGCGCTCTAGCAGCTAATTTCAGAGAAGGTCTCTCTGATGCCGTGAAGGATGTCATGGTGGGGTTCCCTGTGCCTACAGGTCTGAATGATGCCATGAAATTGGCTATCCAGATTGATCGGCGTTTACGGGAGCGCAAATCTGTGCACCATATGGCGGTATCTTCTGAGCAAAAATCTGTGCACCATATGGCGGTATCTTTTGAGCAAAAACCTGTGCACCATATGGCGGTATCTTCTGAGCAAAAACCTGTGCACCATATGGCGGTATCTTCTGAGCAAAAACCTGTGCATCATTTGGCGGTGACCTCTGAAAAGGCACCAGAGCATATGCAATGCGATAGTGTATTGTCTAGAGGCGAACGACAGAATTACAGGCGCAAAAATGGGTTGTGCTTCTATTGTGGAGATCCAGCTCATCTTATATCAGCATGCTCTAAACGCATAAAGAAGGTTGATAAAAAGGTTGATAAATCTTTTTCTATGGGTACCTTGCAGTCTAAATTTCTTTTGTCCGTGACATTGATTTGTACTTTATCATCTGTTACTGTGGATGCTTATGTGGATTCTGGCGCCGCTCTGAGTCTCATGGATTGGTCCTTTGCCAAGCGTTGTGGGTTTGATTTAGAGCCTCTGGAGGTTTCTATTCCCTTAAAGGGTATTGATTCTACACCTTTGGCGAGCAATAAACCACAATATTGGACACAAGTGACTATGCATCTTTCCCCAGACCATCAGGAGATTATTCGTTTCCTTGTGTTATATAATCTACATGACGTATTAGTACTTGGATTACCATGGTTACAAATTCATAATCCAGTCTTGGACTGGAGATCAATGTCTGTGCTGAGTTGGAGTATGTGGTAGAAAAGATCTTGGACTCCCGTGTTTCCAGACGGAAACTTCAGTATCTGGTTAAGTGGAAAGGCTATGGTCAGGAGGATAATTCTTGGGTGACAGCATCTGATGTTCATGCTCCTGATTTGGTTCGTGCATTCCATAGTGCTCATCCAGATCGCCCTGGTGGTTCTGGTGAGGGTTCGGTGCCCCCTCCTTAAGGGGGGGGTACTGTTGTGAATTCTGTTTGTGGGCTCCCCCGGTGGTGTTTTATGGTATTGCCACTTATTTGCCTTCTTCTATCCTTGATCACCTGTTGACACCCTTTAGGGGAGTTTCCTATTTAAGGCTGCTTGGCTGCTGGTCCGATGCCGGCCAACAATGTATCAGTAGCATTCTGTTGCATTCTCCTGCCTCAAGTTCCAGTTCAGCTAAGTTGAATTTTGTTCCTAGTTAATGTTATTTTTTGTCCAGCTATCTGCAATGTGACTCTGCAGCTGGAAGCTCTCGTGGACTGAAATTGCCACTCCAGTGGCATGAGTTGTCACTGGAGTTTTAAAGTAATTTCAGGATGGTGTTTTTGAGTAGTGTTTTGAAGTTGACCATGAAGTAACTCTTTCCTGTACTTCTGCTATCTAGTAAGCGGACCTCACTGTGCTAAATCTGCTGTTCATCCTACGTATGTCTTTTCCTCTTGACTCACCGTCAATATTTGTGGGGGCCTGCTATCTCCTTTTGGGGTTCATCTCTGGAGGTAAGGCAGGCCTGTATATTCCTCTGATAGGGGTAGTTAGATCTCCGGCTGGCGCGTGGTGTCTAGGGCATCGTAGGAAACACTCCCCGGCTACTTCCAGTGTTGTGTCAGGTTCAGGTCACGGTCACTTTAGTTTCCATCACCCGAGAGCTAGTCCGTTTGTTATTTTTGATTTCCCTGCCATTGGGAAAATCATAACAGGGCACCAAATGGACCATCTTAGAAAAACAATCACACACCACCCAGATGACAGACATTCTCTGAGAGACAGGGAGATCTGAAATAAAATCCATGGAAATGTGCGTCCAAGGCCTCTTCGGGACAGGCAAAGGTAACAGCAAACCACTGGCACGAGAACAGCAAGGCTTCGCCCGAGCACAAATTCCACAAGACTGCACAAAGGAACGCACATCCCGCGACAAGGAAGGCCACCAAAAAGACCTGACCACCAAGTCTCTGGTACCAAATATTCCAGGATGGCCCGCCAACACCGAAGAATGAACCTCGGAGATGACTCTGTTGGTCCATCTATCTGGGACAAACAGTCTCTCCGGTGGACAGCGGTCAGGTCTATCCGCCTGAAACTCTTGCAGCACACGTCGCAAATCTGGGGAGATGGCAGACAAAATCACCCCTTCTCTAAGGATACCAGCCGGCTCTGAATCTCCAGGAGAGTCAGGCACAAAACTCCTAGAAAGAGCATCAGCTTTCACATTCTTTGAACCCGGCAGGTACGAGACCATGAAATCAAAACGAGAGAAAAACAACGACCAACGAGCCTGTCTGGGATTCAGCCGCTTGGCCGACTCGAGATAAATCAAATTCTTGTGGTCAGTCAAGACCACCACACGATGTTTAGCTCCCTCGAGCCAATGTCGCCACTCCTCAAATGCCCACTTCATAGCCAACAGCTCCCGATTACCGACATCATAATTCCGCTCGGCAGGCGAAAACTTTCTTGAAAAGAAAGCACATGGCTTCATCACAGAGCCATCGGGGCTTCTCTGCGACAAAACAGCCCCCGCTCCAATCTCGGAAGCATCAACCTCCACCTGGAAGGGAAGTGAGACATCTGGCTGACATAAGACCGGAGCTGAAGAAAACCGACGCTTCAGCTCCCGAAAGGCCTCCACAGCCGCAGAAGACCAATTAGTCACATCAGAACCCTTCTTGGTCAAATCCGTCAAAGGCTTAACAACGCCAGAAAAATTAGCTATGAAGCGACGGTAAAAATTAGCAAAACCCAAGAACTTCTGAAGACTCTTAACAGATGTAGGCTGTGTCCAGTCATGAATAGCCTGAACCTTGACTGGGTCCATCTCAATAGTAGAAGGAGAAAAAATGAAACCCAAAAAAGAAATCTTCTGGACTCCAAAAATACATTTTGAGTAGTGTTGAGCGATACTTTCCGATATCGGAAAGTATCGGTATCGGAAAGTATCGGCCGATACCGTCACAGTATCGGAATCCAATCCGATACCGATACCCGATCCCAATGCAAGTCAATGGGACGAAAATATCGGAATTAAAATAAACCCTTTCTTTCCTTGTAGGTTAATTCTACATGAAGGAAAACAACTAAGAATAATGTAGGATGTATTGGGGGAGGTGGCGGAGACATTAAAGGCACAGGGGTTTATCCCAATCAAATAGAATAGCAGTATTTTTAATTTTTTTATGACGTTCGGCGTTAGAAAGAATTTGACTATGTTAATTTTTTATTTATTTTGTCAGATATTGATGTTTCACTACTTCCACGCCCTTCACCCTATTTTTTACTTCTCCCACACTTTCTTCTTCATTATCCTCATCATCAGCTTCTGTGACATCAACTTCTTCACCTTATTCATCTTCTTCTTTTCTACGTATATATATATATTTTTTTTTACATTGTTCATATTCTTTTTATTTAACTATTATCTTTTTTATATTCAACTTCTTCATCATATTCTTATTTGTGACAGGCATTCCCGTAGTTGTTATCTATAAAAGTTTGAAGATTACACCTTCCGTTCTGCCTGTCACAAAACAGTTACATTTGTCCGCGTTCAGTTTGGCCTGCAGCATCAGGCTTTATCCAGGGGCACCACGAGGAGGAACGGACTCACCCCCATACACTGCTTAGTCTTCTTCTGCTTATAATTTAGATAATATCTTTTGCTCTGATATTTAGTCTTATGCTTAATGTTCTTCTGCTCTTTGTTCTGCAGCCTCTTGTTCTTCTGCTTCTCGGTCTTCCAGGTTGTCGTCGTCATCTCCAGGGTCGTCATCTCCAGGGTCGTCATCTCCAGGGTCGTCGTCATCGGGGTCGTCGTCATCGGGGTCGTCGTCATCGGGGTCGTCTTCAGGGTCATCGTCTCCAGGGTCGTCGTCATCTCGGTGGTTGTCGTCTCTGGTGTCGTCATCATCTTAGGGGTGGTCTTCCGGGTCATCGTCTTTCGGGTCTTGAACTTGGAAATGTAGCAGAAGGTACAAGAAGGCTGAGAAAATGCCGAGAAACAGCTGATGGAACTGGAACTCGGATGGCTACCCGAAGGTCCAAGAGCCAATGGAACTACCGAGGACCAGCTGACGTTACTGGAACCCGGTTACTAAGCAGGAGGTACCCGTGCCTGAAAGCACTACCAAGGACCACCTGACGTTGGTGGAACTCGGATACCCAGAGGGAGGCACCTAAGCCAAAGGCTCTGCCCGGAACCAGCTGACGGTACTGGAACCAGGATGGGGAGCAGAAGCTACAAGAGCAAAAGACACTGCCGAGAACCAGCTGACGGTACTGGAACCCGGATGGGTAGCCGAAGGTCCAAGAGCCAATGGAACTACCGAGGACCAGCTGACGTTACTGGAACCCGGTTACTAAGCAGGAGGTACCCGTGCCTGAAAGCACTACCAAGGACCACCTGACGTTGGTGGAACTCGGATACCCAGAGGGAGGCACCTAAGCCAAAGGCTCTGCCCGGAACCAGCTGATGGTACTGGAACCAGGATGGGGAGCAGAAGGTACAAGAGCAAAAGACACTGCCGAGAACCAGCTGACGGTACTGGAACCCGGATGGGGACCTATTCAAGCTTGTCTTCCTAGGGCCCCAACTGGCGGTGTGTTAGAGCCCAGGGACAGCAGGAGGAGGAGCAGGGGGAGGGGAGTGTAGGCCGAAGCCTGCACAGGCGGCAGCTTTGGGTGTGTTGTGTCTGCGTGGCTTTTGCAGGACACGTTGCCGGCTACACAGCAGGGGAACAGCTGGCGGTGCTGGACCCCACTGACACATTGGCGAGGTGTTTGGCTCTGTGCAGCCAGCACTTCCGGACAGCAACTAGCGTTGTTGGAGCCCGGGCTCTGCAGGTGGAGCAGAGTGTAGGCCGAAGCCTAATTGAACCGATTTCAAAAGTCACCTTTAACCCCCCCTCAGGGGTTACAAAGTAGAAGAGCCACAGCTTATGCAGCAGCAGTGCTGCGCAAGTCAAAGGTTGCTCTTGTAATTTTTCTCCTTGCACACGCTGAATGGAACACGTATAACATTTAGCCCTTTATACAGTCAAACTGTGTAATGGAGGCGAGAGTTCCCTTTGTAATGAGACGCAGCACAGGTGTCAAGAATCCCACCTTGGTGCTGGGTGCAGCCTCCCGAGCGTTGTTATTTGCTGTACAGGAGTCTGCGCTGTCGTGTTATCCCCTGGCCTAGCGCCGTTAGCGCTGCCCATCTTCTGGCATCATGTAATGTCGGCCGGTGCGGTTCGCGATGCCCCTGAATCCCAGCCCCGCAGTGTCTTAACATTGTTAAAACACTGCGGGGCTGGGATTCAGGGCCTGGCGCAGCACATATGTTCGCCTCTCACACTCGGGTCCTTACACCCGCTTCAGACTGTGCGGCGTCATCTGATCCCTTATCGCATGCCACGGCCATGAAGCCGCACAGTCCGAAGAAGGCGGAAGGAGAGGAGGGACAGGCGAACTGATGCACTGATCCTGCCCATGAATCGCACCCTCGCAGTCCCAATAAATAAGACACCGAGGGGCGTTGTGTGGGTCAGGGCGGCTGCAGAGGCGCAGCCAGCCAAACAATGATGCCAGAAGACGGGCAGCGCTACCAAGGGGGTTGCAGCGTGTCATTACAAAGGAAAGTCACACCACCGGGACGGTTAAATGGTCACACAGAGGACACATTTCAGACGTGTTTTCAGTTCCACATGTGCGAGGAGAATACGTTTCTGAGCCACCTTGCACACATGCAGCATTACCGCTGTACAAGGTGGCTGGATAACGTAAAAACGCCTGGGGGAGGGGGGACAGGTTCCCTTCAATTTCAGTTCTTGTGTCTGCGTGGCTTTTGCAGGACACGTTGCCGGCTGCACAGCAGGGGAACAGCTGGCGGTGCTGGACCCCACTGACACATTGGCTGGTGTTTTTCTCTGTGCAGCTAGCACATCTGGGCCCCAACTGGCGGTGTGTTAGAGCCCAGGGACAGCAGGAGGAGGAGCAGGAGGAGGAGGAGCAGGGGGAGGGGAGTGTAGGCCGAAGCCTGCACAGGCGGCAGCTTTGGGTGTGTTGTGTCTGCGTGGCTTTTGCAGGACACGTTGCCGGCTACACAGCAGGGGAACAGCTGGTGGTGCTGGACCCCACTGACACATTGGCGAGGTGTTTGGCTCTGTGCAGCCAGCACTTCCGGACAGCAACTAGCGTTGTTGGAGCCCGGGCTCTGCAGGTGGAGCAGAGTGTAGGCCGAAGCCTAATTGAACCGATTTCAAAAGTCACCTTTAACCCCCCCTCAGGGGTTACAAAGTAGAAGAGCCACAGCTTATGCAGCAGCAGTGCTGCGCAAGTCAAAGGTTGCTCTTGTAATTTTTCTCCTTGCACACGCTGAATGGAACACGTATAACATTTAGCCCTTTATACAGTCAAACTGTGTAATGGAGGCGAGAGTTCCCTTTGTAATGAGACGCAGCACAGGTGTCAAGAATCCCACCTTGGTGCTGGGTGCAGCCTCCCGAGCGTTGTTATTTGCTGTACAGGAGTCTGCGCTGTCGTGTTATCCCCTGGCCTAGCGCCGTTAGCGCTGCCCATCTTCTGGCATCATGTAATGTCGGCCGGTGCGGTTCGCGATGCCCCTGAATCCCAGCCCCGCAGTGTCTTAACATTGTTAAAACACTGCGGGGCTGGGATTCAGGGCCTGGCGCAGCACATATGTTCGCCTCTCACACTCGGGTCCTTACACCCGCTTCAGACTGTGCGGCGTCATCTGATCCCTTATCGCATGCCACGGCCATGAAGCCGCACAGTCCGAAGAAGGCGGAAGGAGAGGAGGGACAGGCGAACTGATGCACTGATCCTGCCCATGAATCGCACCCTCGCAGTCCCAATAAATAAGATACCGAGGGGCGTTGTGTGGGTCAGGGCGGCTGCAGAGGCGCAGCCAGCCAAACAATGATGCCAGAAGACGGGCAGCGCTACCAAGGGGGTTGCAGCGTGTCATTACAAAGGAAAGTCACACCACCGGGACGGTTAAATGGTCACACAGAGGACACATTTCAGACGTGTTTTCAGTTCCACATGTGCGAGGAGAATACGTTTCTGAGCCACCTTGCACACATGCAGCATTACCGCTGTACAAGGTGGCTGGATAACGTAAAAACGCCTGGGGGAGGGGGGACAGGTTCCCTTCAATTTCAGTTCTTGTGTCTGCGTGGCTTTTGCAGGACACGTTGCCGGCTGCACAGCAGGGGAACAGCTGGCGGTGCTGGACCCCACTGACACATTGGCTGGTGTTTTTCTCTGTGCAGCTAGCACATCTGGGCCCCAACTGGCGGTGTGTTAGAGCCCAGGGACAGCAGGAGGAGGAGCAGGAGGAGGAGGAGCAGGGGGAGGGGAGTGTAGGCCGAAGCCTGCACAGGCGGCAGCTTTGGGTGTGTTGTGTCTGCGTGGCTTTTGCAGGACACGTTGCCGGCTACACAGCAGGGGAACAGCTGGTGGTGCTGGACCCCACTGACACATTGGCGAGGTGTTTGGCTCTGTGCAGCCAGCACTTCCGGACAGCAACTAGCGTTGTTGGAGCCCGGGCTCTGCAGGTGGAGCAGAGTGTAGGCCGAAGCCTAATTGAACCGATTTCAAAAGTCACCTTTAACCCCCCCTCAGGGGTTACAAAGTAGAAGAGCCACAGCTTATGCAGCAGCAGTGCTGCGCAAGTCAAAGGTTGCTCTTGTAATTTTTCTCCTTGCACACGCTGAATGGAACACGTATAACATTTAGCCCTTTATACAGTCAAACTGTGTAATGGAGGCGAGAGTTCCCTTTGTAATGAGACGCAGCACAGGTGTCAAGAATCCCACCTTGGTGCTGGGTGCAGCCTCCCGAGCGTTGTTATTTGCTGTACAGGAGTCTGCGCTGTCGTGTTATCCCCTGGCCTAGCGCCGTTAGCGCTGCCCATCTTCTGGCATCATGTAATGTCGGCCGGTGCGGTTCGCGATGCCCCTGAATCCCAGCCCCGCAGTGTCTTAACATTGTTAAAACACTGCGGGGCTGGGATTCAGGGCCTGGCGCAGCACATATGTTCGCCTCTCACACTCGGGTCCTTACACCCGCTTCAGACTGTGCGGCGTCATCTGATCCCTTATCGCATGCCACGGCCATGAAGCCGCACAGTCCGAAGAAGGCGGAAGGAGAGGAGGGACAGGCGAACTGATGCACTGATCCTGCCCATGAATCGCACCCTCGCAGTCCCAATAAATAAGACACCGAGGGGCGTTGTGTGGGTCAGGGCGGCTGCAGAGGCGCAGCCAGCCAAACAATGATGCCAGAAGACGGGCAGCGCTACCAAGGGGGTTGCAGCGTGTCATTACAAAGGAAAGTCACACCACCGGGACGGTTAAATGGTCACACAGAGGACACATTTCAGACGTGTTTTCAGTTCCACATGTGCGAGGAGAATACGTTTCTGAGCCACCTTGCACACATGCAGCATTACCGCTGTACAAGGTGGCTGGATAACGTAAAAACGCCTGGGGGAGGGGGGACAGGTTCCCTTCAATTTCAGTTCTTGTGTCTGCGTGGCTTTTGCAGGACACGTTGCCGGCTGCACAGCAGGGGAACAGCTGGCGGTGCTGGACCCCACTGACACATTGGCTGGTGTTTTTCTCTGTGCAGCTAGCACATCTGGGCCCCAACTGGTGGTGTGTTAGAGCCCAGGGACAGCAGGAGGAGGAGCAGGAGGAGGAGGAGCAGGGGGAGGGGAGTGTAGGCCGAAGCCTGCACAGGCGGCAGCTTTGGGTGTGTTGTGTCTGCGTGGCTTTTGCAGGACACGTTGCCGGCTACACAGCAGGGGAACATCTGGTGGTGCTGGACCCCACTGACACATTGGCGAGGTGTTTGGCTCTGTGCAGCCAGCACTTCCGGACAGCAACTAGCGTTGTTGGAGCCCGGGCTCTGCAGGTGGAGCAGAGTGTAGGCCGAAGCCTAATTGAACCGATTTCAAAAGTCACCTTTAACCCCCCCTCAGGGGTTACAAAGTAGAAGAGCCACAGCTTATGCAGCAGCAGTGCTGCGCAAGTCAAAGGTTGCTCTTGTAATTTTTCTCCTTGCACACGCTGAATGGAACACGTATAACATTTAGCCCTTTATACAGTCAAACTGTGTAATGGAGGCGAGAGTTCCCTTTGTAATGAGACGCAGCACAGGTGTCAAGAATCCCACCTTGGTGCTGGGTGCAGCCTCCCGAGCGTTGTTATTTGCTGTACAGGAGTCTGCGCTGTCGTGTTATCCCCTGGCCTAGCGCCGTTAGCGCTGCCCATCTTCTGGCATCATGTAATGTCGGCCGGTGCGGTTCGCGATGCCCCTGAATCCCAGCCCCGCAGTGTCTTAACATTGTTAAAACACTGCGGGGCTGGGATTCAGGGCCTGGCGCAGCACATATGTTCGCCTCTCACACTCGGGTCCTTACACCCGCTTCAGACTGTGCGGCGTCATCTGATCCCTTATCGCATGCCACGGCCATGAAGCCGCACAGTCCGAAGAAGGCGGAAGGAGAGGAGGGACAGGCGAACTGATGCACTGATCCTGCCCATGAATCGCACCCTCGCAGTCCCAATAAATAAGACACCGAGGGGCGTTGTGTGGGTCAGGGCGGCTGCAGAGGCGCAGCCAGCCAAACAATGATGCCAGAAGACGGGCAGCGCTACCAAGGGGGTTGCAGCGTGTCATTACAAAGGAAAGTCACACCACCGGGACGGTTAAATGGTCACACAGAGGACACATTTCAGACGTGTTTTCAGTTCCACATGTGCGAGGAGAATACGTTTCTGAGCCACCTTGCACACATGCAGCATTACCGCTGTACAAGGTGGCTGGATAACGTAAAAACGCCTGGGGGAGGGGGGACAGGTTCCCTTCAATTTCAGTTCTTGTGTCTGCGTGGCTTTTGCAGGACACGTTGCCGGCTGCACAGCAGGGGAACAGCTGGCGGTGCTGGACCCCACTGACACATTGGCTGGTGTTTTTCTCTGTGCAGCTAGCACATCTGGGCCCCAACTGGCGGTGTGTTAGAGCCCAGGGACAGCAGGAGGAGGAGCAGGAGGAGGAGGAGCAGGGGGAGGGGAGTGTAGGCCGAAGCCTGCACAGGCGGCAGCTTTGGGTGTGTTGTGTCTGCGTGGCTTTTGCAGGACACGTTGCCGGCTACACAGCAGGGGAACAGCTGGTGGTGCTGGACCCCACTGACACATTGGCGAGGTGTTTGGCTCTGTGCAGCCAGCACTTCCGGACAGCAACTAGCGTTGTTGGAGCCCGGGCTCTGCAGGTGGAGCAGAGTGTAGGCCGAAGCCTAATTGAACCGATTTCAAAAGTCACCTTTAACCCCCCCTCAGGGGTTACAAAGTAGAAGAGCCACAGCTTATGCAGCAGCAGTGCTGCGCAAGTCAAAGGTTGCTCTTGTAATTTTTCTCCTTGCACACGCTGAATGGAACACGTATAACATTTAGCCCTTTATACAGTCAAACTGTGTAATGGAGGCGAGAGTTCCCTTTGTAATGAGACGCAGCACAGGTGTCAAGAATCCCACCTTGGTGCTGGGTGCAGCCTCCCGAGCGTTGTTATTTGCTGTACAGGAGTCTGCGCTGTCGTGTTATCCCCTGGCCTAGCGCCGTTAGCGCTGCCCATCTTCTGGCATCATGTAATGTCGGCCGGTGCGGTTCGCGATGCCCCTGAATCCCAGCCCCGCAGTGTCTTAACATTGTTAAAACACTGCGGGGCTGGGATTCAGGGCCTGGCGCAGCACATATGTTCGCCTCTCACACTCGGGTCCTTACACCCGCTTCAGACTGTGCGGCGTCATCTGATCCCTTATCGCATGCCACGGCCATGAAGCCGCACAGTCCGAAGAAGGTGGAAGGAGAGGAGGGACAGGCGAACTGATGCACTGATCCTGCCCATGAATCGCACCCTCGCAGTCCCAATAAATAAGACACCGAGGGGCGTTGTGTGGGTCAGGGCGGCTGCAGAGGCGCAGCCAGCCAAACAATGATGCCAGAAGACGGGCAGCGCTACCAAGGGGGTTGCAGCGTGTCATTACAAAGGAAAGTCACACCACCGGGACGGTTAAATGGTCACACAGAGGACACATTTCAGACGTGTTTTCAGTTCCACATGTGCGAGGAGAATACGTTTCTGAGCCACCTTGCACACATGCAGCATTACCGCTGTACAAGGTGGCTGGATAACGTAAAAACGCCTGGGGGAGGGGGGACAGGTTCCCTTCAATTTCAGTTCTTGTGTCTGCGTGGCTTTTGCAGGACACATTGCCGGCTGCACAGCAGGGGAACAGCTGGCGGTGCTGGACCCCACTGACACATTGGCTGGTGTTTTTCTCTGTGCAGCTAGCACATCTGGGCCCCAACTGGCGGTGTGTTAGAGCCCAGGGACAGCAGGAGGAGGAGCAGGAGGAGGAGGAGCAGGGGGAGGGGAGTGTAGGCCGAAGCCTGCACAGGCGGCAGCTTTGGGTGTGTTGTGTCTGCGTGGCTTTTGCAGGACACGTTGCCGGCTACACAGCAGGGGAACATCTGGTGGTGCTGGACCCCACTGACACATTGGCGAGGTGTTTGGCTCTGTGCAGCCAGCACTTCCGGACAGCAACTAGCGTTGTTGGAGCCCGGGCTCTGCAGGTGGAGCAGAGTGTAGGCCGAAGCCTAATTGAACCGATTTCAAAAGTCACCTTTAACCCCCCCTCAGGGGTTACAAAGTAGAAGAGCCACAGCTTATGCAGCAGCAGTGCTGCGCAAGTCAAAGGTTGCTCTTGTAATTTTTCTCCTTGCACACGCTGAATGGAACACGTATAACATTTAGCCCTTTATACAGTCAAACTGTGTAATGGAGGCGAGAGTTCCCTTTGTAATGAGACGCAGCACAGGTGTCAAGAATCCCACCTTGGTGCTGGGTGCAGCCTCCCGAGCGTTGTTATTTGCTGTACAGGAGTCTGCGCTGTCGTGTTATCCCCTGGCCTAGCGCCGTTAGCGCTGCCCATCTTCTGGCATCATGTAATGTCGGCCGGTGCGGTTCGCGATGCCCCTGAATCCCAGCCCCGCAGTGTCTTAACATTGTTAAAACACTGCGGGGCTGGGATTCAGGGCCTGGCGCAGCACATATGTTCGCCTCTCACACTCGGGTCCTTACACCCGCTTCAGACTGTGCGGCGTCATCTGATCCCTTATCGCATGCCACGGCCATGAAGCCGCACAGTCCGAAGAAGGCGGAAGGAGAGGAGGGACAGGCGAACTGATGCACTGATCCTGCCCATGAATCGCACCCTCGCAGTCCCAATAAATAAGACACCGAGGGGCGTTGTGTGGGTCAGGGCGGCTGCAGAGGCGCAGCCAGCCAAACAATGATGCCAGAAGACGGGCAGCGCTACCAAGGGGGTTGCAGCGTGTCATTACAAAGGAAAGTCACACCACCGGGACGGTTAAATGGTCACACAGAGGACACATTTCAGACGTGTTTTCAGTTCCACATGTGCGAGGAGAATACGTTTCTGAGCCACCTTGCACACATGCAGCATTACCGCTGTACAAGGTGGCTGGATAACGTAAAAACGCCTGGGGGAGGGGGGACAGGTTCCCTTCAATTTCAGTTCTTGTGTCTGCGTGGCTTTTGCAGGACACGTTGCCGGCTGCACAGCAGGGGAACAGCTGGCGGTGCTGGACCCCACTGACACATTGGCTGGTGTTTTTCTCTGTGCAGCTAGCACATCTGGGCCCCAACTGGCGGTGTGTTAGAGCCCAGGGACAGCAGGAGGAGGAGCAGGAGGAGGAGGAGCAGGGGGAGGGGAGTGTAGGCCGAAGCCTGCACAGGCGGCAGCTTTGGGTGTGTTGTGTCTGCGTGGCTTTTGCAGGACACGTTGCCGGCTACACAGCAGGGGAACAGCTGGCGGTGCTGGACCCCACTGACACATTGGCGAGGTGTTTGGCTCTGTGCAGCCAGCACTTCCGGACAGCAACTAGCGTTGTTGGAGCCCGGGCTCTGCAGGTGGAGCAGAGTGTAGGCCGAAGCCTAATTGAACCGATTTCAAAAGTCACCTTTAACCCCCCCTCAGGGGTTACAAAGTAGAAGAGCCACAGCTTATGCAGCAGCAGTGCTGCGCAAGTCAAAGGTTGCTCTTGTAATTTTTCTCCTTGCACACGCTGAATGGAACACGTATAACATTTAGCCCTTTATACAGTCAAACTGTGTAATGGAGGCGAGAGTTCCCTTTGTAATGAGACGCAGCACAGGTGTCAAGAATCCCACCTTGGTGCTGGGTGCAGCCTCCCGAGCGTTGTTATTTGCTGTACAGGAGTCTGCGCTGTCGTGTTATCCCCTGGCCTAGCGCCGTTAGCGCTGCCCATCTTCTGGCATCATGTAATGTCGGCCGGTGCGGTTCGCGATGCCCCTGAATCCCAGCCCCGCAGTGTCTTAACATTGTTAAAACACTGCGGGGCTGGGATTCAGGGCCTGGCGCAGCACATATGTTCGCCTCTCACACTCGGGTCCTTACACCCGCTTCAGACTGTGCGGCGTCATCTGATCCCTTATCGCATGCCACGGCCATGAAGCCGCACAGTCCGAAGAAGGCGGAAGGAGAGGAGGGACAGGCGAACTGATGCACTGATCCTGCCCATGAATCGCACCCTCGCAGTCCCAATAAATAAGACACCGAGGGGCGTTGTGTGGGTCAGGGCGGCTGCAGAGGCGCAGCCAGCCAAACAATGATGCCAGAAGACGGGCAGCGCTACCAAGGGGGTTGCAGCGTGTCATTACAAAGGAAAGTCACACCACCGGGACGGTTAAATGGTCACACAGAGGACACATTTCAGACGTGTTTTCAGTTCCACATGTGCGAGGAGAATACGTTTCTGAGCCACCTTGCACACATGCAGCATTACCGCTGTACAAGGTGGCTGGATAACATAAAAACGCCTGGGGGAGGGGGGACAGGTTCCCTTCAATTTCAGTTCTTGTGTCTGCGTGGCTTTTGCAGGACACGTTGCCGGCTGCACAGCAGGGGAACAGCTGGCGGTGCTGGACCCCACTGACACATTGGCTGGTGTTTTTCTCTGTGCAGCTAGCACATCTGGGCCCCAACTGGCGGTGTGTTAGAGCCCAGGGACAGCAGGAGGAGGAGCAGGAGGAGGAGGAGCAGGGGGAGGGGAGTGTAGGCCGAAGCCTGCACAGGCGGCAGCTTTGGGTGTGTTGTGTCTGCGTGGCTTTTGCAGGACACGTTGCCGGCTACACAGCAGGGGAACAGCTGGCGCTGCTGGACCCCACTGACACATTGGCGAGGTGTTTGGCTCTGTGCAGCCAGCACTTCCGGACAGCAACTAGCGTTGTTGGAGCCCGGGCTCTGCAGGTGGAGCAGAGTGTAGGCCGAAGCCTAATTGAACCGATTTCAAAAGTCACCTTTAACCCCCCCTCAGGGGTTACAAAGTAGAAGAGCCACAGCTTATGCAGCAGCAGTGCTGCGCAAGTCAAAGGTTGCTCTTGTAATTTTTCTCCTTGCACACGCTGAATGGAACACGTATAACATTTAGCCCTTTATACAGTCAAACTGTGTAATGGAGGCGAGAGTTCCCTTTGTAATGAGACGCAGCACAGGTGTCAAGAATCCCACCTTGGTGCTGGGTGCAGCCTCCCGAGCGTTGTTATTTGCTGTACAGGAGTCTGCGCTGTCGTGTTATCCCCTGGCCTAGCGCCGTTAGCGCTGCCCATCTTCTGGCATCATGTAATGTCGGCCGGTGCGGTTCGCGATGCCCCTGAATCCCAGCCCCGCAGTGTCTTAACATTGTTAAAACACTGCGGGGCTGGGATTCAGGGCCTGGCGCAGCACATATGTTCGCCTCTCACACTCGGGTCCTTACACCCGCTTCAGACTGTGCGGCGTCATCTGATCCCTTATCGCATGCCACGGCCATGAAGCCGCACAGTCCGAAGAAGGCGGAAGGAGAGGAGGGACAGGCGAACTGATGCACTGATCCTGCCCATGAATCGCACCCTCGCAGTCCCAATAAATAAGACACCGAGGGGCGTTGTGTGGGTCAGGGCGGCTGCAGAGGCGCAGCCAGCCAAACAATGATGCCAGAAGACGGGCAGCGCTACCAAGGGGGTTGCAGCGTGTCATTACAAAGGAAAGTCACACCACCGGGACGGTTAAATGGTCACACAGAGGACACATTTCAGACGTGTTTTCAGTTCCACATGTGCGAGGAGAATACGTTTCTGAGCCACCTTGAACACATGCAGCATTACTGCTGTTCAAGGTAGCTGAAAAACATAGAAACACCTGGGGGAGGGGGGACAGGTTCCCTTCAATTTCAGTTCTTGTGTCTGCGTGGCGGTCGCAGGACACGTTGCCGGCTACACAGCAGGGGAACAGCTGGCGGTGCTGAACCCCACTGACACATTGGCTGGTGTTTTTCTCTGTGCAGCTAGCACATCTGGGCAAAAACTGGCGGTGTTAGAGCCCAGGGTCAGCAGGAGGAGCAGGGGGAGCGGAGTGTAGGCCGAAGCCTGCACTCGAGCAAGTTGAAAGGAAACCTTTAACCCCCCCCCCAGGCGTTTGTAGCTGAAAGAGCCATTGTGTACAGCACTAATGCTGGAAAAGGTAAACTTAGCTCTTTTAATTATGGTCCTTGTACATGCGGAACCTAACATTTATGAAATGTGTCTCCTCACAGCGTTAAACCGTCCGGTAGGTGGAACTTTCCTTTGTCGTGTGACGCAGCACAGCCATCATTTTTACCCCCTTGGCGCCGTGCGCCGCCTCCTCAGCGTTGTTTGAATCTGTCCCGGAGCCTGCGCTGTTAGGTTAGCCCTTGGCCATGCACACATGTTGCGCTGCCCGTCTTCTGACCTCATTTGGTGTCAGGCTGGCTGCGCCTGTGCGGGTGCGCTGGCCGAGATCCCGCCTCGCAGTGTCGTCTAATGTAATCCCACCGCGGGCCTGTGATCCGTGCCCGTGCGCAGTGCATATCCTCTCCTCTCACTCCCCTCCCTACGGCTTTTTCAGACTGTGCGGTGTCACGGCCGTGGCATGCTATTAGGGACCAGCTGACATCGCACAGTCTGAAGAAGCCGTAGGGAGGGGAGTGAGAGGAGAGGATATGCACTGCGCACGGGCACGGATCACAGGCCCGCGGTGGGATTACATTAGACGACACTGCGAGGCGGGATCTCGGCCAGCGCACCCGCACAGGCGCAGCCAGCCTGACACCAAATGAGGTCAGAAGACGGGCAGCGCAACATGTGTGCATGGCCAAGGGCTAACCTAACAGCGCAGGCTCCGGGACAGATTCAAACAACGCTGAGGAGGGGGCGCACGGCGCCAAGGGGGTAAAAATGATGGCTGTGCTGCGTCACACGACAAAGGAAAGTTCCACCTACCGGACGGTTTAACGCTGTGTGGGGACACATTTCATAAGTGTTTGGTTCAGCATGTGCAAGGAGCATCACGAAAAGAGGCACTTTTTCCCTTTGCATCATTACTGCTGCACAAGGTGGCTCCTTCAGTAACAAACGCCTGGGGGGGGGGGGGGGGCAGGTTCCCTTACATTTAACTTGTTGTGTCTGCGTGGCGGTCGCAGTACACGTTGCCGTATACACAGCAGGGGAACAGCTGGCGGTGCTGAACCCCACTAACACATTGGCGAGGTGTTTGGCTCTGTGCGTACAGCACTTCTGGACGGCAACTAGCGGTGTTGGAGCCCAGGGACAGGTGGAGGAGGAGGAGGTTGGAGGAGGTTGGAGGAGGTAGGAGGGATTGCCACACACACAGCAGGGGAACAGCTGACGTTACTGAACCCCAATAACAGAGGAGGGACTGTTGACTGTGCGTACAGCACTTCTGGACGGCAACTGGCGGTGTTGGAGCCCAGGGACAGGTGGAGGAGGAGGAGGTTGGAGGAGGTAGGAGGAGGTAGGAGGGATTGCCACACACACAGCAGGGGAACAGCTGACGTTACTGAACCCCAATAACAGAGGAGGGACTGTTGACTGTGCGTACAGCACTTCTGGACGGCAACTGGCGGTGTTGGAGCCCAGGGACAGGTGGAGGAGGAGGAGGTTGGAGGAGGTTGGAGGAGGTAGGAGGGATTGCCACACACACAGCAGGGGAACAGCTGACGTTACTGAACCCCAATAACAGAGGAGGGACTGTTGACTGTGCGTACAGCACTTCTGGACGGCAACTGGCGGTGTTGGAGCCCAGGGACAGGTGGAGGAGGAGGAGGTTGGAGGAGGTTGGAGGAGGTAGGAGGGATTGCCACACACACAGCAGGGGAACAGCTGACGTTACTGAACCCCAATAACAGAGGAGGGACTGTTGACTGTGCGTACAGCACTTCTGGACGGCAACTGGCGGTGTTGGAGCCCAGGGACAGGTGGAGGAGGAGGAGGTTGGAGGAGGTTGGAGGAGGTAGGAGGGATTGCCACACACACAGCAGGGGAACAGCTGACGTTACTGAACCCCAATAACAGAGGAGGGACTGTTGACTGTGCGTACAGCACTTCTGGATGGCAACTGGCGGTGTTGGAGCCCAGGGACAGGTGGAGGAGGAGGAGGTTGGAGGAGGTTGGAGGAGGTAGGAGGGATTGCCACACACACAGCAGGGGAACAGCTGACGTTACTGAACCCCAATAACAGAGGAGGGACTGTTGACTGTGCGTACAGCACTTCTGGATGGCAACTGGCGGTGTTGGAGCCCAGGGACAGGTGGAGGAGGAGGAGGTTGGAGGAGGTTGGAGGAGGTAGGAGGGATTGCCACACACACAGCAGGGGAACAGCTGACGTTACTGAACCCCAATAACAGAGGAGGGACTGTTGACTGTGCGTACAGCACTTCTGGACGGCAACTGGCGGTGTTGGAGCCCAGGGACAGGTGGAGGAGGAGGAGGTTGGAGGAGGTTGGAGGAGGTAGGAGGGATTGCCACACACACAGCAGGGGAACAGCTGACGTTACTGAACCCCAATAACAGAGGAGGGACTGTTGACTGTGCGTACAGCACTTCTGGACGGCAACTGGCGGTGTTGGAGCCCAGGGACAGGTGGAGGAGGAGGAGGTTGGAGGAGGTTGGAGGAGGTAGGAGGGATTGCCACACACACAGCAGGGGAACAGCTGACGTTACTGAACCCCAATAACAGAGGAGGGACTGTTGACTGTGCGTACAGCACTTCTGGACGGCAACTGGCGGTGTTGGAGCCCAGGGACAGGTGGAGGAGGAGGAAGTTGGAGGAGGTTGGAGGAGGTAGGAGGGATTGCCACACACACAGCAGGGGAACAGCTGACGTTACTGAACCCCAATAACAGAGGAGGGACTGTTGACTGTGCGTACAGCACTTCTGGACGGCAACTGGCGGTGTTGGAGCCCAGGGACAGGTGGAGGAGGAGGAGGTTGGAGGAGGTTGGAGGAGGTAGGAGGGATTGCCACACACACAGCAGGGGAACAGCTGACGTTACTGAACCCCAATAACAGAGGAGGGACTGTTGACTGTGCGTACAGCACTTCTGGACGGCAACTGGCGGTGTTGGAGCCCAGGGACAGGTGGAGGAGGAGGAGGTTGGAGGAGGTAGGAGGGATTGCCACACACACAGCAGGGGAACAGCTGACGTTACTGAACCCCAATAACAGAGGAGGGACTGTTGACTGTGCGTACAGCACTTCTGGACGGCAACTGGCGGTGTTGGAGCCCAGGGACAGGTGGAGGAGGAGGAGGTTGGAGGAGGTTGGAGGAGGTAGGAGGGATTGCCACACACACAGCAGGGGAACAGCTGACGTTACTGAACCCCAATAACAGAGGAGCGACTGTTGACTGTGCGTACAGCACTTCTGGACGGCAACTAGCGGTGTTGGAGCCCAGGGGCAGGTGGAAAAGCAGAGGAACACAATGTAGGCCGAAGCCTGAGAAAGTCGAAAGGGAACCTTTAACCCCCCCCCCAAGGCGTTTGTAGCTGAAAGAGCCAGCTTGTGCAGCACAAAAGATGCAAAAGGAAAAGGTGGCTCTTTTCATCATGCTCCTTGCAAACACAGAACTAAACACTTTTAAAATGTGTCCCCTGAAGCCGTGAAACCGTCCCGGAGGTGGGACTTTCCTTCGTAATATGACGCAGCACAGCCATCATTACTACCCCCCCGCCGCCGTGCCCCGGCTCCTCAGCGTTGTTTGATTCCGTCCCGGAGCCTGCGCTGTTATGTTATCCCGTGGCCAGGCACACTTAGCGCTGCCCATCTTCTGACATCATTTGGTGTCAGGCTGGCTGCGCCTGTGCGGCCGCGCTGGCCGAGAGCCCGACTCGCAGTGTCTTCTGATGTAATCCCACTGGGGGCCTGGGATCCATGGCCATGCGTAGTGCATATCCTCGCCTCTCACTCCCCTCCCTACGGCTTCTTTTTCAGACTGTGCGGTGTCACGGCCGTGGCATGCTATTAGGGACCAGCTGACACCGAACAGTCTGAAGAAGCCATAGGGAGATGAGTGAGAGGTGGAGGTTCAGATATGCACTGCGCATGTCCATAGATCCCAGGCCCCCAGTGGGATTAAATCAGAAGACACTGCGAGGCGGGCTCTCGGCCAGCGTGGCCGCACAGGCGCAGCCAGCCTGACACCAAATGATGCCAGAAGACGGGCAGCGCTAAGTGTGCCTGGCCACGGGATAACATAACAGCGCAGGCTCCGGGACGGAATCAAACAACGCTGAGGAGCCGGGGCGCGGCGCCGGGGGGGTAGGAATGACGGCTGTGCTGCGTCATATTACGAAGGAAAGTCCCACCTCCGGGACGGTTTTACGGTATCAGTGGACACATTTTATAAGTGTTAAGTTTTGCGTGTGCAAGGAGCAAAACCAAAATAGCTACCTTTTTCCTTGTGCAGCATTACTGCTGCACAAGGTGGCTCTTTCAGTAACAAACGCCTTGGGGGGGGGGGGACAGATTCCCTTACATTCCAGTTGTTGTGTCAGCGTGGCGGTCGCATGACACATTGCCGGCTACACAGCTGGGGATCAGCTGACGTTACTGAAACCCAATAACACTGGGTCGTATGTTTTGACTGTGCAGACGGCACATCTGAGCCTCAACTGGCGGTGTTGGAGCCCAGGAATTTAAGTTCAGGTGGTAGAAAGATGAACACAACAGGAGACCTGGATAACGTATACAGTGACCTAATTATTTAATCAGGAGGAGGAGTGGCAAATTCCTGCGAGATCCAGGCCTTGTTCATTTTCAGGAAAGTAAGCCGGTCAACGTTATCGGAGGATAGTCGCATGCGACGGTCAGTTAGTACACCACCTGCAGCACTAAAGACACGTTCCGATAATACACTGGCCGCAGGGCAAGACAGCACCTCCAATGCATACTGGCTTAGCTCTGGCCATGTATCCAGCTTTGAGACCCAAAACTTGAAAGGGGAAGAGCCGTCTGGGAGTACAGCAAGAGGGCAAGACATGTAGTCTGTCACCATCTGACGGAACCGTTGCCTCCTGCTGACTGGAGCCGTCTGTGATGGTGTAGACTTTTGTGGCGGGCACAGAAAACTGTGCCACAGTTCGGCCATACTGGTCTTGCCTTGGGCAGAGGCACTGCTTCTGCTCCCTCTTTGTGCAGAGCCTCCACCACTGCCTGGACGCACTGAGCTGCTTTGGAATGCACTAGCAGCACTTCTCTCAGTTGGAATGGAGAAGATGATGGAACTGACCAGTGTGTCTTGGTACTCCCGCATTTTTCGCTCCCGGTTCAACGGTGTGATGAGGCTTTCTACGTTGTCCCGGTAGCGAGGATCGAGGAGGGTGAACACCCAATAATCAGACATGTTGAGAATGTGGTCGATGCGGCGGTCGTTTCTCAGGCACTGCAGCATGTAATCCACCATGTGCTGCAGACTGCCAACTGCCCAAGAAACGCTGTCCTCAGCTGGAGGCGTGATCTCTGCCCGCTCGTCATCACCCCACCCTCGCTGTACACACTGAGTACTGGACAATTCGGGAACTCCCTCCTCTGGACGGATGTCTTCCTCCTCCATTGACTCCTCCTCATCCTCCTCACAAACTGTCCCCTGCCTACGCGTTTGTGAGGAACCACGTGGCGCTGACTGTCCAGAAGATGATGGAAGTGGTGAATCCTCATCCTCCACCTCTTCCACAACATCATCCCTTAGCGCTTGCAGTGATTTTTCAAGCAGGCAGATAAGGGGGACAGTCATGCTGACTAGTGCATCATCTGCACTCGCCATCCGCGTGGAATAATCAAAGGGACGCAAAACCTGGCAGACATCCTTCATAGTGGCCCACTCTGTGGTTGTGAAGTCTGTACGGCGCTGACTGCGACTTTTTTGCGCCTGATACAGCTGGTACTCCATTACAGCTTGCTGCTGCTCACACAACCGCTCCAACATATGTAACGTGGAATTCCACCTGGTAGGTAGGTCACATATGATGCGATGTTCCGGCAGGCGGTGTCGGCGCTGCAGAGCCGCAATGCGCGCTTTTGCCGTGCTGGAACGCCGCAAGTGAGCACACTCTAGGCGGACCTTGTGCAGCAGTGCATCAAGATCCGGATAGTCCCTCAAAAAACTCTGCACGACCAAATTGAGCACATGTGCCAGACATGGGATGTGAGTGAGGTTGCCGAGGCCCAGGGCTGCCACCAGATTTCGGCCATTATCACACACTACCATGCCTGGCTGGAGATTCGCTGGCTCAAACCACACATCGCTCTCCTGCTTGATGGCATTCCAGAGCTCCTGCGCTGTGTGGCTACGATTCCCCAAAAAAATTAATTTCAAGACGGCCTGTTGACGTTTGGCCACGGCTGTGCTCATGTCAGTCGTAACAGGTACACGTTCATCACGGGTCCATGTGGAGGTGGACTGTGACGGCTCCTGCAGCGATGATTCTGAGGAACTGGTGTAAGAGGAGGAGTCAATGCGTACAGAATGGATTCCTGCAATCCTTGGAGTGGGCAGGACACGTCCTGCGCCACTCGCACGGTCTGTACCCGGCTCAACGACATTAACCCAATGGGCAGTGAGGGAAAGGTATCGCCCCTGTCCATGTTGACTGGTCCACGCATCGGTGGTGAGGTGGACCTTGCTACTGACGGCGTTCAGTAGCGCGTGTTTTATGTGTCCCTCCACATGCTTGTGCAGGGCAGGGACGGCTTGCCTGCTGAAGTAAAAGCGGCTGGGCACACTGTACTGTGGGACTGCCAATGACATCAAGTCACGGAAGCTGTCAGTCTCCACCAGCCTGAATGACAGCATTTCCAGTGACAGAAGTTTGGCAATGCCTGCAGTCAGAGCCTGTGCTCGTGGGTGGTTTGACGAGAAAGGCCGCCTTTTCTCCCATGCCTGTACTACCGATGGCTGTAGACTGGGCTGGGAGTGTGTGGTTGACTGGGAAAGTGGTGCTGCGGGTGGAATGACAGCGGGTCTCTGGACAACAGGGCCAGAGGTTCTTCCACGGCGATCCTGGGAGGAAGCCGAACCAGCTGCGTGTGAGCTAGAGGAAGAGGCAACACGAGCTGAAGAGGTGGTAGCTGCCGCTGTTGGTTGGCCTAGCTCTTCAGTGTGTTTGTCTAACTCCGCCGGGTGCCTGTTGCGCACATGTTTCCACATGTTGGAGGTATTGAGGTTGGCGACTTTTTGACCTCTTTTGATTTTTTGATGACACACCTTGCATCTGACATAGCAAATGTCATCTGCAACTGTGTCAAAAAAGGACCAGGCACTGCAAGTCTTGGGAGCCCCCCTTTTGACTTTTGGAAGAGACATGCTCCTTACGGGTGCCAAAGCGGAGGCTGCAGGATCCGCAGTCTTCCCCCTCCCTCTCCCTCTTTGGGCCGTACGGGGAATCTCTTCCTCAGAGCTGCTCCCACCACCTTCCTGTCCCTGACGCCAAGATGGGTCAAGGACCTCATCATCTACACTACCCTCTGCCCCCAACTGCTCCTCCTGGGTAGTCTCAGCAGCAGAGCACGCACCAGTAAGTGGCACCTGAGTGTCATCATCAGCTGATGCGGCCTGCGAGGTGGTGACCGGAGCCACTGGCCCACCCTCCTCTTCAGAGGAAGACAGAAAAAGCTGTTGGGCATCACTGCACCCTGCCTCTTCTTCCATTTCTCCAATGCTGCTTGGCTGGCCCCCTGTTTCCAAGCCAAGAGATGATTCAGAGAACAGAAGTAGAGACTGCTCCTGTCCTGGGATCTCTGTCTGCCTGGGCAATTTTGCAGGTGGTGAAGAGACAGATGGCTGCTCTCCAGTGCTCTGTGTCTGAGAGGATGTGGCACTAATGGAAGTTGATGCATTAGCTGCCATCCATCCCACAACGGCTTCAATTTGGTCTTCACGCAGCAGCGGTGTACGGCGCTCGGCGACAAAGCTGCGCATGAACGACTGTTCCCTTGTGAAAGTGGGTGCTGATGACTCACCGGTGCCCGCAGCAGGCACAGAATCCCCACGTCCCCTCCCTGCTCCGCGCCCACGCCCACGCCCACGTGCCTTACTCACTGCCTTCTTCATCTTGGTTGACTGATAAAGATAAGCAGAAAAGTACTAACGGCTTTGTGTGCTTATTCCTGAGCAACTCCTCCTAACAGGTATAAGACACACTAATTTTCTAAAGTGTGGACTAGACTTGAATATGAGCTAATGTGGCCTACACAAATGTAAAGTGGTGTGTAACTGGTGTGTTTGGTGAACTTTATTATTTATTTATTTTTTGGGGGCTGAACTGACAACGGATAGAGCTGCAATCACACGGAGACCGTGCAGACAGCCGTAAACGGCGCTGCAAGGCCCAAAAACCCTCCTCTACTTTATCCTATGTAGTGTTTTTCCACAAATTAGCTGGAGACGGGTGGAAAGACACTAATAGGATTTTTTAAAATAAATTAGCAGCAGACTACACTACTTTGAAAAAAAAGAAAATTGATTTGGCGGTATGACGCAGTGAAAAACCCTGAGCTGCAGACAACCAGGCTACGGCTGCTCACAGACTACAGGGCGAGCTGCAGTCACACGGAGACCGTGCAGACAGCCGTAAACGGCGCTGCAAGGCCCAAAAACCCTCCTCTACTTTATCCTATGTAGTGTTTTTCCACAAATTAGCTGGAGACGGGTGGAAAGACACTAATAGGATTTTTTAAAATAAATTAGCAGCAGACTACACTACTTTGAAAAAAAAGAAAATTGATTTGGCGGTATGACGCAGTGAAAAACCCTGAGCTGCAGACAACCAGGCTACGGCTGCTCACAGACTACAGGGCGAGCTGCAGTCACACGGAGACCGTGCAGACAGCCGTAAACGGCGCTGCAAGGCCCAAAAACCCTCCTCTACTTTATCCTATGTAGTGTTTTTCCACAAATTAGCTGGAGACGGGTGGAAAGACACTAATAGGATTTTTTAAAATAAATTAGCAGCAGACTACACTACTTTGAAAAAAAAGAAAATTGATTTGGCGGTATGACGCAGTGAAAAACCCTGAGCTGGAGACAACCAGGCTATAGCTGCTCACAGATTACAGGGCGAGCTGCAGTCACACGGAGACCGTGCAGACAGCCGTAAACGGCGCTGCAAGGCCCAAAAACCCTCCTCTACTTTATCCTATGTAGTGTTTTTCCACAAATTAGCTGGAGACGGGTGGAAAGACACTAATAGGAATTTTTGGAAAAAATGTGCAGCAGCCTGCACTACTTCAAAAAAAAAAAAAAAAAGGACAGTATGAGGCAATGAACCACCCTCCCTGAACTGAATACAACCAGCTATGGATGGCCTATGTGGCTGCACTCAGACTAGAGAGTGGGCTGCACTCACACACACACACACACAGAGACCTTGCAGATCGCTGTGAAAACAGCGCTACAAGGCAAAAGGAAGGTGAATAGTAGGTGAACACAGCGGTTGCTAAATTAGCCTTTGGAAAGCACAAAGAAGCAAATCGCTATCTCTAAACTGTCCCTCAGTCAGCAAACAGCGTCCTGTCACTAACTGAATTCACAGCAGAGTGATCGCAAAATGGCGCCAGCGACTTTTAAACTGCATCATGACATCATTTCAGCAGCCAATCACAGCCTTGCCAGTAGTTTCATGCCCTCCATGCTAAACAGGATGTGCCCACACTTGGAATCTTTCTCATTGGCTGAATTTCTGAATTTTGAATCATTGAACTTCCGATTCCGGTATCCGATACGCGCCAAGTATCGGAATCCCGGTATCGGAATTCCGATACCGCTAGTATCGGCCGATACCCGATACTTGCGGTATCGGAATGCTCAACACTAATTTTGAGCCCTTCACAAATAAAGCATTGTCATGTAGGACCTGAAAGACCATCCTGACCTGCTTAACATGAGACTCCCAATCATCCGAAAAAAACAGAATATCATCCAGATACACAATCATAAACTTATCCAGATATTCACGGAAGATGTCATGCATAAAGGACTGAAAGACTGAAGGAGCATTAGAAAGTCCAAAAGGCATCACCAAGTACTCAAAATGGCCTTCAGGCGTATTAAATGCAGTTTTCCATTCATCACCCTGTTTTATACGCACAAGGTTATACGCATCACGAAGATCTATCTTGGTGAACCAACTAGACCCCCTAATGCGAGCAAACAAATCAGTTAACAATGGCAAAGGATACTGAAATTTGACCGTGATTTTATTCAAAAGGCGATAATCAATACAGGGTCTCAGGGAACCATCCTTTTTAGCCACAAAAAAGAATCCTGCACCAAGAGGGGATGAGGACGGGCGAATATGTCCCTTCTCTAAAGACTCCTTTATATAACTCCGCATGGCAGCATGCTCCGGCACAGATAAATTGAAAAGTCGTCCCTTAGGAAACTTACTACCAAGAATCAAATTTATAGCACAATCACAGTCCCTATGAGGAGGTAGAGAATTGAGTTTGGGCTCCTCAAATACATCCTGGTAGTCTGACAAAAACGTAGGGACTTCAGAAGGAGTGGACGAAGCAATTGACACCACAGGAGCGTCACCATGAATTCCCTGACAACCCCAACTTGACACCGACATAGCTTTCCAATCCAGGACTGGATTATGAGTCTGCAACCATGGTAGACCCAACACGACGACATCATGCAAATTATGCAGTACAAGAAAGCGAATCACCTCCCGATGAACAGGAGTCATGCACATGGTCACTTGTGTCCAGTACTGAGGTCTATTCGTAGCCAATGGTGTAGAATCAATTCCCCTTAGTGGAATAGGGAATTTTAAAGGCTCCAAATCAAAACCACAGCGCCTGGTAAATGACCAATCCATGAGACTCAGGGCAGCACCTGAATCTACAAAAGCATTAACCGGGTAAGATGACAGGGAACAAATCAGGGTAACAGACAAAATGAACTTAGGCTGTAAAGTACCAATGGTGACAGATTTATCAACCTTTTTTTTGCGCTTAGAGCATGCTGAGATAACATGAGCTGAGTCACCACAGTAAAAGCACAACCCATTTTGCCGTCTATAATTTTGCCGTTCACTTCTGGTCAGAATTCTGTCACATTGCATGGATTCAGGTGTCTGTTCAGAAGACACCGCCAAATGGTGCACAGGTTTGCGCTCCCGCAAACGCCGATCAATCTGAATGGCCAGAGTCATTGACTCATTCAGACCTGCAGGCGTAGGGAACCCCACCATGACATTCTTAATGGCTTCAGAAAGACCTTCTCTGAAATTTGCAGCCAGGGCACACTCATTCCACTTAGTAAGCACCGACCATTTCCGAAATTTCTGGCAGTACACCTCTGCTTCATCTTGCCCCTGCGAGAGGGCCAATAACGTTTTTTCAGCCTGGTTCTCAAGATTAGGTTCCTCATAGAGCAATCCAAGGGCTAGAAAAAACGCATCTACACTAAGCAATGCAGGATCCCCTGGCGCCAATGCGAAGGCCCAATCTTGGGGGTCACCACGCAAAAAGGAAATGATAATCTTAACTTGCTGAACGGCATCACCAGAGGAACGAGGTTTCAAAGAAAGAAACAACTTACAATTGTTCCTAAAATTCAGGAACCTAGATCTATCTCCAGAAAACAACTCCGGAATAGGTATTCTAGGCTCTGACATAGGACTGTGAACAACAAAATCCTGAATACTTTGAACCCTAGCAGCAAGATGATCCAGACTGGAAGCCAAGCTCTGGACATCCATGTCAGCAGCTGAACTCAGAGCCACACCAAGATTAAGAGGAGGAGAGAAGCTAGCCACAGCAGCTAGACACACGGCAACAAAAAAAAAAAAAAAATTTCTCAAGGCTTCTTTTCTTCTGCTTCTGCCATGCAATTAACACTTTATTGGCCGGCTGTACTATTATGATCCCAAGTGGCGGAGGATCACAAATAGATCAGCAAGTGATTAAACTAAGGACGAGCTCTAGGGAGATGGTAACTGGACTGATCGCAAATCTGAACCTATCCAAAACAACTAGAGGTAGCCGGTGAATGTGCCTAAAAAATTCTTAGATGTCTCGAGCCAGCCTGAGGAACTAGCTACCCCTAAAGAGAAAGAAAGACCTCGCTTGCCTCCAGAGAAATAATCCCCAAAGATATAGAAGCCCCCAACAAATATTAACGGTGAAGTAAGAAGAAGGCACATACATAGGGATGAAATCAGATTCAGCAAAAGAGGCCCACTAGTACTAGAAAGCAGAAAATAGAGCAGGGGTCTATGCGATCAATAAAAAACCCTTACAAAATATCCATCCTGAGATTTCAAGAACCCACACACCAACTAACGGTGTGTGGGGAGAAACTCAGCCCACTAGAGCAACCAGCAAGCGAGGGAATTACATTTTAGCAAGATGGAACAGAAAACATGATAAACACTGCTGATCAAAAAAAGAGCAAACAAAACTTAGCTTATCCTGGATGGACTGGGAGCAAGGTAGTCAGAAGGAATCTGAGTAGCACTGATTACATCGACAGCCGGCAACGAGTGGAAGTAAAACAGAGCTATATAGGAACCTCCCAGAGGATAACGAACCAGCTGATAGCCAGAGACCAGCAGGATAACAAACAAAGCCACCAGGGGGAGCCCAAAAGCAAAAGTCACACCATACCACCAGTGACCACAAGAGGGAGCCCGAAAACAGAGTTCACAACAGAAATGTACGATACATGAAATGTGAATAGCGTAATGGCTTGTGAAATCTATGAAAAAACACATGAGATGCTAAGCACAAGATTTGGCCAAAAAATGTGAGCCCATCCACCAAACGTCAAGGTAATCTCAGATCGGATGGGTCCCTGACCTGACTGCCTAGTGTGAACATGCAGCGCCCCAGAGTCCTGGTCATTGCAGTAATGTTGCTCTGCCACTAAGGGGAGTGATGTAACGTCTGATTGCACTAAAGGAGTTCACCTGACCAGGTATCACAGTCACACATTACACTTCACACTCCAGCTACCAGGGGGAGCAAAGGGTTCTATGTATTAGGCCACTCCTCACACTCTGGTAAAACTGGGGGTTGGATAGGAAGTTAGGGATAAGCTGACTGGGTCTTTCCCAGGTAACATCTAGTGAGAGAAGAGCGTTGCTTGGGAAGATTCAGGGGGGTCCCTGTCAGGGGTTGGATCCTGACAGTGGCCTAGCAAAAGGACAGATCGTTACGGAGCCGCGCCTGCACTACATTGCGGCGGCATCCTAAGAAAGGACACGAAGGGAAGTCTATTGTGGAGAAGTGAGAAACGAGATCACAGCACAAAGGCGATAGAACCAGTAGGAGTCGTGCCCCGAGATCGGCAACATCCTTCTGAGGCGCGAAGCCGGCGGCCGGAACGCCGAGGAAGTAACAGACTTTTACGCATTACTTCGAACTACGGCAGGGCAGTTAACTTTAGGTTGGCTGTCTCACCTTAATCACCTAATGAAGACAACGGAGGCAATTGTGGGAGAGGGACGTCTCTAGTGTCCCTATAAAATAACTCCAGGCCTACCCCGTCATACGGGTGCGTCCTATCCATATCATCTGGGGGACGGAGAGAAAGAACAGAAACATACATGACAGTTGTGAGGACTATCCCGTGGTGCTCAGCAGGGAAGTACTACAACACCCAGGCGCTAGTAGGTAGGCTACTGATTTCCACCTGCAAAGGGAACTCTGGATGTGCCTTCGGACCGGCCGGTCTCAGCCAGCCCTGTTAGCAGTGCTCTGGATTGTGGATGCCGAAGCCTTCAGTAAAGAGGTAAAGAGACTGCAACCCTGTGTCCTCGTCATTTACTGCGACCTACACCTGCACCTACATCTTTAATTGGGCGCCCCTTAGCAGGGCCACGGACCGGGTCAGGCCACCGTGACATCCCCAGAACCGAGAGAGACCCGGTACTGAGTACCCCGCTGCCCTGCGTTTGGGGGCCGCTCCAACTACTTACCTCTGGCTAATAACATGGTAAAGCCTGCATTTATAGGAAGGAACCAACTGTGTTTGGATGTAATTAAAATCACAGCATGGTGAAGGGCGGGGCGTTCAAGTCAGAAAAAAATAGTACATAGTACTTTTAGTGACAGGAGCCAACGGGAACAGTCCTTTGTGGCGCCAGTGCTCTAAGGATGGAGCACACTGCTCAGCCTCCTATGAACTGCTTGTCCACGCCAAAAATCTCTGCTGTCGTACCCGCTTTCTCTTAAGCTGGTCCCCCTGCCTCTAGGTCACTTGTCTGCTGCAGTTCGTCGCAGCGCTGGCACTTTGGGTGCGTAGTGCACTGCCCCCCTTTCTACTCACATGCTGACAGCTAGGGACTCACTCCTGCTTTACGTGTTTTTTCCCTCAGCTTTCGGCCTGGTTCGCTGTCTAAATACGCCCCCTCTTCCTGGGTAATGGAGGCCGGGAAACAGGGGACGCAGCCTTGACATTTCTGGACCCAGCACAGCACAGGTACCCGCAGCCCGGTCATCCTGAGCCCGTACATATCTGGCCAATCAGTTCTTTAATGCAAGCATCATAGAAGGCATGTTCTAATTTTCAAGAGCAAATTGTACCATCCAGAACAATTTCACTTTGAAGGACTTTGCGGCTCATATCAATCCACAAAATGACACTAGTCTCATACTTCAAAATTTTGGTGGTAAATCATTTCCCCACACATAGTTTGTGTATGTTCTGACTTCTGTAACATCAATGGGTGATAATTATTCATACCTATTTGCTTCACAATATATTAATCTTCTTCAAGGCTTCGAAATGTAATGTTGTAAAAGTGAAAGCAAGTTGGTGAAGTGCGTGTTAACTCAAATGTGAAAGTAATTGTTATCTTTACTATCTCTCCATTGCATGTGCAGCTAACCACCTCATTGATCTTGTTTTGTTTCTTTGGCAAGAAAACAACAGCTCCATCAATACCATGTGCTTTTCCTATTAATTCATCATGTTGGTAAAGTAGAGGTGAGATTAGGTATCTACATAACATCTGTGGACTGTAGTCAACATGACACTGTGACAAGATCCACTGGGGTCTAGCTACCAATTTGACATAGTTTGTGCACAGCTGAATAGAGTTGCGAGAAAAAAAAAGATTTTGATTCAATAGCATGTTGGATGGATTGTCTAGTGGAAACACCCATATAGTATAAAGGTACCGTCACACTCAGCGACGCTGCAGCGATATAGACAACGAGCCGATTGCTGCAGCATCGCTGTTTAGGTCGCTGGGGAGCTGTCACACAGACAGCTCTCTCCAGCAACCAACGATCAGGGGAACGACTTCGGCATCGTTGAAACTGTCCCCCTGCAGCACCCGGGTAACCAGGGTAAACATCGGGTTACTAAGTGCAGGGCCGCACTTAGTAACCCGATATTTACCCTGGTTACCATTGTAAAAGTAAAAAAAAAAACACTACATACTCACCTTCTGATGTCTGTCACGTCCCCCGGCGTCCACAGGGTTACGCGCTGCTGCTCAGAGCTTCCTGCACTGAATGTGTCAACGCCGGCAGTAAAGCAGAGCACAGCGGTGACGTCACCGCTGTGCTCTGCTTTACTGCCGGTGCTGACACATTCAGTGCAAGAAGCTCTTGGCAGCAGCGCGTAACCCTGTGGACACCGGGGGACGTGACAGACATCAGAAGGTGAGTATGTACTGTTTTTTTTTTTAACTTTTACAATGGTAACCAGGGTAAATATCGGGTTACTAAGCGCGGCCCTGCGCTTAGTAACCCGATGTTTACCCTGGTTACAAGTGAACACATCGCTGGATCGGCGTCACACACGCCGATCCAGCGATGACAGCGGGTAATCAGCGACGAAATAAAGTTCTAGAAGATTTTGCCTTCGTAATCCAGAGACAGAGTACAACACCGCCCAAGCATTCAACCTCTGCTCCTCAGACATTCTATCTGTGCAGTGGTTGCCTCTAGGCAGAAGATGATGATGGTAGCAGTAGTTGTTGCATTTAAGACACAACCCTGAAGCAGCCATAACTACTTGAAACAGAAGTATTTTTACCGAGATACTACACTGTAAAATATGTGGCCTGTGTTTTTATTTAGTCCCCAAAGATAGTGTATAGAAATAGGGTCACAACAGCAAATACAGTGGAATGTAACCCTGAAATGAAGCAATTTGTAGCCCACAGATAGATGAGGCGTGTCACAGAGATACCAGACTGTTCAATATGTGGTCGGTATTTTCTTACTTTTTAACCCAAAATAGTGTACAGACCTAGGGTAGCAGACAGCCAAAAAAGTGGAATGTAGGCCTGAAAAGCAACTATTTGTAGAGCACAGATAGACCAGGAGTCTGACAGAGATACCACACTCTTCAATATGTGACCTGTATTTTTTTATTTTATACCCCAAAATAGTGTACAGAACTAGGGTAACAGACAGCAAAGACAGTGGAATGTAGGCCTGAATTGCCACAATTTGTATGCCACAAATAGATCAGGTGTCTGACAGCGATACCAGACTGTTCAATATGTGGCCTGTATTTTTTTCTTTTACCCCAAAATAGTGTATAGACCTAGTGCAGCAGACAGCAAAAAAGTGGAATGTAGGCCTGAAAAGCAACTACCTAGGCCTGAAAAGCAACTACCTTGTGTACTCGAGTATAAGCCGACCCGAGTATAAGCCGACAGCCCTACTTTTGCAACAAAAAACTGGGAAAACTTATTGACTCGAGTATAAGCCTAGGGTGGAAAATGCAGCAGCTACCGGTAAATGTCAAAAATAAAAATAGATACCAATAAAAGTAAAATTAATTGAGACATCAGTAGGTTAAGTGTTTTTGAATATCCATATTGAAACAGGAGCCCCATATAATGCTCCATACAGTTCATGATGGGCCCCATAAGATGCTCCATACAAAATACACCCCATATAATGCTCCATAAAATTTATGATGGGCCCCATAAGATGCTCCATATTAAAATATGCCCCATATAATGCTGCACAAATGCTGATTATGGCCCCATAAGATGCTCCATATAACAATATGTCACTTATAATGCTCCATACAGTTCATTATGGCCCCATAAGATGCTCCATATACAAATGTGCCCCATATAATGCTCCATACAGTTCTTTATGGCCCCATAGATGCCCCATATAATGCTCCATGCAGTTCTTTATGGCCCCATAGATGCCCCATATAATGCTTCATGCAGTTCATTATGGCCCCATATATACTCCATATAACATTGTGCCACATGTAATGCTGCTGCTGCTGCACTAAAAAAAATAAAAATTACATACTCCCCTCTCATCGCTGCCCGCTGCTACACAGCGTCCCGTCTCTCCGCATTGACTGTTCAGGCAGAGGGCGGTGAGCACACTAATATGTCATCGCGCCCTCTGACCTGAACAGTCAGTGCAGGGGACGCGGAAGACGGAGCGTCGGTAGAACGCGGAAAGGTAAATATGAAATACTCACCTGTTCCCGGCGCTCCTGATGCGGTCCCTGCATGTCCCACGGTCTTCGGGTGCTGCAGCTTCTTCCCCTGTTCAGCGGTCACTGGTACCGCTCATTACAGTAATGAATATGCGGCTCCACCCCTATAGGAGTGGAGTCCATATTCATTACTTTAATATGCGGTACCAGTGACCGCTGAACAGGGGAAGAAGCTGCCGCGCCCGGAGACCGTGGGACATGCAGGGACCGCATCAGGAGCGCCAGGAGCAGGTGAGTATTTGACAGTCGTCGCTCTCCCTCACCCACCGACCATGACTCGAGTATGAGCCAAGAGGGGCACTTTCAGCCCATTTTTTGGGCTGAAAATCTCGGCTTATACTCGAGTATATACGGTATTTGTAGAGCACAGATAGACCAGGAGTCTGTCGGAGATATCACACTCTTCAATATGTGGCCTGGAGATTTTTTTATTTTTTTTAACCCAAAATACTGTATAGACCCAGGGTAGCAGACAGCAAAAAATGTGGAATGTAGGCCTGAAAAGCAACTATTTGTAGAGCACGGATAGACCAGGCGTCTGACGGGGATAACAGACTGTTCAATATTTGGCTTGGTTTTTTTTTTTTTTTTTACCCCAAAATACTGTATACACCTAGTGTAACAGACAGAAAAAACTGTGGAATATAGGGCGGAAATGCCACAATTTGTAGAGCACAGATAGATCTGAAGTCTGACGGAGATAGAACACCATTAAGAATGTGGCCTGGATCTATTTGGACCCACCAAAATTGTGTCAATAAATAGGCTATGACACACAAAAAAAAATAAAATGTTGGAGTACTAAAATTGTAAAATATTTAGAGCAATGATATGTGATGCGTGTGGCGTACAAAACACAGTGATAAATATAAGTACTGTAGCTAAATATTTTTTGGCCAGCTAAAGAGTTTTTGGTAAGCAAAATGGTGTCCAAAAAATGTTGGAAGACACTCCAAAAAATACTATAGTAACAAAATAAAAGGCCAGAATTTTCTGCGCACTCTCATCAGATGCCTAGGACAAAAAAAGCTGTTTTAAATTGCTAGATTGCAACCCTGTAAAATGACCTGGCTGTAGTCTGCAGTGTGACCAAGCAAATAAATGTAGAAAAAAAGGGGGCTGTGGATTGCTTTGTAATAAAATTAGCAGGATTCAGGTGCCCCCCCAAAATTAATCCTAGCCACAGATACCTATATATAAAATAGGCAGCAGCAGACAATAATGGAGCCTTTTGCAGGTATGCAGTGAGATCTATATACTCACATACAGTGCCTGCATGCCTTGCACTGATATGGATATGTGCACATAGACTACCCTGCCTACCTAGCACTGCAATCAATATACCCCCTAATTAGCCCTAAAAAGAACTGTTGGTTTATCTGGATTTGTGGATTATTTGATCTAGACCCTCACTAACTAATAAAAGAACAAATCTGATCCAACCTCAGCAGCAGATCTCCCTACACTCGCTAAGTCCGGAGCTAAATGCGCCGAGCAGGGCGGCGTCCGGTCTCTTATAGACCTGATGACGCCTTGCGGCCAACCAATCACTGTAATACCACAACAAAGATGGCTGCAGCATTACAGTGCATGGCAGACAATCCCTGCATGTTCATTGGTGCTCTAAATAGAGCAAAAATTGCAGGGCGGAGACCCAAGCTCCCGCCACATAATCCCGGAAATGCTCAGTAGAGTTGAGCGACTTTTACTTTTTTCAGATCGAGTCGGGTTTCGCAAAACCCGACTTTGTCAAAAGTCGGGTCAGGTGAAATCGGCCGATTATTGCGTAAAGTTGGGGGCCGACTGAAACACGAAACCCAATGCAAGTCAATGGGGAATCAAAGTCGGCAGTGAGAGGAGGACAGGAAAACACCTACAGTGCCCATTTTAATGCCAAAAACATCAATTCTTATTACTGAAGCTTGTCAAACTTAATTTACTTTATAATAATAGTTAGGCATTGAAAACTGGGGGTCATTTGGCTAAAGTTGTGGGGGGGTAGGGCTGGCTCAAGTTTTTTGTGGGCCCAGGAAACGCGGAATATGTCACGGCGGTGGAGCAGGGAGAGGTAAGTATTTCAACTTTGCAAGTGCTGTGATCCTGAGCAAGCAGTGGGGGCCCACTCGTTGGCATTGGCACTGGCACAGGGCCCCTCATAGTACGGCGGTGTGTTTGACGGCGGGTGGCGCCTCCCACCGGGAGAGACACTTTTCGTACTATGAGGGGCCCTGTGCCAGTGACGTTGCCAACGAGTATGCCCCCCCCCACCTGATGAAGGAACCTGCACTTTCATCTGCACCTTCCTCTTTGTCCCCGTGTAAGGTGGTATAGTATGCGGGATGGGGAACCTGACTTTCAGCAGGGTCAGATTCTGGCTGTGTAGAGTGCAAGGGGAATGTAGTGGTCTGGGTCAATGTACCAGCAGACTCATCTAGCAGTGGCTGGGCAATGGGCAGGATGAGGAGGAAACACAGATAAAGGACCAAATAATAAAGTGGGCTAAATACAGTTCAAAATTGGCAACAGGACTAAACTGGCGGCATTGCTTTGTTCAGCGGAGGACAACTGTAATGAGGGGCTGACACAGTGAGTAGGCCCAAATAAGTAAGTAGGCTAAATGCACTTCAAAATTGGTAACAGGACTAACCAGGCAGCATTGCTTTGTTCAGCGGAGGACAACTGTAAGGAGTGGCTGACACAGTGAGTAGGCCCAAATAAGTAAGTAGGCTAAATGTCTGCCAAAATTTTTCTCATAAACAGGTGGCATAGCTAGGTACAGGGGTGGGATCCTCTGCTGAGTAGCAGACAGTGGTAGTAGGCGCAAAGTATTAACTGGTCTAAATGGAGGCCAGGGCCCCTGTATATTTTAACTATCATCTATCATTTCAACAAATTTGTATTGGCAGTGCCATTGAAGGATTTAACAGTACAGACTACACAGTGGTGGAGCAGGGAGAGGTAAGTATTGCAAGTGGTAGAGCACTGTTTGAGCTGGGGGGAACACTCTCTTGTGGTCGGCGGTACTGGCACAGGGCCCCTCATATTACGACGGTGTGTCTGACGTTGGTTGTGCACCACCACCGTCAGAGACACTTCATTGTACTATGAGGGACCCTGTGCCAGTGCCGTCGCCCAAGAGTGGGCACACCCACCTGTCCAGGCAAACGGCACTCGCACGGGTGCTTGCGCCAGGTGGTGACCACGGCCCTGTGTGGGGAGTCAGCCCATTTAGGGAGGTAAAAAAATGGCCTATGGTGGACATTCAGCAGCTGCAAATGTAGGAATTGGAGAAGTCAGTAAGAGGAGGCCAAAAGCAAGACATTTTTCAGGCAAGCTACGTGTCAGCAGGGGAAGGTGGGGCCAAATAATTTGAAATCCATGATTGGTTCATTTTAATGAAGGATAGATCATCAACATTTCGGGTAGCCAGACGTGTCCTTTTTTCGGTCAGTATTGAACCAGCAGCACTGAATACTCTTTCTGATAGCACACTAGCAGCAGGGCATGCGAGCTCCTGTAACGCATATTCTGCCAAATCAGGCCAGGTGTCGATTTTAGATGCCCAGTAATCAAAGGGGAATGACCTGTGAGGGAGAACATCGATAAGGGCGGAAAAGTAGTTCGTAACCATACTGGAAAAATGCTGTCTCCTGTCACTTTGAATCGATGCAGCAGTACCTGTCGTGTCAGCGGTCGTTGCGAAATCACTCCACAACCTGGTCATAAAACTCCTCTGTCCAACGCCACTTCAGATTTGTGCACCTCTAACACCTCTGCCATGTTGCCCACTACGGCTTGTGTGAGAACTGTAGCGCCCCCACTGCCGCAGGGCCTCTGAGTCTCTGCTCTGGGGTTGTCACGGTGGCGAGGCCCCGGTCCGTGACCCTGCCGAAGGGCGCACAGTATCTTATAGATGTAGATGGTGGTGGTGGTGCGGTGCAGTAAATAACGAGGACACCAGGTTGCAGTCTCTTTACCTCTTTACTGAAGATCTCTGGGTCCTCAGTCCGGAATACGGTTCACCAGGCTACGCAAGTCCGGCCGGCCCAATGGCACCTCCAGAGTTCTCTTTGCAGGTGGAAATCTGTGCCTTCCCGCTAGCGCTATGTGTTGTGGTCCTCCCCTGCTGTGCTTACGGGATAGTACCCCACAACTGTTGTGTCTGTTTCTGATGTTCCCTCACAACTCGTTCGGATGATGTTCTTCTCCTCCGTCCCTCCCTGATGTTCTGGTTAGGACGGCACCCGTATGACGAGTAGGCTCGGAGCTCTTCCGGGACCCTAGAGTCTCCCCTCTCCTAGTGCGCCCCCCATGTCTTCATAGGTGATGTATGTGAGACAGCCCGCCTGAGACTGACTGTCCTGCCATTGGTTTGAAGTATTGCTTGGAGCTAGATATATAAATACTTCCTCGGCGTTCCGGCCGCCGGTTGTGCGCCTCAGTAGGATGTTGCCTCGGTCTTACAGCACGACTCCTACTGGTATTTCTCCTCTTGCTTTGATCTCGTTTCTCACTCAGCACAATATATCTCGCTTCTGTTCCTTTCTTAGGGCACCGCCGCTATGCTGAGCAGGCACGGTCCCGTGACGTTCTTTCTTGTAGCCAGGCCTCTGTCAGGGTCCCAAACCTGACAGGGACCCTGCCGAATCTTCCCCCCACAACACCCTCTGCCACAAGGTGTTGCCTGGTTCCAACCCAGTCAGCTTTCTGTCTCACTTCCTGCCTGACCCCCAGTTTACCCACACGGTGAGGAGTGGCCTAATAAATAGCACCCTTAGCTCCCCCTGGAGGCCCGACTGTGAAATGTACTGGTGTATGTGATACCTGGTCAGATGAACTCCTTCAGTGCCATCAGACGTACCATAGCCCCCCTTAGCGGCGGAGCCACAGTACTGCAACGACCAGGACTCTGGGGCGCTGCAGAACCATCACCGCCGCTTTGTGCTGGGAATGCCTGAACCAAACGGTCTACAAGAGTTGCTTGTTTGGTAGCCAATATTTGCTCAAGGTTCTCATGTGGCATGATATTTTGTAATTTTCCTTTATATTGTGGATCCAGGAGGCAGGCCAACCAGTAATCGTCATCGGTCATCATTTTGATAATGCGGTGGTCCCTTTTTAGGATACGCAAGGCATACTCAGCCATGTGGGCCAATGTTCCAGGTGTCAATTCACTGCTTGTGCTGGGTTGAGGAGCACTTTCTTGCAAATCAACATCACTTGTGTCCCGCAAAAACCCTGTATCTGACCTTGCAACGCCACCAGTTTCTATTGCCCCCTGAGAAGCATCCTCCTCCCATAAATATTCATCCCCATCATCCTCCTCCTCCTCTTCGTCCGCCACCTCATCCAGGAGAGTTCCCTGAGCTGACAATGGCTGACTGTCATCAAGGCTTCCCTCCTCTTCGGCTGCAGACGCCTGCTCCTTAATGTGCATCAAACTTTGCATCAGCAGACGCATTAGTGGGATGCTCATGCTTATGATGGTGTCATCTGCACTTACCAGCCGTGTGCATTCCTCAAAATACTGAAGGACTTGACAGAGGTCTTGTAGCTTCGACCACTGCACACCAGACAACTCCATGTCTGCCATCCAAGTGCCTGCCCGTGTATGTGTATCCTCCTACAAATAAATTACAGCACGCCTCTGTTCGCACAGCCTCTGAAGCATGTGCAGTGTGGAGTTCCACCTTGTTGCAACGTTGATTATTAGGCGGTGCTGGGGAAGATTCAGCGATCGCTGATGGTTCAGCATACGGCTGGAGTGTACGGGCGACCGGCGGATGTGCGAGCAAAGTCTTCGCACCTTCAGGAACAGGGCTGGTAACCCCGGATAATTTTTCAGGAAGCACTGCACCACCAGGTTCAAGGTGTGAGCCAGGCAAGGTATGTGTTTCAGTTCTGAAAGAGCTATGGCAGCCATAAAATTCCTTCCATTATCACTGACTACCTTGCCTGCCTCAAGATGTACACTGCCCAGCCATGACTGAGTTTCTTGCTGCAAGTACTCGGCCAGTACTTCCGCGGTGTGTCTGTTGTCGCCCAAACACTTCATTTGTAACACAGCCTGCTGACGCTTACCACTAGCTGTTCGATAATGGGACACCTTGTGTGCAACACTGGCAGCTGTGGATGGAGTGGTCATGCGACTGCGCTCTGTGGACGAGCTTTCGCTTCTGGAGGAGGAGGAGGGGTGGCGAACGCCTACAGCCAATTGTTTCCTAGACCGTAGGCTAGGCAGAACTGTCCCACTATGGCTGTCACAGGGTCAGATTCTGGCTCAGTACACTGCGAGGGCAATGTAGTGACCAGTGAGTGGTCAATGGAACAGCATAATAATCTAGCTGTGGCTGTGCATCAGTGCACTCCATGTCCGATCCATCTTGTAATGGGCAGTTAACAATTTCCCTTTCTAACCCAGGCACGGTATGTGTAAAGAGCTCCATGGAGTAACCTGTAGTGTCGCCTGACGCATCCTTCACTTTTGGTTTGGGTGAAGGACACAAGGAAACGTCTTTTTCCTGACCGGGAGCATCCACTGATGACTCGCTGCTTTTATATTTGGAACTTTCTGAAGAGGAGGCGAAAGAGCTAGAGGCTGAGTCAGCAAGGAAAGCCAAAACTTTTTCCTGCTGCTCCGGCTTTAAAAGCGGTTTTCCTACTCCAAGATAAGGGAGCCTTCGAGGCCTTGTGTAGCCAGACGATGACGCTGGCTCAACACCTCCAGCCTTAGGTGCTATTTTGCTTTTCCCACTACCACCAGATGCTCCACCACCACCACCACCATCAGTACCAGCTGGCAACGACCGCCCACGGCCTCTTCCACCAGACTTCCTTATTTTGGGAAAATGTTACCAAAATAACAACCGTTATATGGTACTGTAAAACAAGGTAGAAGGTGTATATAAACTTGTTGAGAATTTAAATCTCCCTTTTTATTTTGGGGAGACTGAACCAAAACTCAGGCCCAGTGTATAACACAACACAATGTAAGTGGCAGAACGTGGCTGGCTGATATACGACAAGCTAACAGAATTGACATATATCCACTTTGTGACAATTTGAATCTCCCTTTTTTTGGTGGGGACCGAGACCTATGTCATCACGCTGCCCACACTCTGCATCCTCCTTCACTGGCTGAGAAATGGCGCTGAACGCGTCATACGAAACGCAACTTTGGCGTGAAGATCGCCGACCTCATGGCCGATCCCACACTAGGATCGGGTCGGTTTTCATGAAACCCGACTTTGCCGAAAGTCGGAGATTTTTGAATTTGTCCGATTCATTTCGCTCAACCCTAATGCTCGGTGCTCACCGAGTACACCGAGTACCGTGATACTCGGGCGAGTAACGAGTAGTGGCGAGCACATTCGCTCATCACTACTGTATGGCGGCCTATGTAGTGCCCACAATACTGTATTGTGGACTATGTGGTTGGCCATAATACTGTATGGAGGACTATGTGGTTGCCCATAATACTGTATGGAGGACTATATGGTTGCCCAAAATACTGTATGGCGGACTATATGGTGCCCATAATACTGTATGGAGGACTATATGGCTGCCCATAATACTGTATGGCGGACTGTTATGATTTTCCCAATGGCAGGGAAATCAAAATAACAATGGACTAGCTCTCGGGTGATGGGAACTAAAGTGACCGTGACCTGAACCTGACACGACACTGGAAGTAGCCGGGGAGTGTTTCCTACGATGCCCTAGACACCACGCGCCAGCCGGAGATCTAACTACCCCTATCAGAGGAATATACAGGCCTGCCTTACCTCCAGAGATGAACCCCAAAAGGAGATAGCAGCCCCCCACAGATATTGACGGTGAGTCAAGAGGAAAAGACATACGTAGGATGAACAGCAGATTTAGCACAGTGAGGTCCGCTTACTAGATAGCAGAAGTACAGGAAAGAGTCACTTCACGGTCAACTTCAAAACACTACTCAAAAACACCATCCTGAAATTACTTTAAAACTCCAGTGACAACTCATGCCACTTGAGTGGCAATTCCAGTCCACGAGAGCTTCCAGCTACAGAGAGTCACATTGCAAATAGCTGGACAAAAATAGCATAAACTAGAAACAAAATTCAACTTAGCTGAACAGGATCTTGAGGCAGGAGAATGCAACAGAATGCTACTGATACATTGTTGGCCGGCATCAGACCAGCAGCCAAGCAGCCTTAAATAGGAAACTCCCCTAATGGGTGTCAACAGGTGATCAAGGATAGAAGAAGGCAAATAAGTGGCACTACCATAAAGCACCACCGGGGGAGCCCACAAACAGAATTCACAACAGTACCCCCCCCTTAAGGAGGGGGCACCGAACCCTCACCAGAACCACCAGGGCGATCTGGATGAGCAGTATGAAATGCACGAACCAAATCAGGAGCATGAACATCAGATGCTGTCACCCAAGAATTATCCTCCTGACCATAGCCCTTCCACTTAACCAGATACTGAAGTTTCCGTCTGGAAACACGGGAGTCCAAGATCTTTTCCACCACATACTCCAACTCACCCTCAACCAGCACAGGAGCAGGAGGATCAGCAGACGGAACAACCGGCACCTCATACCTCCGCAACAATGACCGATGAAAAACATTATGAATAGTAAAAGATGCTGGGAGGTCCAAACGAAAGGACACAGGATTGAGAACCTCCAGAATCCTATAAGGGCCGATAAACCGAGGCTTAAACTTAGGAGACGAGACCTTCATAGGAACAAATCGAGAAGACAACCAAACCAGGTCCCCAACACAAAGACGAGGACCGACACGCCGATGACGATTAGTGAACTGTTGAGTCTTCTCCTGGGACAACTTCAGATTGTCCACAACCTGTCCCCAAATCTGATGCATTCTATCAACCACAGCATCTACTCCAGGACAATCTGAAGACTCCAATTGACCGGACGAAAAGCGAGGGTGAAACCCTGAATTACAAAAAAATGGAGAAACCAAAGTGGCAGAACTGGCCCGATTGTTAAGGGCAAACTCTGCCAATGGCAAAAAATCAAGCCAATCGTCCTGATCAGCGGACACAAAACACCTCAAGTAAGTCTCCAAGGTCTGATTAGTACGCTCAGTCTGGCCATTAGTCTGAGGATGGAATGCAGACGAAAAAGACAAGTCGATGCCCATCCTGGCACAGAACGCCCGCCAAAATCTAGACACAAACTGAGTACCCCTGTCAGACACTATATTCTCAGGAATACCATGCAAACGCACAACATTCTGAAAAAATAGAGGGACCAGCTCAGAGGAGGAGGGCAATTTGGGCAAAGGTACCAAGTGAACCATCTTGGAAAAACGGTCACACACCACCCAGATGACGGACATCCTACGAGAAACAGGAAGGTCAGAAATAAAGTCCATAGAGATGTGCGTCCAAGGCCTCTTAGGAATAGGCAAGGGCAACAACAACCCGCTGGCCCGGGAACAGCAGGGCTTAGCCCGAGCACAAACATCACAAGACTGCACAAAAATACGTACATCTCGAGACAAGGAAGGCCACCAGAAGGACCTAGACACCAGATCCCTGGTGCCAAAAATTCCAGGATGACCTGCCAACGCGGAAGAGTGAACCTCCGAAATAACTCTACTGGTCCAGTCATCAGGGACAAACAGTCTACCAGGCGGACAGCGATCAGGCCTATCCACCTGAAACTCCTGCAAAGAGCGCCGCAGGTCTGGGGAGACAGCTGACAATATCACCCCATCCTTCAGGATGCCAGTAGGTTCGGAATCACCAGGCGAGTCAGGCTCAAAACTCCTAGAGAGGGCATCCGCCCTCACATTCTTAGACCCAGGCAGATATGAAACCACAAAGTTAAATCGAGAGAAAAACAACGACCAGCGCGCCTGTCTAGGATTCAGACGCCTGGCTGACTCAAGATAAATTAGATTTTTGTGGTCAGTCAAGACCACCACCTGGTGTCTAGCACCCTCAAGCCAATGACGCCACTCCTCAAATGCCCAACTTTGTGGGTCACCCCGCAATAGAGAAATAACAATTTTAACCTGTTGCGCAGGATCACCAGCAGAGTGAGATTTCAGAGACAAAAACAATTTACAATTCTCTCTGAAATTCAAAAAACGGGATCTGTCTCCGGTAAAAAATTCAGGCATAGGGATCTTAGGTTCAGACATTGGAGCACGTATAACAAAATCTTGTAAGTTCTGGACCTTTGTAGCCAGGTTATTCAGACCTGCAACCAAACTCTGTGGATCCATGATTCAAACAGGTGTAACCAAAGCCATTCAGAGATTAAGAGGAGAGGAAAAAAAAAAAAGGCTGAAGACTGCAGTTTAAGCAAGGAGTACAAATAAGCACTAAGGTGCACTTTCCAAACACAGAAGGGAAAAAAAACCTTTTCATATCCTTTCCTGCTTTAGTGCATAGTTTTAACACATGTGGCCGGCCAAACTGTTATGATTTTCCCAATGGCAGGGAAATCAAAATAACAATGGACTAGCTCTCGGGTGATGGGAACTAAAGTGACCGTGACCTGAACCTGACACGACACTGGAAGTAGCCGGGGAGTGTTTCCTACGATGCCCTAGACACCACGCGCCAGCCGGAGATCTAACTACCCCTATCAGAGGAATATACAGGCCTGCCTTACCTCCAGAGATGAACCCCAAAAGGAGATAGCAGCCCCCCACAGATATTGACGGTGAGTCAAGAGGAAAAGACATACGTAGGATGAACAGCAGATTTAGCACAGTGAGGTCCGCTTACTAGATAGCAGAAGTACAGGAAAGAGTCACTTCACGGTCAACTTCAAAACACTACTCAAAAACACCATCCTGAAATTACTTTAAAACTCCAGTGACAACTCATGCCACTTGAGTGGCAATTCCAGTCCACGAGAGCTTCCAGCTACAGAGAGTCACATTGCAAATAGCTGGACAAAAATAGCATAAACTAGAAACAAAATTCAACTTAGCTGAACAGGATCTTGAGGCAGGAGAATGCAACAGAATGCTACTGATACATTGTTGGCCGGCATCAGACCAGCAGCCAAGCAGCCTTAAATAGGAAACTCCCCTAATGGGTGTCAACAGGTGATCAAGGATAGAAGAAGGCAAATAAGTGGCACTACCATAAAGCACCACCGGGGGAGCCCACAAACAGAATTCACAACAGCGGACTATATGGTTGCCCATAATACTGTATGGCGGACTATGTGGTGTCCAAAATACTGCATGGCGGACTATAAGCTGCCCATAATACTGTATGGAGGACTATGTGGTGCCCATAATACTGTATGGAGGACTATATGGTGCCCATAATACTGTATGGAGGACTATGTGGTTGCCCATAATACTGTATGGAGGACTATGTGGTGCCTATAATGCTGTATGGAGGACTATGTGGTGCCCATAATGCTGTATGGAGGACTATGTGGTGCCCATATATTGTACTATACCTGTATTTTTTTTATCTGTGCATCAGGAATTGTGGCATGTGTTAAAGGGGCCTACTGATACTCTTTCGACTGAGGCCAACGAAAACCTGGAGCCGACCCTGGCGGCAACGCACATCAAGATGAATGCCAGATGCAGCTGTGACAGGGCACTCTGCTCTGTGACAGGCCATGCATCGATATCACATAGCAGTTTTGTTAAATGACTCCAGCAGCCTTTGATAGGCCGGCGGCCTTTCAGTGTTACTTCAACTACAGACGTCACCGGTGAGTCAGTGTTTTACTTGTACACTTACACTATATACAGTATACTGTGTACAGAGCTTCTGTGTATTATGTCACTGGTGATCCCTGTATTACCCATACACTGACACTATATACAGAGCTCCTGTGTATAATGTCACTGGTGATCATTGTATTACCTGTACACTGACACTATATACAGACCTTCTGTGTATATTGTCACTGATGATCACTGTATTACCTGTACACTGACACTATATACAAAGCTCCTGTGTATAATATCACTGGTGATCACTGTATTACCTGTACACTGACACTATATACAGAGCTCCTGTGTATAATGTCACTGAACACTGAATTACCTGTACACTGACACTATATACAGAGCTCCTGTGTTTAATGTTACTGAACACTGCATTATCTGTACACTCACACTATATACAGAGCTCTTGTGTATAATGTCACTGGTGATCACCGTATTACCTGTATACTGACACTATATACAGAGGTACTGCGTATAATGTCACTGGTGGTAATAACTGTTGTTAGTATTGTGGTTTGTATTCATGATCAGTATTGTAGTATTCGGTCACTATGTGGTGGTAATTTGTGGTCTGGTCACTGTGTGGTAGTATTTCTCCTTGTATGTGGTATTATTTGGTCCCTATATGCTGGTAATATGTCATATTATTCGGTCACTGTGTGGTGGTAATATGTGGTCTGGTCATGGTGTGGCTGTACTTGTCCCTCGATTGTGGTATTATTTGATCACTATGTGGTTTGTTCATGGTGTGGCGGTATTTGTCCCTTGTATGTAGTATTATTCGGTCACTATGTGGTCTGTTCATGGTGTGGTGGTATTTCTTCCAGTATGTGGTAATATTGGTCTTGGTATAGTGGATTGTGTTGTGTATGGCGGTCATTTGTTCTCTCTGATATTAGAAGATTCTTTATTTCCATTGGAGATTAGATACTTGGCACACAGCTGCAGAGATGCGCTTACAGGGGTTTTCCTATGAAAAAAGCAATCACCTCTCCACAGGATAAGTGATAACATATTCATTTTTGGGTGTCTGACTACTTGGACCCATTCATCAAAATGTGGAACTTTTTATCCCCATTAGACTGGAGTGGCATGTACAACTTGACCACTGATCCATTCATTTCTTCAGTGGCTGCAGTTGTTTTTTTTATAGAAGCCCCAAAGAGAATGAATGGAGCTGCGGTCAGACATCCCAGCTGCTGCTCTATTTTAAAATGGGGATAAGTGTCCTATTGACAATAAAACGTCCTCATTCTTCTGATCGGTGAAGTTTCTAATGGTTGGACCTAAACGATCACCTATCCTGTGGAGCCCATTGATCGGTGATAACCAAAGAACCCCATTAATGTAAACTACCGTAATTATACATCCCAGTTATGGGGGTGCACAGTAGATGTGCAGGAGCCACCTGTGTTTTACAGCCGATGCTCCACTATAATGGGGATAATGACTGACAGATATTTGCATATAGCTGTAGGGTGGGCCCCTAGAGTCCATTCCCCTGGTGGGCCCTAGACACCCCAGTCCGACCCTGACGCCAGTAGTGAAAGAAATAGGACGTGGAGACACTGAGCAGGTAGAGAGACATGGTGATCAGGACTGTAGCGACAAGCTCGGCTGTGACAAAGTAGCGTGAGCCAGTGCGCTTCACCGGCCGTGGAGTAGACTACAGTGGAAGGAAATGATGTGTGTGAAAATGCTTTTCACTGAGAAGGAAATGTCCATAGGACTTTGTACATGCTGCCTCTTGTGTCCACGTGCAGGATTACATCAGGATTTTCTGCGGATTGGACGCTACGTTCAGCCGCAGAGCCCAATCCGCAGCATCCAGATGTTACAGCATAGTGATATGGATTTTATGAAATCCCATCTCCACTATGTGCGCACGGCCGCATCCGGTGGCCCTGCGTTTATGCACATGTGGCACGTCTTTCTAGACTGCAGCATGTCTATTTATCTTGCGGCGACGCTCCATCTCCGCAAGATAAATAACTTAGCCTATGTATAGGATGCGGTGATTCCGCATGGTTCAATGAACACATCCGGAATCACTGCATGTAAAACGGGGCAGCACTTTGAGCGGAGCAGGGTATCTGCTGCATCCAAAGCGCTACGTTTCCTGACTGTGGAAACATAGCCCGTATGTTACAGAACGGGAGTCTACTACATGGAACTTTAAAACCTATAGTCTTGGCCAGCCAACACCATTGGCTACAGACGGCCTGCACGGGAGCAAGACCCTCACAGGACCCACACCAGCACCCAGCCAGGACCCACCCTTTTATGTAGCACGCCAGTGCCTCGCCCTTGCCCCACGCTAAATGCTCACACTACACTACATGCACACAGTTAATGACAACTAATAATGTTTCTTTAATCCTTGAGATGTCTATGTCATCACGGCAGCAAATAGGCTACAGAAGGCCCCTGGGTCTGCCAGGTCTACACCTCTATGGAGCCCAACCTGTAACTGTACACTAGGGGATGCTTCCCTAAATTCCCACACAGCCTCACAGCTTACCATGGCAACCACCCAGGGGACACGTTTGCAGGCATCAACACCAAGTCCCAGAGCTCCGCTCAGAGCCGCACTACCTTACAGCGCGTTTACAGAGACCCAGTGTTGTTGACCATGACCAGACTCTCTACTAGGGGGCGACGTCCATACAGACCCGCACTGCGTGTCTGTACAGTACATTTACTATTACGGCCCGTGCTGATTGTCTGACACTCCACTAGGGGGCGAGCTCCTCTCAGATCTGCAATACGTGACTGCAATCACCATCACAGCCCGTGCTGATGACCTCATTATCCACTAGGGGGCGAGCTCCTCTCAGATCTGCAGTACGTGACTGCAATCACCATCACAGCCCGTGCTGATGACCTCATTCCCACTAGGGGGCGAGCAATCACCATCACAGCCCGTGCTGATGACCTCATTCCCACTAGGGGGCGAGCAATCACCATCACAGCCCGTGCTGATGACCTCATTCTCCACTAGGGGGCGAGCAATCACCATCACAGCCCGTGCTGATGACCTCATTCTCCACTAGGGGGCGAGCAATCACCATCACAGCCCGCGCTGATGACCTCATTCTCCACTAGGGGGCGAGCAATCACCATCACAGCCCGTGCTGATGACCTCATTCCCACTAGGGGGCGAGCAATCACCATCACAGCCCGCGCTGATGACCTCATTCCCACTAGGGGGCGAGCAATCACCATCACAGCCCGTGCTGATGACCTCATTCTCCACTAGGGGGCGAGCAATCACCATCACAGCCCGTGCTGATGACCTCATTCCCACTAGGGGGCGAGCAATCACCATCACAGCCCGTGCTGATGACCTCATTCTCCACTAGGGGGCGAGCAATCACCATCACAGCCCGTGCTGATGACCTCATTCTCCACTAGGGGGCGAGCAATCACCATCACAGCCCGCGCTGATGACCTCATTCCCACTAGGGGGCGAGCAATCACCATCACAGCCCGTGCTGATGACCTCATTCTCCACTAGGGGGCGAGCAATCACCATCACAGCCCGTGCTGATGACCTCATTATCCACTAGGGGGCGAGCAATCACCATCACAGCCCGCGCTGATGACCTCATTCTCCACTAGGGGGCGAGCAATCACCATCACAGCCTGTGCTGATGACCTCATTCTCCACTAGGGGGCGAGCAATCACCATCACAGCCCGCGCTGAAGACCTCATTCTCCACTAGGGGGCGAGCTCCTCTCAGATCTGCAATACGTGGCCGAGCAATCACCATCACAGCCCGTGCTGATGACCTCATTCCCACTAGGGGGCGAGCAATCACCATCACAGCCCGTGCTGATGACCTCATTCTCCACTAGGGGGCGAGCAATCACCATCACAGCCCGTGCTGAAGACCTCATTATCCACTAGGGGGCGAGCAATCACCATCACAGCCCGCGCTGATGACCTCATTCCCACTAGGGGGCGAGCAATCACCATCACAGCCCGTGCTGATGACCTCATTCTCCACTAGGGGGCGAGCAATAACCATCACAGCCCGTGCTGATGACCTCATTCTCCACTAGGGGGCGAGCAATCACCATCACAGCCCGTGCTGATGACCTCATTCCCACTAGGGGGCGAGCAATCACCATCACAGCCCGTGCTGATGACCTCATTCTCCACTAGGGGGCGAGCAATCACCATCACAGCCCGTGCTGAAGACCTCATTATCCACTAGGGGGCGAGCAATCACCATCACAGCCCGCGCTGATGACCTCATTCCCACTAGGGGGCGAGCAATCACCATCACAGCCCGTGCTGATGACCTCATTCTCCACTAGGGGGCGAGCAATCACCATCACAGCCCGTGCTGATGACCTCATTCTCCACTAGGGGGCGAGCAATCACCATCACAGCCCGCGCTGATGACCTCATTCTCCACTAGGGGGCGAGCTCCTCAGTGTGTCACTTGTTTGTGGGAGGCAGTGTTTGGCGTCCTGTTGCTATGGTCACTGGGAGCCTCGGTCACTGCAGGCTGCACGGCGAGCTGTCGGGCTTCCTCTCTCCGCCACTGACATTACATTCAGGTACTGCCCTAGATCTGCTTTCTGATGTTGTAGGAACTGGAGACATTTTACATATGTTTGTCCCAGAAAATATGATATAATATCCCTATGATGATAGGATAGCGCCCTCTAGCGTGCAAGTAATGCTGCTCACCGCAAAAGGCTAGAATAATAATGGAATAGTAGCAATATTATTATTATTACTGCTATTATTCTTATTACGGATTCATGCTAAAGTGAAGCAAAGGCAAGCTGGCCACTTTTCTAGAAGCCGCCACAGTGGCAGCGGCAGCCACACTTCCCAGGGCACAGAGATAGGCATTATCTCCATTGACTTGTGGAATGATCATGTTGGAGGGTGGTAAATGTCGCAGGGCATTAATATGGGGGCAGACTGTCATTTATGCTGGAAGCCTTCCCTCAGGCTGTGGGTGAGGGGCATGTTATGGAGCCAGTGTGGGGTGATCGGTAGTTTGGTGCTATCCCAGTGTAGTAAGAAGCCTAATTCAGACGTCCGTTCTATCTGGGAGTTTTCACGAATAGCACTCGTACCTGTGATAGTCTGTGGAGCCATTCACGTGTCCATCATTTTTTGCACACTGAGTGGTCTGCACATAACTGGTGAGACATGTACGATTTTGATCTGAGGGTCTGATCAAAATAGACAGTGCAAGTCATTGAATCCGTGGAGAAATTGGACTGCATTTGGATGACATCCGAGTGCAGTCTGATTTTCATGAACTGTCACAAATAAAAAAATGGAGATTTTTTTTCTCCTTGTAGGAGAAAAACTGATGACACTTAGACCACACTCAAAATAATCCATCTGTTTTTCTTGTACGTGAGAAAGATGGACATGTGCATGAGGCCTTGTCCACTGAAGGAGGTCAGGGATCGGTTTGTCAATTTGTTCATGTGTTAATGAAGTTCTTTAGACAGTATACCTTTGTATATGTTCGGTCCTTTTGTCCGAATAAGGGTTCGCTCACACTAGCACATATATGTCAAACTCTGGCCCGCAGGGTGAGTATATTTGACCCGCCCGGCATCACACTTTCAACTAAATGTTGAAAGCAATAATGGAGGAGTGAGCATCAGCCTTTGCTCCCTCTTCCATCATTTCCCCTCTGCGTCTGACGTCTCAGAACAGCGGGCACAATGACGTAATTACAACACACCCACTGTTCCATGTATTTATTTTTTTTAATGTGGGGGCATTATACTATATGGATCACTATGTGGGACTATTATTCTGTATAGAGCACTATGTGGGGCCCTTATACTGTATAGAGCACTATGTAAGCCATTATACTGTATGGAGCACTATGTGAGACCTATTATACTGTATGGAGCACTATATGAGGCTCATTATATTGTATGGCGGACTGTGTGGGGCCATTATAGTGTATGGACCACCATGTAGGGGTTATTATACTCTATGGCACTATTTGGGACTATTATACTGTATGGAGCACTTTGTGGCCATTATACTGTAGGGATCACTTTTTGTGGCCATTATACTGTATGTAGCGCTATGTGAGGCCATTATAGTGTGTATAGAGCACTGTGTGAGGTCATTAGACTGTAAGGAGCACTAGGTGGGGCCTTTATACTGTATGGAGTACTATTTGGGACCATTATACTGTATCGGGCACTATGTGGAGGTATTATACTGTATGGAGCACTATGTGGGGCTATTATACTGTATGGAACACTATGTGGTGCACATTATTCTGTATGGAGCACTTTGTGGGGGCATTATACTGAATGGAGCACTATGTAGTGCCCATTATACTGTATGGAGCACTATGTGAGGCCATTATACTATATGGAGCACTATGTGGTGCCCATTATGCTATATGGAGCACTATATGGGGCTATCATACTGTATGGAGGACTATGTGGGGGTATTATACTGTATGGAGTACTATGGTGCCTATTATACTGTATGGAGCACTATGTGGGGCCCACTATACTGTATGGATCACTTTTTGTGGCCGTGATATTGTATGGAGAGCTATGTGGGCATTACAGTTGGAAAATCATACTGTGATGGGGGTCACCATTCTTTTTCAGGGGGATTGAGGTGGGGGTTATATTGGGGTCATCATACCATGAGTGTGGTGGTACTGTGGATGAATTCACTGGGGGGGGGGTGTCTTACTGTGTTTGGGGACACTTTTGTTTGCATTAGACTTATTATTCAAGGTTTTTTATCGTTTGTTATTACATATATAAATTTAGGCTACTAGACCATATGCTTTTTACTGCTCTTATATAACATATTATATTATTCAAGTATTTTATTCTAAGATCTATTAACTAAAATGTATTGTGTTTAATCTCTATTGGAAATCAAGAATCTTCTCCTTATTGATATCAGAGAGAACAAGGGACCTCCATACACAACACAATCCCCTAATCCCCTATACCAAGACCAATAATACCACATACTAGGAACAAATACCATCACACCATGACCAGACTACATATTATCACCAAACAGTGACCGAATAATACCATATACAGAGGATAAATACCGTCACACCATGACCAGACCTCATATTACCACCACATAGTGACAGAATAGTACCACATACAAAGGACAAATACCGTCACACCATGACCAGATGACATATTTCCACCACATAGCAACCGAATAATACCACATACAGGGGATGAATGCTGCCACACCGTGGGCAGACCACATATTACCACCACATAGTGACCAATAATACCACATACAGGGGACAAATACCATCACACCATGGACAAACCACATATTACCACCACAGAGTGACTGAATAATACCACATACAGGGGATAAATACAATCACACCATGACCAGCCCACATATTACCACCACAGTGACAGAATAATACCACATACAAGAGAGAAATACCATCACACCATGACCAGATCACATATTACCACCACATAGTGGTGCTCATTAATAGAAAACACACTACGTATAACAGGAATATTACCACTGGTGACATTGTACACAGCAGCTCCGTATATAGTTTCAGTGTATAGGCAATACAGTGATCACCACTGACATTACAGTATGTACAGAGCTTGTGTATAATGTCAGTGGTGATCACTGCAAGCTAGTGTGAACAGGCGCCAACCAGGAGCTCTGTATATAGTATACAGTGTATAGTGTCAGTGAACAGGTAACACGGTGACTCACCAGTAACATTTGTAGTTGAAGTTATTCATCTTCCCTTTTCTTCTTCATCCAGTGCAGACTGCCATCACTTCTTCCAGCCAAGATTCGTTTCTGCAGTTATCTATAAGTGATCGCTTCCAGAGCACATTCCCCACTTTTTTCCCTAACTTCCACACTACGTCAGATGAAGAAAAAAAGCGACATAATGCCTCCCTGCACAGTAACAGGACCCACCTTTTATTGCTCCCCATGGAAGACAATATCCTCAAAAGGAAATAAATTAATTTACAGCAGTAATGTCCTCTGATTGGCCCCTACAGTAACAATGCCACCCACTTGCCACCATAAACCAATAATGTATGTTCCTCATCCTGATCCCCTTTATTTAATAATGTCCCACATCCTGTGCCCTTTTATTTAATGTCCCCATCCTGGGCCCCTTTATTTAATGTCCCTATCCTAGGCCCCTATGTTGCCCCCATCCTGGACCCCTATATCCACTTTAATAAGGTCCCCATCCTGGTCCCCTTTATTTAATAATGTCCTATCCAGTACCCCTTTATTTAATAATGTCCCCATTCTGGGCCCCCTTATTTGATGTTGCCATCCTAGGCCCCTATGTTGCTCTGTCCTGGACCCCTATGTTGCCCCCATCCTTGAACCCCAAGTCAATTTAATAAGGTCCCCATCCTGGGCCTCTTTATTTAATAATGCCCTCACCCTGGGCCCCTTTATTTAATAATATCCCCCATCCTGGGCACCTTACAGTAATAATGTCCCCATCCTGGGCCTCTTTATTTAAAAATGTCGCCATCCTAGACCCCTTTGTTGCTCCCATCCTGGGCCCTTATGCCAACTTTAATAAGGTCGCCATCCTAGGCCCTTTTATTTAATGTCCCGATCCTAAGCCCCTATGTCCCCATCCTTAACCAGTTTATTTAATGTCCCCATCCTGGACCGCTATGTGTCCCCCATCTTGGGCCCTTATGTCAACTTTAATAAGGTCCCCATCCTAGGCCCCTTTATTTAATGTCCCCATCCTAAGCCCCTATGTTGCATTGTCCTGGGCTGCTATGTTGCCCCCTATCCTGAGCCCCTGCGGCAGCCCCCATGTTCACTACCCTGCCAAGTCAAAGGGGGGGAAAAAAAGAGTCTTCTCACTTTCCTGCGCTCCCCGGCGTCCTCTTGTGGTTTAATATTCAGCGCGGTTGTTAAAATAGCTGCCAACTGCTGCTGCGACAGGGCGCTCTGCTCTCTGACAGGCCACGCGCTGATGTCTCATAGCAGTAACACTAGCGGACATTTAACGTCACTTATGTCAGTTATGTGACTTTGGCTCGGCCTGTCACAGAGCACAATGCCTTGTCAAAGCTGCAGACAGTGTTCATCTTGATGTGCGTCGTCGTGGCGGGTCAGGTAATGAACCCTGTGTGCGCATGCCCCTGACTGCTCTTTTAAGGGGCAAGTGGCACTAAAAACTTTTTTTTTCCCTTCTTTTTCTGGGGCCCACCGGACATTTCACTGGTACCCTGCCAGGCCAGTCGGCCTGCCTATGCCTGGGTCTCACAGGCCACTATACCTGGCACTCCAGGAGGTCATTATTTGACCTCTGGGTGCCATGATAACCATCTGCTCCACGTGATATTGTCATGGGGGTGAGAGAGGGAGCCCTCTCCTTCTCACAACTTTCTAGATACTGTGATCGCTATCGATTGTAGCACCTGGAGGATTAATCAGCCAGGGGCAGTGCGGGTACCATCACTGGCTGTCACTACAGGAGCTCAGCTGTCAGCTAAGCTGAGCTCCCACCAGTGATCGTGCAGGGAAGTGCTGATCACCAATCACAGCAATCAGAGAGTGGGGACCTTTGACTTTGACCCCGTATTCTTTGCTCATTTTGTGCTAAATCTGTACAGCACTTTTATGGACATCAGATACTGACTTTTTCTTATTAATGTAATTAACTTTAGGGTTCATACTCACTTGCGTGAAATACGGCCGAGTCTCGCATTGTAACACCCGGCTCTGCCGCCGGCACTTGGGAGCGGAGCGTGCAGCTCCATGTATTGCTGTGCGGCTGCATACTCCGCTCTGGAGTGCCGGCGGCAGAGCCGGGTTTTAACCTGCGAGACTCGGCCGTATTTCACGCAAGTGAGTATGAACCCTTAGAGGAAGTTTTCCGTGGTCGTCCACTTCTAAGTTTGTCAGCGGTTCCATAACCTTCTTTTTCTTTCTTTCTTATACGTGACACTTGACTCTGAACAGTTGAATTCCATAGCTACCTCTTTTTGGCTATTGTTTGACTTCAATCTCAGAATAAGCTTGCTGACATCTGGTAGTACTTTTGGCTTTGCCTTTGCCATGTTTTAACCTAAAAACACACAAAACAAAAAAATGCTATCCATGACTACCCAAAAATTCAACTACCCATGACAAAATATGCAAAACATTTGGCCCAGCAAATGTTGAAAACTAAGACATAAAGGGATAAAACACAAACACAATTTTAATACTTATAGATGAGAACCATTTGCTTCCGGTTCACTAAAATCACTAGGAAAATGGCATCACAACAACCAGATAGAAGTAATCACACTTTTTTAAAAAAATGCAAAGCTTTTGTTTGCTGCTGTATTACTCCTTCCTGGACAGTTTTTCTATATTACTCCTTCCTGGACAGTTTTTCAAAGTGTCTAGAAAAATGGTCTTAGGGCAGAAGAGTCATAAAATGCTCTAGACTTAGGGTACCGTCTCACAGTGGCACTTTGATCGCTACGACGGCACGATCCGTGACGTTCCAGCGATATCCATACGATATCGCTGTGTCTGACACGCAGCGGCGATCAGGGACCCCGCTGAGAATCGTACGTCGTAGCAGATCGTTTGAAACTTTATTTCGTCGCTGGATCTCCCGCTGTCATCGCTGCATCGGTGTGTGTGACACCGATCCAGCGATGTGTTCGCTTGTAACCAGGGTAAACATCGGGTAACTAAGCGCAGGGCCGCGCTTAGTAACCCGATGTTTACCCTGGTTACCATCGTAAATGTAAAAAAAAAAAAACAGTACATACTTACATTCTGGTGTCCGTCAGCTCCCTGGCCGTCTGCTTCCCTGCACTATAGAAAGTAAATAACTTGGCACTCAACTTGTGTATAGTGATGATTTTAAGAATTAAATATTTATTACTTGGATCGCAGTCCAGCATAAACGTTTCGGTCAAAACAATAAGACCTTCTTCAGTAGACCGACTGCTTGTCAGATGTAGAGGGTCACAGAGTATAGGTAAGATCCTATATATTAATTGTAAATAGACCTCAGATTAATTGGATATGAACGCTTAGTTCTTCAAATTGTGGTAAGGTTGGTAACTAAAATAGCCAGGATAGGTATGTATCCCATAGAATGAAAGAGCAGGGTAACTTTCAATGTGCTGGCATATAATAATGAGTTCCTCACCATAAATGTTATTGTATATATTGGCCAATAGTTACTCGTGTAGTGGCACAAAATTCTATTGTGCAAGGTCTCCTTGAGAGTCCTGTAGGATAGGTGCCACTGTGTTACCGGCCCCAATATGTTGCAAACGGATGGTGTGCATCAACGCGGTGTCCGCCGCTGGTTGAATCATTCAACCAGCGGCGGACACCGCGTTGATGCACACCATCCGTTTGCAACATATTGGGGCCGGTAACACAGTGGCACCTATCCTACAGGACTCTCAAGGAGACCTTGCACATTAGAATTTTGTGCCACTACACGAGTAACTATTGGCCAATATATACAATAACATTTATGGTGAGGAACTCATTATTATATGCCAGCACATTGAAAGATACCCTGCTCTTTCATTCTATGGGATACATACCTATCCTGGCTATTTTAGTTACCAACCTTACCACAATTTGAAGAACTAAGCGTTCATATCCAATTAATCTGAGGTCTATTTACAATTAATATATAGGATCTTACCTATACTCTGTGACCCTCTACATCTGACAAGCAGTCGGTCTACTGAAGAAGGTCTTATTGTTTTGACCGAAACGTTTATGCTGGACTGCGATCCAAGTAATAAATATTTAATTCTTAAAATCATCACTATACACAAGTTGAGTGCCAAGTTATTTACTTTCTATAATCTTACTGGTGTGGGCAACCTATCTTGAGCACCAACACAGCTGTGCCACTATATACTTCGCTACTGCTTCCCTGCACTGACTGTGAGCGCCGGCCGTAAAGTGAAAGCAGAGCACAGCGGTGACGTCACCGCTCTGCTTTGGCCGGCGCTTACACAGGATGCAGGAGGAGTGCAGGGAAGCGGACGCAGGCACCGGAATGTGAGTATGTGTTTTTTTAATTTTACGTTTACGCTGGTAACCAGGGTAAACATCGGGTTACTAAGCGCGGCCCTGCGCTTAGTAACCCGATGTTTACCCTGGTTACCCGGGGACTTCGGCATCGTTGGTCGCTGGAGAGCTGTCTGTGTGACAGCTCCCCAGCGACCACACAACGACTTACCAACGATCACGGCCAGGTCCTATCGCTGGTCGTGATCATTGGTAAATCGTTTTGTGTAACGGTACCCTAAAAGTGTTAACTCAAGTTATCCTTATCTATAGGATAACTTGGTGATTGCGTGGGGTCCAACAATGATCCCAAGTTTAGGGCTCTGGAACCCTGATAATAGGGCTCTGCTTATCTATCCTGAATGAAGCTGGGATATGCATGATTGTCCTCTGCCCCATTCATTGTCTATGTGACTGCCAAATATTGCTGAGCACAATGAAGAGAGCAGAGGACGACCATGTGCAGCACTGCTCCATTCAGGACCGGGATGCAGAGCCCTGATCACTGAGGTTCACAGTGGTTGGGCCCCCAACAATCAGCATGTTATGCTCTACAGTATTAGGTAGATAGGGGATACTTTGATATTTTTGTGAATAACCCTTTAACAGATTTATTATTAGTGTACTAAAATATAAAATATTAAAAATATAGCGTAAATCACATCAGCATAAAAAGGGGGAATGAAGGGAATAATGACTAATATAGTTTCTACTTATATAGTATCACTCTGTGTATCTGCATGTGAGTCACCTGCCAGGGCCTAGGAGTACTCGGTACTGGGTGCGATACTTAAAGGGGATGTGTCATGGCAGCGGTGACCTGGTCTGTGGCACTGGGCGCCCAACTAAAAGGGGTAGTCTTTAAAGGGGATTGTGGAAATAAAGAAAGATCGTGACACCACCTGTAGTACTCAGTCAGGGGTGACCGACGCTGCTTAAAGGGGTCCTCTGGGGGTGATGGTACGGCAGCAAAGATGGTTTCACTTCACACAGGTGAAGTGGGGTCCCCAAGGCTCCCGATGTGTTTGGCCAGAGTAGTGTGGTGCCAGAATAAATGAAGGACACAGGGTTGCAATGTCTTTACCTGGTTTACTGTTTGTAGTCAGTTTCAGTCCAGGATACTGGCAACAGGTAACGGTGGAGTCCAGGCAGCCTGGAAACAGATTGAACCCCCTTGGTCAGGTCAGATTGGAAGCCTCCCACTATGCACTGAATATTAGTCCCTTGCTGCCTGCGGCTTTCTGACAAGGTACTCTTTCTCTCCTGTCCTGGGCCAGTACCTGCATGGTAGGCCACTCGAGCCATTTCCTTGGGTTCTCTATTCATGGTGATTCAGGGCTGTGGTTGTTGCTGTACCTCAGGTGTAATGTGGGCAAGTCCCTTTCAGTTTCCTGCCCTCCGGTTCTTCCTTGGGACTTGTAGTTCCTCACAGCCTCGGGCTCCCGGTGCCTGGTTTCTGCACTTTAGCCCAGAAGGAGCCCAGTTACTGCTCCCTTCCAGCTCTTTGGTTCTCCTGTGCTCCTTCTCTTTTATTTGTCTGCACCAGACTAGCTAACTCCTCCTCCAGACCAGAATGTATATTATCTAGGGAAGCTTCCCTGAAAACCTGGTTCAGAGCTCCATCTTCTGGCCTGGAGTTAGAATGTGTTGAATGTACAGCTTACCTGCCAAAGGGACTCTCCTCGTTTCCAGTCATGGCACCCCCTTCCCTGGGAGGAAGGCAATACCACTGTGGTACCTGAACCACTGGGTGCCACACATATGTTACTGGATTGAATTAGTACATTTTACACCTGTCTCACCAAGTTTTATAGTGTATAAATTTAAAGCAATATTAATAAATATTCACCATTATTTATTATAAAGTTGCAGAACTTCTTATTGTACAACCCCAGTTCCAAAAAATTGGAACACTGTGTAAAATGTAAAAAGAACAAGAATGCAATGATTTGGGAATCCATTTTATCCATGTTTTGTTTACAACAGAGAATAGAACACAGATCAGAAGTTGAAAGTTAGACATTTCTCCATTTCATTTTAAAAAATTAAATTGATATAGATTGGCGGCAACACATCATTAAAAAAATTGGGTCATGGTTAACAGAGACTGGAAAAGTAAATGTTGCTAATAAAAACCAGCTGGACGGTCAATTTTCCGCTAAGTTACATGACTGTATAAAAAGAACATGTTTGAGAGTTTCTCAAATGCAAATACGGTCAGAAGTTCATCAATCTGTGAGCAACTGCATCTAAAAACTGTAGAACAATTTCATAAATATGATCCTCAACACAAAATTGCAAAGACTATGACCCCAGTTCATCAAAGTTTTTACGCCATTTTTCGTAAGAAGCTTTGAAAAGCTACAAAATTTTTGTGTAAAGCAAGGCTGCGCAAAAACTTTGCAACTTCTAGTGTTTACACCAGGGCTGTGGAGTCAGAGTCGGTATAAAATGGACCGACTCTGACTCCTGAAATATATAATAAATTGGATTCAGTGCAGTATGTGTTGTAAACATTTTCATAAGAATTTGGGAAAGTTATGAAATGTCCTATAAATGTCTGTTCTGTTCCTCATCTAAGGATCTCGGCTTTTAGTTGAGCTGAATCTGTGCTGCACTTTCTGTACACGCTCATTTGTGAGGCAGCCGGAGTTGCAGAGTCGGGATTCAGGGAAATTGAGGAGTCGGAGTCTGACGTTTAGCTTACCGACTCCACAGACCTCGTTTACAAACCATTTTTGGCCAGCTCTGACTTGGCGTTTCTCATATATCAGCGTTTTAATGAATTAAGCACCTCACACTACACCATGCCGCCTTATCAACACTGAAATAAAAAAAGGAATATCATCAAAATACTTAGAGATTCTGGAGAAATCCATGTGCACAAGCAATAAGGGACAAGGGGCATCCTCTACGTCTAGAGGAAAGAAGGTTTCATCACAGACGCAGATTCTTTACTGTAAGAGCAGTGAGACTATGGAACGCTCTGCCACATGATGTTATAATGGTTAATTCACTGCTAAAATTAAAGAAGGGCCTGGATGCCTTTTTTGAAAAATATAATATTACAGGCTCTGGGCACTAGATTCTGTGATGGGGCGTTGATCCAGTGAGCTAGTCTTATTGCAGTATGGAGTCGGGAAGGAATTTTTCCCCTAATATGGAGCTACTTTTGTCTGCCCCATGGGGTTTTTGCTTTCCTCTGGATCAACATGTTCGGCTATAGGTTGAACTTGATGGACTTAAGTGTACCTTCAACCTTAAAACTATACATAGAACTGTGAACAACTTATGCTCCCATCCAGTCAATGTCAATTTCAGGGAAGGTATTGCATATTTCAGCTAGACAATGCTAAACCACATGCTGCATCCATCACATCAGCATAGATTCACAAAGAAAAGAGTTCGGGTGATGAGCTGGTCTACCTGCCGTCCAGATCTTTCACCAATAGAAGACATTTGGCACATTATGAAATGAAGAATCCAGCAAAGAAGACACAGGACTGTGCTACAGGTAGAATTTCACATCAGTCAAGAAGGGGACAATATTCTTCTTCCAAAATTCCAATTGGTCTCCTCACTTCCCAGGTGTGTACAGACTGTTATAAAAAGAAGAGGTGATGCTACCCAATGGTAGACATAGTGCTATCCCAACTTTTTCGAGGTGTGTTAGTGCCTAAATGAGTAATTTTTTTCAAATGAAATGGAAAATGTCTAACTTTCACCTTCTGATCTCTGTTCTATGTTCTCTTGTGAGTAAAACATGGCTATGAGCGATTGCCAAATCATTGCATTCTTGTTTTCTTTATATTTTACACAGTGTCCCAACTTTTTTGAAATTGTGGTTGCAGAGTAGGCTTTAGTTGCTTACAGTCAGACGAAAATACATTTAACCTCCTTTATCTCCACTATGTATAATTCACAGATGCAAAAATAATAGTTTTTAAAATGATCTTTATCGATGCAGGGAATTATTTTTTAAATTGTTTGTTATTTCCATATCTTTATTTTATTACAGATGGAGCTGTCGCCTCATAATCCAACTCAATCGCACCCAAAGCCTAAGAATAATGTAATAGAAACTCCACGTACAAGTAATCTAAACTTTCTAAGGGCTAAAAGGCTAAATTATTTTTGCGGAAAAAGTTTCCAAAATCCTTTATTGAAGACAGAAACATCACAAGATGCAGGGGAAACCTTCAGGACTGAAACGCCACGTAGACGCCTCTCAGCACCATCTTCTAGTCATGTGATTGCATACTCCGATGTGCCTGAAAAAATGAATGCTGAATTTAAAGCAATGTCTCTCAATGGAGAAACATCTTTACAAACTACAGAAAAAACAAAGCCTCGTGTGCCAACTTTTTCTAAAGATGTGCTTGCAAATCCAGGAAAAGAAGAACTTACAACTATTTCTGTTAATCACACTCAAACCTTACCAACAACAGAAATGGAAGGAAAGGAACATACTAAACATCGTAACACACTAAACAAATCGACTGCTAATAGTTTACAACCCACAATATCAAATCCTCCAGCTCCTTCTGTCGATCTTAACCTGCAACCAGTGACAACGAAACACAAGAAAGATATACCTATACAACAAGGTCCACAAGCAATGCTGGAGAAGGCTGAGGGCAAAGTGTCATCTTTGGACCCCAAATTTCAATTATCTCACAAGGAAGTTGAGGTAAAAGGCTCCCTTTCATACCATGGGCCAATGTCTACACTTTATCAAGTCAAGAATGACAAACAAATACCTCATAGTAAAATGAAACCAGATTTAGATGAATTTGATGTGCTGTCTTCTCACCGGAGTCTTTTAAGGAGTAGCTTTGTCTCTGATTTGGATCAAAGCCTTTTAGATGATTTGTCTGTACCAGAAACAGAAAAACTTCACCATGTAATGACATGGGCTAAAAAATTCCTTGACAAATGCAACAGAGGAGAGTTGGCATCTGCCACTGGTGTTGTGTTGACAAAAAACATGACGGAAGATTCTTCTCCTGATTCCATTGGAAACACTAGAATTACTGATAAACATCTGAGGTTGGATGACTATGACAATAAAAAACTTCCTTGTCTTGGTGATAAAGTCAGCATATCTCTAAAAAGCCCCAGATGTGTGGCTAAACGCAAGTTAAAAAGTAAAGAAACACAACCAGATTATTTTTTGGCTGGCCCTAACTATAGTTTACTTCAAAGTGACCATGAAGAATATGAAGAGAATTTTTTTGAACCTCTTTTGGTGAAGAACAGTGATGAAAGTGATAATCTAAACATGAAGGGCTTTACTGACTCGGAAGAAGAATTTATTGGCAACATAAAACAAAGTACTGTTGACAATGATGATCTATTTGGAACTAGGCCCAAGCCCAACCATCAGGAGTATAATACACATATCTTCAGAGATATTAAATCAGATGTGGCCTTAAATGACAATTACATAAATCGAGGCTATGATTCAAGTTCACCAGACTCCTGTCTTAATACAGTGAAGTTTAGCTCTACCCTAGAAGACCTTGAACTGAAAGAGAAAGGTTTAAAAAACACAGGTGACAAAGATGGTGGAAGAACAGACAGAACATTTTTAGTGAAAAAAGGTGAAAAGTCTGATGACAACACTTATATATTCATATCCGGTAAGATTACAGGCAGAAGACAACCAGCGGTACACAAGGTTGACTCCAACATGGATTTGTCTGATGGGTACACAAGAAAAATATATCAAGAGTGCCCTACCTGTAGTTTTACCAATTCCACTAGTTCTAACTGGTGCTCCGAATGTGGTTTAGCTTTAAACCGTGCAGAGGTCCAACCTATCCGAAATTATGAATTACCAAACCCATATATATCAGATGATAAGGATGTGGATGACTTTTTTATCATAGACAACCAAAAAAGGAATTTTGATCACTCTATGTCACAGAAAAATGCAAACAAATTAGAAAGTGCAGTGTGCTGGGAGGACAGCTCCGATGTGGTCTCTGACAGTGAAAGCAGTGTACTGGACAAGTATTTTTTTTATGTTAAACAGCTAGATATACTAAGAAGTCAAGAAAAAGAGCAGCAAACTAAATTTGATCAATGTGATCATACCAGTGAAACTTCAAGTGATGATGAGTCTTCTCAGGATTATTTCATGCTTCGTGCAAGTGGTCAATCCAAACCTGAGGTTGAAACGAACACTCTGGCACCTGAGATACAGCATGTTGGTGATGAAGCTATGAAAGATAGAACTCTTATAGGATTCAATGAGCACATTATTGGGACCGAAGGGTCCAACGTCAAGGGTCTTCTAGGTAAAAAATTTGATGATAATGATAACTATTAACATTTCTTTATGATTTTATTAGAAGGTGTCTGGCATTTTAACATGTATCATCACATGTATATTTTTAACATGTATGATCAGATGTATATTTCTTATGCCCATTCTGATGATATATATATATATATATATATATATATATATATATATATATATATATATATATATATATATATATATTCCGGTTGATATACTGTATATTCATATAGTCATGGGTGTTGCTTATGTAGTGGTGACTGTACAGATTCTTTTATATTTAATAAACTGAAGTAGTCATTTGGGATCTCCACAGTTATTGCTCCATTTAGTTAATAACTAAGTTGTAATGCATTTTTGCATTTTATTCTAAACCTAATACCATGCTATACAACATCTGAGACAATAAATTCTACTTTACTTAACATAATTATTACTCTTAAAAGTTGATTTATACCTATTGTTACATATTTTAGACAGAAAGCTGCAAAAAGTCCCAAACATTTCATCAAAAGTGACTGGTCCTAAGAGGTATTGGGAGAAGTCCAGTATTGCTTGGTCCTCATACACACACGGAGAGCTGAAGCCAAGGTTTGCTTATCTTGTCATATTGTAGCTCTTTCATAGGTTTTGAAGTGTCATTTTTGGAGAATGTGGAACGTTCAGTACTAGACTTCACTAATATCTACAGAATAACAAACATCTAAAGAGTTAGTTTATTATTACCATCTTTTTACTTTCCTTCTCCATCTTATCTAAGAAGTCTTAGTTCATTCTAAGAATGATCACCGACTGGCTGTGTATAAGCATTCATTTACTGGTGACTAATTTTTCTAAAGGAACAGATCTCTAATTCGATCGTTCTGTGTGTATAGAATATCATGTTCTTAGCAGCACTTCACCTGCTGACACAAGACAATGTGCTGCCTTTCAACTACTATTTTTATGGTTGGATAAAAATCTTCAACTAATAATTGGCAGCCTGTTCAGATGGGCTAATAGTCAGGAACAAGCTCTCCTACAAATGCCCACTCACTGATTATTGGCTCAACTAGATCATAAGAACACTGGAGTCATTTTTTCCTTAAATCTTTTGATCTGGTGGACCAATCCATCCTTTGGTAATAACTGCAAATTAAAGGATTAAACAGCAAGATCTGCAGCAATTAGTCGATCACTGGGTCAGCATCCATTTATAAAGCCAACCCTGGATGCAAGTAACTAGAAGGTGTTCATAGAGCAGATTAATTTGGGGTGACGAAAATATCCAGGATTCTCATTCACCCCTTTTCATTTAACAATAATTCTTTTCCCTCATTTAGCTGTGTAATTTATCCTAATTTGCTCATCTTGCACACATTAAGTAGGTTATCCCCGATAACAAGCTAGTGTATTTTTTTCACACTGTACCTGTTCTTTAAGTGAGATGGATTTTCCTACCGCAAGAGCTGAGCACAAAGCTTCCTTGCTGTGTGCGCTCGGCGGTGGATATTATAATGATAAAAAACACTTTAAAGGGAACCTATCACCCCGTTTTTTCGGTATGAGATAAAAATACTGTTAAATATGGCCTGAGCTGTGCATTACAATAGTGTAGTTTGTGGACCCCGATTCCCCACCTATGCTGCCGAAATACGTTACCAAAGTAGTCATTTTCGCCTGTCAATCAGGCTGGTCAGGTCGGATGGGCGTGGTTTCTTCCCCCAGATATTGCGTAGTTTTCCGTTGGTGGCGTAGTGGTGTGCGCATGTCCAAGGTCCCGAATCCTGCACAGGGGGGTAAAAATAGCAGCGATGTCCGTTATTCCATTGGTGATCGGTGGGCGCGGCCATCTTGCTTTGGCCGCGCGTGCGCAGAAGCGGCGCTCTGCTGGCCGCGGCTTCAGGAAAATGGCCGCCGCGATATCCATCTGTGCACGCGCGGCATCCCACGGCCATTTTCCTGAAGCCGCGGCCAGCAGAGCGCCGCTTCTGCGCACGCGCGGCCAAAGCAAGATGGCTGCGCCCACCGATCACCAATGGAATAACGGACATCGCTGCTATTTTCACCCCCCCGTGCAGGATTGGGGACGTTGGACATGCGCACACCACTACGCCACCAACGGAAAACTACGCAATATCTGGGGGAAGAAACCACGCCCATCCGACCTGACCAGCCTGATTGACAGGCGAAAACGACTACTTTGGTAACGTATTTCGGCAGCATAGGTGGGGAATCGGGGTCCACAAACTACACTATTGTAATGCACAGCTCAGGCCCTATTTAACAGTATTTTTATCTCATACCGAAAAAAACGGGGTGATAGGTTCCCTTTAATATTTTATTGAACTCTTGTCATTGCTGCCAGGTCAGCAGAACAATGTTTGATTCAGTAGTACAAGGCTCCCTGTGGCCTATGTGGTTACTTTCTTTCTAGCATCCTATTCACCCAGAGAAGACTGCACTGCAATTACAGCTAATTTAGAAGAGAATAGCCCCATAATTTTCAGCTCACCAGCCCGCGGGCAGACTCCAGACCTAGATTATTAGCATTATTACAACCCCAGCACAAATATTCTACTTAGTATAAATAACAAGAGCTTATGTTATAAAGGTGGGTGTAATATTTACTGTGTAGTCCGCAAGTGATATGGTACATTACAATGCTAACCTTTAGGATCAGTGCAAATACAGCCGCGCATAGTGGTACATACCATGGTCCCTACAGGTCAATAATATGATCCTTCAGGCACTCAGAATTCGGGGGTTAGGCGTCTCCATGAGGTGCTGTATTCTTGTTTAGAAGTAACACTTCTATGTGAGAGGCATTGTATTTATAAGGGAATAGTTGACATATTCATCATTTGTTCCACACACATCTCTAATACAGTCCTGGTATGGACCTTAAAGGGTTTGTCTCACAAAAAATACTATTCAAAACTCAATAGAGCATGAGAATAGAAGTGTGTTTTCAATAAACAGCAAATAAAATAGTCCAGTTTTGTCTATACATTGCACTTTTTTACATTTTTTTTGTTTAAAAAGTGCTCCTTGCCGTCTCACCTATGGCTGTAGTGTATGGTCATTGGTGGACGCACATGCTCAGTAGTTTCCTTGCTCTTTACCTGCCTATGCTGGTCTGACAGTGAGTAGGCTGTACTGTGGGAATAAGGAGAAAATTGTAACTATTACGTAATAAGCAGGGGCAAGAAACATGGACATGAAGAAGATGATAGTTAAATAGCTAGATATGAGGAAGATGACAGAAAGCTAGATGAATAAATAATTGATATGAGGAAAATAGATAAACTGAACATTAACTGTTGTGGTAATTCTACTCACTTGGAAGCAGGATGAGGCATCACAGGAACCGTTTCTATTTACAAGTCTGGCTGGTTTATTCCAGTCCACATAAACTGTACCACAAGCAAAGGAAATAAACAGCCTTTCAGTGCAGGCAAAACAAAGGAAACAGTTCAAATAACGGCACTTTAGTGACAGTTCAGGACACTTCGGCTGGATAGCATCCAGTATACCAGCTTAATCTGGAGACGTCACACAGGAGGCCTTCTTACTTCAACACACTGATCATGTGTGACAAAAGCAGGTCCCATTTCACAACTTGAACCACGCCCAGGGGTATGGTATGCAGGCAGCCAGACCCACCCATCTCTCTGGCTGCCCATAAACCTGACCTAGATGCCCTAACAAGCCTCTTAGTACTACATGCACTAGAGCATTACTCCAGGTTTCCATCACAGAGGACAACCACCTCTGTGATACATATCTCCCATCTATTATGTTTACAGCAGCCACATTACATACCTTCCCCCTCTGACCAAAATCCGTGGGGCTTGGCACCTTCTATCACTAGACACAAGATTCTTGAAAGAGCATCAGCATTACTATGTAGCTTCCCAGTTCTATGTTCCACATGGAAGCAGAAATCCTGCAGGGCTAGAAACCAGCGGGTATCTCGAGCATTTCTCCCCTTTTTCTCCCTCATCCACCTGAGTGGGGCATGATCTGATACTAATTTAAATTTTCACTAACAGAGAGCATCTCAATGTGTATACCGCCCATTTTATGGCCAGGCATTCCTTTTCTCTGATGGAATAATTTTTCTCACATGCCGACAGTTTCCTACTCAGGTATAGAACGGGTGCTCCTCTCCGTGTATCTAATGAGAAAGGACCACTCTTAATCTAATTTTTGAGGCATACTTCTGGAGTACAAATTCCTTCTTAAAGTCGGAGGCTATCAGGACTGGCTGCTTACACAGAGGTACTTTCCGTTCTTGAAAAGTCGTCTCCGGCTCCGAAGTCCAGTTATCCCCAGCTGATTTTGTCCTCTTAAAATTGTTGGTCAGGGGTGCAGCCATCATGGCAAAGTTTGTGAGAAACCTTCTATAGTACCCCAAGGCCCTAACTTGCTTCTTTGAAAGTGGTCTCGGCCCGTTCTGGATTGCGCCCACTTTATTGATATGGGGCTTGATCTCGCCTCTACTTACTACATATCCTAGGTTTTTGGCCTCTTCTTTCCCCATGGCACATTTTTTTTATTTATAGTAAAACCAGCCTTCCTGGTGACATCCGGGCCAATAGAACCTCATAATGACCCATTATTTGGTTTTGTCCTCACCCAGATGGCTACTCAAGACATGAGAATGGAACATGTCCAACGCCCTCCGTCTATAGGGTCCTGGTGCCAACATTTGCTCCACTACTTCCTCTCTCAACTTAGTAACCCGATACAGTGTCCCCACTCATCATAAAATAGGGAAACCTGGTGTCAATGACCGGCTTCAGCCCTGTGCCATTTATAACAGTTACATTGGAGTTAGGTCTTTATGTTGGGTGGACTCAAAATTTTCCCCGGTCATCCCTAACTCAGGAATGTCAGCCTCAGGGGATACTACCTCCTTATCCACCACAAGAACAGAGAAGGGAGACCCGTAAGACTCTGGGTGTGGTGACGTACCACATCCAAGCAAATCAAGAAGGACAGCGCCACAATGGATAGTGAAAAAATACAGCTAACAATTTATTCTGCCTCCTGCAGCGACGTTTCGGTCAATAGACCTTTATCAAGCTTGATAAAGGTCTATTGACCGAAACGTCACCGCAGGAGGCAGAATAAATTGTGAGTTGTATTTTTTCACTATCCATTGTGGCGCTGTCCTTCTTGATTTGCTTGGATGTGGTACGTTATCTGGGATGGACTCCCCGGTTTTGGGACGTGCGCTCTAAAGTCCTTGGAGACTGGATTCCCTAAGGGTGCGGTTTGACTTTTCTATTTTTCTGACATTCTGGGTGTGGTGAGACTTCTTTAGGAGGACTGAGCCCTGTCCCCTTCCCCCACAAGTCCAAAAAAGCAAAGAAAAGTCCTGGCCTATGATTATTGGGTGCAATAAATCCTGGACAATACCGACCTCTTGGGACTCAGTACCTCGGGCTATCTCAATGACCACTCTGGCCACTGACTAGTCTTTAGCATCCCCGTGAATGTAGCTGATGCCAACCTTCCTCCCAGGAAACAGTTGAAGAGGAAGTGTGGCCCTCATGAGGGTCACCAAACTCCTTGAGTCTAGCAGTCAAGTCATTTGCAGACCATTCACATTTTATAGGACAAACTTGTGGTCCCTTGCTGATTGGACCATCCACACTGCAGCACTGCAGGCCGGAATGCATAGTATGAACACCTGTGTCCCAGGCTACAGTCCATCTGCTTGATGGTTAGTAGTCAATGGGTGGCTATATGACCTGGGCTTTGACATTTCCAGCATATTATATCACCAGCTTCGGTATTACCCCTTTGGATCCTGGATGCCCCACCCATTTTGAATATCAGTCCCCTGTTGAGATCGCCAGTATGGAGAGGGTTACCCTCGACCCCATGATACCTTTCAGGTCATCGGCATTCCGGTGATCTCCCTGTGCAACCCAAGTCTGCATTGGCTGTGGAAGGGAATGCATGAACAGGTCCATTACAACTTGCTCTACCATCTGCGCTGGGGTAGAAGAGACTGCAGAGACCCATAGAAACTATTCTCCCACAAAGTGACGCCACACACGGGTATTTAACATATACCGTATATACTCGAGTATAAGCCGAGATTTTCAGCCCAAATTTTTGGGCTGAAAGTGCCCCCTCGGCTTATACTCGAGTCATGATCGGTGGTGGGGTCGGCGGGTGAGCACTGTCATATACTTACCTGCTTCCGGGGCTCCTGGCGCCCCCCTCTGCACGTCCCACGGTCTCCGGGTGCCGCAGCCTCTTCCCCTGAGCGGTCACGTGGGACCGCTCATTAGAGAAATGAATAGGCTGCTCCACCCCCCATAGGGGCGGAGCCGCCTATTCATTTCTCTAATGAAGCGGTGCCGGTGACCGCTGACAGAGAAAGAGGCTGCGGCACCGAAGACAGGCAGGGGGAAGGAGCGGGACGCCGGGAGCAGGTAAGTATCGCATATTCACCTGTCCTCGTTCCACACGCCGGGCGTCGCGCCATCTTCCCGACGTCTCTCTGCACTGACTGTTCAGGCAGAGGGCGCGATGACGCATATAGTGTGCGCGCCGCCCTCTGCCTGATCAGTCAGTGCGGAGAGACGCCGGGAAGATGGCGCCGAGGAGCTGCAAGCAAGACAGGTGAGTATGTGGTTTTTTTTTTTCTTATTGCAGCAGCAGCAGCACAGATTTATGTGGAGCATCTATGGGGCAATGGTGCAGAGCACTATATGGCACAGCTATGGAGCAATGGTGCAGAGCACTATATGGCAGAGCTATGGGGCAACGGTGCAGAGCACTATATGGCAGAGCTATGGGGCAACAGTGCAGAGCACTATATGGCACAGCTATGGGGCAACGGTGCAGAGCACTATATGGCACAGCTATGGGACAACGGTGCAGAGCACTATATGGCACAGCTATGGGGCAATGGTGCAGAGCACTATATGGCAGAGCTATGGGGCAATGGTGCAGAGCACTATATGGCAGAGCTATGGGGCAACAGTGCAGAGCACTATATGGCACAGCTATGGGGCAACGGTGCAGAGCACTATATGGCACGGCTATGGGACAACGGTGCAGAGCACTATATGGCACAGCTATGGGGCAACGGTGCAGAGCACTATATGGCAGAGCTATGGGGCAACAGTGCAGAGCACTATATGGCACAGCTATGGGGCAATGGTGCAGAGCACTATATGGCACAGCTATGGGACAACGGTGCAGAGCACTATATGGCACAGCTATGGGGCAACGGTGCAGAGCCCTATATGGCAGAGCTATGGGGCAACAGTGCAGAGCACTATATGGCACAGCTATGGGGCAACGGTGCAGAGCACTATATGGCAGAGCTATGGGGCAACAGTGCAGAGCACTATATATATGGCACAGCTATGGGGCAACGGTGCAGAGCACTATATGGCACAGCTATGGGGCAACGGTGCAGAGCACTATATGGCACAGCTATGGGGCAATGGTGCAGAGCATTATATATATGGCACAGCTATCTATGGGGCAACGGTGCAGAGCATTGTATATATGGCACAGCTTTATGTGGAGTATCTATGGGGCAACGGTGCAGAGCATTGTATATATGGCACAGCTTTATGTGGAGCATCTATGGGGCCATAATGAACGGTGCAGAGCATTATATATGGCACAGCTTTATGTGGAGCATCTATGGGGCCATAATGAATGGTATGGAGTATCTATTTCTAATTTTGAAATTCACCGGTACCTGCTGCATTTTCCACCCTAGGCTTATACTCGAGTCAATAAGTTTTCCCAGTTTTTTGTGGCAAAATTAGGGGGGTCGGCTTATACTCGGGTCGGCTTATACTCGAGTATATACGGTAACTCTTTTATTTCTCTTTATAAATAACTTGGTAATATCAAATTCAATTTTCTCTTTTGGCTTAATAATTAAGGTCGCAGCTTAAAACCGGCAAAAATTTGCCAACCAATTGGGTGTAGGGAGATTGCCTGCCTTCCGGACTCCCGGTGCAGGTATCATCACCACCATCATAACCACCCATTCCGCTGCTGCGACTGAAAGGAAAACCAAACAAAAGGGAGGGAGGGAGGGAGACAGGTCCGGGTCCAAGTGAGGGGATCCGGAAACAGCCTGTAAAGCGCGCCCGCCTCTTTTGAATGGGGCCCCGCCCCACTAGAAAGCCCGGCCCCACCAGGAGCGCAGCGACGTCACCCCGTGGGAGACCGGGTGAGAGCCATGTTAAGGCTCAGCAGTCAGGGGACAGCGGGAATACCGCGGTGTCCCACAGACTGCAGAGACCCATAGAAACTATTCTCCCACAAAGTGACGCCACACACGGGTATTTAACATATAACTCTTTTATTTCTCTTTATAAATAACTTGGTAATATCAAATTCAATTTTCTCTTTTGGCTTAATAATTAAGGTCGCAGCTTAAAACCGGCAAAAATTTGCCAACCAATTGGGTGTAGGGAGATTGACTGCCTTCCGGACTCCCGGTGCAGGTATCATCACCACCATCATAACCACCCATTCCGCCACGGAGTAGCCCGTGACACGAGCTATGACCCATCCAAAGAATGGAGCGCCTGAACCACGCCCTCTCTAAGCCCATCCAGAAAAATGTCCAAACCCGCGTCATTGAGGTGAACCCCATCTGGCAGGAGAAAACCAGAGTTATCCCCTTCTAATCGATGGTGCCTCACCACCACACCGTTCTTAAACCTGATGAAGCGAGATATCCGCTGGTTTAGCGTGCGTCTGGACCTTTCCATGGCGCTCAGTTCCCTGGCACCTCGCCAGACAGATCTAGGGATCAACTCGGACCACACCAAACGCATCATTGGAAAGAAACCTGGGAGTTTGTCCAAATCGGCTCTCATCAGGGTCAACAGTTCGGCAAGAGGAAAAGAGGCCAGGTCGTTCCCTCCGGCATGGATAACCACCACTGTAGGTGAGGATGCTACTCTTGCGATACGAACAACTTCCGGCAGGACTTGTGACCACGTTAGACCTCTTGTTCCACGCCAGATGACGTCCATCCCCGTAAAGCCAAGCGAACGACCTCCTGGGCATAACTCCGCACGCCGTGCTGCCCAATATATATAAGAATGGCCCACCAGCCATATGCTGGGCCGCATACCATCTGAAACCAGAAACAAAGTCATTGTTAAGTAATATGAAAAATCGAACTGGAACAGCAGAGAGAGAAACGAAACAAAAGGGAGGAAAAACACCCGAAAAACACATAATAGCGCATTCTAGGCAAAACTTATTGCAGCACTAATTCAGGCCTGATATATCTGGTAAAACAACGGGATCTCCATCTGCCCACCCTCTGGATCTCCGATTCAAAAAGACCCGCCCTGGAGGCTTTGGTTGCCGCGCCGATCCTAAATGAATGAGTACCAAAATCCGTCGCGGGTAAACCTAGGAACGCCAATGCCTGTCTAAGGATCGCTAGGAACTGGCACGAAAAAAGAGGAGAGCCGTTCTCATGGATAAAAAATTGCGGCCCATTGCCCCTGATTTGCATGTAGCTTTTTATCAATGCTAATGGGCAAGTCGGTCCCTTGATGGCAAAAAGGGGGAACCAGATGCCCCTGCCTTCCTGGTCGGTTTTGGATCTGCGCACTCTCACCCGCAGCCCATCGTCACAGATCACTAAGTCTTCCAACTGCAGGCCGCCTGCCCTGCAGCGGGACGAGGGGAGAATCTCGCTAACCCGCATCGCCCTGAAAAATGCCAGGCTGAAAGCCGCTGAAATCAACGTAGCCTCATAAGCAGAGTCGCAAACGGAGCCCGAGACCCTGACCAAATTGGACAGGAGAGTGAAAGAAATGGGTCTCCTTTGGTCACAGCGCGCGCTGGCGCGACGCCAGCCTTTTAAAACCTGCGCAATCAAAAAATGTTTGGTAGTATCAGGCCAACCGCGCAGTTTAAAATGAAAAGCCACCCCCGATATACGGTTGCGAGCCGCTGCTCCCGAAACCCCAGAAGCCTGCAAACGCGCTAGAAAAGCCAATGTAACCTGAAGTCTCAAGCAATCGGAGCTACCTAACGGTTTTTCGGCTGCTACCATGCACCACTCATCCCATGCCTTACCGTATGCTCTCCAGGTGGAAGGAGCGATGGAAGACCTTAACAGAGGAATCAGCTCTCCAGGACATCCCAGACCGAATGCGGGCATCCCAGGATTTGCTGCTGTACCCACGGCTGCCGACCATATCGCACCTGTGAATCAGAATGAAGTTTAACATCCGTAACGCAGCCATTTTTAATGTTATGGGCGTTCGCCTTTAACCATGTGTTGTTCTCCAAGCATTTTAAAACCGTGAACGCGATGACCTTTATGACTGGTAACGATGAAGATGAAAGGAAATTAAGGGCATGTATGGCCTTGTCCGATTTCAGCTGCAAGCGGACACGCTTGTTGCGCAAGAACTGGCCCCAAAGTTCCATGGCAGCCGCCAAGGGAAGTAGTTCCAGTAATACTGAGTTCTGGGTCCAGGCTCTGGCCACCCACGACTCGGGCCATGTGTCCGAGCACGTCTGATCCCTGAACCTGACGCTGAAACCCACCGTGTCCACTGGGCCAAACCTGAGCCCCAAGATGTCACTGTCACATTCGTCTTCCTGAAAACACGTTTTGCCGTTGTAGGAAAAAAGAAAACGCTGCCATATGATCAAATCGCTGCGCAACTGCGCTGTGACTCTGATCCTATGGTGCGGTTGCTTCACACCTTTCGTGGCCAAGATTAACCTGCGAGAGAAGATTCTGCCCATTGGCATAACCTTGCAGGCGAAATTCAGGGAACCAAGGAGGGATTGCATTTGGACCAGGGTAACCTTACCGACCGCTAAACACCCCGCAATTAGGTCTAGCAATTTTGAGATCTTGTCTTGGGGCAACCTAAATTCCATGGCAACCGAGTCAATTTCGATCCCCAGGAACGTGATAACAGAGACGGGACCAATAGTTTTTTCCGGAGACAAAGGAACTCCGAAACGGGACATGACATCCTTAAATTGAACCAGGGCATGATGACACGCTTCTGAATTAGCCGGACCTACCAGCAAAAAGTCATCGAGGTAGTGCGTAATCGACGGCAAACGCGTAACCTTGCGAGCTACCCATTCCAGAAATGTACTAAACATTTCGAAATAATGGCAAGAAATTGAGCATCCCATAGGCAGGCATGTATCGAAGTAGTATTTGTCCTCGAACATGGCTCCTAACAGGTGGTAGCAATCCGGATGAACCGGAAGCAGACGGAATGCAGACTCAATATCTGATTTGGCCATGACGGCGCCTGGTCCTGCTTTTCTGACCATTTCGACGGCTCTGTCGAAAGGTATGTACGTAACCGCGGTGTCATCGTTGGGGATGCCGTCATTTACCGATCTGCCTTTTGGGTAGGACAGATGGTGGATAAGCCGGTACTTACCCGGCTCCTTCTTAGGGACAATGCCCAAAGGGGAAACCCGTAAGTTAGAAAAGGGGGGGGCCTCAAAAGGGCCTTGGAAGCGGCCTGCTCGAATCTCCTTATCCAATTTTTCCTGTAAAATTGCTGGGAAATTCCTGGCCGATTTTATATTGTTGGCCAACTGGGGTTTTCTTGAAAAAATGAAAGGAATGAAAAAACCGAAAGAAAAACCAAACATTAGCTGCGCTGCAGCCGGTTTATTGGGGTATCTGGACAACCATGGTTCCATGCTTTTTACGCTCACCGGTGTCAGGTGGCTCACTCCCCGCGGATAACTTATTGCTGTTGGTTTTTTGAGGGGGTCTGGAGCATTTTGATGCAGAGTGGGGTCCCCCGCAGGCAGAGCATTCGTGCTTGTACTTGCACAAGCCGTAGAATTTGCAGTGGCCCTCGTTGAAGAGCCAACAAGTGCCTGGTCTACGTACGACTGCCGACCCTGCATTGTTGACCGGACCGGCGGGCGACCCGGGAAAGGGCTGCAGGGTCTTCTGAGCCATCATCAATCTCAACCATGAGTCGGTGGCTTTAACCCTCCACCCCAAATGTGGATTGACGGCGAGCCTGCGGTGGAAATCCTCGTCATATTTCCACCAGGCAGAACCGCCATGGGATTTATATGAACTGTAAATGCTGTCCATATAAATGAAAAGCTCGGAACATCGTTCCGGGTGCTTCTCCCCCATCACGCATCCTAGCACTGCGAAAGCCTGCAGCCAATTGTTGATAGTTTTGGCTACCTTCGGTTTTCTGTCGTAAACTCTCTCACCTGCTCGTCTATCCTTATCCACCGAGTGTTGCTCTGTGGATACGAGGGACCAAATGTCTATGAACTCGTTACCCCAAATTTGCTCCTTTACGCCAATATCTAGGTGTGACCCCAGTGGTGGGACACCGCAAAACAGACCATCCTTGTAAATATCAGGGCGGGTGGGAGGGATTGGCTTTGGGTGCGCGACGGGTTGCAACAGCCTGGGATTTACAAAAATCCTGCCGCAGCTCGCGCTAAAAGGAGCCGCGCCTGCTACATTACCCGTGCTCCCCTTATCGCCGCCCCAAGCACCAGTAAAGGCGTACTCACCGGGTTGTGTACTGGGTTCTGAGCGACTCTGATCCTGAGGTACGTGGGAGGTAGCACCTCCCCGTTCGATCCGTGAAGTGGACCTGTGCTGCGATGCACCGTGATGACGGGACCGGCTGGATGAACTGTCCGAGGAGGAAGGAGAGCGCCATCTAGATGCTCTGGACCGCCTGCTGTGATGGCTGGATCGGGACCTGTGGGAGTGTCCCCTGCTACCGTACCGTCCCCTACGCCTTTTCCGGCGGCGGCGGCCGTGCCCGGACGACGAAGACGAGGAGATGCTGCACGCGGAGCGGTTGCTCGCGCTCTGACTAACCAGAGCCGAGGTGCCAGCACCCTGTACAGGGGGTCCAACATCGGTTGCCATCAGCGATAAGCCTGCTGAGGCGTTCTGATGTTCTCCCATAACAGATGCTAACTGCGGCTGGGCTATTTGACCCCCAGTGGCTGATTGATGGGGTGTTGAAAAAATTACAGGGAATGAAGGGAAAGGGGACTCAATTCTAACCCCTGTGTGCCCAACCCCCGGCTGCTGTCCCATTATGGGTGCAGAATGCACTTGCTGTAGGGCCGCTGACCCCGACTCCCGCCCCCTCCCAGTATAATTACCATCACCCCCCGAAGGTTGTGGGGTGGGGGAAAACAATTCCTGGGACTCCCCCCTTTCTTCATTCTCCTGTGACGACGCTGAAGCCGCTGAACCCTGAACTCCTCCCATGCTAGCGACCGCCAGTGATTCCTGTGCAGCTGGGGTGATTAAAGGCTGCAGCTGAGTGCTTCCTCCCCAAGGGATTAGTATGGCCGTAGGAGCGGAGCCGGTACTTCTCTGAATTCCCCCTTCCTGTGCCTGCCTGACCGTCCCCGCCGCGCTATTCCCCACATGTGAGGATGCGCGCGCGCTTGAGCCGCGCGTGCTCCTTTTTGAAATTAATGGCGGGCTCAGACGTGTCGGCGGCCGGGAGGTTCTGCCAGAATGCCGCCCGCCCGACTGCAACGCCTGGCTCGCTGCAGGGAGGGAGCCGCTCGCGGCCAATAGCGCCGCTAGCCAATCGCTACCCTCCCTGCTGATCTTCTCCCTCACCGCTTCCTGGAGCGGGTCCATATTACCGGCAGCCCCAAGACAGGTCCGGGTCCAAGTGAGGGGATCCGGAAACAGCCTGTAAAGCGCGCCCGCCTCTTTTGAATGGGGCCCCGCCCCACTAGAAAGCCCGGCCCCCACCAGGAGCGCAGCGACGTCACCCCGTGGGAGACCGGGTGAGAGCCATGTTAAGGCTCAGCAGTCAGGGGACAGCGGGAATACCGTGGTGTCCCACATTCTGGCTGCAACCATTTTTGGACCAGGTGTAGTAGATCAAACATTTGGGAGAAAGGGGGTTTGTCACAGTGATACGACCTGTTGTGGCTAAGCAAAAACTAAATGTTGTTGGGGAAAATCATGAATGTGACACACATATAACCCCTTAAAAATTAACTTTTATTGTTAATACAATATAAAACCCCGACCCAAAAATAGAGAAAAAATAGTCACAAAAATGTAAAATAACCTATTAAGGTCCTAGATACAGCTACTGCTCAAACCTGCCTGTCTGTGGAGGTTGGCACCCTAAGAGACGATTTTTTGGCGCCCCCACTCAACGCAGACTGCCCCTATCTCCCCTGCACTGTCCCTCTCAGTGCAGGTAGGAAAACAATATAGGGAAAGTGCAGTAGTGAAAAACTAAATTATGTAATATAAACCATAATCGGGACCTAAATAGGTACCTCCATATAATAGAATTCTTTGGCACAACGCACACAAAATTAGCAAATAGTGCCCCTTACACTAATGTTGTCCTCCAATGGCAACTAGGATAGCGCTCAGACCTATATAATTTAATTTATTGCCAAAAAGAAGTCAATGATCTAGTGGCAACAATAAATATATCATTAACTCCACCATTGGGCACATAACCAATCATATAGTACCCCTAATCCGGTAAAGCATGAAAAAGCGGCCATTAGAAAAAATAAGGGTTAACTTAGCGTGTGCCGTGTCTCCTCAACGCGTTTCCCCGCTCTCACGGTTCATCAGGAGGAAGCGATGGTATATTGATGCAGCATGCCGCCTGGATATAGGGCATAAGCCGGCCGTGACAGTATGAGCTTAAATAGCCCATAACAAGCTGCGTGCCAAAATAAGTCACGCCCCCTATCGTACGGAGTCCCTAATGGGTCAATAAGATGATTACGTCCTCATTTTAACAATAGTTAATAATCATATCATATCATATAGCCTTAATATACTGCTAGATATGTGAATGGGGGTATTTAAGTTGAACGGTTATTAACTATTGTTAAAATGAGGACGTAATCATCTTATTGACCCATTAGGGACTCCAATGGTGGAGTTAATGATATATTTATTGTTGCCACTAGATCATTGACTTCTTTTTGGCAATAAATTAAATTATATAGATCTGAGCGCTATCCTAGTTGCCATTGGAGGACAACATTAGTGTAAGGGGCACTATTTGCTAATTTTGTGTGCGTTGTGCCAAAGAATTCTATTATATGGAGGTACCTATTTAGGTCCCGATTATGGTTTATATTACATAATTTAGTTTTTCACTACTGCACTTTCCCTATATTGTTTTCCTACCTGCACTGAGAGGGACAGTGCAGGGGAGATAGGGACAATCTGCGTTGAGTGGGGGCGCCAAAAAATCGTCTCTTAGGGTGCCAACCTCCACAGACAGGCAGGTTTGAGCAGTAGCTGTATCTAGGACCTTAATAGGTTATTTTACATTTTTGTGACTATTTTTTCTCTATTTTTGGGTCGGGGTTTTATATTGTATTAACAATAAAAGTTAATTTTTAAGGGGTTATATGTGCGTTACGACCTGTTGTGCCCTGACTGTCATTGCTACCCCCAAGCGAGCCAAAATTTCAGTTTCCAGTATTGCAGATTCTTTGACATATTGTAAGCCTAAATTATAGTAGGCCTTCTGGGGCACACCCCTTCAAAATGGCGTAAGCACTTCTGTCCATTGCTCTGGCAGGAGTTTCTCCGGGTCATCCTTTCAAAAATAGTTAAAAAAGGCCTCTATGTCGTCATCCAGGGTCATTTTCTGCGAGGCTCCCCTAACTGCCTTCCTAGTGGAAAAATCATCAGTTGACCTTGGAGTCAGAGCTGCCGCTGTGTCACTAACTGCATCTGTGAAGAGCTCCATCTGCTACGTAAGCAACTTATGTTTCTGCCGCTGCGGCTGCTGCTGGAGCTACTACATCAACAGATTGTTTCCTGTTGTACTAGTTGTTGTTGCTGGGCTTGCTGCTGTTGCTGGACTTGGAACAGGTGCTTGATCAGATCCTCCGTTTTGTCCAACCGCTCTTCTATCGTTATAGCCACCTTCAACCAGGACATGTAGTTTGTCCACAGCTGTCACACTTGATTCCTGGGGATCTTTCCCCCACTTCTAGCACCAACTGTGTTAATGTTACTCATTTGGGAATGGGATGAGATATCACAGGAACCATTTCTTTATTGTAGTTTAATAACAGTCACGGGCCAATTCATTAAGACTGGTGATTCAGATGCCAGTGTGACAAAGTCACTGGCAAGTAGCTGGATGGGAGATATGTTTTGCTGAGGCTCATGGCTTGAGTCATCTAGAAACCCAGAAGTTGTTCCTGCAGCATGCTAAGTGTTGCAAGGAGGTAGAAGCCAATTTAAATAACGGACTGGGTTTTTAGTGGACAACCATAGAGTGGGTGAGAAGTTGTCAACCTTATCTCCACTCTAGGGTGTGGTCTGGGGCTTAAGTAGCTGGCCTCTAGAGGAAGTAGTTGTTCATTGTCTGGAGAGGAATACTCCAGAGAAGTATTTGTGTCTGTGTGGAGAAGGACTGTGTTTTGTTTTGCCCAGGGGACTGTGTTTACTTTTCCAGCTTGGTTTATGCAGCACTTAATAAACCAGAGAACAGTGTTCCGTTTCTACCTCTGGGCCTAGCCAAGTGAGTCGATCTACCACACCAGTCTTAATAAAAGGCTCACTGTAGTACAAGATGACAAACTCATGAAGAGTAGCACGCCTCCTGATGAATTTGTCACATCTTCTCAATGGCGTGCACCTTTGCTGCACCTGACTGGAGTAGCATTTGTGGATTAAAAAATTCAATTTTTGCAGAATTCATGGTCCTTCTCTAGCAAATTTTTTAAAAATTATAATAAAAAAAAATTAGTTGAGTTAGGGAGTCTGACCCACAAACTGAGTCCTTAACCCCTTAAGCCCCGAGGGTGGTTTGCACGTTAATGACCGGGCCAATTTTTACAATTCTGACTCTTTATGAGGTTATAACTCTGGAATGCTTCAATGGATCTTGGCGATTCTGACATATTGTACTTCATGATACTGGTAAAATTTCTTTGATATAACTTGCATTTATTTGTGACAAAAACAGAAATTTGGCGAAAATTTTGAAAATTTCGTAATTTTCCAACTTTGAATTTTTATGCCCTTAAATCACAGAGATATGTCACACAAAATACTTAATAAGTAACATTTCCCACATGTCTACTTTACATCAGAACAATTTTGGAACCAAAATTTTTTTTGTTAGGGAGTTATAAGGGTTAAACGTTGACCAGCAATTTCTCATTTTTACACCACCATTTTTTTTAGGGACCACATCTCATTTGAAGTCATTTTGAGGGGTCTATATGATAGAAAATACCCAAATGTGACACCATTCTAAAAACTGCACCCCTCAAGGTATTCAAAACCACATTCAAGAAGTTTATTAACCCTTCAGGTGTTTCACAGGAATTTTTGGAATGTTTAAATAAAAATGAACATTTAACTTTTTTTCACACAAAATTTATTTCAGCTCCAATTTGTTTTATTTTACCAAGGGTAACAGGAGAAAATGGACCCCAAAGTTGTTGTACAATTTGTCCTGAGTACGCTGATACCCCATATGTGGGTGTAAACCACTGTTTGGGCGCATGGCAGAGCTCGGAAGAGAAGGAGTGCCGTTTGACTTTTCAATGCAGAATTGACTGGAATTGACATGGGACGCCATGTTGCGTTTGAAGAGCCCCTGATGTGCCTAAACATTGAAACCCCCCCACAAGTGACACCATTTGGAAAGTAGACCCCCTAAGGAACTTATCTAGATGTGTGGTGAGCACTTTGACCCACCAAGTGCTTCACAGAAGTTTATAATGCAGAGCCGTAAAAATAAAAAATCATATTTTTTCACAAAAATGATATTTTCACCCCCAATTTTTTATTTTTCCAAGGGTAAGAGAAGAAATTGGACCCCAAAAGTTGTTGTTCAATTTGTCCTGAGTACGCTGATACCCTATATGTGGGTGTAAACCACTTTTGGGCGCATGGTAGAGCTCGGAAGGGAAGGAGCGCCATTTGACTTTTCAATGCAAAATTGACTGGAATTGAGATGGGACGCCATGTTGCGTTTGGAGAGCCCCTGATGTGCCTAAACATTGAAACCCCCCACAAGTGACACCATTTTGGAAAGTAGACCCCTTAAGGAACTTATCTAGATGTGTGGTGAGCCCTTTGACTCAAGAAGTGCTTCACAGAAGTTTATAATGCAGAGCCGTAAAAATAAAAAATCAAATGTTTTCACAAAAATGATCTTTTCGCCCCCAATTTTTTATTTTCCCAAGGGTAAGAGAAGAAATTGGACCCCAAAAGTTGTGCAATTTGTCCTGAGTACGCTGATACCCAATATGTGGGGGTAAACGACTGTTTGGGCGCATGGAAGAGCTCGGAAGGGAAGGAGCGCTGTTTGAGTTTTCAATGCAAAATTGACTGGAATTGAGATAGGACACCATGTCACGTTTGGAGAGCCCCTGATGTGCCTACACATTAAAACCCCAACAAGTGACACCATTTTGGAAAGTAGACCCCCTAAGGAACTTATCTAGATGTGTTTTGAGAGCTTTGAACCCCTAAGTGTTTCACTACAGTTTATAACGCAGAGCCGTGAAAATAAAAATTCCTTTTTTTTTTCACAAAAATGATTTTTTAGCCCCCAGTTTGGTATTTTCACAAGGGTAACAGGATAAATTGGACCCCAAAAGTTGTTGTCCAATTTGTCCTGAGTACGCTGATACCCCATATGTGGGGGGAACCACCGTTTGGGCGCATGGCAGAGCTCGGAAGGGAAGGAGCGCCATTTGGAATGCAGACTTAGATGGATTGGTCTGCAGGCGTCACGTTGCATTTGCAGAGCCCCTGATGTACCCAAACAGTAGAAACCCCCATAAGTGACCACATATTGGAAACTAGACCTCCCAAGGAACTTATCTAGATGTGTTGTGAGAACTTTGAACCCCCAAGTGTTTCACTACAGTTTATAACGCAGAGCCGTGAAAAAAAAAAAAGAAATTTCCACAAAAATTATTTTTTAGCCCTCAGTTTTGTATTTTCCCAAGGGTAACAGTTGAAATTGGACCCCAAAAGTTGTTGTCCAATTTGTCGTGAGTACACTGATACCCCATATGTGGGGGGAACCACCGTTTGGGCGCATGACAGAGCTCGGAAGGGAAGGAGCGCCATTTGGAATGCAGACTTAGATGGATTGGTCTGCAGGCGTCACGTTGCATTTGCAGAGCCCCTGATGTACCCAAACAGTAGAAACCCCCCACAAGTAACCCCATATTGGAAATTAGACCTCTCAAGGAACTTATCTAGATGTGTTGTGAGAACTTTGAACGCCCAAGTGTTTCACTACAGTTTATAACGCAGAGCCGTGAAAATAAAAAATAATTTTTTTCCACAAAAATGATTTTTTTAGCCACCAGTTTTGTATTTTCCCAAGGGTAACAGGAGAAATTGGACCCCAAAAGTTGTTTTTCAATTTGTCCTGAGTACGCTGATACCCCATATGTGGGGGGGAACCACTGTTTGGGCGCATGGCACAGCTCGGAAGAGAAGGAGCGCCATTTGGAATGCAGACTTAGATGGATTGGTCTGCAGGCGTCACGTTGTATTTGCAGAGCCCCTGATGTACCCAAACAGTAGAAACCCCCATAAGTGACCCCATATTGGAAACACTAGACCTCCCAAGGAACTTATCTAGATGTGTTGTGAGAACTTTGAACCCCCAAGTGTTTCACTACAGTTTACAACGCAGAGCCATGAAAATAAAATATCTTTTTTTCCCCACAAAAATGATTTTTAGCCCCCCAAATTTTTATTTTCCCAAGGGTAACAAGAGAACTTGGACCCCAAAAGTTGTTGTCCAATTTGTCCCGAGTATGCTGATACCCCATATGTTGGGGTAAACCCCTGTTTGGGCGCACGGGAGAGCTCGGAAGGGAAGGAGCACTGTTTTACTTTTTCAACGCAGAATTGGCTGGAATTGAGATCGGGCGCCATGTCGCGTTTGGAGAGCCCCTGATGTGCCTAAACAGTGGAAACTCCCCAATTCTAACTGAAACCCTAATCCAAACACGCCCCTAACCCTAATCCCAACGGTAACCCTAACCACACCCCTAACCCTGACACACCCCAAACTTTAATCCCAACCCTAATCCCAACCGTAAATGTAATCCAAACCCTAACCCTATCTTTAGCCCCAACCCTAACCCTAATTTTAGCCCCAACCCTAACCCTAACTTTAGCCCCAACCCTAACCCTAACTTTAGCCCCAACCCTAACCCAAACCCTAGCCCTAACCCTAACCCTAGCACTAACCCTAGCCCTAACCCTAGCCCTAACCCTAATCCTAGCCCTAACCCTAACCCTAGCCCTAACCCTAGCCCTAACGGGAAAATGGAAATAAGTACATTTTTTAAATTTTATTATTTTTCCCTAACTAAGGGGGTGATGAAGGGGGGTTTGATTTAGTTTTATAGCATTTTTTATTACTGATTTTTATGATTGGCAGCTGTCACACACTAAAAGACGCTTTTTATAGCAAAAAAAGTTTTTGCATCTCCACATTTTGAGACCTATAATTTTTCCATATTTTGGTCCACAGAGTCATGTGAGGTCTTATTTTTTGCGGGACGAGTTGACGTTTTTAATCGGTAAAATTTTCGGGCACGTGACATTTTTTGATCGCTTTTTATTCTGATTTTTGTGAGGCAGAATGACCAAAAACCAGCTATTCATGAATTTATTTTTGGGGGTCGTTTATACCATTCCATGTTTGGTAAAATTGATAAAGCAGTTTTATTCTTTGCGTCAGTACGATTACAGCGATACCTCATTTATATCATTTTTTTATGTTTTGGCGCTTTTATACGATAAAAACTATTTTATAGAAAAAATAATTATTTTGGCATCGCTTTATTCTGAGGACTATAACTTTTTTATTTTTTTGCTCATTATGCTGTATGGCAGCTCATTTTTTGCAGGACAAGATGACATTTTCAGCGGTACCATGGTTATTTATATCCATCTTTTTGATTGCGTGTTATTCCACTTTTTGTTCGGCAGTATGATAATAAAGCGTTGTTTTTTACCTCGTTTTTTTTTTTTTTTTTACGATGTTCACTGAAGGGGTTAACTAGTGGGACAGTTTTATAGGTCGGGTCATTACGGACGCAGCGATACTAAATATGTGTACTTTTATTGTTTTTTTTTTTATTTAGAAAAAGAAATGTATTGATGGGAATAATATATATTTTTTTCTTTATTTAGGAATTTATTTTTTTTTTACACATGGAATTTTTTTTTTTAACTTTATTACTTTGTCCCAGGGGGGGACATCACAGATCGCTGATCTGACAGTTTGCACAGCACTCTGTCTGATCAGCGATCTGACTTACAGCGCTGCAGGCTTACCACCTTGGTAAGCCACCTCCCTGCAGGACCCGGATGCAGCCCCGTGGCCATTTTGGATCCGGGCCTGCTGCAGGGAGGAGGAGGTAAGAGACCTCGGAGCAACACGATCACATCGCGTTGCTCCAGGGGTCTCAGGGAAGCACACAGGGAGCCCCCTCCCTGCGCGATGCTTCCCTATACTGCTGGAACACTGCGATCATGTTTGATCACAGTGTGCCGGGGGTTAATGTGGCAGGAGCGGTCCGTGACCGCTTTTGGCACATAATGCCGGATGTCAGCTGCGATAGTCAGCTGACACCCGGCCGCGATCGACCGCGCTCCCCCCGTGAGTTCCCATCACGGAGATAGGAGCTGGAAGTTGCCTTGGAGACAATTCTATGTAGATGGGAGGAGGAGAGAGGAGCTCTGTCTCTAGCTCCTCCCTCCTCCCATCTACATAGAATTGTATCAGTAGTAACTTCCATCTCCTATCTCAGTAATGGGAACATCTGTCTTCATAAATACAGATTTTGATAATGGCTGATCAATTTTGTCAGAGAAAGAAGCAAATTTCTCTGATATGATATATTGCAAAGTTACTTATCTTTACGTGTAATATTGATTTATGAAGCAAAAATTAAAATGACGGTTACTCTTTAAGGTTAAAACCTAGTGCAAAATGCACGTTATATGGTTTTGACAATACTGCTATGGCATCACTGGTTTCATTGGTTCACATTGTTATCGATAACTACCAATAGGTAGAATATCATCTAAGGAGCCCTGAGAGCTATATATAGCCACTTAGCCTTATGTTGGGGGACAGTAGCCCAGAGCATGGAGACAAAATTGTAGATTTATATAAATTTGTTATATTTGTATATTGTTTCTGTTTTGTATTACCAGCATGATATTATATGATGCTGTTTTCTTCATTTTAATATTAATTTATGCCAGAGAGAAACACTAGATGTCTCTAATGAGTCAGTCCACTGCTTAGCGATCTGTAGCTTTACACACGAAGTTGGAAGAGGATACGTTATGTCTGTAGTAAACAAACAGGTAATATTAAATTCTCAAATTTTACACTACAAACGGCATACATTATTAAATAGATCACTTAGATCTGATGAGGCCTATGTACTTACTTTAAAAATCTAATTCAGTATGGCTGTGTATTGCTTTTAAAAGATTGAACTCAGTCTCCAGCGCACAAGTCTGATAGCTCCATCGTGTCCCTCGTGTTGCTGAGATCTCACACTGCTCAGTACAAGCCGCAGCTGTCAGTCAGGCAGGGTGGGCTGAGAGTGAATACATTTGGAGCTCTCTCTTTTCCTGAACTCATAAAATGCTTATTTTAATATTAGGATTCTACAGCCATTCTAACATGAATTTTCAAATAAAGTATACCAACATTTCCAGGTCTCACAGATCTATTTGATAATGATGATCGTTTGTATTGTGAAATCAGTTGATAGATCCTTTTTAAGGTTCAGGACAATTTGAGGCCAGACAGCAGTCACAGACCCTGTTGATGATTTCATGAAGGAGTGAATGAATATTTTTTTTTATCAAGCATGTAACATACGATTTATCAAGAATTTGTTTCTTTACTTTGGATTTTGAAAGGTCTCCTGGTGTCTTCAGTACTCCATCAGCCAACCAAATACATTATGCAGGGAACATTGTGTACAGTATACAACCTCTTAATAAATTATGTTAGTACAGATTGTTATAAAGCCAGTAGAAACTATGTTACAAACAGTTTGAACCGTATTTATAATGCTTGATGCAATCATTTAAAGTCTGCAGCCCAATTACGCAATCTGACTGCAAATTGTCCTCAAAAAGTCTGTTGCTAAGGCTCACAAAACTTTTTCGATTTGACAAGTGGCAAATCTCTGGAAAACCCACCACCAAAATAAGGCCCAATGGTGTAGAGGGGTAACCATCTTGGGTAAGGTTCCCTGGATTGGAGAGGTAGCCATCTTTGACATAGTCCCCTGGTGTGGAGGGGTAACCATGTCGGGTATAGCCCTCTAGTGTAGAGGGGTAACCATCTCAGGTATAGCCCCCTGGTGTGGAGGGGTAATCATCTCGGGTACGGTCCCTTGGTGTTGAGGGGTAACCATCTCGGGCACGGTCCCCTGGTGTAGCCATAATTGGCGCATCTAATAGATGTGCCTTTTCTGGGTGGCTGTGGGCTGCTATTTTTAGGCTGCAGCCTGAGAATACCATCCCCTAGCTGTGAGCTTTAGCAAGGCTGGTGTCATGATCCAGGCCGGGTTTTGTTTTATCTCTCCTTTCCCGGACTAATCATGTCAGGGGTTAATTTTCCCTGCCTCGTTCCTGTGTCAGGTCCACTATATATCTGTGCTGCTACCTGTGTGCAGTGCCAGTTATATTGCTTGCCTTTGGTGTGTGTAGCTGGCTCTGGTTAGTTCCTGATTTGTCCTGCTTTCTGACCCGACCCATGTCTGTTTTCCTTCCTTCTGCCCGCCTCTGCTCCTTATCTCTCCATGTGTTTGGATACCCCAATATTTGACTTTGGCTCGTCCTTGACTTCATTTGTCTCTCCCTTCTGATACCTCTGCTACTGACCGATACTGACCTATTGCTCTCTCCTGACACAGTGTTTTGGATTTCCCCTTTGTACTACGCTATTCTCTGGTTTCTGTTTGGCTGACTATTTTGTTGCCACCCAGTGGTTGTTTCACTGTGTTACTGCTGGTCTGCTTGTTTGCTGGATATTCTGCTCTCTCTCATCTCTGCTGCCATCTAGAGGAATTTGTTTACTCAGTTTAACCCTCCGTAGCACAGTGTGACAATTGGTTGTCAAAAATCGGGGGAACTACATGACATTTTTGAAAATTATTTATTTAAATAATTTTAAAAAACAGCGTGGGGACCCCTCTATTCTTGATAACCAACCTTGCTGAAGCCGACAGCTAAGGATTGCAGCCCCCAGCTGTGAGTTTTGTCTGGCTGGTTAAAGAATATACAAGGGAACCCACGCCGTTTTTCTTAATTTATTTATTTATAGCGCTGGTAGCAGCTGATGAATACCCCCATCAGCCACTCCTGCTGTCACTGTTATTAGCGGCAGCAGGGATAGGCTGATGGGAGTGATAGTCCCATCATCCTCTGCCTGTTTTCTCTTTTATCACTTAAATATAACTTTCATCATTCTCCCCTGCTTGTGCTGATCACCCAAAGAGCAGGGGAGAATGATGAGAGCTGTGTTCAGCACCCGGCAACGGGGAACAGCGCTTACTGTAAGGCTTCTTCCCCGGTGCCGATTCGTATCACACGGCTAACATCCATAATGGAAACAAACTGACATGTGCACAGACCCATTCACTTGAATGGGTCTACGTGTGTACGTGTTTCCGGTACGTGTGAAAACTGTCACCACACGTACTGGAGACGGACGTGTGAAAGAGGCCTAAATCTGGTATCGCTGTAATCGCACCGACCCGAAGAATAAAGTCACCTCTTCACATGCTGTTGATTTTTTCATTCTGCCTCCCAAAGATCACAGTAAGGCTCAGCGCACATTTATCATGTGCTGAGCGCTTGCAACTGGGTTTCCGTGTAAATCTCTGAAATATGTGATTCAGACGGAACTCCCGGCAGAAGATTCCCTATAGTGAGGCAGATGTAGGCATTGTGGATGCCAACTGACCTGTGATGCAGTGGTGTCCGTCTTTTTAGGATTGCATGAAAATGCCGTCGGCCACAGTTTTGTGCTTGTGCACTTCTGAAAGAAGGACATCGCTGAACAGAGGCAAGACGCAGTCCAGAGTAACTCTGCTGCCTCATTATAGTGAGTGGATTCCTCAGGGGTTTCATCTGAGTCACGTCACTCGGAGATTTAGATGGAAACCCCAAAGAAATTGCTCAGTGTAGGTCACCGGATAAATGTGATTCCAAAAATTATGTAAAATGTTCCCAAAAAAAGCTTCAACTCAGTCCACAAAAAAAGTAAGCCCTCACTCAGGTCCGTCATCTGTTAACGGAAATATAGGGGGCTTCCGCATTACTGGTAGCATAAAGGCTCTGGAAAAGCTAAATGGCTCCTCACCCGCCAAAAGAAATTCAGCAAATTCTTGGCTCCCAAATCCAAATGCTCCCCTCCATTCTGAGCCCCACAGTGTACCTAAACCACATATTGCATCCATGTTTGGCATTTCTGAAGCGATGAGAGCCCACCTAACTTACAGGTGCATGCCTCAAGAAGCATGAGTTGAGCATAACATACTGTTGGCTGCAATGTACTGGTCACTAGAGCGTACTGCTCACTACAACACCAGTTTGCAATTTTCACTCGTCAACATTCTTTGCTGCTTGCTTCTGGAAAATACCCATGGAGTCAAAATGCACCCAAACAGTGGTTTACCCCCACATATGGGGTATCAGCATACTGAGGACAAATTGCACAACAATGTTTTGGGTCCAATTTCTCCTGTTACCCTTGGTAAAATAAAAAATTGGGGGTGAAAAGATAATTTTTGTGGAAAAAAATGTGATTTTTTTATTTTCACGGCTCTACGTTATAAACTTCTGTGAAGCATCTGGGGGTTCAAAGTGCTCATCACACAGCTAGATAAGTTCCTTGAAGGGTCTAGTTTCCAAAATGTAATCACTTGTGGGTGTTTTCCACTGTTTAGGCACATCAGGGGCTCATCAAACTCGACATGGCATCCGCTCTCAATTCCAGTCAATTTTGTGTTCAAAAAGTCAAAAGCTACTACTTCCCTTTCGAGCCCTGCCGTGCGCCTAAACAGTGATTTTCCCCCACATATGGAGTATCAGTGTTCTCAGGAGAAATTGCCCCAAACTTTTGTGGTCCATTTTCTGCTGTTACCCTTGTTAAAATAAAAAAAATCGGGGCTGAAAGATAATTTTTGTGACTAAAAAGTTAAATATTAATTTTTTTCCTTCAACATTTCCTCAGCTCCTGTGAAGCACCCAAAGGGTTAATAAAGTTCTTAAATGTGGTTTTGAGCAACTTGAGGGGTGCCGTTTTTAGCATGGTGTCACTTTTGGGTATTTTCTGGCATATAGACCCCTCAAAGTAACTTCAAATATGAGCAAAATGGTTTGGTAAATTTTGTTGAAAAAATGAAAAATCGCTGTTGAACTTTTAACCCTTAAAACTTCCTATCAAAAAAAGTTTTGGTTCCAAAATTGTACTGATGTAAAGCAGACTCGTGAGAAATGTTATTTATTAACTATTTTGTGCAATATGACTCTCTGATTTAAGGGCATTAAAATTAACATTTGAAAATTGCAACATTTTTCAAATTTCCATTTTTTTCACAAATAAATGCAAGTCATATCAAAGAAATTTACCAGTACCATGAAGTACAATATGTCTCGAGAAAACTTTCTTAGAATCAGTGGGATACATTGAAGCTTTCCAGAGTTATGACCTTATAAATTAACAGTGGTCAGAATTGTAAAAATTGGCCTGGTCCAATTATAACTTTATAACTTTATTGACACTGGTCCATTATAAATCACACAGTGCTACCAGTGTGATTTATAATGGTTACCAGTGTTACCTGTGTGATGTGTAATGGCCGCTCTCTGCTATCCTGATCTCACTGCAGAGCTGTGTGTGACTATAACTAACACATCTGCAGGTTCCTCTCAGCTTCAGCTTCCAACTCGCAGGCAGCCAGTGGTGCAGTATTGTTGCATCAGAGCTCAGAGAAAAGCAAAAAATATGTTTGTAAGAAAACAAAGTTAATTTCTCCTGTTCTGTGTTAGTTACTTGCCTCACACTGGTAACTCCCCCTTCAGCCTGGAAGAGGTCATTTATATGAAGTGATAAGATGATTTCTCAGCAACACAGCTGATATTAGACACTCAGGGAGGACTGTGCTCAGCAGTCTATAGCCTATATGTCCATATTAATGTGACAGATTCCCTTTAAGATGGTGACTTTTGTTAGCTGCCCTGAACAGAATAGCATATCTGAATGGGCATACACTGCCAGGGTTGAGCAGAGGGATGGTAAGATGAGGAGTTAAGCCTGATGACCTGGAGATAGGAAGATACAGGAACTTGGATGAGTGCTAAAAGCTGGATGTGTGGAGAGTGTGTGAGAACAGAAAAGAGGGGTAAAGTGGGAAACACTGGATGTCCATACACTGCCTACAAGGACGGCACCTAAGGTAAAGTGTGCTATCGTCAGCTATAGTCAGAAATAACCTAAGAGCTACAAGTCCTGTACATAGCAATCTGAGTAGAACAAAGTATTCCCATGAAAACACGAAACATTCCTGGCAGCTCTATTGTCTACAGCGTCAACTGGACAAAATCTGCATGCAGAAATTGTTGAAAAGCATCACTCAGTATGGCAATGAAATGACAGAAAATATATTCACAGTCTATGGTTGGATAAAAGCGAAATAAGTAACAACAAAGATGGAGGTAGGACACCTCATGCATTTAAATAGCCTTATCAAATATGTAAAAAGTACACTGTATACAATTATTAGATAGTTTGTATTTTTGATGAATAATGGTATTATTAAACTACCACAGAGCTGTCGGTCAATCCAAAGGCTAATAAACCTGAATATTTTAGAAAGTAAGAGTGAAGTTTTGTATTTCTTAGGAAAATATTTATTTGAACATAACTATTGGACTACTATTGTGAAGAAATGTAATGAAACTAAATGAAAATATACATTTTCCCATCTCAATAGTTTATTTTCATCTGTTAAAGTGAGAATAATAACTAAACAACTCAAGTGTACAAAAATCCATTTAAAAAAAAATATCAGTGCCCAATATAGCCATTCTTCTTTTCAACGATAGACATAATACTTCCATCCATACAGTCTGTCAGTTTCTTAATCTGTTGATGATTAACTTTTTTGGCACCACCAACCACAGCCAACCAGCACTGTTCAGAGAGGTGTAGCATTTTCTCTCACTGGAAATCTACCATTTAAGAAGGACCCACAAGTTCTCCCTAAGGTTTAGGTCAGTTGGGAAGTGGCCATGTCATTATTCTTTCATGAAAAGAAGGAGCAAATGGGTTGTTCTGCGCTGCTCTGAAAGAATGGAAGATGCCAATCCAGTAGTATGTGGTTTATTCGTCAACGCGTTTCAAGGTACAGTATACAACTTCTTCATCAGGACAACCACAACTTGTATACTTTGAAACACATTGACGAATAAACCATGTACTACTGTATTGGCATCTTTCAATCTTTCATAGCATATTACTAATTATGGTAATCCTAATTGACCTAAAACGGGAAAGGTTTATTCTGACTTTATGTCAGATATTGAGAAAAACATTCATATGTGTATTTTTATATAGTGTATGTAAACTTCTGGTTTCAACTCTATGTCTGATCGCTGAAGACTCTACTATTGGTATCCCCATCAATCATAACAACAGGGATCTTGAAAAAATTATATTTTAAAGAAACAATGTATTATTTCCTTTATACTTCACAATTACTTGCTACTTTGTTTATCATATAAAATCCAAATAAACATTTAAGTGAAAAAAATGTGGAAAAGTTCACAGGGTATGAGTAAATTTCCACAGCATTGTATGTGTTGCTATGTGTAATATTTTCTTGCACTGTATGCACTGTATTTACCGATTTTGTGGCCACAACACTTGTAATAATAAACCTAGCCTAAAAAAATAAGGTCATATAATTTAAACCAGTATTTGCATCGGTCGCTACATTTTTGCTTTTTCTTCATTAGTAAATGATCAAACACCGCTTTTGTTAGACATGTAGCAGAAGGTCTTATGTTTGCACACATACGATTATCGGAACAAATCATTTGTTAAATAAAAAAATTATCATCTTTGTTAGCAAGAGGAAAACCCTGACCATAAGGCCAGAGTCACACTAGCGTATAATACAGTCGAGTGCTATACAAGAGAAGATCGCATAGCACTCGGACCAGTGTTAATCTATGGGGCAGCTCCCATCACCATTTTTTTTCTCAGGCGTATTATACGTGTGAGTGAAATCGCAGCAAGCTACGATTATAGGCGTATATCGCCTGAGTCTTGCCAATGCAAGTCTGTGGGTGCGAGAAAAAATCGGACACCACATGGACCCTCAGTGTGACTTGCGAGAAATACGTACACATTTTTCTCATTTCAGCCCATTGAGCCATTAAATTCAATGAGGAAAAGAAGTGAGAAATGTAAAGCCATATGTATGTCAAAGGAATGTCATATGGATACATAGGTGCGAGGAAATCGCATCATCACATTTCAAATGGATTACACACGGATCACCATACGGAGAACATTGGTGCGATTCTTGGCCAAGGGAATCGGACTGATTTTTCATACGGTAAGTGTGACTCCGGCCTTACAGAGATCTTTCCCCCGCCATATTTCATATTTCAGGAGTGATATCGCATCACTCCTGAATAGCGCATTTTAACAAAAGAGAGAACATGCCATACATACTATAGCCAAATCCTATTTATTGTCTCATGTGCTAGGCTGGAATGAAACAATCCCTCCATCTGTACAAGAACAGATAATAAATGTGGCAAATTACTAATATAGCCATGCATATTTATGAGATCAAATGGGAGAAAAGATACCTTGTATTTAGCATTTATATACTTCAAAGTGTTTTACTTAACATACAAAGAATCAAAATAACAAGATTAATAATTCATCAGAACGTGATGGTGGCTCACATGGCCTTCAATTTTTAGGCGTACCGAGCATGTAAACATCGTATGCTTCCCAATCAGTACACCACTTGTTTCAATGGCACTACTTGTTTGGGAGAATATTTTTGTACATGTAGCATCCAACAGAGCATTTACGACATCACCAGGAGGCCTTGCGGTTGAATTCAAGGAAACCACATATGAGCCTCCATACACTGCTCAAGATTAGTGATGAGCGAATATACTCGTTACTCGAGATTTCTCGAGCACGCTCGGGGGTCCTCCGAGCATTTTTTAGTGCTCGGAGATTTAGTTTTCATCACCGCAGCTGAATGATTTACATCTGTTAGCCTGCTTGATTACATGTGGGGATTCCCTAGCAACCAGGCAACCCCCACATGTACTTATGCTGGCTAACAGATGTAAATCATTCAGCTGCATCAACAAAAACTAAATCTCCGAGCACTTACAAATACTCGGAGACCCCCCGAACATGCTCGAGAAATTTCGAGTAACGAGTATATTCGCTCATCACTAGTCAAGATGCATTCCTTGCCAAAAATGTCACCTGTTCTTTATCCCTAACCATACTGGATGATGATGGGATTAACACATTTCTTTTACCTATAAGTTTGACACCTTTCACATTAATAAATGATAACTGTTACTGGAAGATTGGTGGATCCAAGAGTCACAGGTATAGATGGTGCTATAGAACTCTTTATATGCTTACGGAGCATGGCAAAGTCTCAATATGAGCTGCCCATAGCTTGCAAGACTCCCTCCATCAGTAAAGAAGCAGATGCAGCGCCCCAGAGTCCTGGTCGTTGCAGTACTGTCGCTCCGCCACTAAGGGGAGTGATGGTACGTCTGATTGCACTAAAAGAGTTCACCTTGCAGGTATCACAGACACACATTACACTTCACACTCCGGCCACCAGGGGGAGCAAAAGGTCCTATCTACTAGGCCACTCCTCACACTTGGGTAAAACTGGGGGTTGGATAGGAAGTTAGTAAGTAAGTAGCTGGGAAGAGCTCGAGAGAGGACCTGTCAGGGGTGGGATCCTGACAGAGGCCTAGAAAAGGACAGATCGTTACGGAGCCGTGCCTGTGCCTTATAGCGGCAGACTCCTAAGAAAGGAAGGACACAAAGCGAAGCATATTGTGGAGAAGTGAGAAACGGGATCACAGCACAAAGGAGATAGAACCAGTAGGAGTCGTGCCTCAAGATCAGCAACATCCTTCTGAGGCGCGTAGCCGGCGGCCGGAAAGCCGAGAAAGTAAGAGACTCCACGCATTACTTTGAACTACGGCCGGGCAGTTAACTCTAGGTTGGCTGTCTCACCTTTACACCTAACGAAGACAACGGAGGCAATTGTGGGAGAGGGGCGTCTCTAGGGTCCCTATAAAATAACTCCAGGCCTACCCCGTCACATGGGTGCATCCTATCCATATCATCTGGGGGACGGAGAGAAAGAACAGAAACGTACATGACAGTTGTGAGGACTATCCCGTGGTGCTCAGCAAGGAGGTACTACAAAACCCAGGCGCTGGTAGGAAGGACACTGATTTCCACCTGTAAAGGGAACTCTGGAGGTGCCTTCGGACTGGCCGGTCTCAGCCAGCCCTGTTAGCAGTGCTCTGGATTGCAGATGCCGAAGCCTTCAGTAAAGAGGTAAAGAGACTGCAACCCTGTGTCCTCGTTATTTACTGCGACCTACACCACCACCTACACCTTTTATTGGGCGCCCCTTAGCAGGACTATGGACCGGGTCGGGCCACCGTGACATCCTCAGAACCGACAGGCCCGGTACTGAGTACCCCGCCGTCCTGCGTCTGGGGGCCGCTCCACAGACATTTATGGAATAAAGCAGATAAGTATCAGTGTGAGATCTGCTGGGAGTCATTGATGTTAGCAGAGTGAGTGTTCAGTGTAGTCCATTGTATAAGTGACGTACGTGTCATGTCTGAGCATTGTGTGATATATGTAAAGTAATAGTGATAGCAACTCCGAATATCCGGCTGCCATTGGCACTGATAACAGCTAATCGGTTGGGGTGCTAAGTGTCAGGAAACCTACCGATCTAATATCATTAGGATAGATCATCAATGTAAAAGTAGTGGAGCAACCCTCTTATGCTTTCTTCAGTGCTTTTTTCATTAAAGTGTTGTTCATTACTTGGACAACCCATTCTCAATTGCTACTGTATATTGTATTCCCCCTTGTAAAATAACACCTACAGTTGTGTGAAAAAGTGTTTCCCTCTTCCTGATTTTGTATTATTTTGCATATTTGTCACACTTAAAATGAACCTGTCAGCAGGATTGTGCTCAGTAAACTACAGACAGTGTCAGGTTGGCACCGTTATACTGATTACTGATACCTTGGATGATGAAATCCATCTTGTGGTTGTTTTTTAATCTTTATTTTCAGTTTGTTGTTAATGATATGCTTGTGCCCTAAGGTGGGTCTGGAGGGGGGTTTGCATGTGGTGCTCTGATTATACAGGGTGGGCCATTTATATGGATACACATAAATAAAATGGGAATAGTTGGTGATATCAACTTCCTGTTTGTGGCACATTAGTATATGGGAGGGGGAAAACTTTTCAAGATGGGTGGTGATATTTTGAAGTTGGCCATTTTGGATCCAACTTAAGTTTTTAAAAATTGTATTCTTTCATGAGTTATTTACAAGTTTATGACCACTTATAAAATGTGTTCAAAGTGCTGCCCATTGTGTTTGATTGTCAATGCAACCCTCTGCTCCCACTCTTGACACACTGATAGCAACACCACAGAAGAAATACTAGCACAGGCTTCCAGTATCCGATGTTTCAGATGTGGCACATCTCGTATCTTCACAACATAGACAATTGCCTTCAGATGACCCCAAAAGATAAAAGTCTATGGGGGTCCTTGGTGGCCATTCAACTGGCCCACGATGACCAATCTACTTTCCAGGAAACTATTCATGTAGGAATGCTCAGACCTGACACCCATAATATGGTGCACCACCCATTTTATTTAGGTGTATCCATATAAATGACCCACCCAGTATATTCATAATGCAGCCTGCTGACAGGTCACTGATCCCACAGTGAAAAATATTCCAAAAGAGGGCGCCTCATATACCAATTTCAAAAACCAAAATGAGGGGAGGAACTAAAATGCCTCCACATCATAATAAACACCAATAGAGAGACAAATTGGAGGAGTAGTTTCCAATATACATTTATTTAATAGTTAAAAATAACCGCAATACAGAAGTTCATTAAATCAATATTATACACAGAAGAGTACAACTCAGATGGAATAAACCATCTGTGGATAAATGTCAGCAGAAACAGAGAATAACGGGAGCAGAACCTCAGATCTGCCAGACCTGGGTGCAGCGTTCAATAGGTTATATCTTGAACCGGTTATAAAATATCAATACCTCAGATACATGTGATAAACTAGATAATGAGGTAGTCTATAGTATAATGTGCCATGAATACTGCACCTATATTGCACCAGCCCTAAAGCCTAAAAGGCCCACTGGGCCTTCAGTCTAACCTTATCACCAATGTGGACAAAAGGGCGATAGTGCATGTGAAATACCTGTGGTCATGTTGGTCCGAGAATCTGCCCCGCACTGTTACACCTCGACGCGCGTTTCTCCACGCCTGTGGCTTCGTCAGGAGGTGGATAGGCTATAAGTGTGGTTCATTATATGCACGGTGGATTGGATTTTAATTCCCATCAGCTATGTGTGGCGCGCCGCCGCCATGTTGCGTCGCTGCTGAGGAGTGCGGCGCTCATGATGCGCGTCACCACGTCTCACGACGCCGGTCAGCTGACCCGCACCGCGACCATGGCAACGCGTCACCATCTAGAGCGTCCCCCACCCCAGTGCGAAGCAGCGCATGCGTGGTGCGCGCTCAAGCTGAGTGAGGAAGGTGAGGTGAATGTACTAATATTTATCCTGGAATTTGCTTTAGACTGTAAAAAGACCTATCCGTTAGTCTGGTGCCGGACTAATAATACATGAATGCTGTTCTGGGAACATTCTAATTCTACCAACTGTAACATTCGGGTATAAGATATTCACCCAGCCATAGTTACTAAGGCCCCATACCTGAACACACAATATAGTGATCTCTCCATATTAAGTATATCATGACTATTATTGCCACCCTATTTCCATAATGGTGACAGCATATATATACCTACTCCATATGCAATAGTCATTGAATGGAACTATATTTGTCAATTATACAATCCTATAACGAGCTAGATGTCCCTATACGTTCATAAAAAATACAGCATTAAACTTTTTGTTCAGACATCACAAATAGTAATAATCAATATTACAGTAAGGTAATAGATACGCTGGTCAATCATAGAAAGTTGTAACAGTCCATCCAATCATCCAGAGTTTCTTCATTCACCTTTTCCAAAATGTCCACCAAAGAATTTGTTCCAAAGTTATGTATGTTGCGGAAATATGGGTCTAAACTACAATACTAAAAGATTAGAGAAGAATGATTAAAACCAGACAACCATATTAAATTTTAAACTACAGAAACATTTTTAAATATTTTAAAATTCGCGCCTATCCCTTATAAAAAGGACTTGAAGCTTAATGCCTCATTAAGGCCATTTGGGGCAACCGTATCTAGGCAGACCATCCACTTCGTCTCCTTTTTAAGTAGTTCCTTTTTGTAGTCACCTCCACGGATTCCTAACTGTACCCTATCAATGCCCTTGACCTTTAGTGCTTTTGGATTGCTATTATGATGGCTCCGGAAATGTTTGGGGATCGGTTTTAAAATTGAAAGGTCGTGAGCTGTGGCTGCATTTTTAATGTCCTTGGCATGTTCCAGGGTCCTGACCCTAAGTTGTCTCGTTGTCATGCCAATGTAAATTAATCTACATGGACAGTAGGCATAATAAATTACCATATCCGTCGTACAAGAAATATGGTGTGTAATTTTATAAGTCCTGGTTTCATCACTATTGTTAAATGTGAATGACCTTTCTATATATTGACATGCAGAACAATTACCACAGCTAAAGGACCCCCAAACAGGCCCTGCCCTTGTGGAAAAATACGACCTCTGTGGTGCCACGTAGTGGCTTCGAGTCAACATATCCTTGAGATTTTTGGAGCGTCTCCAAGTGACCGAGGGATTTACAGGTAAGAATTTACTCAAATCTTCATCTGTTCTCAAGATAGACCAATACCTTTTCAAAACATCCAAGACATCGGTCCATCTTGAATTAAACGTTGTGATTAGTCTAATTTGTTCATCATATTGATGTTGTACTTTCCTTTTTGCTAATAGTTGTCCTCTTTGTGCACCTATGGCTCTCCTATAACCCTTACGTATATTTTTGTGGTTATACCCACGCTGTTGTAACTGCCTAGTAAGGATTCCTGCCTGTTTTTGAAATTTGCTCTCATCAGAGCAAATACGTTTCATGCGAAGAAACTGACCCACCGGGATCGCCCTGGTCGTCTGGGGATGATGTGCCGAAGAGGCATGAAGGAGGGCATCTACCGCCGTGCTCTTCCGATACACATCTGTTGTCAGATATCCATTACTATCCGTTTGGATAAGGACATCAAGAAACTCCACCTCCTTTTTACTATATTTATAGGTGAGTTTAATATTAAACGGATTGTCGTTCAATTCTGTCATGAAAGTCACCAACGATGTCTCAGAGCCCTGCCATATGAATAATATATCATTGATATATCTAGACCATGAGACCACGGCAGAGAAGTCCCCCCTCTCATAGACCACCTCTTTCTCCCACAGCCCCAGGAACAGATTGGCGTACGAGGGCGCGCAAGTCGCCCCCATCGCTGTTCCCTGGAGCTGTAGGAAAAATCGGTCTTTAAATGTAAAGAAATTATGAGTCAAAATAAATTTGAGAAGGTCCAAAATAAAATAAATCAAAGAATTATCCAAATTTGTCATCTCTAAAAAGGACCTCGATGCCGCGATCCCATGGTCATGAAATATCGATGTATATAAGGACTCAACGTCACATACCACAAGAAACATGTCCTGCTCCAATTGTACATTGTTAAGACGTGTGAGAATATCTGTGGTGTCCTGTATGAATGAAGGCAGGGTCTCTACACAACGTTGGAGATAGAAGTCAACGAAGCGGCAAATGGTCTCGTTGATGCCTCCAATCCCCGAGACTATAGGGCGACCCGGCGGGTCAGTCAAATCTTTATGTATTTTAGGTATTAGGTAGAATGTTGGAATGACTGGTGCCAATGTGGTCAGCCCCTCCAACATTCTACCCGTAATAATACCATCATGGTGCGCATTCTGTAGAAGCTCATCAAGCTCCCTTTTATATCGGTCAAGTGGATTGCTGTCCAGTCTCCTGTAACACTGCTTGTTGTGAAGTTGTTTGAACGCTTCACGTTCATACATCACACAAGGCCAGATCACAACATTTCCCCCCTTATCAGCAGGCTTAATAACTATTTGTTTTAGATTACGTAATTCCTGAATAGCCTTATTCTGTTGGGAGGTAAGATTATAAAACCCTCTATTTTCAGGAATTTGAGCAAGATCCTTCTTAACCAATTTTAAAAAGATATCCACATTAGGACAAATACCTGGGGGGGGGAAATGTTGTGACCGGGGGTGTAGATGCATCGGTGTCCTTGTGTCCTCAGTCGCAGACTGTTCAGCAAGCAGTGTTTCCAAGTCCGCCAAGGCCTGTTCCTCTATATCAATAGAAGTTACATTTTTTGATTGGTTAGCAAAATATTTTTTAAAAGCTAATTTTCTGGAAAATAGCTCCAGATCCTTCACCATAGTAAAATAGTTGAAACCTGCCGATGGTGCAAAAGTAAGACCTTTTTCCAACACCTGAATTTGTGCATGAGATAATTGGATACTAGATAAATTGATTACCTGCATGTTTACCGCCCTCGCCTGTGTTGTCTCTTGGGGTACGTGCGGGTGCGCATTGGAGGGAGTGGGGTTGCGGGTGTATGCGGGGCTGGATCCACCCTGTGTGCCTCTGTAGCCCCACCCCTTCTTCCTAAAAAATGATCTCCACATTGTTCCTCCGATATAGATGACGTGATTGATGAGGAACGTGAAATGGGTTTAGGATGTGTCTTTTGGTATTGCCACCTGTACACTCGATTAGATGAATAGTCCTGTAGGTCCCGTTGAAATTTTCGGACTTTGGTCGCCTGTATTTCCTTTTCCCATTTTGTGAGGTCCCCCTCTAAATCTTTATCAAATTTAGCACACTCATCAACTGATAGGGTGGCTTGTATTTTATTTTTCAAAATATCTATTTCACTTTCCACGCTTTCTAATGCTTTACGATCGGAACCAATCAATAATTCCAACAGTGTACGTGAACACCTGGTTAGGGTCTCCTCCCATCTGTTGGTAAAGGTGGGGTCACTGTCATCAAGTGTTGGATATATTTGAATCCTTAGACCTCTTGGGACAATGTCTTTTTGGAGATAGTTTTCCAAGGTGACCTTATTCCACCACAGTTTAGTACGTTTTTTGAGTAGATCTTTAATGTTAAGCTTCAAATCCTTAATATCACAATTCTCAGTTTCCGCATCCACTTTATTACCAAATAATGATCCTAATTGTGGAATCCAATTTCTATCACGTTTTCTAAAATCCATGTACTCTGTATTAGAGGCATCTGAAACACAGATAAATTAGAAGTATATTCCAAAAGAGGGCGCCTCATATACCAATTTCAAAAACCAAAATGAGGGGAGGAACTAAAATGCCTCCACATCATAATAAACACCAATAGAGAGACAAATTGGAGGAGTAGTTTCCAATATACATTTATTTAATAGTTAAAAATAACCGCAATACAGAAGTTCATTAAATCAATATTATACACAGAAGAGTACAACTCAGATGGAATAAACCATCTGTGGATAAATGTCAGCAGAAACAGAGAATAACGGGAGCAGAACCTCAGATCTGCCAGACCTGGGTGCAGCGTTCAATAGGTTATATCTTGAACCGGTTATAAAATATCAATACCTCAGATACATGTGATAAACTAGATAATGAGGTAGTCTATAGTATAATGTGCCATGAATACTGCACCTATATTGCACCAGCCCTAAAGCCTAAAAGGCCCACTGGGCCTTCAGTCTAACCTTATCACCAATGTGGACAAAAGGGCGATAGTGCATGTGAAATACCTGTGGTCATGTTGGTCCGAGAATCTGCCCCGCACTGTTACACCTCGACGCGCGTTTCTCCACGCCTGTGGCTTCGTCAGGAGGTGGATAGGCTATAAGTGTGGTTCATTATATACACGGTGGATTGGATTTTAATTCCCATCAGCTATGTGTGGCGCGCCGCCGCCATGTTGCGTCGCTGCTGAGGAGTGCGGCGCTCATGATGCGCGTCACCACGTCTCACGACGCCGGTCAGCTGACCCGCACCGCGACCATGGCAACGCGTCACCATCTAGAGCGTCCCCCACCCCAGTGCGAAGCAGCGCATGCGTGGTGCGCGCTCAAGCTGAGTGAGGAAGGTGAGGTGAATGTACTAATATTTATCCTGGAATTTGCTTTAGACTGTAAAAAGACCTATCCGTTAGTCTGGTGCCGGACTAATAATACATGAATGCTGTTCTGGGAACATTCTAATTCTACCAACTGTAACATTCGGGTATAAGATATTCACCCAGCCATAGTTACTAAGGCCCCATACCTGAACACACAATATAGTGATCTCTCCATATTAAGTATATCATGACTATTATTGCCACCCTATTTCCATAATGGTGACAGCATATATATACCTACTCCATATGCAATAGTCATTGAATGGAACTATATTTGTCAATTATACAATCCTATAACGAGCTAGATGTCCCTATACGTTCATAAAAAATGATCCCACAGTGACCTGCCCCCTAGTTTACATAGTGATTTATATATGTATCTATCTATATATATAATTGTCTAAGGGTTTTTCTCTCTGTCTGTCCCGTTTATTCATTCGCTGATTGGTCGAGGCCGCCTGGGCCTCGACCAATCAGCGACGGGCACAGTATCGACGTAGAAATCCCGCGTCTCTGAATGGTCGAGGCCGCCAGGCCTCGACCAATCAGCGACGGGCACAGCATGGCGACGATGATGTCATAATGGGAATCCCGCGTCTCTGATTGGTCGAGGCTGCCAGGCCTCGACCAATCAGCAATGGGCACTGTATCAACGCAGATGTCATAATGGTTGCCATGGCGATGATGATGTCAAAAAGGTTGCCTCGACCAATCAGAGACGGGCACAGTCGGAATCATCATTGTCCATATACTACGGGGACATGCATATTCTAGAATACCCGATGCGTTAGAATCGGGCCACAATCTAGTATATATATAAAAATGAGTGTATGTGTGTGTATCAATAAAGATATCATAAAGGTTGCCATGGTGAAGATGTTGTCATAATGGTTGCCATGGCGACAATGATGTCATAATAGGTTGCAATGACGGTGATGTCATAATGGTTGCTATGGTGACGATGATGTCATAATAGGTTGTAATGGTGATGGTTATGTCATAATGGTTGCCATGGTGACGATGATGTCATAATAAGTTGTCATGGCAACAATGATGTCAGAATGGTTGCCATGGTGAAGATGATGTCATAAAGGGTATATGGGCACGGAACTATGGGATGGAGGATGCATGATGGGTATATGGGCACGGGACTATGGGATGGAGGATATGTATGATGGGTATATGGGCACGGGATTATGGTATGGAGGATGGGTATATGGGCATGGGACTATGGAATGGAGGATGTGTATGATGGGTATATGGGCATGGGACTATGGCATGGAGGATGTGTGCTGGGTATATGGGCACTTGACTATGGGATGGAGGATATGTATGATGGGTATATGGGCACGGGATTATGGGATGGAGGATGGGTATATGGGCATGGGACTATGGAATGGAGGATGTGTATGATGGGTATATGGGCACGGGACTATGGGATGGAGGATGTGTATGATGGGTGTGTGGGCACAGGACTATGGGATGGAGGATATGTGTGATGGGCATATGGGCATGGGACTATGGGATGGAGGATAATCATTATAATTTCTTATAACTAACCACAGTTAGTTACTAAGCACCAGGCAACGCCGGGCTCTTCAGCTAGTATATATATATAGTATTCATTATGTAAACTAACGGGAGGTCAATGAGGGATCAGTGACCTGTCAGAAGCCATACACATGAATACCTAATCAGATCACCACATGAAGACCCCCCCACAGGCCACCCCGAAGCAAGAGCATATCGCGTTATTCTGAAAGTTATAACGTTTTTATTTTTCCACTGATGGAACTTTCTTGTGGCTTATTTTTTGTGGGACAGTTGATGTTTTCAGTGGTACCATTTTTATTTGTCTTTTTGGTTGTGTTTTATTCCACTTTTTGTTCAGCGTATGATGAAAAAGCATAGGTTTTTGCCTTGATTTTTATATATTTTCTTGATTTTATATTTTTTTTTACGGTGTTCACTGAAGGAGTTAACTAGGTGACAGTTTTATGGGGAAGGTCGTTCCAGACACGGCAGTACAAAACGTGTACTTTTTTTGTACATAAAAATAGAAATTTATAGGCACAATATATAAATATATACCATAGTATGAAGAGAAGAAAAAAGCAGAATGCACTCACCGATCTCGAAAGACAGCTTTATTGAATCTTCATGAATAAAACTTCAGGGCCAGGGGAAGGCGAGCAGGAGGAGACGACGGCCGTTTCGCGCAGTGCTTGCTCTTCAACGGGTCTGCAAAAATATAAAGTATAAATATATACAGTTGTGCTCAAAAGTTTACATACTCTTGAAGAATTTTTGCTTTATTGGCCTTTTTTCAGAGAATATGAATGATAACACCAACACTTTTTCTCCACTCATGGTTAGTGGTTGAGTGAAGCCATTTATTGTCAAACTACTGTGTTTTCTCTATTTAAATCAGAATGACAACCCAAAACATCCAAAAGTTCTCATACCCTAGTGATTTTGGCCTGATAACATGCACAGAAGTTGACACAAATGGGTGTGAATGGCTAGTGAAGGTAACATCCTCTCCTGTGACCTGTTTGCTTGTAATCAGTGTGTGTGCATAAATGCTGAGTGAGTTTCTGGATCCAGACAGACTCTTGCATCTTTCATCCAGCCACTGACATTTCTGGATTGTGAGTCATGGGGAAAACAAAAGAATTGTCAACAGATCTACGGGAAAAGGTAACTGAACTGTATAAAACAGGAAAGGGATAGAAAAAGATATCCAAGGAATTTATAATGCCAGTCAGCAGCGTTCAAACTGTGATTAACAAATGGAAAATCAGGGGCTCAGTAAAAACAAAACCACGGTCAGGTAGGCCAACAAAACTGTCATTCACAACTGCCAGGAAAATTGTTCAGGATGCAAATAAAAATCCACAAATAACATCGGCTGAAATACAGGACTCTCTGAAAACTAGTGGTGTGGCTTTTTTAAGATGCACAATAAGAAGGTACTTGAAAAAAAATGGGCTGCATGGTCGAGTCGCCACAAAAAAGCCATGACTGCGCAAATGCCACAAAGTATCTCACCTACAATACGCAAAACAGCACAGAGACAAACCTCAAAACTTCTGGAACAAGGTAATTTGGAGTGATGAGACCAAAATTGAACTTTTTGTCCACAAACATAAACGCTACATTTTGAGAGAGGTCAACAAGGCCTATGATGAAAAGAACACCATTCCTACTGCAAAGCACAGAGGTGGATCGTTGATGTTTTGGGGATGTGTGAGCTACAAAGGCATAGGAAACTTGATCAAAGCTGAAGGAAAGATGAATGCAGCACATTTTCAGCAAATACTAGAGGCAAATTTGCACTCATTAGCCAGGAATCTGAGCATGGGACGCACTTGGACGTTCCAACATGACAATGATCCAAAACACAAGGCCAAGTCGACCTGTCATTGGCTACAGCAGAACAAAGTGAAGGTTCTGGAGCGGCCATCTCAGTCTCCTGACCTCAATATCATTGAGCCACTCTGGGAGATCTTAAGCTCACAGTTCATGCTACACAGCCCAGGAAATTACAGGAAATGGAGGCTTTTTGCCAAGAAGAGGGGGCAGCTTTACCATCTGAGAAAATAAAGAACCTCATTCACAGCTACCACAAAAGACTTCAAGCTGTCATTGATGTTAGAGAGGTCAATACACGGTATTAAGAAATGGGGTATGTGAACTTTTGATCAAGGTCATTTGGATGTTTTGAGTTGTCATTAAATGGCTTCACTCAACCACTAACCATGAGTGGAGAAAAGTTTTGGTGTTATCATTTATATTCTCTGAAAAAAGGCAAAGAAATCAAGAATTCTGCCGGGGTATGTAAACTTTTGAGCACAACTGTATACATTATTTTTATTTTCTAATTATTTAAAAATATATGTTTTTACAATTTTTTTTTACTTGTTATCTTATTCCTTCTATGGGACTTTGACTTTCAGCAGCCTGATCATTGATATAAACCATTGAAATGGCTTATAACTGTCAATGCTGCACTGACACAAGCCCTTTAGACTATGATCTGTGCATGGTCTAAGGAGCTTGCAATAGTCTGGTGAGACAGATGTTGTCATGACAACATCGGTCACCATGGCAAAGATCGGAGGGTAGATGGGGCCCCCTCCCTCTGCTTGCCCTTTAAATATTACAATCGGGTTACAATCGGGTTAAACTGCCCGGGAGCGGAGTGGGCACTATTTCTTGCAGTGAGAGCGGTGTCAGCTGTGATAACATCCAAGGTTGGGAAGAGGTTAAGAACTAATCTGAGACAAGTCCCTAGCGGCTTCTACCTACTCTGCACTCCTAGATTGACTGGTCTCTACCTATGGATTTGTATAGAGAGAAACCTGTCAGTCTAAGATGAGCGAGGTGTGAACAAGTTTTCGGGGTCCAACGTTAGATTAATCAACCAAGACTCATAGTCCCCGATCCCCAAAGTATGCCTTCTCTGAAACGCTGGAGATTTTCAGAGCACAAAAATACATGACTTCATCACTGTTGCGAAGATGTTAGCTTGTAAAGTTTAGGTTATAATTTATGATAAGCCCCAGGGGGACATTACCAGAAATTCTTCTCTGAGAGCTTTGATGTTGACCAATCATAAGTAGGAGGTGTCATGGGAAAAAAAACAAGCCCCCAGAAGATCAGAAGAACATGATTTCCCCTGTGAGCCATGTAATGACAGACAGCTCTGATCTCTGCATCTCCTGTATAAAATATAGCATAGTTGAGTGAAAACTAGTGAAAGGTCCTCTTGAAAGGTTATGAACATGATTAGAAAAAAAGGGTCTACTTGCTTTCCCAATTCATGTTAAACTAACTGAGCTATGGGCACGTGTGCGACTGGCTGTTTAATAGCATAGTCAGTTTTCAAGATTCTTTACAAATCCTATTAAGTGGTTCAAATATGCTTAAATTGTTGCTCAGCTTTACGTATCTCCAGCAGGAAAAGTCATAAATCCGAAATATATAATAGCAGTTCAGAGCATACCAGTAAGATTTCTTTGTTATCATTCCATATTTTGTAAAAGGAGAGCAGACTTCAGCTTTAATCCCACTTACTGGACACCACATCTCCATAATTTTGTGGGGACTTGATTGTGGAGCGCCCCCAGACGCAGGGCCGCGGGGTACTCGGTACCGGGCCTCTCTGTCTGAGTCCTGGGGTTGTCATGGTGGCTAGACCCGGTCCGTGACCCTGCTAAGGGGCGTCCAATAAAAGGTGTGATGGTGGTGCGTGGTGTGAGGCGCGATGAATAACGAGGACACAGGGTTGCAGTCTCTTTACCTCTTTACTGAAGGCTTCAGGATCCTCAATCCAGAGTACTGTTAACAGGGCTGGCTGAGACCGGCCGGTCCGAAGGCACATCCAGAGTTCCCTTTGCAGGTGGAAATCAGTAGCCTACCTTCTAGCGCCTGTGTGTTGTAGTCCTTCCCTGCTGAGCACCACGGGATAGTCCTCACAACTGTTGTGCCTGTTTCTGATGTTCTTCTCTCACAACTTATATCTGTTCTGATGTTCTTCTCCGTCCCCCAGATGATATGGCTAGGACGCACCCGTATGACGGGTAGGCCTGGAGTTCTTCCGGGACCCTAGTGACGCGCCTCTCCCACAGTTGCCCCCTATGTCTGCTTAGGTGATTTAGGTGAGACAGTCAACCTATAATTAACTGTCCTGCCGTTGGTTTGAAGTAATGCTTGGAGCCCAATACTTCCTCGGCGTTCCGGCCACCGGCTACGCGCCTCAGTAGGATGTTGCCTCGATCTTACGGCACGACTCCTACTGGTGTTATCTCCTTTTTGCTGTGATCTCGTTTCTCACTCTCCACAATAAACCTCGCTTCTTGTCCTTTCTTGAGATACCGCCGCAATGTCGTGCAGGCACGGTTCCTTAATGCTCTGTCTTTTTCGCTAGGCCTCTGTCAGGATCCCACCCCTGACAGGGACCCCCCTGAATCTTTCCCCTGCAACACCCCCTGCCACAGGATGTTGCCTGGTTCCAACCCAGTCAGCTTCTAACTAACTTCCTATCCAACCCCCAGTTTTACCAGATTGTGAGGAGTGGCCTAATACATAGTACCCTTTGCTCCCCCTGGAGGCCAGACTGTGAAGTGTATTGGTGTCTGTGATACCTGGTCAGGTGAACTCCTTAAGTGCCATCAGACGTACCATCACTCCCCTTAGCGGCGCGGAGCGTCAGTACTGCAACGACCAGGACTCTGGGGCGCTGCAATTGCATCCACACTAATGAAATACGGCACATATTGAAAAATACTACAAGCACTTTCTGTCATTTCTGCTGGGAAAGGGAGGAAGTATGTCTATCCTCTTAAAGCAAGATTTAAATAATGTTTTTGACCAGTAGCACATCTAAAGGTAAAATGGCTGTGAGATTCAGTGTTCAGTATTTGGATCCAGTTGGATGAACACGTAGATGGACTGCACTGCAGGAGTAAATAAATTCTTCATAAATGATGATGAGAAAAATACTTTTTATTCACAACGTGTTTCAACACCATATTGGCATCTTTTTCAAGTGAAAAAAACAAATGTCATGACATTTTTTTTCACTTGCAAAAGACTCTGGTATGGTGTTGAAACGCGTTGTGAATAAAAAACCTTTTCCTCATCATCATTTATGAAGAATTGATTTACTCCGGCAGTGCAGCCCACCTACGTGTTCATCAAACTGGATCCAATATCTCCTGGAGGATGTATCTACTATCCACGGGGCAGCAGCAGCTGTCTTTCTTCATGCCTACTCCACCAGGGGAGTTTAACCAGCACTTACCCACACTTCCTCCATTGCTTATCACCCCATCATGCTCTGTTTCTCACTTCTAAATTTACACAGGGTTCAGTATTTTTAACTCTCTTTTACAGGTCTCGGCATAGTATCCAAAGACCAGCCTCAGCTGACTCCAAGAAGAACAGGGACCAGTTACTGGACAATAAAGTCACAGGTTTGTATATATTGCTAGTTAACCGCATCAGGTCACATCTACACACGTGGTCAAAATTGTTGGTACCCCTTGTTTAATGACAGAAAAACCCACAATGGTCACATAAATAACTTGAATCTGACAAAAGTAATAATATAATTAAAAGATCTATGGAAATGAACAAATGAAAGTCAGACATTGCTTTTCAACCAAGCTTCCACAGAATTAAAAAAAAAAATAAAACTCATGAAATAGGCCTGGACAGAAATGATGGTACCCTTAACTTAAGATTTTGTTACACAACCTTTTGAGGCAATCACTGCAATAAAATGATTCCTGTAACTGTCAATGAGACTTCTGCACCTCTCGACAGGTATTTTGGCCCACTCCTCAAGAGCAAACTTCTCCAGTTGTCTCGTGTTTGAAGGTTGCTTTTTCCAGACAGCATGTTTCAGTTCTTTTCAAAGATGCTTAATAGCATTTAGGTCAGGGCTCATAGAAGGCCACTTCAAAATAGTTCAATGTTTTCCTCTTAACCATTCTTGGGTGTTTTTAGCTGTGGGTTTTGGGTCATTATCCTGTTGCAAGACCCATGACCTGCGACTGAGACCAAGCTTTCTGACACTGGGCAGCACATTTCTCTCTAGAATCCCTTGATAGTCTTGAGATTTCATTATACCCTGCACAGATTCTGGACACCCTGTGCCAGATGCAGCAAAGCAGCCCCAGAACATAACAGAGCCTCCTCCATGTTTCACAGTAGGGACAGTGTTCTTTTCTTGATACACTTCATTTTTCCATCTGTGAACATAGAGCTGATGTGCCTTGCCAAAAAGTTCCATTTTTGTCTCATCTATCCATAGGACATTCTCCCAGAAGCTTTATGGCTTGTCAACATGTAGTTTGGCAAATTCCAGTCTGTTTTTTTATGATTTTTTTTTAACAATGGTGTCCTCCTTGGCCGTCTCCCATGAAGTCCACTTTGGCTTATACCACGATGGATGGTGCAATCTGACACTAATGTTCCTTGAGCTTGAAGTTCACCTTTAATCTGTTTAGAACTTTTCTGGGCTCTTTTGTTACCGGCCATGTGCAGGGAGGTTGTGTACAGTCCCATGGATCTTACATTTCTGAATAATATGTGCAACTGTAGTCACAGGAACATCAAGCTGCTTGGAGATGGTCTTGTAACTTTTACCTTTAACATGTTTGTCTATAATTTTCTTTCTAATCTCCTGAGACAACTCTTTCCTTCGCTTCCTCTGGTCCATGTTGAGTGTGATACACACCATGTCACCAAACAGCACAGAGAGTATCTGTAGCCCTATATACAGGCCCACTCAGACACCTGTGATGCTAGCTAGTGGACACATCTTGATTTAGCATGTCCCTTTTGTCACCTTCTTTTCAGGGATACCATCATTTCTGTCCAGGCCTATTTCATGAGTTTTATTTTTTTTTTTTAGAAAAATATTTAGAATTGAGAGTCCTCAGTGGTTAATACCTTTTAATGGCTAACTGAGAAGATGGTAACAAATTGCAAGCTTTTGAGACTACTCAGGTCTCTTCATCAGGCATAGACTAATAGAAATTCTGAAGAATCACATATTTATGTAACACTGCACAGAAAAATGCCATAGACAAGACAGGTGATGTGAAGCAGAATTACCATTATGTGAGTGGTAAACAGTTATGTCCATAAACATTGGGACAGTTCATAGATAAGGAGTGTGAATGTTTTATTGTCCTCTGATTGGGGTCTGGTTCTATGTTATGATGACCCCACAAGTGAAATTCCTTTGTTGATGTAAAAATACATAAATCCATGCGACACATTTATTCCTGCACTGAGAGTGTCAAAGGTCATCATCAGCTTATACTCCCAAACTCTTCTGTCTCTCTGAGATTTGAAGTTACCTTTAAATACAAGTAATTTCATGTCCATAATGCTATGATTAGGGAGACAAAAATGTATTGCCACAGGTAGATCCATTCTTTTTTCTCTTTTTGTGTGGAGATGAGAATTCATTCTTGCTCTAAGCTTTTGCCCTGTCTCCCCCACATACAAACCCCCAGTTGTGGGTTTTTCTATCATTAAACGAGGGGTACAAACAATTTTGACCATGTGCGTATATCTGAGTAATGAACACAGCAAAGACACAGCTACATTTTTTTCTTTTTATTTTAACTCTGTGTTCCTAGAACCATAGCTGTTTATTCTTTCAGTCGGCATACCTATATGAGGATTTATTGTTTTTCAAATTTTATTTGTTTTTGTAATTGTATTTTTAGCAAAGCTGCCATACATGTATGGTGGGCATGTGCTGTAACTGCATGGAGCGGATTCGGGGACAGCGTGGGTGCCTGTTGTGTTAGATACTTGGCACCTGAGAGTAACTGATGTTATTGGAACTAGATCCAATCACATCTGCTAAACCTTAAATGCCTCTGTCAGGTTTTACACCAATTAATATTCCTCCAACATGGCGGCCACCACTGCCGAGCCCAGTAGCCCCTTGTGTGACATGATTGCCATGGCAACCAGAGGCTTTGCGAAAACTTCTATTTCTCCTGTGGTATTACACCTATTGGCTTCATAGAAGACCAGTAATTTTACAATACTGATCAGTCCTTTAATATTGAAGTGTATTGCATGGACAGTCAAGAGGTCACAGGTATAATATACATAAAGAAACGATTAAACGTGTAAAAAAAAATTAATTATGAAAGTTTAAATAATCCCGCATTTTTCTAAATGTAAATAGCAAAGTGTAAAAAGTGTAAAAAACTAAATCAACACATTTGAATTTGCTGTGTGCATGGGCGCACCACTTGCCCAAAATGTCAACCTTTAGGATTGTACCGCCCTTTTAAGCGGTTAATAGCATCATTTTGGAACATATATAAGATTTCTTTTTGGGGGTGAAAAACGGGAAAACTGCCACCACAAAATATGCCTGTAAAACAATGCACAAATGTCATGGCATTTTTATGAAAGCACCCCCAAAAATAGCAGGAAAAAATACTATATGTGAAGGAAGCGAAAATTAATTTTTCTAAGCAATAAAAGATAGCCTTCTGCCCAAACATGTGTTCTGGGAAATCTAAGAAAAAAATAATGTGGTTGGGCACCAAAGGGCAATTTTGCATTGAATACACGTTCCACCCGACCCCTTTCCTATATTAGTAACTGAATTCAGTACGACTTGCTGTTTCTACTTTCAGAATTTTTGCATTAAAGATGAGTAGTACCAGTTCACAGCCAGAGCTGCCATCAGTCATATCTACGTGCCATATACGCAAATGGTCAGTGCCACTAAACTCCCTTTTGTGTCCATTAACCTTGATCTATTCCCAAGGCTTCCTACAGCCTAAAGATTTAGACATGAAGCAGAATACAACTTTTATGTAGCCTCTCGTGCCCTTATCAAAAATGTTGTGGATCCATGAAAAAGGCAGACAGCATATTGGGGGTATCGGGTATTACATTTATGTGAAATAACGGGCACCATGATGAGACCTAGGTTGTCATTTTCAATTAAATTGGACCTTTTTATTTTAGAAGGAAAATGTTATGGTTCTTTTTCTGCAACTTTTTGGTTACTGAATGGTCGTAGTAAAAAGATGAGTTTGGGCCTCTTAATTGCCTTGATCCCTTTACGGCTGTGAATTTAGCTTTGTAACATTTTTAGATATGGATGTATTACTAACAAATTCTCATTTTTTTTTATAGAAATCAACTCTACTATTGAAACGGCAAGACATGTCCAAGGAGAAAATAACTGTTTTCACAATGCAAATGAATACAAGAATGTGGCAACGGCCTATATGAAGACAACAAATGCTTGTAAGAACTTACCACTTAAACCATAGCATTGTCTTCTAACATAGTATTTGCACCATATAATTAATGTTGTTGACATTAAAAGTTGACAAATACTTTGTTTTTTTTCCATCCCAAAGATCTTGAGTTGTGGCCTGTATTAAACACCTAGAGCTGCATTCACAATTCTGCTATTAACTTCAAGAATTACCGTAGTCAACACTATGTTGACAGAACAAGAAGCTAATTGCAGGAATGTAAGTGCAGATATGTACAGATGTCAGGGGAAAAAAAGTATTTTACCCTTTGGTATTTTTATTGTTTTATTGAATAAAAACCTTAAAACAAGATTTATTCAATTCGGAAATCTACATAAAATGAGAGACAAATCTGCAATTATCTTCATTAATAACAAATCTGTTTACGAGAAATTTTTAAGTCATAGAGTTTGCCACACATCATTGGCAAATCCAAATTGATTCGGCTGCGAATTCCATATGTATTGTATGTTATATCGTGTGATTGTATGAGTGAGATCTCTCTGTTTTCTTATTAGGGGCAGTTAGTGAACACTTGTGCAAAGATAAAAGAGAAAGGTCCACACCAAATCACCAAAGGGTAAGCAGGTAGTGAACACTGTCCTATCCAAGACTTACTTTAAAAGTGAAATATAAAGTTATAAATAAAAGTCCTACATTGATTTTATAGTTTTTTGGCAGTCATGATATTATAACCTTTTTGCCCATATAAACATAATTGTACATTCTACGCTGGGGTGATTGTGTATGGAGAAGGCTCCGAAGCTGCAGATTTGTGGCAGATACTGGCTATGTTATATAGATGGCCTTTGTCTCTAAGGCTACTTTCACACTAGCGTTAACTGCAATACGTCGCAAATGCGTCGTTTTGCCGAAAATACGCATCCAGCAAAAGTTCTTGCTGGATACGTTTTTTCGTCATAGACTAACATTAGCGACGCATTAGCGACGCATTTGCGAAGCATTGCCAAACGTCGCGTCCGTTTTGCGATGCTTGGGCGTGTGTTAGCGGACCGTCAGGAGAAAAAAACCTTACATGTAACGTTTTTTGCTCCCGACGGTCCGCTTTTTCCGACCGCGCATGCGCGGCCGGAACTCCGCCCCCACCTCCCCGCACTTCCCCGCACCTCACAATGGGACAGCAGATGCGTTGGAAAAATACATCCGCTGCCCCCGTTGTGCGGCGGAGACCACGCTAGCGTCGGGAACGTCGGCCCGACGCACAGCGACGGGTCTTTCCCGACGCTAGTGTGAAAGTAGCCTAACAACTAAGTTCTGAAAGTGGCTGTTAACCATTTAGATGCTGCTGTCAGTCACTTACAGTACAATGGCATTTACATGATGTCACTGCTCTTGTGACAACTCCGTTGTCCCCCTGAGATGCAATCGTTGGGTGGCAATGGGTACCGTAGCAGCTACAACACTGCCATCTTGGCACTCCTCTGAAACTGAGCTATAGATTAAACCGCAAAGGAGACCATGATTTATAATATATACTGCACTACTATGATATTATCAAACATACTGATCCGCTAGGTAATTATTAAACTACACGCTGAATCAAGAAGTGTTATATTTTTTGGGATAAAAAGTTATAACTTTATTGACACACACAATACAAAAGATAAAACAATGCCTCATCACCTTGAAAATCAATTATATAATGGCAGATAGGAGTAGAAAAATTCTTAATGGTAGCAAGAAAGCATAAGGTAATACATACATTCTTTCATATATTAAGCCTGACAAAAAAGCATGCTGAGAAAATATCTCTTGACAAAATTGAATTTAGCACATATTTTTGAGTTGAAAAATTATTAATATCCTTTAATTATACATATTTATAGTAAATATGCTAAAAAACCTGAATGTCAATCAGATAGTCAGGTACAGTGAGCAGCAGGGGCTAGAAGGCTTGCACTATTTATATAAATTCAGGGAACCCTGTGCACAGCCCCTAAAGAAAGCTGACCGATATTAACTAGCAAACCGCAGTCACATTTACTGCATGCGATAGCATTAAGCTACTTACGGGTAGCGGCATTTTTCGGAGGCCCATGACAGCACTACGAGAGAGGGGATCCGCCCTTAAGGAACAGGAAACCTACAGATACAAAAAGGGCGGCACCTCTCCCATGCATCAGTTGTATTTCAGAGCCTTGAGAGGACTACCGAGGTTAGTGGCATACAAATATACATTATATACATTTTGAAAACGAAAATATTCTATTAAATTGTAGCTAGAAGTCATACGTGAGATCTACATGTCACACTATATACAAATTAGGAAGTGCAACCCCCACGTGAATAGGGAGGAAACTAAGGGTGCTGTCATGGGCCTCCGAAAAATGCCGCTACCCGTAAGTAGCTTAATGCTTTATTCGGACTCCCATGACAGCACTACGAGAGATTTACAGAGATGTAAGCTACCTTAGGCCGGTTTCACACGTCAGTGGCTCCGGTACGTGAGGTGACAGTTTCCTCACGTACCGGAGACACTGACACACGTAGACCCATAAAAATCAATGCATCTGTTCAGATGTCATTGATTTTTTGCGGACCGTGTCTCCGTGTGCCAAACACGGAGACATGTCAGTGTTCGTGGGAGCGCACGGATTACACGGACCCAATAGAGTCAATGGGTCCGTGTAAAACACGGACCTCACATGGACGTTCTCCATCTGGGGTCCGTGTGCGTGCAGGAGACAGCGCTACAGTAAGCGCTGTCCCCCCCACATGGTGCTGAAGCTGCCATTCATATGTTCCCTGCAGCAGCGTTTGCTGCAGAGAAAATATGAATAATAGTGTTTAAAATAAAGATCTATGTGTCCGCCGCCCTCCCACCCCCTGTGCGCCCCCCCGCTGTCCTAAAAATACTCACCCGCTCCCACGTTGGCTGTCACTCCTTCCTCTCTGCCCCGCGCCTCCTACTGTATGCGGTCACGTGGGGCCGCTCATTTACAATCATGAATAGTCGGCTCCGCCCCTATGGGAGGTGGAGCCACATATTCATGACTGTAAATGATCGGCCCCACGTGACCGCATACACTAGAAGCCGCGGCCAGACCAGGAAGCAGCGAGGGAGGCGGGTAAGTATTTTCAGAACAGCGGGGGGGGGGGGCGCACAGGGGGTGGGAGGGCGGCGGACACATAGATCTTTATTTTAAACACTATTATTCATATTTTCTCTGCAGCAAACGCTGCTGCAGGGAACATATGAATCGCAGCTTCAGCACGATGCAGGGTACCACACGCGTGGGTACCACACGCTCCGTGTGGTACCCACTCGCCATACGGGCGGCACACGTGTGCCGCACGTATGGCCTACGTGAGTTCCCAGGCACATGGACACGGATAACTCCGGTACCGATTTATTCCGGTACCGGAATTATCTGGACGTGTGGGACAGCCCTTAGGGAGGGACTATAGTCTGCAGCACCCTTAACCCGAAGGTGAGATCAGAGGAGGACCCCAAATCCAACCGATAGTGCTTAAAGAACATGGAAGGGGATGACCAAGTGGCCGCCTTACATATTTGTTCCACTGATACTCCAGATCTTTCTGCCCAGGATGATGCCATGGCCCGGGTGGAATGTGCCTTCAGATTCTGCGGAGCTGGTCCCCCACCCGCTGTATAGGCCAGAGAGATAGTTTCCCTAATCCATCTAGCTAGTAAATATTTTGATACTCTAGATCCTTTCTTTGGACCTTGGAAGGAAAGAAGCAGTGCCTCATCCTTCTTCCAACTATCGGTGACTGAAATATACTCTAGAAGAGATCTCCTAACGTCTAACGTATGAAGCTCCTGCTCTTTAGGATTAGATGGATTAGGAATAAAAGATGGTAAAACTATCTCCTGCGACCTATGAAACCGTGTTGCTACCTTCGGCAGATATGCTGGGTCTGGTCTAAGGATTACCCTGTCAGACAGGAACTCTGTATATGGGGGAAGTCTGGAGAGTGCCTGGATATCCCCAATCCTGCGAGCTGAGGTTATGGCAATCAAGAAGGCTGTCTTAAGTGTTAACATTTTAATCGATGCCTCTTGTAGAGGTTCAAAGGGGGGTTTTGTTAGAGAGGACAAAACTAAATTTAAATCCCACGGAACTGTTCTGTCTTTATATACTGGTCTAGTTCTGCAGACTGCCTTCATAAACCTCGCTATCCAATAGTTGTTAGCTATATTACAGGAAAACAGGGCACCCAGAGCTGAGACCTGTACTCTAAGGGTACTAGTAGAGAGTTTTAGCTCAAACTCCTTCTGTAGAAACTCTAAGATTTGTTGTATCGGCACCCCTTCTTGGATATTAAATTTAGAAATGGTCAAGAACTTCCACCAAGTCCTAGAGTAGATTTTTGTAGTTATTTGTTTCCTACTTTTTAGGAGCGTTTCTACCAAGTTCGGAGAGAAGCCTTTATCTACTAACAGTGACCGTTCAAACTCCACGCCGTTAAATGGAGTGCTGCCACTTGTGGATGGGAGATTGGTCCCTGAGAAAGTAAATTTGGGATCTCTGGCAGTACCCAAGGATCCGATACAGACATTGTCCTGAGCCAGGCAAACCAGGTTCTTCTGGGCCAAAAGGGGGCGATAAGAATGACTTTTGCCCGATCTTCTCTGATCTTCCTCACCACTAGAGGTATCAGATTCAGTGGTGGGAAGGCATAAGCCAGTGGAAAGTCCCATTTTATTAGAAATGCGTCCACCGCCAGGGGATTCTCTCTGGGATTCAGAGAGCAAAAAAGTTTTACTTTTCTGTTGCCTCTGGTGGCGAACAGATCCACCACTGGTTGACCCCATCTGTGGATGATACGGTTGAAAATGTCTTCGTTGAGAGACCACTCTCCTTGTTTTAACACGTTTCGACTTAGGAAATCTGCTGTTATATTTTCCTTTCCCTTGATGTGGAGAGCTGTCAAAGATTGAAAATTGAGCTCTGCCACCTGGAACAAGCGATCCGTGATCTGCATTAATGTCTCGGAACGTGTTCCCCCTTGCCGGTTTATGTAGGCGACTGCCACTCTGTTGTCCGACAGAATTCTGACGTGCTGGCCCTGCAGATATATGAGGAATTTTTTAACAGCCAATTCAATTGCCAACAACTCCCTTTGATTGGATGAGAATGTTGTGAAGGGTTCCCATTGTCCCAGAACCACCATGTCCCTCATATAGGCTCCCCACCCCGAAGAGCTGGCATCTGTGGTTATCACCTGGGTAACATTTACTATCCAGGGCACCCCTGCTGACAAATTCCGTTTGTCTAACCACCACCTAAGGGAATCCAGTGTTAATGGCCCCAACGTTAATTTCCCATTTAATGTGCCATTTAAGGCTCTGTCATGGAACAAAACTTCTTTTTGCAGGGATCTGGTGTGGAACTGAGCCCACTTAACAGCTGGGATGCAAGATGTGAGTGACCCAAGTAGGGACATTGCTTGCCTAAGTGTCATGGAGGGTGTTTTAATTGTTTTTAACACATAACTCTGAATTAGCTCTATTTTTTCTATAGGGAGAAGACACTGCTGTGTTACTGAATTTAATATTAACCCAAGGAATTTTTGCATATTTAGAGGCTGTAACTTAGATTTTTCGAAGTTTATGATCCAACCCAGATGATCTAGTTTAGCTTTAGCAATCTCCCATTGTGACAGACAGTGATCTACTGAGATCCCGACAATGAGGAAATCGTCTAAATAGAGGATTATAAGGACATTTGATTCCCTTAAATGCGCCATGACTTCCGCGATTATTTTAGTGAACACTCTAGGAGCAGAAGTTATCCCGAAGGGGAGTGCCCTGAACTGAAAATGTTGAATCCTTCCCTCCATTAGCAGTGCTACCCTCAGGTATCGTTGGAAATCATCATGAATGGGTACATGATAGTAGGCATCTTTCAAATCCACTACTACCATAAAACAGTTTTCAAAGAGCATTTTTATTGTCGAATTGATGGACTCCATTTTGAAAGTATGTTTTACCAAAAACTTATTGAGACCCTTAAGATTAATAACGGTTCTATAAGTGTTATCTGGTTTTTGGATTAGGAAAAGGGGAGAGTAAAACCCTTTCCCTGCCTGAGAATACGGTACTTCCATCAAAACATTTTTAGAACAAAGAGTCCTCACTTCCTCTTCTAAAGGCCCCGTCTCACATAGCGAGATCGCTAGCGAGATCGCTGCTGAGTCACAAGTTTTGTGACGCAACAGCGACCTCCATAGCGATCTCGCTATGTGTGACACGTACCAGCGATCAGGCCCCTGCTGCGAGATCGCTGGTCGTGTCAGAATGGCCTGGACCTTTTTTTGGTCGTTGAGGCCCCGCTGACATCGCTGAATCGGTGTGTGTGACACCGATCCAGCGATGTCTTCACTGGTAACCAGGGTAAACATCGGGTTACTAAGCGCAGGGCCGCGCTTAGTAACCCGATGTTTACCCTGGTTACCAAAAAAAACAAACAGTACATACTCGCCTTTCGGTGTCCCTTGCCGTCTGCTTCCTGCTCTCACTGACTCCCGGCCGTACAGTGAGAAGTGAGAGCGCAGCAGTGACGTCACCGCTGCGCTCTGCTCTCACAGTACGGCGGCTCAGTCAGAGCAGGAAGCAGACGGCAAGGGACCTGGACACCGAAAGGCGAGTATGTAGTGTTTGTTTTTTTTGGTAACCAGGGTAAACATCGGGTTACTAAGCGCGGCCCTGCGCTTAGTAACCCGATGTTTACCCTGGTTACCCGGGTGCTGCAGGGGGACTTCGGCATCGTTGAAGACAGTTTCAACGATGCCGAAGTCGTTCCCCTGATCGTTGGTCGCTGGGGAGAGCTGTCTGTGTGACAGCTCCCCAGCGACCACACAGCGACTTACCAACGATCACGGCCAGGTCGTATCGCTGCTCGTGATCATTGGTAAATCGCTTAGTGAGACGGGGCCTTAAGGCAATTTGTTCAGTGGGAGATGAGCGCCAAGGCGTTAACTTGAATTTTTCCCGTGGAGTATGAACGAATTCAAGTTTGAGACCCTGGGAAACAGTGTCTTTTATCCAAACGCTGTTTGTGATTTTCGACCATTCTGCCGAGAAATGCAACAGTCTCCCTCCCACCGGGATTGCCAGTCATTGATCCTGTTTTTTGCTTTCTGTCGGGTTACGGCGAAACATGAGACCTGTACCTCGTTTTCGCTTATCATCCCATCTGGATCGATCTCTACCCGGTGAGAAGGCGCGTTTCCCTCCATGATTGATCCTTCTCTTGTTGAAGGGACGACGGTATGCATTAAACATATTGGGAAACTTTTTCTTATCGTCTCCTGCCTTCTCCAGGAGTTCATCCAGGGTAGGCCCGAATAAATACTCGCCTTTACAAGGGATAGCGCAGAGCTTTTCTTTCACCTGCATATCCCCTGGCCAGCATTTCAACCATAGGGCTCTCCTTGCAGCATTAGAAAGTCCTGCTGCTCTAGCTGCCAACTTAATGGAGTCAATTGAGGCGTCCGATAAAAAAGCCGCCCTCTCCTGGATTACTGGTAATGCAGCGAGAATAGAGTCTCTAGAGGCCCCCTGTCTTAATTGGGTCTCTAACTGGTCCAGCCAGACCATCATTGACCTTGCTGTGCAGGTTGACGCCACCGCAGGTCTTAAGGAACCGGCTGCCATTTCCCAGGTTCCCTTTAAGAAGGTATCCACCTTCCTATCCAGAGGGTCTTTAAGCGTTCCCATATCTTCAAACGGGAGGGAGGATCGCTTCGCTACCTTGGCAATTGCCGCATCCAGTTTTGGGGCCTTTTCCCAGTTACCTACTGCTGGGTCATCAAAAGGATACCTTCGCTTCTGTGCAGGTGGTAAGGAGCCTTTCCTCTCTGGTTTTTTCCACTCTCTGTTGATAAGTTCCTGTATCTTTTCATTCAGAGGGAAAACTCTGCGCTTCCTTTGATCTAACCCACTGAACATCATTTGTTCTTTAGATAGTTGAGGCTTGGGTTCTGTTATACCCATTGTGCCTCTGACCGCCTTTATTAACTTGTCTATTCTTTCCAAGGGTAAACAAAAACGAGCAGCGTCTTCTTCCGAGGAGGAGGATGAAGCTGCTGAATCGTCCGATTCTACGCTCTTGTCCTTATCCACAGATGAATCAGACGACCACTGAGTTTTCTGCTTAGAGCCTCCTGTCTGTGAAAGGCTCTTAATGGACTGCTTAACCTCCATCCTAACCATTTCCTTCAGACTGGCCGCAATAGAAGAGGATTCTTCTGCTACCTGAGGGGGCAAGTAAGGCAAACTAGTCTATAGAACTAATGCCTAACCCCCTCCCCCTCTCCCAGACCTCACCGTCTGCTGGATACAGGGGTCACATAGCTTTTTTGGGTATGAGTCAGGCAAGGGAACCCCGCAGATGGCACATTCCCTATGCTTTGTCTTACTGGTGTTTTTCTTCCCCTGTGAAAACATATACGAGGGGAGACTAATCACTGAGTGAACATTCTCAAAGATCACTTACCAGTGGATACCCATACCCAGAAAGCTACCGAAGTACGAGGGGGATTCTTTCTGGCTGATGCTCCAGACCCCTGTCTGGAGGAGCTTCTGCGGCCAGATCCTTCGCTCCTTTTGTCATGCTCCTTCTCCATAAGCTTCTGGGGTGCTTCGTCCAGTAGCAGAGGCGGCTGATCCTGATCGGACTCCATGCTTAGAAGATTGGAGGCCAGAAGCCAGGAACGCGCATTTGGAGCTTGATAAATAGCCCCTCCTTCGGTCAGCGTAATTGCGCCGCGCCTTCAGGTTATTCTCACCCCCCCCCGCAGCTGCAGGGGATTAGCCGACACCTGAGGGTGATCGGCACACATTTTCCGGTGGGCGCCGCCATCTTGGAGCCCCTTCGTATGCGCAGAAGCTCCGCGACCCGGAAGTCACCGCCGGCTCCGCCCCCCGACATCACCCTTAGTCCACAGCGCTTCCTGTCAGCGCTGTGAACAGCGTGGGACGCCGAGACCTTGCCAGGAGACTCCAAGAGGCGCCACTATGATGCCGCCGACCCCACAGAGCGCCCACAGCATTTGAGGGAGGGGACCGTCATACTCACCACGCGCCGGCTCCGGAGACAGGACACCCCCTGGCGACCGCTCCTCGCTGAATAGCCACCGCCGTGCAGCCCTGCCAGGGCCACCGTGACTACCTCAGGTACCCCGCAGCGGCCGAGGTAGGAGACCCCCTTGCTACCTAAATCGGTCCGGCCGGCCTGGAATTCCTTGTAGAAATCTTCTGTAGGATCCAGTCCCTTCAGGAACAGGAAACCAACTGATGCATGGGAGAGGTGCCGCCCTTTTGTATCTGTAGGTTTCCTGTTCCTTAAGGGCGGATCCCCTCTCTCGTAGTGCTGTCATGGGAGTCCGAATAAAGACCCAATATCCTGGTCTTAATGGAGTGAGCAGATAGACAAATCACACCTTTTAATTTGTGCAAAACTGAGCCATAGCTTAGTATGGGCAGATAATGACTAATAAAGCAACAATGCGTAAATCCAGTTGTTCAACCAAGGTAGGCAAACACCACCATGTAATGCCCACATACACAAGCGCTAGACAGATTATCTAAATAGAACAAATGCCCAGTAACATATATGCAATCATCTTAATGTAAACACCCCAACATAACTAGGCAGTACAGTCCGCCACTAAGTTATTTGCTGTAATTGCCCAGTAAAGATAATGTTCAGAACTGCAGCTATAAATGTGCAGCTGAGGGTAAACAAACGCTAATGTGTTCCATGCGTCAACTTGCTAGTATAAGATAGACCTGATTATCATGAAGACTACTGCATACATGCATGTAACAATGTCAAAAAATATGGGGCAAAGAAAACTCCAACTATACATATTACCTAAGAATACGATGCTCCCTGCTTCCAGCCACACGTGGCACGCCAGTCTCTGCCAACCCCCCCCCCCCCCAAAACCGGGGTTTGGCAGAGACTGGCGTGCCACGTGTGGCTGGAAGCAGGGAGCATCGTATTCTTAGGTAATATGTATAGTTGGAGTTTTCTTTGCCCCATATTTTTTGACATTGTTACATGCATGTATGCAGTAGTCTTCATGATAATCAGGTCTATCTTATACTAGCAAGTTGACGCATGGAACACATTAGCGTTTGTTTACCCTCAGCTACACATTTATAGCTGTAGTTCTGAACATTATCTTTACTGGGCAATTACAGCAAATAACTTAGTGGCGGACTGTACTGCCTAGTTATGTTGGGGCGTTTACATTAAGATGATTGCATATATGTTACTGGGCATTTGTTCTATTTAGATAATCTGTCTAGCGCTTGTGTATGTGGGCGTTACATGGTGGTGTTTGCCTACCTTGGTTGAACAACTGGATTTACGCATTGTTGCTTTATTAGTCATTATCTGCCCATACTAAGTTATGGCTCAGTTTTGCACAAATTAAAAGGTGTGATTTGTCTATCTGCTCACTCCATTAAGACCAGGATATTGGGTCTATCGCATGCAGTAAATGTGACTGCGGTTTGCTAGTTAATATCGGCTTTCTTTAGGGGCTCTGCACAGGGTTCCCTGAATTTATATAAATAGTGCAAGCCTTCTAGCCCCTGCTGCTCACTGTACCTGACTATCTGATTGACATTCAGTTTTTTTAGCATATTTACTATAAATTTGTATAATTAAAGGATATTAATAATTTTTCAACTCAAAAATATGTGCTAAATTCAATTTTGTCAAGAGATATTTTCTCAGCATGCTTTTTTGTCAGGCTTAATATATGAAAGAATGTATGTATTACCTTATGCTTTCCTGCTACCATTAAGAATTTTTCTACTCCTATCTGCCATTATATAATTGATTTTCAATGTATTCTAATGAGGCATTGTTTTATCTTTTGTATTGTGTGTGTCAATAAAGTTATAACTTTTTATCCCAAAAAATATAACACTTCTTGATTCAGCGTGTAGTTTAATAATTACCTAGCGGATCAGTATGTTTAGTGATTGAATAGAGTGTTACCCATCCCTTAGGTGGTGGTAATGGGTCTGGGTTATATGTTTACACTACTATGATATTGCAGTATATAGTATAAGCAGGCAATCTCAGGTTCAAGGTTCATACCCTCACAGTTAATTCCTCCACAGTACCCTCTTCTCACTCAGTATGATGATCCTACTGTGCCCCTCTGGCAAAGTATGGTGACCCCAACACAATATGTTACCCCAACACAGTCCTCTATACAATATGATGCCCCCCCCATTTAGGATGCCAATACAGTTGAAAATGCAGTACCTTGCTGGGGGGGGGGGGGAACCTGGTGCTGAAAGCAGGCCCCCTAGATTCATGGGCCCCATAGCTGCCTCATGGTGTGCTGCCATTGACTTCAGCAGGCACCCCGCCATGCATCTCAAATCTTTTCTATTATTTGGTAGGTAGAGTAGACTAGGCAATCTGCAAACCACTAGAAAATGATGTTGTCTACCCCAGAAAAGTATCGACATTGTATAATATTGAATGATTTCATCTACATTTATTTCTATTTCATGGGCAGATATGTGAAGCAAACAACAATGTTATGTGGCTTCTTCTCCCAGATGAGCTGTGGATTTATATTTTTTCCCTTTTAACTCATGGAGATGTCTCCAAAGTTGCTCGAGTATGTCAAAGATTCAGGCATATTGCCAATGATGAGACTCTATGTAAGTATCTATGTGTTGTATTGTAGGTATTGGAAATTACACCAGCTTGTGAACATTTTTATGCATTCATTTCTAGTTAGTATTAAACATCAGTCGGTTTCCTAGATTAGTGATTATGACAAATGTTGGAAGAAAGAGTTGACTTTTTTTTTTAAGTGTTGGATTATTAGAGAATGAAAACAGCCGTCATCTGTGTGCAGCTGACTAATTCTCAGCCAAAATGATATTATTATGGCTATATTTAGTATGCTCATTTGGAAAACAAGCTGTAATCTACCTAGTAGATTAATAAACCATATTGTACACAGGCTTGTAATCAGAATGAGCTACAAAATAAGCAATCTGTATGCTGTAATGCTTTCTGATTTAAAAGCATTGCTTCATGGCACTTGTATGAGATCGCAGGTTTTTTTTAATGTAATACTGTTATCAATTGCACACCTCCATCTCTGCATTTCCAAGTACTAAGTCTGCGGAATATTACAGTTAACAAAGTAGTTTGAGTTACCAACCCAATTACACATTCAGATATGCTGTCCTGAAGGCAGTGATCTCAACCCCAACAATATTAAGCTTGCAGTATCCTGTTCTTGTCAAGATTACCTATGCCTCTTGTGGAGACACGGGGGTTTGGCGGGCGCCCAAGCCCGCTAGCCGAAACCGCATGGACCAGGGATCGTCCCGTCGATTGCCCGCTCTCCTTCTAACGTGGGCATAAAGCTACTCAGACAACACAGTGTGAGGGTCAAACAGTGTGGCAATGCTTTATTGAACCACAAAACAGGCAGATAACACATAGAACAGTGCCAGCAAAATACCCCAAGATGATGCACATTCCAGAGTCTCTCCTTTCCACTGACTCGCCGGGATAATGGCAGCTGTTACTTCAGAGCTCCCAGGGTCGACTATGCCACCTGTGGCATGCACAGAGAAATGAGGTAACAACAAGCAAAGGAAGATGACAGTCCATTTAGGTACAAGGCCAGTTGACCGGAGGGTCACAACCCGGCTTCTCCGAACATCTCCATGGAGCCAGGTGACTGGCGAATTCCAATCCTAGCTTTCTCCAAATGTATCCATGGTTCAGTGATGGTCAATGGAGCAGATCTGTATTCTTCCAACTGGGGCCGAGGTCCCCTAGGTTGTTTCCTGTAGAATGTATTGGCAGCAGTCCTGTAGGGTTCCCTGAATGTTTGGATATCTTGGCAGAATCTCTGGCTGTCTCTCTCTCTTAGAGGCATATCACCTTTTTTATGTTTAACAAGTGTCCTTCTGTCCAGCACCACAAATGAGGGGAAGAATGGTGATGACCAAGTTATTATGCAATTTATTCACATAGATTTTCCTTCTCTGTTTTAAACGTCAACAAACTACCTAGCCTAAACAATGTATAATTAGCATATCAGGAAACATCACTAGTCATCAAGGATAAGAGCAAAATATGTTATATCACATGTCAGCGTACATATCAATATTACCGGCTTACACAAGCAAAAGTCTATTTTCTTGACCAGCCAGAATGAAATGCTTAAATTCAAAAGTCAACATATAGATAACAGTCTATTCTTTCTGATTTGCTAAAAATAGTCTTCTGGTTAATTAAGATATAATGCTGTGTCTCCACACCTCTTTAAATGCATCCCATGATTTTATTTGCCTTGGCGGCAGCCACCTGCTACTGATCACTAAAACTGAGTTTATTAATCACCAATACTCCTCAATCTATCTCAGAGACAATTTTCCTAGTGTTTTATTTTGTAATACATAATTGTGCATGTTGTTTCCTTTGCCCAAATGCATGACCTTAATCAGCATATAATTCACAATCTGAAGTAACTAAACTAATGTTTTTTTTCCAAGCGTCTGTATCTCAAGAAACGGCATACTAAATCTGCATCCAACTGAAAATGACTGGTTGTGAGGGCAACCTGGTCAGATGCTGCTCACAACCAGTCCGCTGTACAGCCTTGTGCAAGAGAAGTACATTTAGTCCCAAGGATGAGATCAGGAAAACCTTTGGGAAAGCTATTTTTAATTTCAGATGACTGAATCTGAACTCATTGTTGGCATAGCTGCGATATAACCATGTTCGCACTTATTGCAAATATTCCCAGCTATGCTGACTAAGAGCACTCGCTTTATATTCTTTGATATTTTCTGTTGGTTCTGGGCACAGTATCTACCATCTGCTTTGAGTTAGGTGTTACGGATGTGCCAGGTGCGACAGACAGTGATTTTGTATTCGGCTGTAGAAGGTCATTGCATTTTGGCTTTGCAAGCACCTTCTTGAATTTCATCTCTGTATGGAGTAATATCCTTCTCCCTTTATTACCCAGCAGCGACTTCCACATTCTGCTGCTTATTGACACACCCTTTCTGGATGTTTAAATACCCTGAGTCCCTTTAGCATAGTGCTGGTGTTAGCTCTATTTACCTCTGTCTGTTGGAAGTAGTAGAAGTCAACTAGTTTCTTCTTGGAGCCTGTTGGAGGATTGCTGGCTTGCACTCTCTTGTGTAGTCTCAAACTAAGTGTATTTGTCTTCGTGCTTTGTCATTAGTGCGCACCCCGTCCCCTCCCTATCCAGAGTCTATCACTAGGGGCAGTCAGGGATTAAATTCCTGCTCGGTGATAGGTACGGAACCTATTTAGGGACTTTGGGTCAGGGTGTTGTCAGATCAGCCTAGGGGTCTCCACTCCCCCCTTTCCTAGTGTTTGGGCTCCCCCTCCCTCTCACCATTGTTGTGCACCTAGCTTCCCTTTCACCCATTGTGACATTAAGCTACTGTTTTCATATCTGCAGCACTATAGTTAATTTCTTTGACTTCTTCCTTAAAGGGGACTGGTCACCAATTCAAAAGTGGCCAGTTATTACTCTTGTTGTATTCCCGCTGCTCCATTGAGTATTCTGTTTCTTCTTCTTTTTTTTTTTTTAAATCCACCATATGGTTCCAGAGATATAGGCATTTTTAGTTAGTGCTATTTTTTATGGTCTTTCCAAGGCTCACAGTGGCAGATTCTCAGGGAGATAAGTGTCCTCTCTGGAGATCTTAAGGCCATGTGCACGCGTTGTGGATTTTCCTGCGGATCCGCAGCATTTTTGACACTGCGGATCTGCAGCAGTTTTCCATGCGTTTAACAGTAGCATGTTAACCAAATCCGCTGTGCACATGCTGCGGAAAAAAACGCACGGGAATGCAGCGTTGTTTTTTCTGCAGCATGTCAATTCCGCAGTATGTCATACAGTACATACAACATACAGTACATACAACATATAACAAGTACATACAACATATGACATACAGATCATACTACATACAACATATGACATACAGAACACACAACAGTACATACGACATACAGTACATACTGTACATACAACATACAACAGAACATACAACATATAACATACAGCACATACAACATGCAACAGAACATACAACAGTACATACAACATATGACATACAGTACATACAACATACAACAGTACATACAACATACAACAGTACATACTACATACAACATATGACATACAGTACATACAACATACAGTACATACAATGTACAGTACATACAACATGTACATGCAGCATATAACATACTGTACATACAACATATAACATACACCATACAATACATGCAACATATGACATACATAACATACAGCATACAACAGTAGATACAACATACAGTACATGCAACATATGACATACAGAACATACTACATACAATATATGACATACAGAACATTCAACAGTACATACAACATACAGTACATACTATACATACAACATAACATACAACATACAGCACATACAACATACAACAGTACATACAACATATGACATACAGTACATACAACAGAACATACAACAGTGCATACAACATACAACATACAACATATGACATACAACATATGACAAACAGTGCATACAACATACAACAGAACATACAACATATAGCACATACAACATGCAATATTCAACAGTACATACAACATATGACATACAGTACATACAACATACAACAGTACATGCAACATACAGTATATACATACAGTACATACAACACATACATATAGACATACAGTACATATACACTCACCGGCCACTTTATTAGGTACACCATGCTAGTAACGGGTTGGACCCCCTTTTGCCTTCAGAACTGCCTCAATTCTTCGTGGCATAGATTCAACAAGGTGCTGGAAGCATTCCTCAGAGATTTTGGTCCATATTGACATGATGGCATCACACAGTTGCCGCAGATTTGTCGGCTGCACATCCCAAAGATGCTCCATACAAGGCAGGATGGATCCATGCTTTCATGTTGTTTACGCCAAATTCTGACCCTACCATCCGAATGTCGCAGCAGAAATCGAGACTCATCAGACCAAGCAACGTTTTTCCAATCTTCTACTGTCCAATTTCGATGAGCTTGTACAAATTGTAGCCTCAGTTTCCTGTTCTTAGCTGAAAGGAGTGGTACCCGGTGTGGTCTTCTGCTGCTGTAGCCCATCTGCCTCAAAGTTCGACGCACTGTGCGTTCAGAGATGCTCTTAGGCCTACCTTGGTTGTAACGGGTGGCGATTTGAGTCACTGTTGCCTTTCTATCAGCTCGAACCAGTCTGCCCATTCTCCTCTGACCTCTGGCATCAACAAGGCATTTCCGCCCACAGAACTGCCCCTCACTGGATTTTTTTTCTTTTTCGGACCATTCTCTGTAAACCCTAGAGATGGTTGTGCGTGAAAATCCCAGTAGATCAGCAGTTTCTGAAATACTCAGACCAGCCCTTCTGGCACCAACAACCATGCCACGTTCAAAGGCACTCAAATCACCTTTCTTCCCCATACTGATGCTCGGTTTGAACTGCAGGAGATTGTCTTGACCATGTCTACATGCCTAAATGCACTGAGTTGCCGCCATGTGATTGGCTGATTAGAAATTAAGTGTTAACAAGAAGTTGGACAGGTGTACCTAATAAAGTGGCCAGTGAGTGTACACAACACATAGAGTATATACTCACCATCACCTTGATCCCCGAAGCCATTGCTCACCTGTAAAAACTATTAAAATAATAAACAGTATACTCCTTGTGTCCACAGATATCCAATTAATACGAGTGTCCCACGACGATCTCCCATGGAGAGTAGCCACATCAGCTGATGCGACTGCTCTCCAGGGGCTCCAGGATACAATGACGGAAGGTATCCTTCCGCACTGTATCCCTCCGCCTCTATGAGAAATAGTTCCTACTCTCACTTGTGGCACTGCTGTGTGGGAAAATTCCCACGCAGCTTTGCCATAAAGTGAGACCGCGGTAAAAAAGAAAAAAATGCGGCAACACTCACCGAACCTGTAGTGCGGATTAGTCCTTTTATTGAAGTAACATGAATGTGAACATATCTTCACGGCACGGGGGAAACAACGACAAATGAGGTGAGCGGGGAGAGGGGACGACGGCCGTTTCACGCCAAGCAACGGCGCTTCTACGGGTGGACCCGTAGAAGCGCCGTTGCTTGGCGTGAAACGGCCGTCGTCCCCTCTCCCCGCTCACCTCATTTGTCGTTGTTTCCCCCGTGCCGTGAAGATATGTTCACATTCATGTTACTTCAATAAAAGGACTAATCCGCACTACAGGTTCGGTGAGTGTTGCCGCATTTTTTTCTTTTTTACCGCATATATTTGTCTTCATTCTGGATGCGAGCACCTCCCAGACACGTCAGAATCTCCATGTAAATCTTACACCCCACTGTGTATCTCGTACGCTAGGCTGTGCTGCCACTCTTTTTTCTTCATATAAAGTGAGACCAATGAGCTCAGGTAACCTCAGTGATGCACTGCAGGAGCCATTGTCTCCTGTCAGTGTGTCAGTGGAGGCCTATAGAGCAGTGATATCACCCGGTGTCACTGTTCTATAGGGGAGATCATCGTAGGACACTCGCTATTAATTGGACTGCGTCGGACAGGGAGTATACGGTTGGTTGATTATTTTTTATTTTTTGCAGGCGATCGAGTATGGTAAGTATGGTGAAATTAAGAATATTATAATACTTTTTTAACCCATTATTACCCCATATCCCACCGCTACAGGGGAGCGGGAAGATAGGAGTTAAGGTCCGGAGTTGGAGCATCTTACAGATGCGCCATTTCTGGGGCGGCTGGGGGCTGGTAAATGTAGCCGGGGGGGGGGGGCAAATATCAATGGCCCCTCTCTTGGCTACGAAAATCAGCCCGCAGCTGTCTGCGTAGCCTTTCTGGCTATAAAATATAGGGGAACCCCACATCTTTTTTGGGGGGGTTAATAGCCAGTAAAAGCTACGCAGACAGCTGCGGGCTGATATTCATAGCCTGGGACGGGGCCATGGGTATTACCCCCTTCCCAGGCTACAAATATTGCCCCCTGGCCGTCGGCTTTCCCCCTCTGGTGCAGAAAATTGCGCGGGAGCCCAAGCCATTTTTTTCCGTTTTTTTAAATTAAACATGTTCATTAATCAACATCAGCCTTGCTATTATATATCTATGGATATATCTATGGATAAATCTATATATCTATAGATGGATATCTATAGATATAGCTATAGATATAGCTATAGATTTAACTATGGCTATATCTATCTATAGATATATTTATAGATAGTTATATCTATAGATACATAGATATATATATCCATATATTTATCTGGCTACTTTCACACATCACACATTTTGCCGTCAGGCACAATCCGGCGAGTTTTGAAAAAAATGGATCCTTTTTTTTTTCGCCTGATCTTTTTTTTTCCTGATGGCCACACGTTTCATCCGTTTTTTTGCCGGATCTGTCAAAAAAGCTGTTTCCGGCGGATGGAGAAAAGTACAGAGGAACGTTTTTTCTGTCCGCCAAAAAAACGCCCAGTGACTGATCCGGTGAAAAACTTATGAAACTGAGATGTGAAATGATGAATCCGGCCTCCGAATCCGGTTTTTCATGCATTTTTCCATTCAAATCATGCACATTTTCCGTTCTCTCTCAAAAAAATGGATCAGTTGCATCAATTATTCACTATTTGCAACGGATCCGTTTTTTCAAAAATTCGCCGGATCCTGCCTCACGGAAAAAAACTGATGTGTCAAAGTAGCCTAACTATCCATATATCTATCTACATCTATCCATAGATATATCTATCCATACATACTGTATATCTATAGATAGATACATAGATCTATCTATTTATTTATCTATAGATCTATCTATATGTAGATCTATCTATCTATCTATCTATCTATCTATCTCATTTCTTCTATCTATAGATAGATAGATAGATATGGGATAGATAGATAGATAGATAGATAGATAGATAGATAGATAGATAGATAGATAGATAGATAGATAGATATGGGATAGATAGATAGATAGATAGATAGATAGATAGATAGATAGATAGATAGATAGATAGATAGAAGGAATGGGATAGACAGATAGATAGATAGATAGATAGATAGATAGATAGATAGATAGATAGATAGATATGGGATAGAAGGAATGAGATAGATATATGTATTCATATATCTATCTATAGATATATCTATGGATAGATATAGATAGATATTTGGAAAGTTAGATAGATATATGGATAGATATAGATATATCTATATGCAGGGGTGCATTCGTGCACTATTATTCATGAACATTTATTCAAAGTACTTTTTCTAAGTGCTGGCAGTTATAACATGGCACTTAGGGCAGGAGACAGGTAAGACAATCTAAATCTATTCCTTGTTCATTTGGAACAGAACAAATACTCACCATATGTATTTGTATAATCTATATCCTGGCTGCTGCATTCACTCACATTCACCGCCCTTTCATAAACTCTTTGCACTCCATCCATATCGGTCCCTCTGTCCTTGCCTCTCCTATGTATAGCACTCATGCTCTGTTCACATTGCTTAACAGCGCAGATCCATTCAGTCCCACCATCCAACACAAGAGACACTCTCACAAATCACTTAACCATCTGCCCACTCTTTCTATCCTCCTTCTCCTAGTCGCTGAAGACATCTCTCCCAACCCCGGCCCCCATGTTATAGCCAGTCAAACCTCCCAACTGCTACACTCAGAAACCCCCTCTAACCTTATTAATATTCCCTGCATGCCTTCTGTCTGTTTCAGTTGTGCCCTTTGGAATTCTCGCTCTGTGTGTAATAAACTCTCCTTGATCCATGACTTCTTCCTTTCTAATTCTCTTAATCTCCTGGCTCTTACTGAAACCTGGATCCAGCAGTCAGACACCACCGCTGCTGCTGCTCTTTCATATGGTGGACTACACTTTTCTCATACCCCAAGATCGGACAACAGAGCAGGTGGAGGCGTTGGTCTGCTCCTTTCACCCAAATGTACCTTCCAAGTTATCCCCCAAGTACTCTCACTTGTCTTCCCTTCCTTTGAGGTCCATGCTGTCAGACTCTACATCCCCTTCTCCATGCGAGTGGCGGTGGTGTATCGTCCTCCCGGCCCCTCTCATCAGTTCCTGGATCACTTTGCCACCTGGCTTCCACACTTTCTCTCCTGTGACACCCCCACCCTCATCATGGGTGATTTCAACATCCCCATTGCTTCTCCCCTCTCCCCATCTGCTTCTCACCTTTTATCTGTAACCTCCTCTTTCGATCTCTCGCAGCATACTAACTCTCCAACGCATGAAGATGGTAACTCCCTCGACTTGGTCTTCTCCCAGCTTTGCTCAGTGGATGATTTCACAAACTCCCCTCTCCCGTTTTCTGACCACAACCTTCTTTCATTCTCTATCAAGAACTGCCATCCCGCTCAGGTCACCCCCACTTTCCAAACTTATAGAAACATACAGGCCATTAACAACCAGAAACTTATGAAGAACTTGCAGTCCTCATTGGCCCCAATCTCCTCCATCTCATGTCCTGATTCTGCTCTGAAGCATTACAATGAAACCCTGCAACGTGCCCTGGATGAAGCTGCACCTCCTATATATAGAACAACTCGGCACAGACGGCGACAACCATGGCACACGCTGCAAACATGTTTCCTGCAGCGGTGCTCCAGGTACGCCGAACGTCTGTGGAGAAAATCTAATCTACCCGAAGATTTCATCCATTATAAGTTCATGCTAAAAACATCTCTGCCCTTCACCTCTCCAAACAAACCTATTTCAACACCCTCATCACCTCTTTGTCCAATAACCCTAAACGTCTCTTTGACACTTTCCAGTCCCTACTCAACCCAAGAGTGCAGGCCCCAACCACGGATCTCCGCACTAACGATCTGGCCAATTACTTCAAGGAAAAAATTGACCACATTCCACAGGAAATTATTTCCCAATCCCTTTATACCATGCACTGTCTTCCCTCCCTCACTGCATCTAGATCACTCTCTGACTTTGAACCAGTTACAGAAGAAAAAGTAATCAGGCTCCTTGCATCTTCTTGCCCAACTACTTGCACCAGTGACCCCATTCCGTCACATCTCCTCCAATCCCGTTCCCCAGCTGTCACCTCTCACCTAACAAAAATATTCAACCTTTCTCTCACTTCCGTTTTTTTCCCTCCTCATTTAAGCATGCCATCATACATACATCCATTACTTAAAAAACCATCCCTCGATCAAAACTGCGCCGCTAATTATAGACCTGTCACTAATCTTCCCTTCATTTCTAAACTCCTCGAACGCCTGGTCCACTACCCGCTATCTCTCAGATAACTCTCTTCTCGACCCTCTTCAATCTGGTTTCCGCTCTTTACACGCTAGTGAAACTGCCCTCACTAAAGTCTCTAATGACCTACTAACAGCTAAATCTAATGGTGACTACTCCATGTTAATTCTCTTGGATCTCTCCGCAGCATTCAACACTGTGGATCATCAGCTCCTCCTCACTATGCTCCGCTCCATCAGCCTCAAGGACACCGTTCTTGCCTGGTTCTCCTCCTATCTCTCTGACCGATCCTTCACTGTATCTTTTGCTGATTCCTCCTAGTCTCACCTTCCCCTTACTGTTGGGGTTCATCAATTATCAGTCCTAGGCCCCCTCCTCTTCTCTTTGTATACTGCCCCTATTGGACAAACAATCAGTAGATTTGGTTTCCAGTACCATCTCTATGCTGACGACACCCAATTATACACTTCTTCTCCTGATATCACGCCGACCTTTTTAGAACACACCAGTGATTGTCTTACCGTTGTCTCTAACATCATGACCTCCCTCTATCTGAAACTGAACCTGTCAAAAACTGAACTCCTCGTGTTTTCTCCCTCTACTAACCTACCTTTGCCTGACATTGCCATCTCCACGTGCGGTTCCACCATTACTCCAAAGCAACATGCCCGCTGCCTTGGGGTCATCCTTGATTCTGAGCTTTCATTCACCCCCCACATCCGATCACTGGCTCACTCTTCTTATCTGCAGCTCAAAAACATTTCTAGAATTCACCCTTTTCTTACTTTCGACTCTGCAAAAACTCTTACTGTTTCACTTATTAATTCTCGTCTGGACTATTGTAACTCTCTACTAATCGGCCTCCCTCTTACCAAACTCTCCCCACTCCAGTCTGTCCTGAATGCTGCTGCCAGGATCATATTCCTCACCAACCGTTACACCGATGCCTCTACCTTATGCCAGTCATTACACTGGCTACCCATCCACTCCAGAATCCAGTACAAAACTACTACCCTCATCCACAAAGCACTCCATGGCTCAGCACCACCCTACATTTCCTCTCTGGTCTCAGTCTACCATCCTACGCGTGCCCTCCGCTCCGCTGATGACCTCAGGTTAGCATCCTCAATAATCAGAACCTCCCACTCCCGTCTCCAAGACTTTACACGTGCTGCGCCTATTCTTTGGAATGCACTACCCAGGTTAATACGATTAATCCCCAATCCCCACAGTTTTAAGCGTGCCCTAAAAACTCATTTGTTCAGATTGGCCTACCGCCTCAACGCATTAACCTAACTATCCCTGTGTGGCCCATTCAAAAAAAAAAAAACTTAAACCATAATCAGGTTCTTCTCATCATGTTCTCATACACTTTATACAGTTAATAGCCCTCTGTGTCTGTACTGTTACACACTTAGGCAGTTAACTGGTTCAAGCAGCTTTACATGAACACCCGAGCCTTACACTATGGCTGGTCCGAATAACTAAAGCAATTGTTACCATCCACCTCTCGTGCCTCCCCTTTTCCTTATAGATTGTAAGCTTGCGAGCAGGGCCCTCATTCCTCTTGGTATCTATTTTGAACTGTGATTTCTGTTATGCTCTAATGTCTATTGTCTGTACAAGTCCCCTCTATAATTTGTAAAGCGCTGCGGAATATGTTGGTGTTATATAAATAAAAATTATTATTATTATTATATATCTATCCATATATCTATCTACATCTATCCATAGATATATCTATAGATAGATATATGAATATATATATCTATCTATCTCATTCCTTCTATCTATCTATCTATCTATCTATCTACAGTTAGGTCCATATATATTTGGTCAGAGACAAAATTTTTCTAGTTTTGGTTATAGACATTACCACAATGAATTTTAAACAAAACAATTCAGATGCAGTTGAAGTTCAGACTTTCAGCTTTCATTTGAGGGTATCCACATTAAAATGGTATGAAGGGTTTAGGAGTTTCAGCTCCTTAACATGTGCCACCCTGTTTTTAAAGGGACCAAAAGTAATTGGACAATTGACTCCAAGGCTATTTCATAGACAGGAGTGGGCAATCCCTTTGTTATGTCATTCTCAATAAAGCAGATAAAAGGCCTGGAGTTGATTTGAGGTGTGGTGCTTGCATTTGGAAGGTTTTGCTGTGAAGTAAACATGCGGTCAAAGGAGCTCTCCATGCAGGTGAAACAAGCCATCCTTAAGCTGCGAAAACAGAAAAAACCCATCCCAGAAATTGCTACAATATTAGGAGTGGCAAAATATACAGTTTGGTACATCCTGAGAAAGAAAGAAAGCACTGGTGAACTCATCAATGCAAAAAGACCTGGGCGCCCACGGAAGACAACGGTGGTGGATGATCGGAGAATAATCTCCCTGGTGAAGAGAAACCCCTTCACAACAGCCAACCAAGTGAACAACACTCTCCAGGAGGTAGGCGTATCAATATCCAAATCTACCATAAAGAGAAGACTGCATGAAAGTAAATACAGAGGGTTCACTGCACAGTGCAAGCCACTCATAAGCATCAAGAATAAAAAGGCTAGACTGGACTTTCTTTGGACAGATGAAACCAAGATCAACCTCTACCAAAATGATGGAAAGAGAAAAGTATGGCGAAGGCGTGGTACAGCTCATGATCCAAAGCATACCACATCATCTGTAAAACACGGCGGAGGCAGTGTGATGGCTTGGGCATGGCATGGCTGCCAGTGGCACTGGGTCACTAGTGTTTATTGATGATGTGACACAGGACAGAAGCAGCCGGATGAATTCTGAGGTATTCAGAGCCATACTGTGTGCTCAGATCCAGCCAAATGCAGCCAAACTGATTGGTCGTCGTTTTATACTACAGATGGACAATGACCCAAAACATGAAGCCAAAGCAACCCAGGAGTTAATTAAAGCAAAGAAGTGGAATATTCTTGAATGGCCAAGTCAGTCACCTGATCGCAACCCAATTGAGCATGCATTTCACTTGTTAAAGACTAAATTTCAGACAGAAAGGCCCACAAACAAACAGCAACAGAAAACCACCACAGTGAAGGCCTGGCAGAGCATCAAAAAGGAGGAAACACAGCGTCTGGTGATGTCCATGAGTTCAAGACTTCAGGCAGTCATTGCCAGCAAATGGTTTTCAACCAAGTACTAAAAATGAACATTTTATTTAAAATTATTGAATCTGTCCAATTACTTTTGGTTCTTTTAAAAACAGGGTGGCACATGTTAAGGAGCTGAAACTCCTAAACCCTTCATCCCATTTTAATGTGGATACCCTCAAATGAAAGCTGAAAGTCTGAACTTCAACTGCATCGGAATTGTTTTGATTAAAATTCATTATGGTAATGTCAATAACCAAAATTAGAAAAATGTTGTCTCTGTCCAAATACATATGGACCTAACTGTATCTATCTATCTATCTATCTATCTATCTATCTATCTATCTATCTATCTATCTATCTATCTATCTATGTATCCCATTCCTTCCCTAGCAACCAAGCAACCCCAACATGTACTCAGGCTGGCTGATGTAAATCATGCAGCTGAGGCAACAAAAACTAAATATCCAAGCAGTCACAAATACACGGAGACCACCCGAGCGTGCTCGGGAAAACCCGAGCAACGAGTACACTCGCTCATCACTACTAATGACTGATTCCCTTTACAAACCTTATGTATGTTAATGTATGTTTTGAATGGAAGAAGTACTGAAGTTTTGCGCTGCACCACTATCACAATGTATTCCCTAGCAAAGCTCCTTATCGATTCTGCAGGACATAGTCCATATAACCTGATTACAGTGAGACTTAAGTCAAGTGCTACTCCCCTTTCATAATATAGTTCCAGATTCGGTTTAGTTAGGCTGAATCCATATACCGTAGATCATTGTAGATTGTAGAGTTCAGAACAAATACTCCATTAACACCTTAGGCAAACAAGCCGTGTGCAGGACTTTGAAGGATCAAAGCACATCACTATCACTGATCAACTGCTTTCTAAAAAATATGTTTGTCATATTCAGTCCTAGTGCTAGAATTCATGGTGCTAGTTACTCAGGTAGATAAGCTCACAGTGTTTAGGCCGGTTGCATAGGGACAGTCAGCAGTAACAAACCAGTAATATTTCTCCCTCAATGAGAGGAGGACAAAAGAACAAAGTGTCACAGGACAAAGAGTGTGCAATCAATCTGCAGTGCATGGGACATCTCCAGCTGGCACCCGTGTAACACTTCCTTAGAAAGCAGACCTAAGAAAACAAGGATTTGACCAAATAATTAAGAATACAAACTAAAAACTAAACTGAAATGAAAAAAACATTAATTACTAATACTTTATTTTCAATAAGTTTTCCAAAAATGACAACAGGTTGATTTACCATGTGAAAGTCTTGGAAGTGTCAGTGACAACCCCTGGGGAAAAGCAGTCAATTCCTGCAGGAACATTGCTGGGGAAGACGTAAGACAGTAGGATCTAAAGTTCTTTTATGATAAATCTGGAAGTTACATTTCTACAGAAATCGTATTTCTAATAATTGTCATTCTGATTGTTTGTCATTTAGGGAAAGTAATAAAGGTAACAAATTGCCATTCCTTAAAGGATTCCTGCCTGGTCAGTATAGGACTTCATCACCCAGAGTCAATATCTCTATATCGCTGTCACGATGACTCGCAGAACATCACAGACGTAGGCCTTAGGCAGCTTTTCCAGCACTGCAAAGATTCTCTCAAGGTAAATTGGGGCATTGAAATGATATATTCCGTTCTGTCATTAATTCATTATACTTTATTTTGCACTTTATCTTTTTGAAGTTTTAACTCATCAACTCTCCCTGCTATTGTGAGTAAGTAGCTTTTCTGTTAAAAAAAATGGATAGTACATTTTAATAGGTAGATATATTTATTTCATTAAGTTGATTGTTAACCCCTGAATTTTTAAAAAGAATTCCCACAAAACTAAAAAAAATGAATAAAGTTTACTCGCCCTAAGGCCGGCGTCACACTCAGCATAGGGAAATACGGTCCGTATTTTACAGGCGTAATACGCAGAAATGATCCCAAAACAGTGATCCGTATGTCATCCGTAGGCAGGGTGTGGCTGCGTATTTTGTGCATGGAAACCTCCGTATGGCATCCGTACGGCGAGATTTCCTCGCCGGCTTGCAAAATGGACATAGAATGGATCTATGGGCTCAAATATTCGTGAAAACATATATACAGTCTATATATATATATATGAGTATATATATATATATATATATATATATATATATTTATATATATATATGTCAGTGAGACACATATATATATATATATATATATATATATATATATATATATATATACAGTATATATATATTTATATTTCATACAGCGCGAGATAGCAGAAAAGCCGGTAATTCAATTGCCGGCTTTTGCTATCTCCTTCCCAAACCCGACATGATATGAGACATGGTTTACATACAGTAAACCATTTCATATCCCTTTTTTTGGCATATTCTTCACTACTAATGTTAGTATAGTCTGTGTGCAAAATTTGGGGGCTCTAGCTGTTAAAATAAAGGGTTAAATCGCGGAAAAAATGGCATGGGCTCCTGCGCAATTTTCTCTGCCAGAGTAGGAAAGCCAGTGACTGATCGCAGATATTAATAGCCTAGAGAGGGACCATGGTTATTGCCCCCCCCGGCTAGAGTTCATATGAGGTTATGCCAGCAGGGGCGCAGCACAGCAAGTCTACCATGCTACGTTCCCCTGCTTTCAATTCATTCCCCAGATTTTACAGTCAGGAGTACAGCTGAATTAGCAGGCTCCTGGCTTTAAAAATTTTTAACCCCTTCAGATGGATTTACAGCGTGGGACATGACTGTAACTCCGGAGAGGTATGGGATATTGTTGCTTTTTTCTTTTTTTTCTTTTACAGAACAAGGGTCGTCATTTGGATTGAGAATATAATAAACTATTACAACACCCTGTGTCTTTATTTCAATAAAATACTTTTTCCTAATGTGTGTGTGTTTTATTAACCATTTACTACTATTGGATTAATAATGGATAGGTGTCTTATTGACATCTCTCCATTATTAACCAGGTTTAATGTCCCCTTACAATAGCAAGGTGGCATTAACCCTTTATTACCCCATATCCCACCGCTACAGGGGAGTGGGAAGAGACAGGCTAAGTGCCAGAATAGGCGCATCTTCCAGATGTGCCTTTTCTGGGGTGGCTGGGGGCAGATGTTTTTAGCCAGGAGGGGGTCAAAATCCATGGTCCCTCTCTAGGCTATTAATATCTGCCCTCAGTCACTGGCTTTCTCACTCTGGTGGAGAAAATTGCACGGGAGCCCACGCCATTTTTTCCGCGATTTAACCCTTTATTTTAACAGCTAGAGCCCCCAAATTTTGCACACAGACTATACTAACATTAGTAGTGAGGACTATGCCAAAAAAGGGATATGAAATGGTTTACTGTATGTAAACCATGTCTCATATCCTGTCGGGTTTGATAAGGAGATAGCAAAAGCCGGCAATTGAATTAGCGGCTTTTATGCTATCTAGCGCTGTATTACATGTAAATATATATATGTGTCCCACTGACATATATATATATATATATATATATATATACACTCACCGGCCACTTTATTAGGTACACCTGTCCAACTTCTTGTTAACACTTAATTTCTAATCAGCCAATCACATGGCGGCAACTCAGTGCATTTAGGCATGTAGACATGGTCAAGACAATCTCCTGCAGTTCAAACCGAGCATCAGTATGGGGAAGAAAGGTGATTTGAGTGCCTTTGAACGTGGCATGGTTGTTGGTGCCAGAAGGGCTGGTCTGAGTATTTCAGAAACTGCTGATCTACTGGGATTTTCACGCACAACCATCTCTAGGGTTTACAGAGAATGGTCCAAAAAATAAAAAAAATCCAGTGAGCGGCAGTTCTGTGGGCGGAAATGCCTTGTTGATGCCAGAGGTCAGAGGAGAATGGGCAGACTGGTTCGAGCTGATAGAAAGGCAACAGTGACTCAAATCACCACCCGTTACAACCAAGGTAGGCCTAAGAGCATCTCTGAACGCACAGTGCGTCGAACTTTGAGGCAGATGGGCTACAGCAGCAGAAGACCACACCGGGTACCACTCCTTTCAGCTAAGAACAGGAAACTGAGGCTACAATTTGTACAAGCTCATCGAAATTGGACAGTAGAAGATTGGAAAAACGTTGCTTGGTCTGATGAGTCTCGATTTCTGCTGCGACATTCGGATGGTAGGGTCAGAATTTGGCGTAAACAACATGAAAGCATGGATCCATCCTGCCTTGTATGGAGCATCTTTGGGATGTGCAGCCGACAAATCTGCGGCAACTGTGTGATGCCATCATGTCAATATGGACCAAAATCTCTGAGGAATGCTTCCAGCACCTTGTTGAATCTATGCCACGAAGAATTGAGGCAGTTCTGAAGGCAAAAGGGGGTCCAACCCGTTACTAGCATGGTGTACCTAATAAAGTGGCCGGTGAGTGTATATATCTCTATACTATGTGTAGACATATATTTGATCTATTCTAACCTGTCAGTGTGATTTTACTGTACACCGCACTGAATTGCCGGCTTTTCTCTAGAACACCGGTGCGTATTTCTCGCAAGTTACACTGATGGTCCGTGTGTAATCCGTATTTTTCTCGCCCCATAGGCTTTCATTGGTGGATTTTTTGCGCAATAAGCTGACAAACGCAGCATGCTGCGATTTTCTCAGCCCAAAAAATGCGGCTGCGAAATATACGGCAGATAGGAGCTGCCCCATAGAGAATCATTGGTCCTTGTGCAATGCGTAGTTTTTGAGCCTCTCATACGTCCATAAAACTCTCTAGTGTGACGCCGGCCTAAGAATCGGCCCCTGCTCCTCCTCAAGCACTGCATGCATCGTTGCTGTTCCCCATGCTTCCTCTTCTGGATTCAGGGGTGTATGATTGCTGCAGCCATCCACTACCACAGATGTGGCCAACACTTTACCGATGTGGCTTGTAATTTGGTGCAGTTGTCACATTCCTGCCCAATCAGGAAGGAAGCACTAGTTATGGAGACCCAAAAAGGGTTAAAAGAGAATAATCTTTAAGGAGAGTATACTTCATATTTTTTAATTTTTCAGCTTTCGTGTGTTTTTTTTTTACTTTTGGGTTCACAAATGCTCAAATACTATGTACACAAGACCCAAGTAGGTAAGGAAACCCAGTATCACTTTAAACTGCTTCATTCTGTCAATTATTTTGCATGCAGGAAACTGAGCTAATAAACCGTAAAGAGGTTGACATCCTCTTTTATATTAAAGGGGTTGTTCAGTCTACATGTCTGCAGTCACTCTTTATGACTGCAGATTTATGAATCTTCATATTGTGTGCACCGTGTGCTGTGACAGTTCACCGGAGACAGCGCCAGTAGCAGGCGGTAATGTGACTTGGAATGTAGCCGGGAGTATGCATGTCATATAATTGTGTTCACATGACCGGCTCCCGGCGCCGGCATCAGAGAATCCTCAGCGCACAGACTTGTAGCTTAAGACCGGACAACCCCTTTAATGACGCATCCTTGGAATAAGTAATCAATATATGATTGGTTGGAGTCTAATAACCCCAACAATGAGTGGTCAACACCTCTGGAAGTGGTCAAATGTAAAGTGTGCGGAACTGAACAGCACAGTTCTGTACACTGTTTATTGGCTGCTACCTGGCTCCTCAGATCTGCTCCTATCCTCTTTAATAGGAACTAAGCTGCTGTACCCAGCAGCAGGCATTAAACATTGTGTGCAGACCTGTGCCGTTCCACTCTGTATACTCTAGTCTCTACATTCAACCGCTGATTGGTGGTGGTGCTGGGTGTCAGACCTCCACCCTTCTTGTATTGATGACCTAAACTGTGCATTGGTCATCAATAAAAAGTAGCAGACAACCTATAGCCAGTTCAAAACCAGGACATTTACCCCAGTTCCTGACCAGGCACATTAGTTTCAGACATGTTTAAAAAGTTGTAACATTTTGTCTTTTGGACATTCAAATAATTTTTGCTTTTTTTCGTCATACATTGTGCCTAACTTTAATGTCATTTTTTTGTACTTTGTTTATTATTTTGCCAATGCCCGGCATTATCGGCAAAATAACCCTCTCTGCCTTCTCTAAAGGCCCCGTCTCACATAGCGAGATCGCTAGCGAGATCGCTGCTGAGTCACAAGTTTTGTGACGCAACAGCGACCTCCATAGCGATCTCGCTATGTGTGACACGTACCAGCGACCAGGCCCCTGCTGCGAGATCGCTGGTCGTGTCGGAATGGCCTGGACCTTTTTTTGGTCGTTGAGGTCCCGCTGACATCGCTGAATCGGTGTGTGTGACACCGATCCAGCGATGTCTTCACTGGTAACCAGGGTAAACATCGGGTTACTAAGCGCAGGGCCGCGCTTAGTAACCCGATGTTTACCCTGGTTACCAGCGTAAATGTAAAAAAAAACAAACAGTACATACTCACCTTCTGTTGCCCGTCAGGTCCCTTGGTGCCTGCTTCCTGCTCTGACTGAGCCGCCGTAAAGTGAGAGCACAGCAGTGACGTCACCGCTGCGCTCTGCTCTCACTGTACGGCGGCTCAGAGCAGGAAGCAGACGCCAAGGGACCTGACGGGCAACAGAAGGTGAGTATGTACTGTTTTTTTTTTTTTACATTTACGCTGGTAACCAGGGTAAACATCGGGTTACTAAGCGCGGCCCTGCGCTTAGTAACCCGATGTTTACCCTGGTTACCCGGGTGCTGCAGGGGGACTTCGGCATCGTTGAAGACAGTTTCAACGATGCCGAAGTCGTTCCCCTGATCGTTGGTCGCTGGAGAGAGCTGTCTGTGTGACAGCTCCCCAGCGACCACACAGCGACCACACAGCGACGCTGCAGCGATCAGCATCGTTGTCTGTATCGCTGCAGCGTCGCTGTGTGAGACGGGGCCTTTAGGGCAATCCTGCTGTGTCTGAAAGATGGCTTCCCGCCCCCACAGCTTTTCAATCTTGTTCATCTGATATACTAAGCTGTGACATTTTAGAGTGTCTAAGCAAAGTATAATGCAGACCGTCCCGAGGTTTGTCATCTATAGGTGGTCCAGAAGTAGATAAAGATCACAATCACTGGTTTAATGTAAGGGCCCCTTCACACTGTGCAATCAAAGTCTGAACGAGCGTTCGATTTGTGACGTTTATCCGTCCTCGTTCCGAGGTTGCAAAGTGTGACATGGCGTTACGATTTGCGACGCAGCCCAGCATCGTACGATGTGAAAGAAAGAGCAGAACTTTCTTTCGTCGTAAATGTCTCGCTGTGGCGGTCGAAATCGTAGTATGTGACGGCGGTCATACGAGCTCGTAATGCGACTACGTGGGTTGGGCTTCCGCATACCTGTCTCCTGATTGGGCGTGACGTTTTAGCACGCCCATGCTGGTAATACGTCACGCTCGGAGTCGTAGGACTATGGCGGTGTGAAGGGTAGCGTACGATTGCGACGCGTGACGTTCACATCGCAACTACGTCAGAAAAAGCGTTAACATCGTAGAGTGTGACCGCTGGCTACGAGCTCGTACTGCGATGTCGAATATGACGCAAATGCGTCGTAATCGTAGCAGAATCGACCAGTGTGAAGGGGCCCTTAGAAAAACATAACGGGGGTTCTCTGTGGTGAGCTAATGGAGAGCAAGCAGTCCTTATACTGTTATTTTACTAAGCTGCCTGTGTCTGCACCCAATATGGCAAAAGCAAGAAAAGTTGTCTCCAGCAACCACAGGAGAAATGATTCTTAAAACTTGACGTTTATTTATCATCATATTAAAAGCACAGATATGCAGATATGGGCAATCCCAGTGCAAGGAATGAATCCTACATGTTTCAACCTACATGGTCTTAATCATGGATTACATCTTAGAGTGACAGACAGACATACAGGTGCATCCGACAAAAGTAGAATATCATCAAAAAGTTAATTTATTTCAGTTCTTCAATACAAAAAGTGAATCTCATATATTATATAGTCATTACAAACAGAGTGATCTGTTTCAAGAGTTTATTTCTGTTAATGTTGATGATTATGGCTTACAGCCAATGAAAACCCAAACGTAATTACCTCAGTAAATTAGAATACTTTATAACACCAGCTTGAAAAAATGATTTTAACATCCGAAAAGTTGGCCTACTGAAATGTATGTACAGTAAATGCACTCAATACTTGGTCGGGGCTCCTTTTGCATCAATTACTGCACCAATGTGATGCGGCAGGGAGGCGATCAGCCTGTGGCACTGCTGAGGTGTTATTGGAGCCCAGGTTGCTTTGATCACAGCCCTCAGGTCATCTGCATTGTTGATGCACATCCTAGGGACTATTTCCTAATACAGCAGGTAAATACCAGGTGGCTCTTTCTCTTGTTTTTTCGTCAGTACATTGGTTTACATTACACTGGCTCCAATATGATCACAGTGTTAGACATTAACTTGTTTAGCATTGGTCTTTGTTATCGGTCTTCTTGCCACCTTGTACCTGAAAAGTTTTGTATCTCGGTTGTGACAAGTGATGAAATGTTTAGAAACAGAGGAGACATTTAATGCCTCCGGGTTCACTGAATAAGATAAATGTCTCCTTATGCGTTTTTTTCAGTGGGCCTATGGTGCAGCCTACATATTGAATATTCCAAGCCATATTAAGTAAATAACGCCTGGGGTATTGCAATTGATAAAACCCTTAATTGAAAAACTTTTTTTTAGTTCCTGCCGAGGCAAAAGTTTTACTTTGATTGCGTGGCTGTGACCTCAACCAAAGAAACCACTGCAAGAGAGCCAAGTTCGAGGAGGATTGGAGCCAGCATTGACAATATTACTAGGAGACAAAATGCTAGCCAAAGTGGGAGCTTTTTTTGCCACAAATCTGATGTTATTGTGAAACATAACGTCACACAGTTTTTTGTCTTTATACAATAAGGGGACATGTTTTTATAACTTTTGTTATTTCATTAAATTTTTTTTTCATTAAAAGTTTTTTTGTTATTTGATAGAAGAGTTTTTCTATCAATTTTTTCCACTATTTTTTTTAGCTCTTATCAAACTCCAGATTGGGTCAGTAGATATGACTTTTGCAGCCTCCTGATTATACAAGTAATTTTCCAAACAATTTTGTTTCGTTCTGATCAGCTCACCCACCGGAATATTTTTAGCAACATGGGCCGGGTGACAAGATGTAGCCTCCAATATGGAATTAGTATCTGTATCTTTACAATACGGCAGTACCATTATTTTATCCTCCGTACCTTTAAAGGTGATGTCAGGATTATTAATGTCAGTTTAATTTATGACAAAAAGTAAATTTTAAGTTGAAAGAATTTTTATTTAAATATTCTACAAAAAGAATAGAGTCTTTTTTGTCACCCTGCCAGATAAATATCTGGTCATCAATATAGCATCCATAAAATTTGATTTTGTTTTGAAAAACATTATTTTCATGAAAGATGTATTGTTCCTCAAACACAGCTATCACCAAATTTGCTAGGGAGGTAGAAAATGTAACTCCCATGCTCCCTCCACACCTCTACAAGAAAAACTTTTTGTCAAAAAAAAAAATTGTGTGTTAAAACAAAATTTATCGCAGAAATGAGGAATGATCTCAGATCATCAGGATGGGAGCTGTCCCTGAGGAGAAAATATTGCATTGTTTCATTTGCTATATGATGTGGAATGGAAGGATACAAGCTTACAATGTCACAGGACAGCCAAGAAAAACTATCTTCCAAGACAAAGTCAGTGAGATCAGAAATTAACGCCTTAGTGTCCCTCATATATCCAGGTAATCATTTGACAAGTGGCTGCAAAAAATGATCCACCCAGGCACCCAATCTTTCATTCAAAGATCAAATGCCAGAAATAGTAGGTCTGAATGAGGGGGGGAAACAGTTCTTGTGTATTTTAGGGAGTGCGTGGTAGAACCACTGGAAATTCTACATTTAAATCACATTTTTTTTGTGTGAAAACCCCCTCATTCAGACCTTCCTGTAGTAGGCTGGTAAGTTTTTGTTTGTATAAGGCCGGTTTCACATGTCATTGCCTCCGGTATGTGTAGTGACAGTTTTCTCACATACCGAAGACACTGACACACGTAGACCCATTCAAAGAAATGGGTCTGTGCAGATGTCAGTGTGTTTTGACGGACCGTGTGTCCATGTGCATAACACTCAGACAAGTCTGTTTTTACCCGGACACATGGCCCACCAAACATCCTGCACACATGCACATGGATAACAGTGTACACTGTCCTCCGTGCGCACGCACGGCTGCGGGGGAAACAGTGCTGCTCTAAGCCGCTGTTGCCCTGAGTGTGGTGCCAAACCTGGCTTTCATCCATTGTCCTCTGCTCTGCCAGCAGCAGCGCGAGCAGGGGACAATGAATGAAAGAAAAAAACTCACGTGGGGTCCCCCCTATGTTTTACAACCAACCCGGCAAAACTCACAGGTGTGGGCTCTGCTATTCTCAGGCTGGTAAGGGGCCATGGATATGGGCCCCCCAGCCTAAAAAAAGCAGCCCGCAGCTGCCCAGAAAAAGCACATCTATTAGATGTTCCAATTCTGGAGCTTTGCCCGGTTCTTCCCACTTGCCCTGTAGCAGGGGCAAGTGGGGTAATGAGGGATTAATGTCACCTTCCTATTGTAAGGTGACATTAAGCTGGCTTAGTAATGGAGAGGTGTCGATAAGACACCTGTCCATTACTAATCCTAAGGTTGTTAAAGGGTTAATCAAACACACCACACAGTTAGAAAAAAAGTCTTTTAATGAAATAAAACAATATACATATTTTTTCCATCTTTGTTAGTCTGCCATTCCAAGCAAAGCCCTCAATCTCCTGGAAAAATGTCAAAATAATAAACCAACAATATGCCATACCTGTCCGACGTACAGTCAGTCCCACGAAGTAATCCATGTCTAGGGGAATGTACAGTTTACAACTGGGGGCGCTGCTAATGCGACCGCTCCCGACTGTAAACTACTGGTGAATGAATGAAATACTGGGATGGCCTGAACTAAAATGAACTCTTCAGCATGAGAAAATGCCGAGCAGAGGAGAATGGATGACAGCTGGCTTCAGCACCACATGCAGGGGATCAGCGCTTGCTGTAGCGCTGCTTCCCGGTGGCCGTCCATGTGGTCCTCATGCGGCACACGGGCAGCACACGGTTGCCACACGTGTGCCACACGGATGTATCACACAAACACACGGACATGGATATTTCCAGTACCGTGTTTACCGGACGTGTGACACTGGCCTAACACAGTAGGATTGCCGGCCAGAGAAATGTATATCTGGGTTAAGAAACATAGTTAAATTCTCCCTGAAATAGAGCGATTAATTTAATGCAACAATCCCACCTCCCTGAAATGCAAAATTTTGCATTTCTGTGCGGTTGCCGCACACGTCAAATTGCCGCATGCAGACGCATCCGCACCCAGTGTTAAAGATAGGTAGGCAGGGAAACGCAGGACGCATACAGAAGTAGGCGGAGCATAGGCGGAGCTTCAGGGAGGAAGAAGGAGGAAGTACGCAGCCCTCCGCAGCCCTCCTAAACGCAAATGTGAAACCAGCCTTAGTTCAACTGTGCACAGCAAGACCTGGCAAAAGCCTCCTTCTTCAGGAACAATACATGAAATACCTCATTCACCTTTTATCGATTATGTTTGTACTTTGTATTTTTCATATACACGGTTTTGCATTAAATACCTTAAAATCTACTTCATCTCAAATCTGTCTTCTCAAACTTTCACGAAAACTTTAAGTATGTTCTAAAAAGTTTGGCAAAGTGTGCAGGGCACCTGCTGCCATCTGAACCTGTGCTTGTTTACTCCTGCTGTCAGTAGTGTACGGTCAGGATGTTAAGTGCAGAACAGACGTCACTAATGTGCAGAACTAGACTGTGAGGGAATGTTTCTGGCGCAGCACATTAATTGTGGCCGCACCCATGACATATCCAGTGAAGTCTGAAGAGCTTTCACGTGTTTGTTTACAAAAGAAAACCACATCCTGGAACCATACCTGGCAGGCAAGATTGTGAGGTTATGTAGCTAGCATTGAGGAACAGGAGTCGTCACCATTCACTCGCTGAAATGTAGGAGATTTCTCTTATAACTTCAGTCAGCCCTGGTTACTTGCTGCTGCATTTTCTAGAATTTCTTTGTTCTTAGGTTTTCGATCCTAAAATCTTACCTTATGTTAGCTGAGAAAATGGAAAAGGTTCCTCTACCTCATTAATATCCCATAGAGGATAACATGGATAAGGTTCCTATATACATATGCGCTCCCTATTACACCTCTGCTGAGAAGTGATCTTTGTAAGGGTAGGGGCACATGGTCAGTAAACGCTGCGGGTTGGACGCTGCGTACTTGTTTAGTGTATAACCCGCAGTGTCCAGATGTTATGGCATAGCGGATGCGATTTTAAGAAAACCTATGCCCACTATGCATCCACAGACACCCGCAGATCACCCGCGGAGACGGACATGCGGTGCGTCTTTTCAGATCGCAGCATGTCAATCTATCTTGCGGAGACGTGATCCTCCGCAAGATAAATTTCACATGTTCAATGTATTGGGTGCGGTGATTCCGCATGGCTCAGTGAACACATGCGGAATCACCTGTGTTCAATAGACGGCAGCGCTTTGGACGCAGCGGACATGTGCTTCATCTAAAGCGATGCCAATTACTTACCGTGTGCACCTACCCTTAAAGTAGCAATAGTTAATGATATGTATGTAATGTATGTTTATATCGGCGAATTAATTCGATATACACAGGTTATTAATCCCTATAGACGTACAAGTTCAAAAACTGAAATAGAGGAACTGTCTATATTACAGTTTTGGGACACATCTCTTAACCCCTTAGACATCTGTCAGTTTTTGTGGCAATAACTCTGGAATTCTTCATAATATCCCAGTGATTCTGAGATGTTTTTTTCAAAACACATTATAGTTTATAAAGATGGTAAATTTAGGTAGATATATTTTGCATTTATTTCTAAAGTATATCAGAAAATTGAACACAAATTTCTAAAAATTAGAACATTTTCAACTTTGAATGATTATCACCTTTACCTCCTTCCCGATATGTGTCTTATATATATATGGTGCCACGGGAGCTGCATTCCCACAAACAGCTGTATGTACGGCGCTGCGATTGCGAGGGATCACGTTGAGCAGTGCAGCTTTCGGATGCGGGTGTCAGCTCTATGTAAGAGCTGATACCCTGCTGCAACACCCACGATCAGTGCTAGCACCAATCATGGACGTTTAACTCCTCTGATGCTGTTGTTAATAGTAACAGTAACATTGAGGAGCATTGCAAAGGGAGGGAGCTCCCTGTCTGTGATCTTGTTGTGCTGATCGTCTCCATGGTGACCCCGGGCAGCAAGATGGCCATGGGGTCCTTTGGGGAAGGTGGTCAGTCAGCTCTTTCTCCGAACAGGAGCTGACATGCCTCTTCCATGTCTGTCAGATACTGGTCTGATTCCCTGTAGTGCAGAAGCATTGCAGAGTATCAGATCAGCCATCTGTCAGTGTAAGGCCGCGGTCAGACTTGCGAGTTCAATGCGAGAAACTCGCACGAGTCTCTCGCATCAAGTCCCAGCACTGCTGCCAGCACTCAGGACTAGAGTTTGCGGCTGCATGTTTGTAGAGAGGTAAAGCCAGCAACTGGAGGACCGATGTTTGTAGCCTGGGAAGGGGTTAGTACCCATGGAGCTTCCCAGGCTATGAATATCAGCCCGCAGCTGTATATTTAGCCTTTACTGGCTATTAAAATAGGGGGACCCCCCAAAAAAATGACGTGGGGTCCCCCTATAATTTATAGCCAGAAAGGCTACGGAGACAGCTGCAGGCTGATATTTATAGCCTAGGAAGGGACCATGGATATTGCCCCCCCACTGGCTACAAATACCAGCCCCCAGCTGCCCCAGAAATGGTGCATCTGTAAGATGAGCGAATTCAGGCGCTTAGCCTCTCTCTTCCCACTGCCCTGTAGAGGTGGCATATGGGGTAATAAGGGGTTAATGTCACCTTTGTAAGGTGACATTAAGCAGGCTTAGTAATGGAGAGGTGTCAATAAGACTCCTACAAGGCAATATTGCCTTGCGCAGGTGTGTACTCCGGAGGACAGAGAATGAACTTCAATCCAATATTGCGGCCAGCATGCAGCCAGCGGGTAAGGAAAGGGTGAATCAAACACCCGAAAACCAAGCCCATATGACCCAAAACTGGTCCCGCCAAATTCAGGTGACAGGTTTCCTTTAAAATAAAAAAATATAGAAAAAAACAAAAGTTAAAATTACTCACCATACAAATAACACAATTGAAACCCCCCCCCACAAAAACACATATTTTATATTGTTGCGTTTGTAAAAGTCCAATCTATCAAAATATAAAATAAATGAATGCAATCGTTAACAACAGATGTGATTAATACATCATATATACCCTACAATAATATGAGTAAAAACGTCAGCTCAGGGCACAGAAAATAAGCCCTCACACAGCACTCTACCAGAATATTTTAAGCGTTATGGGTCTCAGGAAATGGTGACACAAGAAAATATTTTTTTATATGAATTTCTGATTTTTTTCACCACTTAAAGGGAACCTGTCACCATGTTTTTGGAAGATGGGATAAAAATAGCGTTAAATAGGGGCAGAGGTGGGCGTTACATTAGTGTGTTTGTTATGCGTTTATTACCCACCTAAGTTGCCGAAATACCTTTGCAAAGTCTCCGTTTTCGCCTGTCAATCAGGCTAGTCTGGTCAGATGGGCGTTGTCTTCCCCCAGATTTTGCGTAGTTTTCCGTTGGTGGCGTAGTGGTGTGCGCATGCCCAAGGTCCCGAATCCTCTGCCAGGGGATTTCAAAGAGCGCGGTGTCCGTTATTGCATTGGTGATCGGTGGGCGCGGCCATCTTCCTTTGGCCGCGCGTGCGCAGAAGCGGCGCTCTGCTGGCCGCGGCATCAGGAAAATGGCCGCGGGATGCCGCGCGTGCGCAGATGGATATCGCGGCGGCCATTTTCCTGAAGCCGCGGCCAGCAGAGCGCCGCGGCAAGCAGAGCGCCGCTTCTGCGCACGCGCGGCCAAAGGAAGATGGCCGCGCCCACCGATCACCAATGCAATAACGGACACCGCGCTCTTTGAAATCCCCTGGCAGAGGATTCGGGACCTTGGGCATGCGCACACCACTACGCCACCAACGGAAAACTAAACAAGATCTGGGGGAAGACAACGCCCATCTGACCAGACTAGCCTGATTGACAGGCGAAAACGGAGACTTTGCAAAGGTATTTCGGCAACTTAGGTGGGTAATAAACGCATAACAAACACTCTAATGTAACGCCCACCTCTGCCCCTATTTAACGCTATTTTTATCCCATCTTCCAAAAACGTGGTGACAGGTTCCCTTTAAATAAAAAAATTATACGTTTGGTATCTGCATAATCGCACTGACCTGCAGAATCATATTGCCCAGTCAGTTTTACTGTTTAGTGAACACGGTAAATAACCTCCCCCCTCCAAAGAAAAAAATTAGTATAATTAAATTTTTTTTTTAAATTTCACCACAGTTGGAATTTTTTTCTCGCTTTCTAGTGCATCTCATAATAAAATGAATGATGTCATTCAAAAGTGCAACCCGTCCCACAAAAACAGGCCCTCATACGGCTATGTTTACAGAAAAATAAAAAGGTTATGGCTCTTGGAAGAGGGAGAGGAAATAGCAAAAATGAAAAACGGAAAAAGGCCTGAGGGGGAAAGAGTTAAAGGAGCACCTGAGCAATTCTGATATAACTAGAATGGGGCCAAGTTGTGTCTTCCCAGGCCATAACGTAAAAATAACATGGTGCCATGAGTTTTTCTTAACAATTTGGACTCGAGAGGGGAAATTTATGAATGTTATTAGACAGAGAGTTTATCATAAAGACAATGTGAATTCCCATAGAACATTTTTGAAAACCATACAAAGTGAAAGCCACGGCCATGGTTGTCATAAAGATATTGGGTCTTGGCTTTTATGTTGTATGATTGGTTTATATGCATTCTTTTCAAAAATGTGGCCAGACCCAATATTAAAAGGATTTTCTCATGTTGTTAAATAGGTAAAATTGCAAAGTGCTTGTAAAAACATGCAACTTTGTCATTTACATTATACAAAATCCTCTCTTCTCAAGAAGAGAGATATAATTCAATAGCGTACAGCTCGATGATAGGTAACTGGCCATTTCTCCAGTGTATCAGAAGCTGCCGGTTTCCTAGGCTTTAAGGCCACGTTCACATGTTCAGTCTTTGGTCAGTATTTTACCTCAGTATTTATAAGCCAAAACCAGGACCAGTATTCAAGAGTGTCCTTTTCCCCTGGCCACAGACGCCGGGAGGCAGGAGAGTGGTGGACTCCTGAAGACAGTGGATGTTTAAAGGGAATCTGTCGCCAGGTTTTTGCTACCTCATCTGAGAGCAGCATAATGTAGGGGCAGACACCTTGTTTCCGGCAATGTGTCCCTTACTGATCTGGTTGCTGTCATTTTGATAAAATCACTGTGGACTTTTGTAGCCAAAACCAGGAGATCAAAATATCAAAATAGAATATTAATTCTATGGTTTTAATTGTCTTCCTTTTTTACAAACTTGCTTATCTTACTCACTTATATAGCGCCATTAATTCCTCAGCGCTTTACAGACATCATCAACACTGTCCCCACTGGGGCTCACAATCTACATTCCCTATCAGTATGTCTTTGGAGTGTGGGAGGAAACCGGAGGAAACCCACACAAACACGGGGAGAATATACCGACTCCTTGCAGATGTTGTCCAAGGTGGGATTTGAACCCAGGACCCCAGCGCTACATAGCTACGGTGCTGCACCCTTTATGGTCTACTCCAACCTTTGGCTAAAATGCTCTTGAAAAAGACCTACATAATGTAATAACTGTATGACAATCCTTTTATATTATTTCAAAACACTCTTTTTTGGTGATCACTTTGTATCCCAATTCATACTGCACCCACACACACACACAAATGATACACCATTTGAAAGGTAAACTTGCCCCCTTCAGCAAGAAAATAGCCAAACAAACCACACATCCATGATGTGATCACAAACTACACTTTAAACATTAATTTTCATAAACCTGCAGTAAGGAAAAATGACCTGCAGGTGGTACCACACTACCCCAAAGCACAATACCACAAAGCTGAAACAAATCCTAGCATTTGCCTTGGGGGCTTTCCAGCTTGCCGAACTCCTTGCCCAGCCAATTTCAGGCAGGTACATATAAAATATTTGCTACATATGTGGAAGTAGAATAAAAGTAAAACTTTACGTTTATGTTTATGTTTAAGACTTCAGCTTTAAAACTGAAGATATAAATGAATGCAGCCTAAAAGGCACCGGACAGGTTCTGAACCATCAGATTTTCCGTATTATTGGACAGTCATTGAAAAGTCTATCTTCATTCTAAGGTTGCATTGCATTGCGTTAACATAACTCAGACTGTACATTGTTTCCTGATGGGAGAGATTGGTGGAAACAACCTTGCAAAAATTGAAAAAAAAAAAATCCAACCACAGGGGAAAAAAGGTAAAATAATCTGCAGATATTACTTTTTTTAAAAAAGGATATTCCCAATTATTATACAATGGTGTAAATACGCTCCGTTATGGGGTCAATTCTCCTTTATCATTTTTACTGTCAAAGTGGCACTGCTGTACAGGGAGCTGCTCCGTTCACATGCATAGGGCTGTGTTGCACTTCACTACACTGCAGATAATGGCAGTGCTGCTGTGGAGGGGAAACAAATGCTACTGCCCCTGTTCTTTTGCAAGGTCCTGACAATCAGACCCCTTCTGATCAGTAAGTAAAATGCCATTATGTTTAATGTTGGGGGATCTCCTTTAGGCTGGAGTCACACACAAAGTATAAAAAAAAAATCGCTCTGTTTTACACTGACGAGAATCGCAGAAATGTTCCCTGAACAGTGATCCGTATGTCATCCGTGTGCAGTGGGAGGATGTGATTTTCTCGCAAGTAAGCATCCATGTGACATCCGTATGGCGAGATTTTCTCGCCAGCTTGAAAAATGGACATAGAATGGATACATGGGCTCAAATATTCGTGAAAACATAAATATGTACATATATATATATATATATATATATATATATACAGTATATACACAGTATATATGTCAGTGAGACATATACCTCTGTGTTCATCATCTTATTAAATACATTTACATTTGAGCAGCTTGATTTTCCTGAAATTGCCTGCGCCCCCCACAACCAATGTGCGAAAATTTCGCACGGACCAACTAGTAAGAATAGTAATTGTATCTAATATATAATTGCCTAGAATACTACTTCCTGCAATTTGTGCCAACTTCCGTGGCTTTGTCCGGAGCTATTGTCCGGAGCTATTGTCCGGAGCTATTGTCCGGAGCTAATGTCCGGAGCTAATGTCCGGAGCTAATGTCCGGAGATAAGTGACGTCACCAGTGTCCTACACCCAGGCAGAGCACAGTGGCCCCAGGCAGAGCACAGGGGCCCCAGGCAGAACATGGGGCCCCAGGCAGAGCACAGGGGCCCCAGGCAGAGCACAGGGGCCCCAGGCAGCATATGGGGCCCCAGGCAGAGCACAGGGCCCCCAGGCAGCATATGGGGCCCCAGGCAGAGCACAGTGGCCCCAGGCAGAGCACACACCAAATCGGAGGCCGAGGGGCCCCGCCAACCAAATCGGAGGCCGAGGAGCCCCGCCCACCAAATTGAAGGCCGAGCGGCCCCGCCCACCAAAGCAGAGGCCGAGGGGCCCGGCCCCGCCCACCAAAGCGGAGGCCGAGGGGCCCCGCCCACCAAATCGGAGGCCGAGGGTCCCCGCCCACCAAATCGGAGGCCGAGGGTCCCTGCCCACCAAATCGGAGGCCGAGGGTCCCCGCCCACCAAATCGGAGGCCGAGGGTCCCCGCCCACCAAATCGGAGGCCGAGGGTCCCCGCCCACCAAATCGGAGGCCGAGGGTCCCCGCCCACCAAATCGGAGGTCGAGGGTCCCCGCCCACCAAATCGGAGGCCGAGGGTCCCCGCCCACCAAATCGGAGGTCGAGGGTCCCCGCCCACCAAATCGGAGGCCGAGGGTCCCCGCCCACCAAATTGGAGGCCGAGGGTCCCCGCCCACCACATCGGAGGCCGAGGGGCCCCGCCCACCAAATCGGAGGCCGAGGGTCCCCGCCCACCAAATCGGAGGCCGAGGGTCCCCGCCCACCAAATCGGAGGCCGAGGGTCCACACCATCCAAATCGGAGGCCGAGGGGCCCCGTCCACCAAATCGGAGGCCGACAGGCCCCACCCACCAAAGCGGAGGCCGAGGGTCCCCGCCCACCAAATCGGAGGCCGAGGGTCCCCGCCCACCAAAGCGGAGGCCAAGGGGCCTGCCCCCGCCCACCAAAGCGGAGGCCGAGGGGCCCCGCCCACCACATCGGAGGCCGAGGGGCCCCGCCCACCAAATCGGAGGCCGAGGGTCCCCGCCCACCAAATCGGAGGCCGAGGGTCCCCGCCCACCAAATCGGAGGCCGAGGGTCCCCGCCCACCAAATCGGAGGCCGAGGGGCCCCGCCCACCAAATTGGAGGCCGAGGGGCCCCGCCTACCAAATCGGAGGCCGAGGGTCCCCGCCCACCAAATCGGAGGCCGAGGGTCCCCGCCCACCAAATTGGAGGCCGAGGGTCCCCGCCCACCAAATTGGAGGCCGAGGGTCCCCGCCCACCAAATCGGAGGCCGAGGGTCCCCGCCCACCAAATCGGAGGCCGAGGGGCCCCGCCAACCAAATCGGAGGCCGAGGGGCCCCGCCCACCAAATCGGGGGCCGAGGGGCCCCGCCCACCAAATCGGAGGCCGAGGGTCCCCGCCCACCAAATCGGAGGATAATTGCCCCGCCCACCAAATCGGAGGCCGAGGGGCCCCACCAACCAAATCGGAGGCCGAGGAGCCCAGCCCACCAAATCGAAGGCCGAGTGGCCCCGCCCACCAAAGCGGAGGCGGAGGGACCCCGCCCACCAAATCGGAGGCCGTGGGGCCCCGCCAACCAAAGCGGAGGCCGAGGGTCCCCGCCCACCAAATCGGAGGCAGAGGGACCCCGCCCACCAAATCGGAGGCCGAGGGGCCCCGCCCACCAAAGTGGAGGCCGAGGGTCCCCGCCCACCAAATCGGAGGTCGAGGGTCCCCGCCCACCAAATCGGAGGCCGAGGGTCCCCGCCCACCAAATCGGAGGCCGGTCCCCGCCCACCAAATCGGAGGCCGACGGTCCCCACCCACCAAATCGGAGGACGAGGGGCCCCACCAACCAAATCGGAGGCCGAGGAGCCCCGCCCACCAAAAGTAAGTGCGGCCCCAAAAGTAAGTGCGCCCCCAGGTGCAAAAGTAAGTGCGCCCCCGGGTGCAAAAGTAAGTGCGCCCCCGGGTGCAAAAGTAAGTGCGCCCCCGGGTGTAAAAGTAAGTGCGCCTCCGGGTGCAAAAGTAAGTGCGCCCCCGGGTGCAAAAGTAAGCGCGCCCCCGGCCCCGGGTGCAAAAGTAAGCGCGCCCCCCAGTCCCGTGTGTGAAAAGTGCTGCTGTAAAGCTGGTAGCGCTGTTCAAGCACCATGTATTTCCTTCAGGAAATGCCCATCTAATATATAATTGCCTAGAATACTACTTCCTGCAATTTGTGCCAACTTCCGTGGCTTTGTCCGGAGCTAATGTCCGGAGATAATGTCCGGAGCTAATGTCCGGAGATAATGTCCGGAGCTAATGTCCGGAGATAATGTCCGGAGATAAGTGACGTCACCAGTGTCCTACACCCAGGCAGAGCACAGGGGCCCCAGGCAGCATATGGGGCCCCAGGCAGAGCACAGTGGCCCCAGGCAGAGCACAGGGGCCCCAGGCAGCCTATGGGGCCCCAGGCAGAGCACAGGGGCCCCAGGCAGCATATGGGGCCCCAGGCAGAGCACAGGGGCCCCAGGCAGCATATGGGGCCCCAGGCAGAGCACAGTGGCCCCAGGCAGAGCACAGGGGCCCCAGGCAGAACATGGGGCCCCAGGCAGAGCACAGGGGCCCCAGGCAGAGCACAGGGGCCCCAGGCAGCATATGGGGCCCCAGGCAGAGCACAGGGGCCCCAGGCAGAGCACAGGGGCCCCAGGCAGCATATGGGGCCCCAGGCAGAGCACAGGGGCCCCAGGCAGCATATGGGGCCCCAGGCAGAGCACAGTGGCCCCAGGCAGAGCACAGGGGCCCCAGGCAGAACATGGGGCCCCAGGCAAAGCACAGGGGTCCCAGGCAGAGCACAGGGGCCCCAGGCAGCATATGGCGCCCCAGGCAGAGCACAGGGGCCCCAGGCAGCTAATGGGGCCCCAGGCAGAGCACAGTGGCCCCAGGCAGCATATGGGGCCCCAGGCAGAGCACAGTGGCCCCAGGCAGAGCACAGGGGCCCCAGGCAGCATATGGGGCCCCAGGCAGAGCACAGTGGTCCCAGGCAGAGCACAGGGGCCCCAGGCAGCTTATGGGGCCCCAGGCAGAGCACAGTGGCCCCAGGCAGAACATGGGGCCCCAGGCAGAGCACAGGGGCCCCAGGCAGAGCACAGGGGCCCCAGGCAGAACATGGGGCCCCAGGCAGAGCACAGGGGCCCCAGGCAGAGCACAGGGGCCCCAGGCAGCATATGGGGCCCCAGGCAGAGCACAGGGGCCCCAGGCAGCATATGGGGCCCCAGGCAGAGCACAGTGGCCCCAGGCAGAGCACAGGGGCCCCAGGCAGCATATGGGGCCCCAGGCAGAGCACAGTGGTCCCAGGCAGAGCACAGGGGCCCCAGGCAGCCTATGGGGCCCCAGGCAGAGCACAGTGGCCCCAGGCAGAACATGGGGCCCCAGGCAGAACATGGGGCCCCAGGCAGAGCACAGGGGCCCCAGGCAGAGCACAGGGGCCCCAGGCAGCATATGGGGCCCCAGGCAGAGCACAGTGGTCCCAGGTAGAGCACAGGGGCCCCAGGCAGCCTATGGGGCCCCAGGCAGAGCACAGGGGCCCCAGGCAGCATATGGGGCCCCAGGCAGAGCACAGGGGCCCCAGGCAGCATGTGGGGCCCCAGGCAGAGCACAGTGGCCCCAGGCAGAGCACAGGGGCCCCAGGCAGAGCACAGGGGCCCCAGGCAGCATATGGGGCCCCAGGCAGAGCACAGTGGCCCCAGGCAGAGCACAGGGGCCCCAGGCAGCATATGGGGCCCCAGGCAGAGCACAGTGGTCCCAGGCAGAGCACAGGGGCCCCAGGCAGCCTATGGGGCCCCAGGCAGAGCACAGCGGCCCCAGGCAGAACATGGGGCCCCAGGCAGAGCACAGGGGCCCCAGGCAGAGCACAGGGGCCCCAGGCAGCATATGGGGCCCCAGGCAGAGCACAGTGGTCCCAGGTAGAGCACAGGGGCCCCAGGCAGCCTATGGGGCCCCAGGCAGAGCACAGGGGCCCCAGGCAGCATATGGGGCCCCAGGCAGAGCACAGGGGCCCCAGGCAGCATATGGGGCCCCAGGCAGAGCACAGTGGCCCCAGGCAGAGCACAGGGGCCCCAGGCAGAACATGGGGCCCCAGGCAGAGCACAGGGGCCCCAGGCAGCATATGGGGCCCCAGGCAGCATATGGGGCCCCAGGCAGAGCACAGCGATATTTTGGACCACTGTGCGGTGTTTCAGACCCCCTGTGTGATGTCTGGGGCCCTGTTCTTAAGTATATTAAAGATTAAAGTAACGTATATTAAAGTATATTATAGATCAAATTTGACACGTTTATGAGCACCATTGAGTGATATACTCAAGAATGACATAATTTTTCAACATTTTATGGTTTCAAACTGTAAACACTCAGAGTTTTTTTTACTTCAACCAGAAAACCTTAACGGTTCATAAAAAAACTTGACTGTTCAGGATATGATAAAAGTCATAGTATTCTGAATCTTTAACTTATAAAGATACCTTTACATGGGGTGATTATTGGTTCCAGAGAGGCTTTTGGCCGATAATCGTACACATGGCTGGTGACAGGACAATACAATATAAACGTTCAAAGGTAAACACTGATAACATTAAAATCTAATATATAATTGCCTAGAATACTACTTCCGGCAATTTGTGCCAACTTCCGTGGCTTTGTCCGGAGATAATGTCCGGAGATAAGTGACGTCACCAGAGTCCTACACCCGCTCAGGGTGGACAAAGATATATGCCTTCGTGGTGCGCGGCACTTTTCTGATTGGTTGCCGCCTGCCGCGAGCGACCAATCAGAAATGTGCCGTACTGTCAAGAATTGTCAAGAGCTGGTGAGTGCAGCCATTTTTTGTTCTTTCTTACTATTATTTATTAATTGTATTATTCTTACATTTGAATAAATAAAGTATATATGGATTCTAGACTCCCGATTCTTTAGAATCGGGCTGCCATCTAGTATAATATAATCATTCTCATTGCAGAATCTCATGAAATGCAATAAATATAAATGGAAAAATCTTTACATTCTGCTCACACAGGAGCTGAATTTAACCAACTGCAGCGGAGAGATATTTAGAGGAGACACAGTTTTGTCCTATGCCAGTCATTTCTGCCCCCGACTAACATCGGTGGATGTCAGCTGGACTGGAGCCACTGATAAAGGCATCATTTCTCTTATACAGGCCTGTGTATGGTAAGTATTAATAGTATGACATACAGTAATTAAACTTCCTACAGTGGGACCAGAAGTGAAGCACTAAGAAGAGACATTTTTTAGAGACTTCTAACTAGAAGCAAACTGACTAGTGATGAGAAAATGTGCCCGCATAAGGTGTTATCTGAGCATGCTCGGGTGCTAACCGAGTATCTTCGGCGTGCTCGGAAAAAATTTTGTTAAAGTCCTCGCGGCTGCATGTCCCGGGGCTGTTCGACAGGCGCAACACATGCAGGGATTGCCTAACAAACCTTGAGCAGTGTGATCATGCAGTCTGCTCCCCTCTATGTGGCACACCATTGGGTCACACAGAATAACATTATCCATTGGGTACAGTAGGTTTCCATTTTTTAACCGTGTAGTGTATAATGGGAAACTCCATTTTATTAGGATTTTCCCATTAAATCTTGCTCATCATGTTTTTCAGTGTTAAAGGGTTTTTCCCAATACAGTAAGTTGTCCCCCATCCCAGGGAAAGGGAATAATTTTCTGATTGCTTGGGGTCTGGCCGCTAGGACCCCCTATCCATCCTAAGAACGTGGTTTTGTTACCCGGGAACAAGGCTCTGCAAATCCCTATCTTAAATAGAAAATGCACGTGCCCAACTTCACTCCATTTATCGTCTATGGGACTGCAGAGTGCTGTACTACAGGCAATGAGGCTGTTTCTTTCAAGACGGGGCTCAGGATGAGCCTGATTTCCGGGATACAGAGCCTTATTTTCGGGATCAATGGGGGATCTCAGTGGTCTGACTCTCAATTACCAGTAAATTATTCTCTATCCCATAGACAGCAGATAGCTTAATATTTTAAGAACCTGCACAGTATTCATTTACTTACTACATAAGAGTGATTATGATTATTATTACACCGTAAAGATGTTTTCATTTATTTTTCTTACATCCCCTTAGCTTGCAAAGTCTATCAATGAATGGCTGTAATATCACAGATAACGCCATTACCGCTCTTTTGAAAAGACATTATAAAAGGTAAGAATGGACTAAATCTGCTCTGTAACTTGCTGAGAAGCATTTCGAGTTTTTAGGGGAATCAGGAAGGGTTAAGACTAGTTAAAAGATATGTGTTAGTAAATTATTATTTTTTTTAAACTATTATTTTTGCTTTAAAGGGTTTCACCAAAAGTGGTTGCATAGTTGTAAAACAGCAAAAACAGATAGTGTCTGTTCACCCTTTCTGGTCCAGTGCCGGCTCTCGAGGGCAGAAATTTTACTGACTGTTTGCCCCTACATTTACTATAGAGGGTCTGGTCTAGGGTCTATATTTGATTAGAAGGCTGTTCTGTATTTATCTATCTGGTCTGGGATGTATTTAATTAGGGGGTCTAGTCTGGCATCCACTTAGTGAGTCTGAGCTGGGGTCTTTGTTTGTTCAGGGGGACTGAATTATAGCTTGTATGCATTACAGAGGGTCTGCTCTAGGGTCTACATTTGGTTAGAGTGACCCTGGTCTGTATTTATGTAGGCTGTCTGGTCTGGGATCTACTGGATTTAATTAGAGTCTCACTTATATTTAGCCAGCCTGAGCTGGGGGTCTGTATTTATTTAGGGGCTCTGGTCGGAGATTTGTTAATTTCAAGATCTGGTCTGGTCTCTGTTTAGGCACTCTGGGATCTATATTCATTGGGGGTCTGAGTTTGTTTATTTTGGGATCTTGTCTGAGATCTGTGTATACTATAGGAGCTGTTCTAGGGTTTTAATTTTTTTTCATTAAGGTGTAATAATGGATAAAGTAATTTCTGAATTGGAAAACAGTAGGTCAGCAGTAGGACACGGCCTATGTAAATGGTGAGTATATATTAAAAAATATTATTAGTGTAAATCCACCTCTGATTGTACAGATGTATTAGTGACTGCACACTTGTCCCAAAGAAGGACTCCGGCACTCTCCTAGTTGTGGACTGGTGATTGCATTGGGGTACCAGACACAGGGACCATTAGGGATTCCCATTTAACCCATTTATGAACTACTGGACTTGTGAGTGGGGGGAGAGCAGTGGTTGTCGGAGTGTTCAGAGAGAACATCGTAATACAAAATTCTGTGACTGTACTAAATGGCTGTAGTGGACGCGAGGGTTGTTAGACTTGTATCAGTCAACAGACGTGTAAAAGAGCATTACATAGAGGGAACAATCAGTCATGTAGCTGAATGGCAACCAAACATACTGAAAACAGTAACAATTATTTATTTGTCATTTTCTCAAACTATTTCAATGTAACCAGTAATTCATGGCATTTATATTGATTGTTGGCTCGACTAGAAAGATCTGTAAAGGAAGGCTTCAGATGGCCTTTTCCCATAAGGGACACATTGATTACTTGATGTGTTTTTCCAGTTGTGCTCCCACATACTTGCAGCAATCTTCATTCTTTTTGTTGAGAAGTGTTGTTGACTCATTCCTATTCTCTCGGTGTCTATCTGTTAAGGCCATCATGTTCCTTCATTAGGTGGCTTTCTATATACAGCACACAAGCTAGATATGTAGTTCATCCAGATCCATATATTTTGGTTGTTCTGTTAGGTATTCAGAGGATAATAATGATTTTTCATAACTTACATGATGAACATTTGACTACTGATTTTTAATTGGAAAGTAATTCATTGAACGTTTATGGTAAATCACAGACATCATCTGTTATACGCTATGCCCAAAATACATCTTATCTCTTCTAACCTGCAGCTTGGCAGTTTAGGGGTTATTCCATTTTATTGTTGGTGTTATCAGGTAGTAAACGGTTGTAAAAGAATTATCTCTAGGGGTCTAGAAGAGTGCTAGAGCTAATGGCAGGTTACTTAAGTTATTAAATTGTACCATTGCTGGAGTTTAGGTAATTAAAAACCTCTCCAGGCTCCGTCACCAGAATCAATCTCACTCATGACATTCAGAATGCATTTGGTAAGCAAACATTATAACATATAGCAAAATTTGAACAGTCCAGTGGATCAGACCAGTGCCATTATTGTAGCAAGTTCTATTGTTGCATAGAGAAAAAAATTCAAACAATCAGTTATTGCCATTGTTGCCTAAAGGCATCTTGCCGCAATCACACTAGTGCCATCGTCGCCTAGCAGCAGCTTGGTACGCTCACACAAGTGCCATTGTCACACTGAGGCAGCTTGAAGCAATTAGAGCAATGCCATTATTGCCTAGAGGCATCTTGCTGCAATGACACTACTGCTATGATCATGCCATTGTTGCCTAGAGACAGTTTGGGCAATCACCTCACTGCCATCTTAGCCTAGAGGCAGTTTGGCACAATCACACCAATACAATCATAGCTTAGAAGCAACTTCGCACCATCACACCTCTGTCGTCATTCATTGGAGGCAGCTTGGCGCAATCACACCAGTTCCATTGTGACCTTTAGGCAGCTTGGTACAATCAGACCACTGCCATAATAGCCTAGAGGAAGGTTGTCACAATAAAACCACTGCCGTCGTCGCCTAGGAGCTGCTTGGTACAATCACACCAGTGCCATTGTCACCTATAGGCAGCTTGGCACAATCACACCACTGCCGTTGTTGCCTAGAGGCAGCTTTGGCACAATCACACCACTGCTGTCATCACCTAGAGGCAGCTTGGCACAATCACACCAATGCAATCATAGCTTAGAAGCAACTTGGCACCATCACACCACTGTCGTCATCGCCTTGAGGCAGCTTGCCACAATCACACCACTGCCATTGTCACCTATAGGCAGCTTGGCACAATCAAACCACTGCCATCATAGCCTAGAGGCAGCTTGGCACAATCACATTAGTGCCATCATCATGCCATTGTTGGTTAGAGCCATCTTGGCGCAATCACACCAATGCCATCATTGCTTACAGGCAGCTTGGCGCAATCACACCAGTGCCATTGTCACCTATAGGCAGTGCAGCGCCCCAGAGTCCTGGTCGTTGCAGTACTGTGGCTCCGCCGCTAAGGGGAGCTATGGCACGTCTGATGGCACTGAAGGAGTTCATCTGATCAGGTATCACAGACACCATTACATTTCATAGTCGGGCCTCCAGGGGGAGCTAAGGGTTCTATTCACTAGGCCACTCCCCACCATTGTGGGTAAACTGGGGGTCAGGCAGGAAGTTAGATCAGAAAGCTGACTGGGTTGGAACCAGGCAACACCTTGTGGCAGAGGGTGTTGTGGGGGAAGATACAGTAGGGTCTCTGTCAGGGGTGGGATCCTGACAGAGGCTTGGCAACTTGAGCGAACGTAACGGGACCGTGCCTGCTCAGGATAGCGGCGGTGCCCAAGGAAGGATCAGAAGCGAGATAGATTGTGCTGAGTGAGAACCGAGATCGAAGCAATAAGGAGAATACCAGTAGGAGTCGTGCTGTAAGACCGAGGCAACATCCTACTGAGGCGCACTACCGGTGGCCGGAACGCCGAGAGAGCATTATAACATTCAGCTTCAAGCAATACTCTAAACAGCGGCAGGACAGTCAGTCTAAGGCGGACTGTCTCACTTAATTCACCTATGCAGTCTTGGGGGGCAACTTGTGGAGAGGGGCGACTCTAGGGTCCCGGAAGAGCTCCGAGCCTACCCGTCAAACGGGTGCCGTCCCAACCAGAACATCAGGGACGGACGGAGGCTTAGCAGAACATCATCTAATCGAGTTGTGAGGGAACTTAAGAAACAGACACAACCGTTGTGGGGACTTTCTGTAAGCACAGCAGGGAAGGACCACAACACTTAGCGCTAGAAGGAAGGCACAGATTTCCACCTGTGAAGAGAAGTCTGGAGGTGCCATTGGACCGGCCTGACTTGCGTAGCCTGGTGAACCGTATTCTGGACTGAGGACCCAGAGATCTTCAGTAAAGAGGTAAAGAGACTGCAACCTGGTGTCCTCGTTATTTACTGCACCGCACCACTACGGCATCTGCACCACCATCACCATTCACATCTATCCATACCTGGTTACTGTGCGCCCCACGGCAGGGTCACGGACCGGGCCTAGCCACCGTGACAACCCCAGAGCAGAGACTCAGAGGCCCGGCACCGGGTACCCCTCGGCCCTGCGGCGGTGGGGGCGCTACAACTTGGCGTCACGAACAGGATCTACTTAAGCCTGAAGAATCAGGTCATGTGTGCCTTGGAACTGTGATTTATTGTGCTTGGACTGTACTTTATTGCAAAGACTGTGTGCTGCCATTTACCGCTAAAAGTTCCCGCCAAAAGTCGCCGCCACTGCGGCGCCATGGGGAGCGCAGAGGAAGAAGGGCGTGCCATGGGAGGAGACTACCAAAGCGGCGCCAGAAGTAGCGACCGCCCCCTCCGACTCCTGCTGCGAGAGGACGACCTACCCAGCAGCAGAGGAGAACCGCCCCCTGACTTGCAACGGCGGGAACGAGGTGAAGAAGGTGCCCGACCTCGGAGAAATGGCGGAGCCAGGTGCATGCATTGCCGCCGAATGCCCGACAGCGATGATGAGCAGCAAGTGCCCGAGCAACGGCAAGGTGATCCCGGCCTGCCCTTACCCATCAGAGACGGACTCGCGTCCACCGCCGGTGAAGGACCTGAACTCCTTGGAGCCGCCAGTGGAGGAGCCGAGCCTACCTATCCCAGCCACGGAACCATGGAGGGCGGAGCCGCATCAAGAGGTGACTCCGGAAGAGCTGCGGTCCGGGTTGCAGCCGATTCCAGCGTCCTTGTCAACGGACTGGAGCGACATCGGTGGAATCACATCAGGCGCAGGTATGGACGGCGCCCCTACTCCCCCGGCCGATTCTGCTCTCCCGACCGATCCGGCTCCCCTGGCCGATCCCGCTCCTGTGACCGCTCCTCACCCCAGCAACAATAACCGTTTCTTCTCGGTGGAGCGGGTAGTCCTCACCCCCGACGCGATGGGGAAGCTGTTACCTCCACTACCGACCAAGATGGGGGAACCCATAGATGTAGGCCCGGACGGGGTGATCCTCTGGTGGGACACCCCCTGGAACGAGCCGTATGGAGCTCCGGGGGAGAGCCTCACCCTTGCGGTACTTACCTGGGAACAGTATAAGCAGTGCCTGATCCAACACTGGAAAAATCGAGACGAGACTGAACAACATAATACACAACGTAAAAAGTCTGCGCACGGCCGGAAAGACGTGGTAAAGCGGGGAACTGTGCTGGCCTATCACCCGAAGAGGGGATGGGGCTCCATACAGGAACCGGGACTACCAACTGATGCCTTTGTTACTAGTTACAACGTAAAAACTCCATGCTGCAGTCGAGATGGTGACCCATTGCAAAGAGGGGATCAGGTGACCTACACTCGCCACCGGAATGCACAAGGATGGTGCGCTCGGAACGTACACCGGTGTGAGCCTGAGGGAGCGTCACCTGTTGCCCCGATCATGATTGATCCAGATTTGCCAGATCTTGTTACTGTCACCACCGTACGCCTTGTAGCGGCTACTGAACTTGCAAGCAGGGTTAGCCTTCAAATCCAGACACCGGCTGATCTGATGGCACCTGAGAGACCAACTACCAGTACAGGTGCTGCATCGGCCGGAAAACAAAGGCCACCCCCAGACTTGGAAGGATAAACCTCGATACCATGAGTATGTATATAGTTACTGTTTTACTATTTTGCTGCTAAACCCGTTCAGGGTTAACTTTTAAAGGGGATCCCTTTGTTGACCCGGGATCCCTATTACTTTTTGGTTGTTTTTCCACTTTTGTTTCCTGTTGAAAAGAACTGCCGCAATCATGAACAGTGCATGATACAAACTTTTTGTACATAGTTTGCACCTTATTAAAGGTGCTCCCTACTGGTTTTACTTCAAAAAAGGACTCTTTGTGAAGATACCACACTGGAACCTTTGCTGAGTACAGACTGGTAGCTTGAGAAGATATGCTACCTCATAGAGACTTGGTCCCCTCTTAAAGGGGATGTTCATATGTTGCACTTAAGAGAATAGCATTGCTTTAAGACTGAGGGATAGCAATAATGTTTTGATAGAGAGAACGTGATGATAATGTTTGTGTGAGAAAGTTATATGTGGCCAACTAGTTAATTGTAAAGGAATGCTGATGATGTTTCCTGAAAGGAAGTGAAAGCTAGAAGAAGATTTAATGTTCTATAGAAAATGGTTGATAATGTTAAAAGATAATGAGGATAGAAGGTGAACCCTGAGTCCTCCTAGGAGTCATGTAGAGATGGCTCGGTGCTCTTAAACTGAAAGTGATGTTATGTTCTATACTGTGTATAGTAGTTGAAAAGACAGAAGGCTCGGGCTGAAAGGAGCGGTCCTGTGAGAAAGGAGAGGCAGTAGGTCTGGTGCCGTTAGGACAGGCGGTCCTGCAGATTTAAAGAAGGGGAATGTAAAAGTTAAATTGCCTTATAATGTGATTATAAGAAGGTCTTTAGCGGATTTAGAGTGTACATCCTTAAGGACAATGTTAACTTATTATTCAAAAGTTTGCACTAAGTAGAATACCCGGTTGGGTAACAGGAGTTATTTATAGCCTGTAATTTATAATGTTAACCATGTTTGTAACGTTTAAGCGTCCTCACCTCCCATAAAGGGAAGCCCTGTTCAAGCTTACTTATTGTTATTGCACTCAACAAAACTGTATGTCTTTTTGATAACTTGTATTGTTGTTTTCTTCCCAGTCCCGGAGTACTGTGTTTAACCAGGGGGGAGTGCAGCGCCCCAGAGTCCTGGTCGTTGCAGTACTGTGGCTCCGCCGCTAAGGGGAGTTATGGCACGTCTGATGGCACTGAAGGAGTTCATCTGATCAGGTATCACAGACACCAATACATTTCATAGTCGGGCCTCCAGGGGGAGCTAAGGGTTCTATTCACTAGGCCACTCCCCACCATTGTGGGTAAACTGGGGGTCAGGCAGGAAGTTAGATCAGAAAGCTGACTGGGTTGGAACCAGGCAACACCTTGTGGCAGAGGGTGTTGTGGGGGAAGATACAGTAGGGTCTCTGTCAGGGGTGGGATCCTGACAGAGGCTTGGCAACTTAACGTAACGGGACCGTGCCTGCTCAGGATAGCGGCGGTGCCCAAGGAAGGATCAGAAGCGAGATAGATTGTGCTGAGTGAGAACCGAGATCGAAGCAATAAGGAGAATACCAGTAGGGGTCGTGCTGTAAGACCGAGGCAACATCCTACTGAGGCGCACTACCGGTGGCCGGAACGCCGAGAGAGTATTATAACATTCAGCTTCAAGCAATACTCTAAACAGCGGCAGGACAGTCAGTCAAAGGCGGGCTGTCTCACTTAATTCACCTATGCAGTCTTGGGGGGCAACTTGTGGAGAGGGGCGACTCTAGGGTCCCGGAAGAGCTCCGAGCCTACCCGTCAAACGGGTGCCGTCCCAACCAGAACATCAGGGACGGACGGAGGATTAGCAGAACATCATCTAATCGAGTTGTGAGGGAACTTAAGAGACAGACACAACAGTTGTGGGGACTTTCTGTAAGCACAGCAGGGAAGGACCACAACACTTAGCGCTAGAAGGAAGGCACAGATTTCCACCTGTGAAGAGAACTCTGGAGGTGCCATTGGACCGGCCTGACTTGCGTAGCCTGGTGAACCGTATTCTGGACTGAGGACCCAGAGATCTTCAGTAAAGAGGTAAAGAGACTGCAACCTGGTGTCCTCGTTATTTACTGCACCGCACCACTACGGCATCTGCACCACCATCACCATTCACATCTATCCATACCTGGTTACTGTGCGCCCCACGGCAGGGTCACGGACCGGGCCTAGCCACCGTGACAACCCCAGAGCAGAGACTCAGAGGCCCGGCACCGGGTACCCCTCGGCCCTGAGGCGGTGGGGGCGCTACAGGCAGCTTGGCACAATCAGACCACTGCCATCATTTTGGAGCGCCCCCCCCACATGTAGGGCAATGGGGTTTGTTTGGAAGTAGTTTGTACGGTGTTCGTGACGCCACCTGTGGTATTCGGTCAGGGTGACCGACGCTGCTAGGGGTCCGCTGGGGTGATGGAATGGCAGCTAGATGGTGTACCTTCCCACAGGTGAAGTATGTCCCCAGGGCTTCCCAGATGTATAGGTGGTGGTGGTGGACGTTGTAAGGCACAATGAATAACGCGGACACAAAGGTTGCAGTCTCTTTACCTTTTACTGAAGACTTCAGGGTCCACAGTCCAGAGTACCGTTCACAGGGCAGGCAGAGTCCGGCCGGTCCGAAGGCACACCCAGAGTTCCCTTATCCAGGTGGAAATCAGTAGCCTTCCTACTAGCGCCTGTGTGTTGTACTACCTCCCTGATGAGCACCACAGGATGGTCCTCACAACTTTTGTGATTGTTTCTGATGTTCTCTCTCTCTCTGTCCCCCAGATGATATGGATAGGACAACCTGTATGATGGGGTAGGCCTGGAGCTTATTTATAGGGACCCTAGAGACGCCCCTCTCCCACAATTTGCCTCCGTGTCTTCATAGGTATTAAGGTCGGGCAGCCAACTTGGAATTAACTGTCCTGCCGGTCTCTGAAGTAATGCGTAGAGCCTATTACTCCCTCGGTGTTCCGGCCACCGGCTACGCGCCTCAGAAGGAGGCTGCCGATCTTGGGGCAGAACTCCTCCTGGTATTATCTCCTTGTGCTGTGACTTCGTTTATCACTCTCCACAATACAATTCGCTTCGTGTGCTTTCTTAGGATGCTGCCGCAATGGGCGCAGGCGCAGCTCCGTAACGTTCTATCTCGTGCTTGGCCTCTGTCAGGATCCCACCCCTGACAGGGACCCTCTGTCTGCAGCTCAGATGTTCCTCCTTTCCCCCTGTCTGCCTGACAGGTCCTCTCTGGGTCAAACCCAGGCAGCTTCTGACTGACTTCCTATCCAACCCACCAGTTTTACCCGTGTGTGAGGATTGGCCTAGTAGATAGCACCTTTGCTCCCCCTGGTGGAAGAGCGACATTACTGCAACGACCAGGACTCTGGGGCGCTGCACTCCCCCCCCCCCATTAAATCCAGTACTCTGGGACTGGGAAAAGAAAACAACAATTACAGGTTATTAAAAGACATGCACATTTTTGGAATGCTGTAAACAAGTAAATATAACAATGCTTCCCTTTATGGGAGGTGAGAACACTTGAACATTGCAAACAAAAACATATTTACATTGTGCAAAGGCAAATTGAAAACAATTATTATCTTTTTATAGAACCAATTACCCATACAGGTATTCTATCTACTAAGTGCAAGGACCCTCTAAGGGTATATTATAAAACGTCTTTCACTTTCACGTATGCAGGACTATCTGTCTTCCCCTACGGGCCTACTGCATTTCTCTTCCCAAGAGCTCAGCTTTATTTAAAGTACATCACTATCATTGTATTCTCAACATTATCACTATCTAACCTTTTAGCTACATACTATCACTATGTAAAACATTATTGCTATCTAAACATTCCCTTTAAGAGGAAATCTCAAGTCTCTTCTGAGGTAGTGCAAACAATCAACAAGTCAGTTATTAACTTTAAAGCAAGAACTTTCACGCTGTAATCAGGAACAGTCTCTTCAAAAAGCTCTTCTTTGTAAAACCAGTAGGGAGCACCTTTAATAAGGTGCAAACTATGTACAGCAACAGTTTGTGATCATGCGCAGTTCATGATTCTGCAGTTCTTTAAAGATGAGAAAACTTGTGCAAAAACATAAAAGAACAGGGATCCCGGGTCAACAAAGGGATCCCTTTAAGAGTTAACCCTAAACGGGTTTTAAGCAGCAAAGAAAACAAACAGTTTTAAACGAAACTATGTACATTTTTCGGTTCTCCGAGGTTTACTCTCATAATAGGTTGCAAGACATCAGTCGATAATGAACGCTTCTTGACTGGGGGAACTTTTATGCCGTGTCCTCGTCTGATGCGGTGTCAATATCATTGGGTCGTCTCTCAGGTGCGGTCAAGTCACTAGGGGTCTGGGTTTGGATGTCAGTTTTGGTAGCAAGTTCAGTAGTGGCAATAATGCACACCATGGTGGTAGTGTTAGGATTTGTCAGTTCAGAGTCGATCTTAGTCAGGACGGAAGGTGGCGCTACTGCAGGCTCGCATCGCTTCACATTCCGAGCGCACCAGCCTTGTGCACCCCGATGGCGAGTGTAGGTCACCTGGTCCCCTCTGCGTAAGGTTTGGTTCCGATACCCATAGCGGAATTGGGCCTCCACATCATAGCTGGTAACAAAGACTTCAGTCGGCAGTCCCGGCTCCTGTATAAAGCCCCAACCCCTTTTCGGGTGAAAGGCTAGCACGGTCCCTCGTTTTACCAAATTCTTATTACCGCGTTCGGTCTTTGGTTCTTGTACCTTCGGTGGGTCATTTTGTTCTGTCTCTTTTCGGTTTTTCCAGTGCGAAATTAGGCACTGTTTGTACTGCGCCCAAGTGAGCATGGCAATGTAGGTCCCCTCCTGCTTGGACCCATCCAATCTAGTCTTTGGGGCATCCCACTTGAAGAATACCCCCTCGGAGCTCACGTCTAACGGTTCGCCCATAGATGTCGGTAACGAGGGCAGTGTCCCTTCCATCGTGCCGAGGGCGGTCACAACTAGTTCGGCAGCAGGTGGCTAGTCAGTTGGGGAGCGGTCACTGGAGCAGGATTGGCCGGTGGGGCAGGGTCGCTTTCTGTACCTGTGTCTGATGTGATTCCACCGATGTCGATCTGTTCCGTTGATGAGGACACTGGAGTCGGCGGCGGCTCGGGCCATGGTTCTTCCAATGCGACCTTCTTGCACAGCTCCAACTTCCATTTCTTCACTATGGTCGGCTCCGCGCTCGGGGCAGGTTGACTCGGTCCCTCCGCCCGCGGTTCCAAGACATCCGGACCCTCCAGTGGCGGTGGGTTCAGGTCCGGGGTCGCTTCATCGTCGTCCGGGTACTTGCCGGTCGCCCTCACTGCTTCGGGGTCTGCGGCCACACATGCACACGGCTCCGCTATTTTCCGGGGGTGGAGCTCCTTCTTTCCCTGGTTCCCGCCATTGCAAATCAGGGGGCGTTCCTCCTTGGCTCCTGGGCATGTCTTCATCCCGGAGCAGTAGTCGGAGGGGGCGGTCGTCACTTTTGGCGCCACTTTGGTAATCCCCTCCCATGGCATGCCTTTCTTCTTCTCCTGCGCTCCTCGTGGCGCAGTAATGGTGGCGGTTTCGGTGGGAATTTTGGTGGTAAATGGCAATACACAGTCTTTAAGCTAATCACAGTTCCAATACAGTTCTGACACAGTTCTTAGGCACACATGACCCGATTTTCGGGCTTAAGTAGATCCTGTTTGTGACGCCAAGATTTTGGAGCGCCCCCCACGTGTAGGGCAATGGGGTACTTGGTACCGGGTCTATCTCTCTCGGTTCGAGGGATGTCACGGTGGCCCGACCCGGTCCGTGGCCCTTCTGAGGGGCGTCCAATTAAAAGTGAAGTAGTTTGTACGGTGTTCGTGACGCCACCTGTGGTATTCGGTCAGGGTGACCGACGCTGCTAGGGGTCCGCTGGGGTGATGGAATGGCAGCTAGATGGTGTACCTTCCCACAGGTGAAGTATGTCCCCAGGGCTTCCCAGATGTATAGGTGGTGATGGTGGACGTTGTAAGGCACAATGAATAACGCGGACACAAAGGTTGCAGTCTCTTTACCTTTTACTGAAGACTTCAGGGTCCACAGTCCAGAGTACCGTTCACAGGGCAGGCAGAGTCCGGCCGGTCCGAAGGCACATCCAGAGTTCCATTATCCAGGTGGAAATCAGTAGCCTTCCTACTAGCGCCTGTGTGTTGTAGTACCTCCCTGCTGAGCACCACGGGATAGTCCTCCCAACTTTCGTGATTGTTTTTGATGTTCTCTCTCTCTCTGTCCCCCAGATGATATGGATAGGACAACCTGTATGATGGGGTAGGCCTGGAGCTTATTTATAGGGACCCTAGAGATGCCCCTCTCCCACAATTTGCCTCCGTGTCTTCATAGGTATTAAGGTCGGGCAGCCAACTTGGAATTAACTGTCCTGCTGGTCTCTGAAGTAATGCATAGAGCCTATTACTCCCTCGGTGTTCCGGCAACTGGCTACGCGCCTCAGAAGGAGGCTGCCGATCTCGGGGCAGAACTCCTCCCGGTATTATCTCCTTGTGCTGTGACTAGGCTTCTCACTCTCCACAATACAATTCGCTTCGTGTCCTTTCTTAGGATGCTGCCGCAATGGGCGCAGGCGCAGCTCCGTAACGTTCTATCTCGTGCTTGGCCTCTGTCAGGATCCCACCCCTGACAGGGACCCTCTGTCTGCAGCTCAGATGTTCCTCCTTTCCCCCTGTCTGCCTGACAGGTCCTCTCTGGGTCAAACCCAGGTGGCTTCTGACTGACTTCCTATCCAACCCACCAGTTTTACCCGTGTGTGAGGAATGGCCTAGTAGATAGTACCTTTGCTCCCCCTGGAGGAAGAGCGACATTACTGCAACGACCAGGACTCTGGGGCGCTGCACTAGCCTAGAGGCAGCTTGGCAAAATCACACCAATGCCATTATAACCTAGAGGCAGTTTGACACATTCACATCACTGCCATCATAGCCTAGAGGCAGCTCGGCACATTCACACCTCTGCCGTCATCACCTAGAGGCAACTTGGCACAATCACACAAATGCAATCATAGCGTAGAGGCAGCTTGGTACAATCACACCACTTCCTTCATCACCTAGTGGCAACTTGGCACAATCACACAAATACAATCATAGCGTAGAGGCAGCTTGGCACAATCACACCACTGCAATTGTCACCTATAGGCAGCTTGGCACAATCAGATAAGTGCTATTGTGGCATAGAGGCGCTAGTCATTTTATGAATTGTAGCATTAATTTCCTAGTATATTCAGACTTTAAAGTGAGTATACACCAAAATTATTTAAAAATTACGTTTATCACAAAAGCCTGGAGTGGTTTTGCAACATTTTGTACAAAAGAAAGTTGCATATCATAAAAATGTCTAATTCTAAGAAAATTCCGGTGACCCGTGTTCTTTAATAAACTTAAAGTAAAAATAATGGACTTGACAAAGAATGTTTTAAAAATGGTGCATAAGTTTTGAGCATTCCGATACTGCAAATATCGGGTATCGGCCGATATTTGCTGTATCGGAATTCCGATACCGAGTTCCGATATTTTTGCGATATCAGAAATCGGAATCGGAAGTGTGCGGTGCGTATGGTTCCCAGGGTCTGGAGGAGAGGAGACTCTCCTTCAGGCCCTGGGATCCATATTCATGTAAAAAATAAATAATAAAAATAAAAAATATGGATATACTCACCCCTCTGGCAGACCCTGGCTCTTAGCGTTGCCTCCGTTCCTAAGAATGCAGGGAGTGAAGGACCTTCGATGACGTCGCGGCTTGTGATTGGTCGCGTGAGCGGTCACATGAGCGGTCACGCGACCAATCACAAGCCGCGACGTCATCGAAAGTCCTTCACTCTGCATTCTTAGGAACGGAGGCAGACGCTTGGACCGGTGAGAACCGGGGCCGTCGGAGGGGTGAGTATATCAATATTTTTTATTTTTATTCTTTATTTTATACATGAATATGGATCCCAGGGCCTGAAGGAGAGTTTCCTCTCCTTCAGACCCTGGGAACCATTCCGATATTTTGTGTCCCATTGATATGCATTGGTTTCGGGTATCGGCGATATCCGATATTTTTTGGATATCGGCCGATCCAATCCGATACCGATACCTTTGCATATCGGAAGGTATCGCTCAACACTATGCATAACATATAAATGTGTCTAAAGTTAAAAATTACACAAAATTAACCTTAATTCTGGCAAATAACATGATAAATTCTCCCTATTTTATATATCTGGAACTGTAGGAAGCAACATTTAGACAATTTTCCTGAACTAATAAATGTGGTTGTCCTGGGGCTACTCTTAATTGCATTACATAGTAATATCTTATGAGTGAATATTATAAAAATGACAAATGGAGATTGATTTTCCATACGCAGTTTACCACGACTTAGCAGTGCATGCATGCAAACTGAAAAATGAAAAATAAGATCTAGAAATAATAAAGTTGTGTAATTTACGGTAACTTGCCACCTATGACCATGTGGATAAGCTGCAGATCAACTATATTCAAAATCATTATCAATCACATGAAAAAATATATATATATTTTGGAGAGCACTTGGCTATGTTGCTACTAATTGCAGGTTAGTATTAATATGTGTTTTTGTGTTTTGCAGTCTTAATAAATTAGAAATATTTGGATGCCATGCTCTTGCAGCAAAATGCTTGATTTCTGTCGCTATTGAATGTGTACATCTGGAGAACCTGAATATTGGTAGGATTCCAAAAGCAACTGATATGTGCTTGGCTAAAATAGCATCTAACTTACACAAGATCATCACACTGAATCTGACGGGCCTGAATGTGGTAACATTTTCCTTTTTATTCCATGAAATGTTTATTTCCATATGTAATCATAGTTAATGTAGAAGACAGTATTTACGCCAGGTATTTTGGTATACTCCCCGGACTCGGACTCTCATGCTCTTAAGGTACCTTCACACTAAGCGACTTTGCAGCGAGAACGGCGACTATCCGTGACGTTGCAGCGTCCTGGATAGCGATCTCGTTGTGTTTGACACGCAGCAGCGATCTGGATCCCGCTGTGATATCGCTGGTTGGAGCTAGAAGTCCAGAACTTTATTTCGTCGCTGATCACCCGCTGTCCATCGATGTGTTCACTTGTAACCAGGGTAAATATCGGGTTACTAAGCGCAGGGCCGCGCTTAGTAACCCGATATTTACCCTGGTTACCATTGTAAAAGTAAAAAAAAAAAACACTACATACTCACATTCTGATGTCTGTCACGTCCCCTGGTGTCCACAGGGTTACGCACTGCTGCTCAGAGCTTCCTGCACTGACTGTGTCAGCGCCGGCCGTAAAGCAGAGCACAGCGGTGACGTCACCGCTGTGCTCTGCTTTACTGCCGGTGCTGACACATTCAGTGCAGGAAGCTATGAGCAGCAGCGCATAACCCTGTGGATGCCGGGGGATGTGACAGACATCAGAATGTGAGTATGTAGTGGTTTTCTTTTTTTACTTTTACAATGGTAACCAGGGTAAATATCGGGTTACTAAGCGCGGCCCTGCACTTAGTAACCAGATGTTTACCCTGGTTACCCGGGTGCTGCAGGGGGACTTCGGCATCGTTGAAGACAGTTTCAACGATGCCGAAGTCGTTCCCCTGATCGTTGGTCGCTGGAGAGAGCTGTCTGTGTGACAGCTCCCCAGCGACCACACAACGACTTACCAACGATCACGGCCAGGTCGTATCGCTGGTCGTGATCGTTGGTAAGTTGTTTAGTGTAACGGTACCTTTACTGGTAATGTCCCAATTTAGAATTTTGTATTTCTTAGGCTGCCGTCACACGCTCAGTATTTGGTCAGTATTTTACATCAGTATTTGTAAGCCAAAACCAGGAGTGGGTTATAAATGCAGAAGTGGTGCATATGTTTCTATTATACTTTTCCTCTAATTGTTCCACTCCTGGTTTTGACTTACTAATACTGATGTAAAATACTGACCAAATACTGCTAGTGTGACGGCAGCCTTACTCTGGATGATTTAATGAGATGATATTTAGTAGAAAGTTCATAGTTAACGTAATATTCTATGTTGGCTGTAAAATAATAAAATGTTAGTTAGTACAAGTTTTCACTTAGCTTTCATTCATTGGTATATACAGTGGGTACGGAAAGTATTCATACCCCTTTAAATTTTTCACTCTTTGTTTCATTGCGGCCATTTGGTAAATTCCAAAAAGTTTATTTTTTTCTCATTAATGTACACTCTGCACCCCATCTTGTCTGAAAAAAATAGAAATGTACTAATTTTTGCAAATGTATTAAAAAAGAAATCTGAAATATCACATGGTCATAAGTATTCAGATCTTTTGCTCAGTATTGAGTAGAAGCACCCTTTTGAGCTAGTACAGCCATGAGTGTTCTTGGGAATGATGCAACAAGTTTTTCACACTTGGATTTGGGGATCTTCTGCCATTCTTCCTTGCAGATCCTCTCCAGTTCCGTCAGGTTGGATGGTGAAGGTTGGTGGACAGCCATTTTCAGGTCTCTCCAGAGATGCTCAATTTGGTTTAGGTCACGGCTCTGACCGGGCCAGTGAAGAATGGTCAGAGAGTTTTTCTGAAGCCACTCCTTTGTTATGTTAGCTGTGTGCTTAGGCCGGGATCACACACAGCGAGATACGGCCGAGTCTCGCAGGTTAAAACCAAGCTCTGGCACCGGCACTCCAGAGCGGAGCGTGCGGCCGCATAGCAATACATGGAGCTGCATGCTCCGCTCCGGAGTGCCGGTGCCAGAGCTTGTTTTTAACCTGCGAGACTCGGCCGTATCTTGCTGTGTGTGACTCCAGCCTTAGGGTCATTGTCTTGTTGGAAGGTGAACCTTTGGCCAATTCTGAGGTCCAGAGTAGTGTTGAGCGATACTTTCCGATATCGGAAAGTATCGGTATCGGAAAGTATCGGCCGATACCGTCAAAATATCGGATCTAATCCGATACCGATACCCGATCCCAATGCAAGTCAATGGGACGAAAATATCGGAATTAAAATAAATCCTTTATAAACTTGTAGGTTCATTCTACATGAAGGAAAACAACTAAGAATAATGTAGGATGTATTGGGGGACATGGCGGAGACATTAAAGGCACAGAGGTTTAGCCCAATGTAATAGAATAGCAGGTTTTTGGTTTTTTTTATGACGTTCGGCGGTAGAAAGATTTTGACTATGTTAATTTTTTTTTATTTTGTCAGATATTGATGTTTCACTACTTCCACGCCCTTCACCTTCTTTTTTACTTCTCCCACACTTTCTTCTTCATTATCCTCATCATCAGCTTCTTTGACATCAACTTCTTCACCTTATTCATCTTCTTCTTCATCTTCTACCTATTATTTTTTTTCTTACATTGTTCATATTCTTTTTATTTTACTATTATCTTCATCATATTCTACTTCTTCATCATATTCTTATTTGTGACAGGCATTCCCGTAGTTGTTATCTATAAAAGTTTGAAGATTACACCTTCCGTTCTGCCTGTCACAAAAGAGTTACATTTGTCCGCGTTCAGTTTGGCCTGCAGCATCAGGCTTTATCCAGGGGCACCACGAGGAGGAACGGACTCACCCCCATACACTGCTTAGTCTTCTTCTGCTTATAATTTAGATAATATTTTTTGCTCTGATATTTAGTGTTATGCTTAATGTTCTTCTGCTCTTTGTTCTGCAGCCTCTTGTTCTTCTGCTTCTCGGTCTTCCAGGTCGTCATCGTCTCCAGGGTCGTCGTCTCCGGGGTCGTCGTCATCGGGGTGGTCTTCAGGGTCGTCGTCTCCGGGGTCGTCGTCATCGGGGTGGTCTTCGGGGTCATCGTCTCCAGGGTCGTCGTCATCACGGTGGTTGTCGTCTCTGGTGTCGTCGTCATCTTAGGGGTGGTCTTCCGGGTCATCGTGTTTAGTCTCTTGAACTTGGAAATGTAGCAGAAGGTACAAGAAGGCTGAGAAAATGCCGAGAACCAGCTGATGGAACTGGAACTCGGATGGCTACCCGAAGGTCCAAGAGCCAATGGAACTACCGAGGACCAGCTGACGTTACTGGAACCCGGTTACTAAGCAGGAGGTACCCGTGCCTGAAAGCACTACCAAGGACCGCCTGACGTTGGTGGAACTCGGATACCCAGAGGGAGGCACCTAAGCCAAAGGCTCTGCCCGGAACCAGCTGACGGTACTGGAACCAGGATGGGGAGCAGAAGGTACAAGAGCAAGTGTCTGCGTGGCTTTTGCAGGACACGATGCCGGCTGCACAGCAGGGAAACAGCTGGCGGTGCTGAACCCCACTGACACATTGGCTGGTGTTTTTCTCTGTGCAGCTAGCAGTACCGGGCCCCAACTGGCGGTGTTAGAGCCCGGGGTCAGCAGGAGGAGGAGATGGAGCAGAGTGTAGGCCGAAGCCTGCACTGGCGGCAGCTTTGGGTCTGTTGTGCCTGCGTGGCTGTTGCAGGACACGTTGCCGGCTGCACAGCAGGGGAACAGCTGGCGGTGCTGAACCCCACTGACACATTGGCTGGTGTTTGGCTCTGTGCAGCTAGCAGTACCGGGCCCCAACTGGCGGTGTTGGAGCCCGGGCTCTGCAGGGGGAGCAGAGTGTAGGCCGAAGCCTACTTGAACCAATTTCAAAGGTAACCTTTAACCCCCCCTCAGGGGTTACAAAGTAGAAGAGCCACAGCTTATGCAGCAGTAGTGCTGCACAAGTCAAAGGTTGCTCTTTTAATTTTGCTCCTTGCACACGCTGAATGAAACACGTATAACATTTAGCCCTTTATACAGTCAAACTGTGTTGGAGGCGCGAGTTCCCTTTGTAATGAGACGCAGCACAGATGTCAAGAATCCCACCTTGGTGCTGGGTGCAGCCTCCTGAGCGTTGTTATTTGCTGTACAGAAGTCTGCGCTGTCGTGTTATCCCCTGGCCTAGCGCTGTTAGCGCTGCCCATCTTCTGACCTCATTTAATGTCGGCCGCTGCGGTTCGCGATGACCATGAATCCCAGCCCCGCGGTGTCTTAACATTGTTAAAACACTGCGGGGCTGTGATTCATGGCCTGGCGCAGCACATATGTTCGCCTCTCGCACTCGGGTCCTTACACCCGCTGCAGACTGTGCGGCGTCAGCTGATCCCTTATCGCATGCCACGGCCATGAAGCCGCACAGTCTGAAGAAGGGGGAAGGAGATGAGGGACAGGCGAACTGATGCACTGCTCATGCCCATCAATCACACCCTCGCAGTCCCAAGAAATAAGACACCGAGGGGCGTTGTGTGGGTCAGGGCGGCCGCAGAGGTGCAGGCAGCCAAACAATGATGCCAGAAGACGGGCAGCGCTACCAAGGGGGTTGCAGCGTGTCATTACAAAGGAAAGTCACACCCCCGGGACGGTTAAATGGTCACACAGAGGACACATTTCAGACGTGTTTTCAGTTCCACATGTGCGAGGAGAATACGTTTATGAGCCACCTTGCACACATGCAGCATTACCGCTGTACAAGGTGGCCTTAAAAACGTACAAACGCCTGGGGGAGGGGGGACAGGTTCCCTTCAATTTCAGTTCTTGTGTCTGCGTGGCTTTTGCAGGACACGATGCCGGCTGCACAGCAGGGGAACAGCTGGCGGTGCTGAACCCCACTGACACATTGGCTGGTGTTTTTCTCTGTGCAGCTAGCAGTATCGGGCCCCAACTGGTGGTGTTAGAGCCCGGGGTCAGCAGGAGGAGGAGATGGAGCAGAGTGTAGGCCGAAGCCTGCACTGGCGGCAGCTTTGGGTCTGTTGTGCCTGCGTGGCTGTTGCAGGACACGTTGCCGGCTGCACAGCAGGGGAACAGCTGGCGGTGCTGAACCCCACTGACACATTGGCTGGTGTTTGGCTCTGTGCAGCTAGCAGTACCGGGCCCCAACTGGCGGTGTTGGAGCCTGGGCTCTGCAGGGGGAGCAGAGTGTAGGCCGAAGCCTACTTGAACCAATTTCAAAGGTAACCTTTAACCCCCCCTCAGGGGTTACAAAGTAGAAGAGCCACAGCTTATGCAGCAGTAGTGCTGCACAAGTCAAAGGTTGCTCTTTTAATTTTGCTCCTTGCACACGCTGAATGAAACACGTATAACATTTAGCCCTTTATACAGTCAAACTGTGTTGGAGGCGCGAGTTCCCTTTGTAATGAGACGCAGCACAGATGTCAAGAATCCCACCTTGGTGCTGGGTGCAGCCTCCTGAGCGTTGTTATTTGCTGTACAGAAGTCTGCGCTGTCGTGTTATCCCCTGGCCTAGCGCTGTTAGCGCTGCCCATCTTCTGACCTCATTTAATGTCGGCCGCTGCGGTTCGCGATGACCATGAATCCCAGCCCCGTGGTGTCTTAACATTGTTAAAACACTGCGGGGCTGTGATTCATGGCCTGGCGCAGCACATATGTTCGCCTCTCGCACTCGGGTCCTTACACCCGCTGCAGACTGTGCGGCGTCAGCTGATCCCTTATCGCATGCCACGGCCATGAAGCCGCACAGTCTGAAGAAGGCGGAAGGAGATGAGGGACAGGCGAACTGATGCACTGCTCATGCCCATCAATCACACCCTCGCAGTCCCAAGAAATAAGACACCGAGGGGCGTTGTGTGGGTCAGGGCGGCCGCAGAGGCGCAGGCAGCCAAACAATGATGCTAGAAGACGGGCAGCGCTACCAAGGGGGTTGCAGCGTGTCATTACAAAGGAAAGTCACACCCCCGGGACGGTTAAATGGTCACACAGAGGACACATTTCAGACGTGTTTTCAGTTCCACATGTGCGAGGAGAATACGTTTATGAGCCACCTTGCACACATGCAGCATTACCGCTGTACAAGGTGGCCTTAAAAACGTACAAACGCCTGGGGGAGGGGGGACAGGTTCCTTTCAATTTCAGTTCTTGTGTCTGCGTGGCTTTTGCAGGACACGATGCCGGCTGCACAGCAGGGGAACAGCTGGCGGTGCTGAACCCCACTGACACATTGGCTGGTGTTTTTCTCTGTGCAGCTAGCAGTACCGGGCCCCAACTGGCGGTGTTAGAGCCCGGGGTCAGCAGGAGGAGGAGATGGAGCAGAGTGTAGGCCGAAGCCTGCACTGGCGGCAGCTTTGGGTCTGTTGTGCCTGCGTGGCTGTTGCAGGACACGTTGCCGGCTGCACAGCAGGGGAACAGCTGGCGGTGCTGAACCCCACTGACACATTGGCTGGTGTTTGGCTCTGTGCAGCTAGCAGTACCGGGCCCCAACTGGCGGTGTTGGAGCCCGGGCTCTGCAGGGGGAGCAGAGTGTAGGCCGAAGCCTACTTGAACCAATTTCAAAGGTAACCTTTAACCCCCCCTCAGGGGTTACAAAGTAGAAGAGCTACAGCTTATGCAGCAGTAGTGCTGCACAAGTCAAAGGTTGCTCTTTTAATTTTGCTCCTTGCACACGCTGAATGAAACACGTATAACATTTAGCCCTTTATACAGTCAAACTGTGTTGGAGGCGCGAGTTCCCTTTGTAATGAGACGCAGCACAGATGTCAAGAATCCCACCTTGGTGCTGGGTGCAGCCTCCTGAGCGTTGTTATTTGCTGTACAGAAGTCTGCGCTGTCGTGTTATCCCCTGGCCTAGCGCTGTTAGCGCTGCCCATCTTCTGACCTCATTTAATGTCGGCCGCTGCGGTTTGCGATGACCATGAATCCCAGCCCCGCGGTGTCTTAACATTGTTAAAACACTGCGGGGCTGTGATTCATGGCCTGGCGCAGCACATATATTCGCCTCTCGCACTCGGGTCCTTACACCCGCTGCAGACTGTGTGGCGTCAGCTGATCCCTTATCGCATGCCACGGCCATGAAGCCGCACAGTCTGAAGAAGGCGGAAGGAGATGAGGGACAGGCGAACTGATGCACTGCTCATGCCCATCAATCACACCCTCGCAGTCCCAAGAAATAAGACACCGAGGGGCGTTGTGTGGGTCAGGGCGGCCGCAGAGGCGCAGGCAGCCAAACAATGATGCCAGAAGACGGGCAGCGCTACCAAGGGGGTTGCATCGTGTCATTACAAAGGAAAGTCACACCCCCGGGACGGTTAAATGGTCACACAGAGGACACATTTCAGACGTGTTTTCAGTTCCACATGTGCGAGGAGAATACGTTTATGAGCCACCTTGCACACATGCAGCATTACCGCTGTACAAGGTGGCCTTAAAAACGTACAAACGCCTGGGGGAGGGGGGACAGGTTCCCTTCAATTTCAGTTCTTGTGTCTGCGTGGCTTTTGCAGGACACGATGCCGGCTGCACAGCAGGGGAACAGCTGGCGGTGCTGAACCCCACTGACACATTTAATCCCACTGGGGGCAAGAGATCCATGGACATGCGCAGTGCATATCTGAACCTCCACCTCTCACTCATCTCCCTACGGCTTCTTCTGACTGTGCGGTGTCACGGCCGTGGCATGCTATTAGGGACCAGCTGACACCGCACAGTTTGAATAAGCCGTAGGGAGATGAGTGAGAGGTGGAGGTTCAGATATGCACTGCGCATGTCCATGGATCTCTGGCCCCCAGTGGGATTAAATCAGAAGACAGTATGAGGCGGGCTCTCGGCCAGCGCGGCCGCACAGGCGCAGCCAGCCTGACACCAAATGATGTCAGAAGACGGGCAGCGCAAAATGTGTGCATGGCCAAGGGCTAACCTAACAGCGCAGGCTCCGGGACTGATTCAAACAACGCTGAGGAGGCGGCGCACGGCGCCAAGGGGGTAAGAATGACGGCTGTGCTGCGTCACATCACAAAGGAAAGTTCCACCAACCGGACGGTATCACGGTAGGAGGGGACACTTTTCATAAGTGTTAGGATCAGCATGTGCAAGGAGCACCACGAAAAGAGGCACTTTTTCCCTTTGCATCATTACTGCTGCACAAGGTGGCTCCTTCAGTAACAAACGCCTGGGGGGGGGGGGGACAGGTTCCCTTAAATTTAACTTGTTGTGCCTGCGTGGCGGTCGCAGTACACGTTGCCGGCTGCACAGCAGGGCAACAGCTGGCGGTGCTGAACCCCACTAACACATTGGCGAGGTGTTTTGCTCTGTGCGGACAGCACTTCTGGACGGCAACTAGCGTTGTTGGAGCCCAGGGACAGGAGGGGGAGGTGGAGGAGGTAGGAGGGATTGCCACACACACAGCTGGGGAACAGCTGACGTTACTGAACCCCAATAACAGAGGAGGGACTGTTGACTGTGCGTACTGCACTTCTGGACGGCAACTGGCGGTGTTGGAGCCCAGGGACAGGAGGGGGAGGTGGAGGAGGTAGGAGGGATTGCCACACACACAGCTGGGGAACAGCTGACGTTACTGAACCCCAATAACAGAGGAGGGACTGTTGACTGTGCGTACAGCACTTCTGGACGGCAACTGGCGGTGTTGGAGCCCAGGGACAGGTGGAGGAGGAGGAGGTAGGAGGAGGTAGGAGGGATTGCCACACACACAGCAGGGGAACAGCTGACGTTACTGAACCCCAATAACAGAGGAGGGACTGTTGACTGTGCGTACAGCACTACTGGACGGCAACTAGCGGTGTTGGAGCCCAGGGACAGGAGGGGGAGGTGGAGGAGGTAGGAGGGATTGCCACACACACAGCTGGGGAACAGCTGACGTTACTGAACCCCAATAACAGAGGAGGGACTGTTGACTGTGCGTACAGCACTTCTGGACGGCAACTGGCGGTGTTGGAGCCCAGGGACAGGTGGAGGAGGAGGAGGTAGGAGGAGGTAGGAGGGATTGCCACACACACAGCAGGGGAACAGCTGACGTTACTGAACCCCAATAACAGAGGAGGGACTGTTGACTGTGCGTACAGCACTTCTGGACGGCAACTGGCGGTGTTGGAGCCCAGGGACAGGTGGAGGAGGATGAGGTAGGAGGAGGTAGGAGGGATTGCCACACACACAGCAGGGGAACAGCTGACGTTACTGAACCCCAATAACAGAGGAGGGACTGTTGACTGTGCGTACAGCACTTCTGGACGGCAACTGGCGGTGTTGGAGCCCAGGGACAGGTGGAGGAGGAGGAGGTAGGAGGAGGTAGGAGGGATTGCCACACACACAGCAGGGGAACAGCTGACGTTACTGAACCCCAATAACAGAGGAGGGACTATTGACTGTGCGTACAGCACTTCTGGACGGCAACTGGTGGTGTTGGAGCCCAGGGACAGGTGGAGGAGGAGGAGGTAGGAGGAGGTAGGAGGGATTGCCACACACACAGCAGGGGAACAGCTGACGTTACTGAACCCCAATAACAGAGGAGGGACTGTTGACTATGCGTACAGCACTTCTGGACGGCAACTGGCGGTGTTGGAGCCCAGGGACAGGTGGAGGAGGAGGAGGTAGGAGGAGGTAGGAGGGATTGCCACACACACAGCTGGGGAACAGCTGACGTTACTGAACCCCAATAACAGATGAGGGACTGTTGACTGTGCGTACAGCACTTCTGGACGGCAACTGGCGGTGTTGGAGCCCAGGGACAGGTGGAGGAGGAGGAGGTAGGAGGAGGTAGGAGGGATTGCCACACACACAGCAGGGGAACAGCTGACGTTACTGAACCCCAATAACAGAGGAGGGACTGTTGACTGTGCGTACAGCACTTCTGGACGGCAACTGGCGGTGTTGGAGCCCAGGGACAGGTGGAGGAGGAGGAGGTAGGAGGAGGTAGGAGGGATTGCCACACACACAGCAGGGGAACAGCTGACGTTACTGAACCCCAATAACAGAGGAGGGACTGTTGACTGTGCGTACAGCACTTCTGGACAGCAACTGGCGGTGTTGGAGCCCAGGGACAGGTGGAGGAGGAGGAGGTAGGAGGAGGTAGGAGGGATTGCCACACACACAGCAGGGGAACAGCTGACGTTACTGAACCCCAATAACAGAGGAGGGACTGTTGACTGTGCGTACAGCACTTCTGGACGGCAACTGGCGGTGTTGGAGCCCAGGGACAGGTGGAGGAGGAGGAGGTAGGAGGAGGTAGGAGGGATTGCCACACACACAGCAGGGGAACAGCTGACGTTACTGAACCCCAATAACAGAGGAGGGACTGTTGACTGTGCGTACAGCACTTCTGGACGGCAACTGGCGGTGTTGGAGCCCAGGGACAGGTGGAGGAGGAGGAGGTAGGAGGAGGTAGGAGGGATTGCCACACACACAGCAGGGGAACAGCTGACGTTACTGAACCCCAATAACAGAGGAGGGACTGTTGACTGTGCGTACAGCACTACTGGACGGCATCTAGCGGTGTTGGAGCCCAGGGACAGGAGGGGGAGGTGGAGGAGGTAGGAGGGATTGCCACACACACAGCTGGGGAACAGCTGACGTTACTGAACCCCAATAACAGAGGAGCGACTGTTGGGACTGTGCGGACAGCACTTCTGGACGGCAACTGGCGGTGTTGGAGCCCAGGGACAGGTGAAAAAGCAGAGGAACACAATGTAGGCCGAAGCCTGAGAAAGTCGAAAGGGAACCTTTAACCCCCCCCAAGGCGTTTGTAGCTGAAAGAGCCAGCTTGTGCAGCACAAAAGATGCAAAAGGAAAAGGTGGCTCTTTTCATCACGCTCCTTGCAAACACAGAACTAAACACTTATAAACTGTGTCCCCTGAAACCGTGAAACCGTCCCGGAGGTGGGACTTTCCTTCGTAATATGACGCAGCACAGCCGTCATTCCTACCCCCCCCTGGCGCCGCGCCCCGGCTCCTCAGCGTTGTTTGATTCCGTCCCGGAGCCTGCACTGTTAAGTTATCCCTTGGCCAGGCACACTTAGCGCTGCCCATCTTCTGACATCATTTGGTGTCAGGCTGGCTGCGCCTGTGCGGCCGCGCTGGACGAGAGCCCGCCTCGCAGTGTCTTCTGATTTTATCCCACTGGGGGCCTGGGATCCATGGCCATGCGCAGTGCATATCCTCGCCTCTCACTCCCCTCCCTACGGCTTCTTAAGACTGTGCGGTGTCACGACCGTGGCATGCTATTAGGGACCAGCTGACACCGAACAGTCTGAAGAAGCCATAGGGAGATGAGTGAGAGGTGGAGGTTCAGATATGCAATGCGCATGTCCATGGATCCCAGGCCCCCAGTGGGATTAAATCAGAAGACACTGCGAGGCGGGCTCTCGGCCAGCGCGGCCGCACAGGCGCAGCCATCCTGACACCAAATGATGCCAGAAGACGGGCAGCGCTAAGTGTGCCTGGCCACGGGATAACATAACAGCGCAGGCTCCGGGACGGAATCAAACAACGCTGAGGAGCCGGGGCGCAGCGCCGGGGGGGTAGGAATGACGGCTGTGCTGCGTCATATTACGAAGGAAAGTCCCACCTCCGGGACGGTTTTACGGTATCAGTGGACACATTTTATAAGTGTTAAGTTCTGCGTGTGCAAGGAGCTAAACCAAAATAGCTACCTTTTCCTTGTGCAGCATTACTGCTGCACAAGGTGGCTCTTTCAGTAACAAACGCCTTGGGGGGGGGGGGGGACAGATTCCCTTACATTTCAGTTGTTGTGTCAGCGTGGCGGTCGCATGACACATTGCCGGCTACACAGCTGGGGATCAGCTGACGTTACTGAAACCCAATAACACTGGGTCGTATGTTTTGACTGTGCAGACGGCACTTCTGAGCCTCAACTGGCGGTGTTGGAGCCCAGGAATTTAAGTTCAGGTGGTAGAAAGATGAACACAACAGGAGACCTGGATAACGTATACAGTGACCTAATTATTTAATCAGGAGGAGGAGTGGCAAATTCCTGCAAGATCCAGGCCTTGTTCATTTTCAGGAAAGTAAGCCGGTCAACGTTATCGGAGGATAGTCGCATGCGACGGTCAGTTAGTACACCACCTGCAGCACTAAAGACACGTTCCGATAATACACTGGCCGCAGGGCAAGACAGCACCTCCAATGCATACTGGCTTAGCTCTGGCCATGTATCCAGCTTTGAGACCCAAAACTTGAAAGGGGAAGAGCCGTCTGGGAGTACAGCAAGAGGGCAAGACATGTAGTCTGTCACCATCTGACGGAACCGTTGCCTCCTGCTGACTGGAGCCGTCTGTGATGGTGTAGACTTTTGTGGCGGGCACAGAAAACTGTGCCACAGTTGGGCCATACTGGTCTTGCCTTGGGCAGAGGCACTGCTTCTGCTCCCTCTTTGTGCAGAGCCTCCACCACTGCCTGGACGCACTGAGCTGCTTTGGAATGCACTAGCAGCACTTCTCTCAGTTGGAATGGAGAAGATGATGGAATTGACCAGTGTGTCTTGGTACTCCCGCATTTTTCGCTCCCGGTTCAACGGTGTGATGAGGCTTTCTACGTTGTCCCGGTAGCGAGGATCGAGGAGGGTGAACACCCAATAATCAGACATGTTGAGAATGTGGGCGATGCGGCGGTCGTTTCTCAGGCACTGCAGCATGTAATCCACCATGTGCTGCAGACTGCCAACTGCCCAAGAAACGCTGTCCCCTGCTGGAGGCGTGGTCTCTGCCCGCTCGTCATCACCCCACCCTCGCTGTACACACTGAGTACTGGACAATTCGGTAACTCCCTCCTCTGGACGGATGTCTTCCTCCTCCATTGACTCCTCCTCATCCTCCTCACAAACTGTCCCCTGCCTACGCGTTTGTGAGGAACCACGTGGCGCTGACTGTCCAGAAGATGATGGAAATGGTGAATCCTCATCCTCCACCTCTTCCACAACATCATCCCTTAGCGCTTGCAGTGATTTTTCAAGCAGGCAGATAAGGGGGACAGTCATGCTGACTAGTGCATCATCTGCACTCGCCATCCGCGTGGAATAATCAAAGGGACGCAAAACCTGGCAGACGTCATTCATAGTGGCCCACTCTGTGGTTGTGAAGTCTGTACGGCGCTGACTGCGACTTCTTTGCGCCTGAAGCAGCTGGTACTCCATTACAGCTTGCTGCTGCTCACACAACCGCTCCAACATATGTAACGTGGAATTCCACCTGGTAGGTAGGTCACATATGATGCGATGTTCCGGCAGGCGGTGTCGGCGCTGCAGAGCCGCAATGCGCGCTTTTGCCGTGCTGGAACGCCGCAAGTGAGCACACTCTAGGCGGACCTTGTGCAGCAGTGCATCAAGATCCGGATAGTCCCTCAAAAAGCTCTGCACGACCAAATTGAGCACATGTGCCAGACATGGGATGTGAGTGAGGTTGCCGAGGCCCAGAGCTGCCACCAGATTTCGGCCATTATCACACACTACCATGCCTGGCTGGAGATTCGCTGGCACAAACCACACATCGCTCTCCTGCTTGATGGCATTCCAGAGCTCCTGCGCTGTGTGGCTACGATTCCCCAAAAAAATTAATTTCAAGACGGCCTGTTGACGTTTGGCCACGGCTGTGCTCATGTCGGTCGTAACAGGTACACGTTCATCACGGGTCCATGTGGAGGTGGACTGTGACGGCTCCTGCAGCGATGATTCTGCGGAACTGGTGTAAGAGGAGGAGTCAATGCGTACAGAATGGATTCCTGCAATCCTTGGAGTGGGCAGGACACGTCCTGCGCCACTCGCACGGTCTGTACCCGGCTCAACGACATTAACCCAATGGGCAGTGAGGGAAAGGTATTGCCCCTGTCCATGTTGACTGGTCCACGCATCGGTGGTGAGGTGGACCTTGCTACTGACGGCGTTCAGTAGCACGTGTTTTATGTGTCCCTCCACATGCTTGTGCAGGGCAGGGACGGCTTGCCCGCTGAAGTAAAAGCGGCTGGGCACATTGTACTGTGGGACTGCCAATGACATCAAGTCACGGAAGCTGTCAGTCTCCACCAGCCTGAATGACAGCATTTCCAGTGAAAGAAGTTTGGCAATGCCTGCAGTCAGAGCCTGTGCTCGTGGGTGGTTTGACGAGAAAGGCCGCCTTTTCTCCCATGCCTGTACTACCGATGGCTGTAGACTGGGCTGGGAGTGTGTGGATGACTGGGAAAGTGGTGCTGCGGGTGGAATTACAGCGGGTCTCTGGACAACAGGGCCAGAGGTTCTTCCACGGCGATCCTGGGAGGAAGCCGAACCAGCTGCGTGTGAGCTAGAGGAAGAGGCAACACGAGCTGAAGAGGTGGTAGCTGCCGCTGTTGGTTGGCCTAGCTCTTCAGTGTGTTTTTCTAACTCCGCCGGGTGCCTGTTGCGCACATGTTTCCACATGTTGGAGGTATTGAGGTTGCTGACATTTCGACCTCTTTTGACTTTTTGATGACACACCTTGCATCTGACATAGCAAATGTCATCTGCAACTGTGTCAAAAAAGGACCAGGCACTGCAAGTCTTGGGAGCGCCCTTTTTGGCTTTTGGAAGAGACATGCTCCTAACGGGTGCCAAAGCGGAGGCTGCAGGATCCGCAGTCTTCCCCCTCCCTCTCCCTCTTTGGGCCGTACGGGGAATCTCTTCCTCAGAGCTGCTCCCACCACCTTCCTGTCCCTCACGCCAAGATGGGTCAAGGACCTCATCATCTACACTACCCTCTGCCCCCAACTGCTCCTCCTGGGTAGTCTCAGCAGCAGAGCACGCACCAGTAAGTGGCACCTGAGTGTCATCATCAGCTGATGCGGCCTGCGATGTGGTGACCGGAGCCACTGGCCCACCCGCCTCTTCAGAGGAAGAGAGAAAAAGCTGTTGGGCATCACTGCACCCTGCCTCTTCTTCCATTTCTCCAATGCTGCTTGGCTGGCCCCCTGTTTCCAAGCCAAGAGATTCAGAGAACAGAAGTAGAGACGGCTCCTGTCCTGGGCTCTCTGTCTGCCTGGGCAATTTGGCAGGTGGTGAAGAGACAGATGGCTGCTCTCCAGTGCTCTGTGTCTGAGAGGATGTGGCACTAATTGAAGTTGATGCATTAGCTGCCATCCATCCGACAACGGCTTCAATTTGGTCTTCACGCAGCAGCGGTGTACGGCGCTCTGACACAAAGCTGCGCATGAACGACTGTTGCCTGGTGAATGTGGGTGCTGATGAGTCACCGGTGCCCGCAGCAGGCACAGAATCCCCACGTCCCCTCCCTGCTCCGCGCCCACGCCCACGTGCCTTACTCACTGCCTTCTTCATCTTGGTTGACTGATAAAGATAAGCAGAAAAGTACTAACGGCTTTGTGTGCTTATTCCTGAGCAACTCCTCCTAACAGGTATAAGAAACACTAATTTTCTAAAGTGTGGACTAGACTTTAATATGAGCTAATGTGGCCTACACAAATGTAAAGTGGTGTAACTGGTGTGTTTGGTGAACTTTATTATTTATTTATTTTTTGGGGGCTGAACTGACAACGGATAGAGCTGCAGTCACACGGAGACCGTGCAGACAGACGTAAACGGCGCTGCAAGGCCCAAAAACCCTCCTCTACGTTATCCTATGTAGTGTTTTTCCACAAGTTAGCTGGAGACGGGTGGAAAGACACTAATAGGAATTTTTTGAAAAAATGTGCAGCAGCCTGCACTACTTTAAACAAAATGAAAATTGATTTGGCGGTATGACGCAGTGAACAACCCTGAGCTGGAGACAACCAGGCTACGGCTGCTCACAGACTACAGGGCGAGCTGCAGTCACACGGAGACCGTGCAGACAGCCGTAAACGGCGCTGCAAGGCCCAAAAACCCTCCTCTACGTTATCCTATGTAGTGTTTTTCCACAAATTAGCTGGAGACGGGTGGAAAGACACTAATAGGATTTTTTTGAATAAATTAGCAGCAGACTACACTACTTGAAAAAAAAAATAAATAAAAAACAGTATGAGGCAATGAACCACCCTCCCTGAACTGAATACAACCAGCTATGGATGGCCTATGTGGCTGCACTCAGACTAGAGAGTGGGCTGCACTCACACACACACACACACAGACCTTGCAGATCGCTGTGAAAACAGCGCTACAAGGCAAAAGCAAGGTGAATAGTAGGTGAACACAGCGGTTGCTAAATTAGCCTTTGGAAAGCACAAAGAAGCAAATCGCTATCTCTAAACTGGCCCTCAGTCAGCAAACAGCGTCCTGTCACTAACTGAATTCACAGCAGAGTGATCGCAAAATGGCGCCAGCGACTTTTAAACTGCATCATGACATCATTTCAGCAGCCAATCACAGCCTTGCCAGTAGTTTCATGCCCTCCATGCTAAACAGGATGTGCCCACACTTGGAATCATTCTCATTGGCTGAATTTCTGCATTTTGAATCTTGGAACTTCCGATTCCGGTATCCGATACGCGGCAAGTATCGGAATCCCGGTATCGGAATTCCGATACCGCAAGTATCGGCCGATACCCGATACTTGCGGTATCGGAATGCTCAACACTAGTCCAGAGCACTCTGGAAAAGGTTTTCATCCAGGATATCTCTGTACTTGTAAGTGATGAAGAAAGGCAGGTAAAAACGCCTAAAAATCCAAGCAGGTGTTTTGTAGACACAAGATAGTAGCAAATATCATGTCAATGATTGTAATATGTAATATACATCCCATACAATAATAAACATTTAGATAACCACTCAGAGTAAAGACATGCCCTGATGGATTAGGCAAAATATAGATTAGTCAATACAATCACAAAAGCGACTGAGTAAAACAGAGGGTGCACTTATCGTGTATGGGGTACGCCCCGATGCGTTTCCCCGCTGTTATGGTTCATCAGGAGGCCAAGAGGATGATAAAGATGTTAGCTGATGCCTGATGTCATGATGAATGGTTGACAACAGTGATGACCACGCCCCATGACGAAGCTATATGACGAAACGTTCGTTGGGGACTGGGACCAACGCCGGGATGGGACATCAATTATGGGTAAACACCTATAAACAGGCAGTCATGCATACTATATTATTCATAGCAATGCACTCTAATTGGGAGTATATTTACCATATTTAAAGTCAAATGCACGCAACCTATGTCCAATTGGTAGAGCTATGTATATTGATTTATGAGGTATTGCATGTTTGCCTTATGCAATTTGTTGCTTGCAATGCTATTGTATATACCTTACTTTGCCCTATCCTGACCTTGGTCCCCTGTTGTTTTACCTGGGATCACACTGTTATAAGACATATCTTACATTGAGATTCTGGGGTATAGAGTTACGAGCCTCTATAAGACGACTCAGCTCATTCCATAGGTTTTCTATGGGATTCAGGTCTGGAGAAAGTGCAGGCCCCGCCATTTCAAGTATCCTGGTCTCCAGCAACCATTCCTCAATGATGCAACCTCAATGAGCTGGTGCATTGTCATCCATGAAGATGAAACTAGGATTTGTGATCATGCAGTGGCACAATGACTGGATTAATGCTATTAGTTAAGCAGTAGGGGCTTGTCATTGTATTGACTAGGCACACCTGCCCACACTGTAACACCACCACCACAGGCTAAACTGGTGACAACAGTGGCTTATGCATAGTGCTCTCCTTGATGTCTTCAACATCATTGGTGGCCATCATTTCTGCTCAGAGTGATTCGACTTTCTTCAGTGAACAGCACAGAGGCCCACTGGTTCATCGTCTAGCGTAGATGTTCCCTGACCCATGCAAGATAATGACGCCTGTGCCTGGTGATTTGGTCAGTTATCCTTGCAGGTCATCTAACACGCAGACCATGCTGATGTAAACAGGTTTGAATGGTTTGACGTGACACTTGGTTGCCTCTCGCCTCACTTAAATATGCCTGGAGTTGTGTGGCATCATCCGGTTCCAAAGGGCATTGATCCCAATGAAGCGGTAATCAGTGTGGGATGTGGCCAAAGGACATCCACTTCTGTGCTGTATATTGGGGGCTCACACTGTATATAGGGAGCTATGGTAGGGATCACACTGTATGTAGGGTTCTATATGGGGACTCACTGTATATAGGAGGCTAACACTCTATATAAGAGCTATGTGGGGTCCACCCTGTATTTAGGGAAGTATGTTGGGGATCATAGTATATATAGGGGGCCATGTGAGAGTTCATCCTGTATATAGAGAGGCTATATGGGGGATTACTGTATATAGGAGGCTATGTGGTGGCTCACACTCTATATAGGAGCTATGTGGGGATTTACACTATTTAGGGAGCTATGTAGGGGCTTATACTGTATATAGGTGGCCATGTGAGGGTTAATTCTGTATATAGAGAGGCTATATGGGGGCTCATACTGTATATAGGAAGCTATGTAAGGGTTCTCACTGTATATATGGAGCTATGTTGGGGTTCATACTGCATGAAGGGGGCTATGTGAGGGCTCATCCTGTATATAGAGAGGCAATGTGGGGTTCATCCTATATACACTGCTCAAAAAAATAAAGGGAACACTTAAGCAACAGAATATAACTCCAAGTAAATCCAACTTCTGTGAAACAAACTGTCCACTTAGGAAGCAACACTGTTTGACAATCAATTTCACATGCTGTTGTGCAAATGGAATAGACAATGGATGGAAATTATTGGCAATTATCAAGACCCACTCAATAAAGAGTGGTTCTGCAGGTGGGGACCACAGACCACATCTCAGTACCAATGCTTTCTGGCTGATATTTTGGTCACTTTTGAATGTTGGTTGTGCTTTCACACTCATGGTAGCATGAGACGGACTCTACAACCCACACAAGTGGCTCAGGTAGTGCAGCTCATCCAGGATGGCACATCAATGTGAGCTGTGGCAAGAAGGTTTGCTGTGTCTGTCAGCGTATTGTTCAGAGGCTGGAGGCGCTACCAGGAGACAGGCCAGTACACCAGGAGATGTGGAGGGGGCTGTAGGAGGGTAACAACCCAGCAGCAGGACCACTACCTCAGCCTTTGTGCAAGGAGGAACAGAAGGAGCACTGCCAGAGCACTGCAAAATAACCTCCAGCAGGCCACAAATGTGCATGTGTCTGCACAAATGATTAGAAAGCGACTCCATAAGGATGGTCTGAGTGCTCACAGCCCAACACTGTGCAGGATGCTTGGCATTTGCCACAGAACACCAGGAATGGTAAATTCGCCACTGGCGCCCTGTGCTCTTCACAGATGAAAGCAGGTTCACACTGAACACATGTGACAGAACAGACGTGACAGAGTCTGGAGATGCCGTGGAGAGTGATCTGCTGCCTGCAACTTCCTTCAGCATGACCGGTTTGGCAGTGTGTCAGTAATGGTGTGTGGTGGCATTTCTTTGGAGGGACGCACAGCCCTCCATGTGCTCACCAGAGGTAACCTGACTGCCATTAGGTACCGAGATGAGATTCTCAGACACCTTGTGAGACCATATGCTGGTGCGGTTGGCCCTGGGTTCCTCCTAATGTAGGACAATGCCAGACCTCATGTGGCTGGAGTGTCAGCAGTTCCTGCAAGATGAAGACATTGAAGCTAGAGACTGGCCCGTCCGTTCCCCAGACCTGAATCCGATTGATCACATCTGGGACATCATGTCTCGCACCATCCTCCAACGTCACGTTGCAACACAGACTGTCCAGGAGTTGGCAGATGCTTTAGTCCAGGTCTGGGAGGAGATCCCTCAGGAGACCATCCACCGCCTGATCAGGAGCATGCCTAGGCATTGTAGGGAGGCACGTTGAGGCCTCACACACTACTGAGCATCATTTCCTTGTCTTGAGGCATTTCCACTGAAGTTGGATCAGCCTGTAACTTCATTTTCCACTTTGATTTTGAGCATCATTCCAAATCCAGTACTCCGTGGGATATTAATTGTGATTTACGTTGATCATTTTTAGGTTTTATTGTTCTCAACACATTCCACTATGTAATGAGTAAAGATTTTCAACTGGAATATTTAATTCAGTGATATCTAGGATGTGGGATTTAAGTGTTCCCTTTATTTTTTTGATAACTCACCAAAAAACAACAATACCACATATATTTTTCATGTATTTTAATATTTCTAATAAAGAAGTCGTATATTTTATTAATGGACTGGTACATCATTTTTCCCTATTTAGTTCTTCCTTTATTTTTTTGAGCAGTGTACAAAGAGGCTATTTTGGGGCTCAAACTGTATAGAAGTGGCTATGTGGTGACTCATACTGTAAATAGGAGGCTATGTGAGGGTTCATACTTTATATAGGAAGCTATCTTAGAACTCATCTATATATATAATTGTCTAAGGGTTTTTCCGTCTGTCTGTCTGTCTGTCTTTCTGTCTGTCTGTCTGTCTGTCTTTCTGTCTGTCTGTCTGTCTGTCCTGGAAATCCCGCATCTCTGATTGGTCGAGGCTGCCAGGCCTCGACCAATCAGCGACGGGCACAGCATGGCGACGATGAAGTCATAATGGAAATCCCGCGTCTCTGATTGGTCGAGGCCGCCAGGCCTCGACCACTCAGCGACCGGCACAGTATCAACGTAGGTCATAATGGTTGCCATGGCGACGATGATGTCCTAAAGGTTGCCTCGACCAATCAGCGACGAGCACAGTCTGCCGCGAATTCTGGAATCATCATTATCCATATACTACGGAGACATGCATATTCTAGAATACCCGATGCGTTAGAATCGGGCCACAATCTAGTACTGTATATAGGGAAACTATGTGACTGCTCATGCTGTATATAGAGGGGCTGTGTGTGGGCTCATCCTGTATATAATGAACTATGTGGGTGCTCACACTGTATAAGAGGCTATGTGAGGCTCACACTGTATATAGGAAGCTATGGTGGTGCTCACACTGTATATAGAAGGTTATGTGGAGGCTCACACTGTATATAGGGAGCTATGTGGGGGTTCAGTGTATGTTGGGAGGCGACGTGAGGGCTCACACTGTATAAAGTAGCTATATGGGGGCTCATACTCTATATAGGAGGCTATGCAGGGCTCACACTGTATATAAGCAGCGTGGTCATACTGTATATGGGGGCCATGTGGGGCTCATACTGTATAAAGGGAGCTATGTACTAGTTCATACTGTATATATGGGGCTATCTGAGGTCTCATGCTTTATATAGAGAGACCATGTGCTGGCTAATCCTGTATATAGAGAGGCTATGTTGGAGCCAAAACTCTCTAAAGGTGGCTATGTGGGGCTCATACTGGATCTAGGAGTCTGTGAATGATGGGGAATTTAATGACAGCTTACAATCCTTCTGGAAACGTGTAGCTGTAACAGGACACCTGACTTAGGCATCTATGTACGAGTTCATACTGTGTAAAGGGGGCTCTTGCTATATGTGGAGTGCTGTGTGGAGTCTCATCCTGTACACAGAGAGCTATATGGAGGTTCATACTGTATATAGGTGGCTATGTGAGGGCTCATACATTATGTAGGGGGGCTATGTGAGTGTTCATACTGTATATAGGCGAGCTATGTGATGGAACATACTGTATCTAGGTAGGCTATGTGATTTCTCATACTGTATCTAGGGAGGCTTTGTGAGAGCTCATGCTGTATATAGGGGACTATGTAAGGGCTCATAATGTATATAGGGAACTATGTGAGGGCTCATACTGTATTTAGGGAGCTATGTGGGGACTCATACTGTATCTAGAGAGGCTATCTGAGGGCTCATACTGTATATAGGGGACTATGTAAGGGTTCATAATGTATAAAGGGAGCTATGTGAGGACTCATACTCTATTTATGGAGCTATGTGGTGGCTCATACTGTATATAGGGAAGCTATGTGAAGGTTCAGACTGTATATAATGAGCTATGTAAGGGATCATTCTTTATATGTTGGACTATGTGAGGGCTCATACTGTATATAGCAGGCTATGTGAGTGCTAATAATGTATATAGGCAGCTGTGTGAAGGCTCATACTGTATTTAGGGAGCAATGTGGTGGCTCATACTGTATATAGGGAAGCTATATGAAGGCTCATAGTGTATATAGTAGGCTATGTGAGGGCTCATAATGTATATAGGGAGCTATCTGAGGGCTCATACTGTTTCTAGGGAGTATGTGGGGCTCATAGGGTATATTGGGAAGCTATGTGACGACTCATACTGTATATAGGAGGCTATGCGAGGGCTCATAATGTGTATAGGCAGCTGTCTGAGGGCTCATACTGTATATAGGTAGCTATGTAGGGGCTCATACTGTATATAGGGGACTATGTAAGAGTTCATATTGTATATAGGAGGCTATGTGAGGGCTCACACTGTATACAGGAGGTGATGTGCTATGTGAGGGTTCTTACTGTATGTAGAAAGCTATATGAGGGTTCTTACCATATATAAAGGCTATGTGTAAGCTCATACTGTATATAGGGAGCTATGTGGGGACTCATACTGTTTATAGGGGCTATGCTAGTGCCCGTACTGTATATAGGGGGTTATGTGAGGGCTCATACTGTATCTAGGGAGACTATGTGAGGGCTCAGTGTATCTTTGGAGGCTATGTGGGGGCTCATACTGTATATAGGTGGATTTGTGAGAGCTCCTGCTGTACATAGTCTATTAGTTCGGCCTTCACAACAGTCACAGTCTCTCATGTGGTTCCTTGGGAAAATAAATTTCCCACCCCTTCTCTATTATGCATAGCACTTTGTTATGTATAGTGCTGTACATAAGGGGAAAAAATTGCATTGCGTTCCACTATCTCTTTTCTTTTGCATCTACAGATGTGCACCAGAACACCTGTGTGTTAATCACATGACCTATCACATGATCTATAAAAAGGGATCATGTGACATGTCATGTAATATATTGGTTTATGCAGGGCCCATGTCTTCTAAACTGCCTGGGGTCCTGGCTACTCTTAATCTGCCCCTGTATGCCACTGTGTATTATAATGAGATATACTCCCATGTGAAGTGTGTATGTTGCACATATTATGTGTGTTATAAAAGGTTCCTATTTCCCAGAAGGAAGAACGATGAATAAGCATTTTGCTTGCTCATTGGTGCACTTATGAACTCTTGTACTCTATTTGCTGGTCAGGGTTCTGAACCTTAGACAGGAGACTTCCGAGTCCTTTGCAAACATTCTTACTTCATGAAAACCCCACAAAAAAACTTATTTTCTCCACTCCCATCTTGCACCTCTGTGCAAAATAAGGTACATTAAAATACATACATTATTTTAAGTTTACTTACATTACTAGACACAACTGTTACCATCTTGGGAAGCTATGGATGCATATTTTCTAAGTTAAATATGTTGTACATCTGGTAGATTTGACCTTGTGGATTAAATGAGTTGTCCACTACTAGGACAACCTCTTCTTGATCAAAATATTTGGTTCCCATAAAATAATAAAGCTTATATTCACCAGCCGTGCTGGCGACGTTCCCACGGTGTCGGCATTCTCTCTCCCGGAGCTCCCATGCAGTTGTTGTGACACATGACATCAGGGCCCAATCAGTGCTGGTGTCACTGTCCCAGCCTTGGGACAAATCGAAAATGATGAGGAAATCTGGGCTGCAGCTGATCTCTGGCTTCCTCTTCATGCTCAACTTGACAGGAGGCGAGGATAGTGACACCAGAGCTTACTGGGTGCCGGCGTCACATGTCAGAACAACATTACGGGAGCCCCAGGAGACCGAGTGCCGACACCCTGGGAACTTTATTATTTTATGGGGGCCAAGCGATGGGTATGAGAAGAAATTGTCCAAGTAGTGGACAACTTCGTTAAAGTTATACCAATACGCATCACAGGGGAGGACACCGAAAGAAGAGGGCTCCTGTGCAAGTACAGTATATGAGCCATTTTCAGTCCAATAGTTCATCATAATGCACCCATTCATATGTCAGAAGCTGGTTGCTGCTTTGGAGAAGGAACAGGGCCCTCTTTAGTCCATGTGCGGCTGCACAGTTTGAACAAATGCAATGTCCGCTTATGAAGCATGAGTGTATTTAATTCCTTATATCTGCCCAAAATGGACAATACACGATATTGGGCTCTCAATGGTCCAAAAAGGGATGTTCTCCGGCACCAAAGGAAAATAGTTCAAACTTAGCCTTTAATCATTTAGGATTAAAAGAATGGGAGAATGTGCATGTATTAAAAAGTAAAACCCATAATGCTTGCAATTTTTGGGTAGAAAAACCCTTAATCATATCTGACAGCTTGGTGTGGGGTACTGTCTTAAGTAGTAAATATTGTGGGTGACAAAGCAAATGGATCCACATCTGTAAACATCTACTATGTAATTGTCTAAGGGGTACTTCCGTCTGTCTTTCCCGGATATTCATTGGTCGCGGCCTCTGTCTGTCATGGAAATCCAAGTCGCTGATTGGTCGTGGCAAAACGCCCACGACCATTGCCACGACCAATCAGCGACGGGCGCAGTCCGACGGCAACATGGCCGCTCCTTCCTCCCCGCAGTCAGTGCCCCCTCCATACTCCCCTCCAGTCAGCGCTCACACAGGGTTAATGGCAGCGCTAATGGACCGCGTTATGCCGCGGTGTAACGCACTCCATTAACTCTGCTATTAACCCTGTGTGACCAACTTTTTTACTATTGAGGCTGCCTCAATAGTAAAAAAATCTAATGTTAAAAATAATTAAAAAATAAAAAATCATCATATACTCACCTTCCGGCGCCTTTCCCACTCCTCGCAAAGCTTCGGTAACCGCTCCATGCATTGCAATCTCGCGAGATGATGACGTAGCGGTCTCGCGAGACTGCTACGTCATTATCTCGCGAGACCGCAATGCACTCTTCAGACCGGAGCACACGATGAGCGTCGGTAACCGCTTCCTGGATCCAGGGGCCAACGGAAGGTGAGTATATAACTATTTTTTATTTTAATTCTTTTTTTGTGGGCATGGGATATCATGCCCACATTGCTATATACATGGGCTGCGCAATATACAACGTGGGTTGCGCAATATAATACGTGGGCTGCACAATATACAACGTGGGCTGTGCAATATAATACGTGGGCTGTGCAATATAATACGTGGGCTGCGCACTGTACTACATGGGCTGCGCAATGTACTGCGTGGGCTGTGCAATATACAATGTGGGCTGTGCAATATAATACGTGGGCTGTGCTATATACAACGTGGGCTACGCACTGTACTATGTGGGCTGCGCAATGTACTGCGTGGGCTGTGCAATATACTACGTGGGCTGCGCAATGTACTACGTGGGCTGTGCAATATGCTACGTGGGCTGTGCAATATACTACATGGGCTGTGCAATATACTACGTGGGCTGTGCAATATACTACGTGGGCTGTGCAATGCACTTCGTGGGCTGCGCAATATACAACATGGGCTGCGCAATGTACTATGTGGGCTGTGCAATGTACTACGTGGGCTGCGCAATGTACTACGTGGGCTGTGCAATATGCTACGTGGGCTGTGCAATATACTACATGGGCTGGGCAATATACTACGTGGGCTGTGCAATGTACTACGTGGGCTGCGCAATGTACTACGTGGGCTGCGCAATATACAACGTGGGCTGCGCAATGTACTATGTGGGCTGTGCAATGTACTACGTGGGCTGCGCAATGTACTTCGTGGGCTGCGCAATATACAACGGGGGCTGCACAATATACAACGTGGGCTGCGCAATGTACTACGTGGGCTGTGCAATATACTACGTGGGCTGTGCAATATACAGCGTGGTTGTGCAATATACTATGTGGGCTGCGCAATGTACTACGTGGGCTGCGCAATGTACTACGTGGGCTGCGCAATGTACTACGTGGGCTGCACAATATACAACGTGGGCTGCACAATGTACTACGTGGGCTGCGCAATGTACTACGTGGGCTGCGCAATATACAACGTGGGCTGCGCAATATACAAGGTGGGCTGCGCAATGTACTACGTGGGCTGCGCAATGTACTATGTGGGCTGCGCAATGTACTGCGTGGGCTGCGCAATGTACTGCATGGGCTGCGCAATGTACTGCGTGGGCTGCACAATGTAATGCGTGGGCTGCCCAATGTACTGCGTGGGCTGCACAATATACTGCGTGGGCTGCGCAATGTACTGCGCGGGCTGCGCAATGTACTGCATGGGCTGCGCAATATACTACGTGGGCTGTGCTATACACTACGCATACATATTCTAGAATACCCGATGCGTTATAATTGGGCCACCATCTAGTGTGTTCCATAATTGTACATATACTGTATTTTTCAAGCTATAAGACGCATCCGAAAATAGGACACACTCAAGTTTAGACAACAGGAAAGTAAACATTTCAGAGGAATAAAAATTTCATGATAATCTGATATGTAGGAATAGGGTGAGGTAAGACTTGGGACAATTTTCAGGACTTTTGCCTTATACAATTGGCTTAGGTGAGCACATACTCTTGCCTTCATTTGCTCCTTTATTAGGATATCACCCTATGGCCTTTGTGCTCTCTGGTCCTTTACAGTTTTGTCCCAATTTCTTAAATCTAAATGGAAAGAATTCTGTACTCAGCAGCACCACTAACCTCCGATGTGTATGGATCGCCCTCCCCCAGGTTAGGGCAATGGGGTACTCGGCACTGGGTCCTTCAGTACTCTGCGGGGATGTCACGGTAGCCCGACCCGGTCCGTGGCCTTTTGAGGGGCGTCCAATAATGGAAGTAGCTTCTATGATTTTGGGAAAGGTCTTTAAAGGGATAGTTCGTGACACCACCTGTGGTATTCGGTCAGGGCGACCGACGCTGCTTAGGGGTCTGCTGGGGTGATGTGATAGCAGCTAGATGGTATACCTTCCCACAGGTGAAGTGTATCCTCAGGGCTTCCCAGAAGTGTAGATGTGATGGTGGATGATGTAAGGCACAGAGAATAACGAGGACACAAGGTTGCAGTCTCTTTACCTTTACTGAAGACTTCAGCATCCACAGTCCAGGGTACAGACCACAGGGTAGGCAGAGTCCGGCCGGTCCGAAGGCAAATCCAGAGTCCCCTTATCCAGGTAGAAATCAGTAGCCTTCCTACTAGGCCTGTGTGTTGTAGTACCTACCTGCTGAGCTTCTCGGTAAGGTCCTCACAACTCTTGTAGATGTTCTAGAGGTTATTTCTTCCTCTCTGTCCCCAGATGGTGTGGATAGGACAAACCCGTATGACTGATGGCCTGAGGCTTGTTTATAGGGACCCTAGAGACGCCCCGACCCCCACAAGTTGCCACTGTGTCTTCTTAGGTATTAAGGTCGGGCAGCCAACTTGGAATTGACTGTCCTGCCGGTCTCTGAAGTAAAGCGTAGAGACAATTACTCCCTCGGTGTTCTGGCCACTGGCTACGCGCCTCAGAAGGAGGCAGCCTATTTCAGGGCAGAACTCCTCCTGGTGTTTTCTCCTTGTGCTATGACTTCGTTTCTCACCCTCTACAACACAATTCTCTTCGTGTCCGTTCTTAGGATGCTGCTGTACGTGGGGCAGGCGCAGCTCCGTAGCTTTCTGTCTAGCTAGGCCTCTGACAGGATCCCACCCCTGTCAGGGACCCTCTGTCTGCAGCTACGATGTTCCTCCTTTCCCCCTGTCTGCCTGACAGGTGTTGCCTGGGCAAAGCCCAGCCAGCTTCTCTCTGACTTTCTATCCAGCCCACCAGTTTTACCCTTCTGTGAGGAGTGCCCTAGTAGATAGGAGCAAGGCTCCCCCTGGTGGTCTGGAGTGTGAAGTGTGGTGTATGGTTTGTGATACCTGGTAGGAAGATCTCCTTTATTACCATCATATGTAATATCACTCCCCCTGGTGGAGGAATGACATTACTGCAACGACCAGGGCTCTGGGGTGCTGCATGTAAGTGAGCGGTACCAGAGAATCCCTTTACGCAGCATGCTATCCCTTTACTCAGCACCTAATTTTGTCTAGAGTATGACATGGGGTAATAAATCTGCATCCAAATCTGCGTTTAGTTGTGATTGTGTTGCATAGTGAACACTTATATTTTTCCTACGAAGTAGCACATTTGATAAAAAATTATCTACGCTTATATTTTGAGAAAATGAATTAGAGATTTAAAATAATAAGATTTGAGAGTCCACAGTGGTTGATACCTTTTAATGGCTAACTGAAAAGATGGTAACAAATAGCGAGTTTTGCTCTAGTGGTCTCTGCTGGGAATAGGAAATGTACCTATAAGATGTTGATCGTCTCCTCCTTCCTTTATTTTGTAGGTGAGAGATCGGGCCATTCATAATATTGTAAAACAATGCTCAAAGCTGGAAAATCTGACTCTTAGCTCTTGCTTACAAGTGACAGATGTCAGTCTAATGGAAATCAGCACTTATCGGCCGACAATCAAGTAAGAAGAAGAATTTATTTATGTATGAATGTCCAAAATGTATTTTCTGTGCATGATAAATGTTTTGTTTATGCCTTACAATTTTACTGAAACGATAGCTGGATCTATGTGAACAGAGTTTTCGTTCTCGACGATATTTACTAATGTAGGGAAGCATAGGCTATGAATGTGACAGATTTGGTTTTTAAAGCTCTTACACAGTGTCTAATAATCGTATTTAGGATTTTAGGTGGTAGTGAGAAGTCATTCCAACTTTGGTATCTTTTAGGAGCTTTTAGCACTACGAGACCACAACTTTGTCTGTTTTTAGTACCTTATACTGTATACAGTTTTAGTCAAAAATTTTCAGACTGACACAAATTTGGTTTCTCACAAACTTTGATGCTTCAATTTTTATAGCGGTAATTTGCATTAACTCTAGATTGCTATGAAAAACGAGCATCTAAATTTAAAAAAAATCAAAATTCATTGCCATGAAAATTCCATTGGAATTCAGCCCTGCCACAAAATGACCTGCTTACATCATTTAAGTGATCTTCCCATTTGCTCAGGAGAAAGTGTTAATAAGGACAAGGCAGATCCCTCTGCCATGATTGAATTATAAGGGCAGACTGGTTGTTTTAAAAGTTGGTTGGCGATTGAAATCATTGTCCTCTTTTAACCATGGTTAACAAATGCAGCATCATTGCTGTGCATCAAAGGGGCTTAGCAGGCAAGTAAATTGCTCCTTGTAAGAGTACCCCTAAATGAACCATTTATTGGATCATCAAAATCATCTAAGAAGGAGAATCTATTGCTGCAAAGAAGGCTTCAGAGTGGAGTGCCCCCACTGCCGCAGGGCCGAGGGGTACCCGGTACCGGGCCTCTCTGTCTCGGTTCTGGGGTTGTCACGGTGGCTAGACCCGCTCCGTGACCCTGCTGAGGGGCGTCCAATGAAAGTGGAGAGTGATGATGTTGTGGTGTGGTGCAGGTCGCGATGAATAACGAGGACACCAGGTTGCAGTCTCTTTACCTCTTTACTGAAGGCTTCAGGATCCTCAATCCGGAATATGGTTAACAGGGCTGTCTGAGACCGGCCGGTCCGATGGCACCTCCAGAGTTCCCTTTGCAGGTGGAAATCTGTGCCTACCTTCTAGCGCTTGTGTGTTGTAGTCCTTCCCTGCTTAGCACCACGTGATAGTCCTCACAACTGTTGTGTCTGTTTCTGAAGTTCCCTCACAACTGATTCTGATGTTCTTCTTCTTCGTCCCCCAGGTGATATGGCTAGGACGCACCCGTATGACGTGTAGGCCTGGAGGTCTTCCGGGACCCTAGAGTCGCCCCTCTCCAACTGTTGCCCCCTATGTCTGCTTAGGTGATTTTGGATGAGACAGCCCGCCTATAACTGACTGTCCTGCCGTAGGTTTGAAGTAAGGCCTGGAGCTCAATACTTCCTCGGCGTTTCCGGCCACCAACTACGCGCCTCAGTAGGATGTTGCCTCGTCTTACAGCACGACTCCTACTGGTGTTATCTCCTTGTTGCGTTGATCTCGTTTCTCACTCTTCACAATAAACCTCGCTTCTTGTCCTTTCTTGGGGTACCGCCGCAATGAAGTGCAGGTGCGGTCCCGTAATGCTCTCTCTGTTCGCTAGGCCTCTGTCAGGATCCCACCCAGAGGCCAGACTGTGAAGTGTATTGGTGTCTGTGATACCTGGTCAGGTGAACTCCTTCAGTGCCATCAGACGTACCAATACCCCCCTTAGCGGCGGAGCATCAGTACTGCAACGACCAGGACTCTGGGGCGCTGCACTCCCCCCGGTTAAATCCACTACTCCTGGACTGGGAAGAAAACAACAATACATGTCAGCAAAAACACATACAATTTTTGAAATGCAATAACAAGTAAATTTGAACAGAGCTTCCCTTTATGGGAGGTGAGGACACTTGAACGTTACAAACATGGTTAAATATTTTAAATAACATACTATAAATAACTTCTCTTACCCAACCGGGTATTCTACTTAGTGCAACTTCTGAATAATAATTTAACTTTGCCTCTAAGGACATATAAGCTGAACCCACTAAAGGCTTACTATAAAACACTACAAGGCTAATCAACTTTTCTTCATTTTCCAACTTTACATTCGCAGGACCGCCTGTCTATCTGCCCCAGGCCTACTGCCTCTCTCTCTGCTGCAGGACCGCCCCATTCCTCATCCAGGCCTACTGCCTTTCTTTTTCTATACACAGTATAGGACGTATCAACCTTCTCTCAGTTCAAGATCACTGAGCCATCTCTGTATGGCTCCTAGGAGGACTCACCGACTAACCCCGTACGGGTTGTAGCAGCAGGAAAACACATGGAAAGTAAACAATTAACTATGTACATTCTCGTGGCATCGAGGTTTATTCCTCTAAGTCTGGGGGTGGTTTCCGCGGGTACTGCCCACCACCTACTACCACATAGAGTGCGTCCGCACCCTGGATAGGGGTCTGTGTACTCACAGTTCTCCTCGGGGTGATGGTCCGCAGGCATTTGGCACACAGGGAGATCGGAGCAATGACCGCCGGTCCCGGAGAATCGCAGGATGGTGGCACAGTCACTTCTGGCTTGTATTTACGCACGTGCAAAGCATACCATCCTTTGTCTCCCCAGTGGCGGGTGTATCGAACGCGGTCTCCCGGGTAAAGATCCCGACCCGGGTGTCCCTCGATGAGGTGCGCCTCCACATCCCGCCGGTTCACGAATACCTCCAAAGCGAGACCGGGCTCTTTGATGAAGCCCCAACCTCCCTGCATCCGGAAGGTGCTGATGACTCCATGGCGCTGTGGGCCCCAGTCCTCCTCAGCCGTCTGTCTAACCCGCATCTTGGCCTGGAGCTCTTTTTCCCATTCGGCCCGTCGGCGGAGTTCTTTCTTACGGGCCCACTCCTCCTCTTGTCGGCGTAGTTGTTGGCGATACTCCCGCTGGCGGACGACCTCGATGCTTTCCCCCTCCGGTTGAGCCTCTCCGGGGAACCCGATCAAGTTGGTGGTAGCGCGGGTCCACTTAAAGGTCATCCACTCACCCTGGAGGTTCACGGGCTGTGCAATGGGCCGCAAGGGGACAACAGCGGTTTCTAGCGTCTCCCATGGCCTCTCACATTCAAGGCGGCTACACACCCGTCCGGGTGGTCGTGGTGGAGGGGAGTCTATGTCAACAAGCAAGAGTTCCTCGGCCGCCCGGGCTGGGTCCATGGCGCCATCCGCCTCCGCGGCGCCTCCAGCGTCAGCCTCCTGCTCCACAGATTGTGGTATCAGCGCTTGGGGATGACGTGGCCCTTCACTGGCAGCGGCTTTACGCCGACACAGACTCCGGAGTTGACGGCATAGCTCTTCCACTTCCGCCCCGGGGATTCCTTGGTCCTCGCAACCTAGCGAGAGCTTGCTCGGCTCCCATTGGCTGGGACTGGTATGGGCCTTCTCCCCCTCTTCCGGGCGACCTCCGCTCGCCATGTTGCCAATCCGACTCTGTCTCACGTCGTCCAAGGCTTCTGGCTTTCCCCCGTCCGGAGGGCGGTTCCTTTTCCCGCCACCGTCCCAGACTAGGAGGCGGACCTTCCTCATTGATGGGCATATCTCCCGAACGTAGTAGTACCTGTGAGGGGCTGGCTTAACCTTCGCGCCATTCTTCCAAGCGACTCCCACGACGACATGCCCCACTCTTCCTGTGCGCCACATAGTGTTGCAATGGCGGCGGTTTTGGTGGGAATTTGTGGCAGCAAGGGCAATACACAGTCTTTGCAATAAGTCACAGTCCAAGCACAATAAATCTCAGTTCCAAGGCACACATGACCTGATTCTTCAGGCTTAAGTAGATCCTGTTCGTGACGCCAAGTTGGAGCGCCCCCACTGCCGCAGGGCCGAGGTGTAACCGGTACCGGGCCTCTCTGTCTCGGTTCTGGGGTTGTCACGGTGGCTAGACCCGGTCCGTGACCCTGCTGAGGGGCGTCCAACGAAAGTGGAGAGTGATGATGTTGTGGTGTGGTGCAGGTCGCGATGAATAATGAGGACACCAGGTTGCAGTTTCTTTACCTCTTTACTGAAGGCTTCAGGATCCTCAATCCGGAATACGGTTAACAGGGCTGTCTGAGACCGGCCGGTCCGATGGCACCTCCAGAGTTCCCTTTGCAGGTGGAAATCTGTGCCTACCTTCTAGCGCTTGTGTGTTGTAGTCCTTCCCTGCTTAGCACCACGGGATAGTCCTCACAACTGTTGTGTCTGTTTCTGAAGTTCCCTCACAACTGATTCTGATGTTCTTCTTCTTCGTCCCCCAGATGATATGGCTAGGACGCACCCGTATGACGGGTAGGCCTGGAGGTCTTCTGGGACCCTAGAGTTGCCCCTCTCCAACTGTTGCCCCCTATGTCTGCTTAGGTGATTTTGGATGAGACAGCCCGCCTATAACTGACTGTCCTGCCGTAGGTTTGAAGTAAGGCCTGGAGCTCAATACTTCCTCGGCGTTTCCGGCCACCGGCTACGTGCCTCAGTAGGATGTTGCCTTGTCTTACAGCACGACTCCTACTGGTGTTATCTCCTTGTTGCATTGATCTCGTTTCTCACTCTTCACAATAAACCTCGCTTCTTGTCCTTTCTTGGGGTACCGCCGCAATGAAGTGCAGGCGCGGTCCCATAACGCTCTCTCTGTTCGCTAGGCCTCTGTCAGGATCCCACCCCTGACAGGGACCCCCCTGAATCTTCCCCTGCAACACCCTCTGCCACAGGATGTTGCCTGGTTCCAACCCAGTCAGCTTTCTCTCTAACTTCCTATCTAACCCCCAGTTTTACCAGATTGTGAGGAGTGGCCTAATACATAGCACCCTTAGCTCCCCCTGGAGGCCAGACTGTGAAGTGTATTGGTGTCTGTGATACCTGGTCAGGTGAACTCCTTCAGTGCCATCAGAAGTACCAATACCCCCCCTTAGCGGCGGAGCATCAGTACTGCAAGGACCAGGACTCTGGGGCGCTGCAAGAGCTCCCAAGAAAGTACAGCAAGTGTGAGTGTAATGACCAGGCCGAACGTTCCCTGCTATCCACCCCCACACGGTGTCCGCAGCCGAAGGAATTATGACACACACCGGTCTTGGGGATAACAGTTGCTTTTACTTCAGCAGGAACGGGAATTATAACTTGGAACAAATAATGAAAAGTCTCCCATGGGTAGTCCATGGTAATTACAGTTCACGCTTAGATGCTGAGATGTGATTCAGGTCTGGAGCTTTAAGAGCACTGGACAGTGACTTTTGATAGCTTACAGAAGGAGGTAGATGCAGCAATGAGAGGTTACAGACCTGTACTCGGGGTTACCTCCACAGTGTGTCACAGTACATGCACAAGTACTTATAGGTGAATGTAAAAACTGAGGTGATTCCAGTCAGAAAGACTTTAGAATGATGTCATTTATAGGTGAATGTAAAATCTGAGGTGATTCCAGTCAGAAATACTTTAGAATGATGTCTGTAGAGGTTTTAGAGGGAACCCAGGCTCTTAGGCCTGCAGGAGATCTTGTAGTGAAAACAGCCTCCACGTGTGTTCTGCTCTCCTTGAGGGCATCCCTCAGACTAAAGAACATTCTAGACTGGCCTGGAAAACAGCTCCTCCTATTGACCATGTGACTAGGAGCTGGCCAATAGGACACCGGATTCACATCTCAGATCCTTACAAAACAATAATTATGAGTCATAGTACACTTTCACCATTAAATGACACCAGAACACAGCAAATGAGAAATGCATTGCATCTAAAATGGAGGTGACTAGAAACGGAGAATTGCAGCTCACAAATGCAGGGAATAATGTAGAGGGGCAGTTAGTGAGCTGTAGTGTACAGAAGCTACTCACAATGCAGGATTAATTAAAGGGAAGGACACACTCTCAACTGGGTCACTACATGAGGACCATCTCCTAAACATGATTCAGCTATGAGATTGGTTCAAAACAAGTGCAGAGCTTACTCAGGAATGACAGCAGACAAGTGTCAGTTCATCTGTATGAACAGTAATGAAAGGCTTTTGGATTCTGGCCATGTGTCAAGAAGGGCAGAAATGAAGCCACTTCTCTTTAAGAAAAACATGATTGGCAGACTGATATTCAAGATAAGTCCAAGATTGGACTGCATAGGACTGGTTTAAAGTTATTTTCTCTAAAGAAGCTCTATTTAGACTGTTTCGGACAATTGGTAGAATGATTGTCTGGAGAAGAAAAGGTGAGCGCTAACATTAGTCAAATGTCATTCCTACAGTAAAGAATCCTGAGACACTTCATGTTTGGTGTTGCTTTTTATCCAAAGGTCAATTTTGCCTAAAAACACTACCATAAATAAAGAATGGCATCTAATCATCCTCAAAAAGCCACTTCTCCCAACGATCCAGGAGCAATTCGGTGATGAACAATGGTCTTTTCAGCATGAGACCATGTCACAAGGCAAAAGTAAAAAAAAGTGGTTCAGTGAAAAAAAAAAAAATTGGGGTTCATGGTTAGGAAACTTCTTGGTCAATCCTCAAAAAGCGAGAGGGCAAAAATACCCACAGAAAATGTTATACACTCCATGTACTTATTAGGCAAGAGTATGTTGCCATCAATCAAGATTTGGCCCAGAAATGGATGTTAAGCATGCTAGGGCGAATTTCAGAAGTCTTGAAAATAAGTCATCAATATTGCAGATGTTCTTTGTATAAACTTGATGCATTCATCAATAAAAGGGTAAAAACTTATTAAATACTTATAATTATACTTCAGTAACTTTCTACTTCAGAGAACACTTTGTGATTGTGAAAAACAAAATTTGTGTCACTTTTGGCCTTGACTGCATGTGAACAGTTATTTTGAGTTTGTGACTATTACAGGTTGAACTCAATGAATTTGTGTCTTCTTTCAACCTTAAAACCATGAAACTGAACCTATGAAACATTTATGTTTTATAATCACTGCAAAATCAGCATACACATGTAAGTTTTCCTGTGACAAATAGAAAATATTCACCCTGCCATTTTGTTTTTTTGTACACAGCAGGCAAAGATATGCTTGCTGTTAAAATGATGGAAATTAAAGAGGAACCTGATATGATGGAGGGAGTCAAAGTATTGTAATTACCCTGATCACTTTCTTAGAGGAGGACTCATGTTATGGGATGGAACTTAAAATGATAAAACCCCATTTGATGTGAATGCTAACCCAGCTTTATAAATAATTAATAATATGGATCAGAGTTTATATATTCACTCATAACAATAATCTTGAACAAAACGAGGAGGAGGAGAGGACCCTGCTCACGAAGGCTCACAGTCTACAAATAATGAGTGAGGATACAGTAGGTGAGGTGAGAGTTAGTCGTGTAGCGATATGGTGGAACAAGAGTTACTGCAGGTTGTAGGCTTGTAAGAGGTAGGTCTTCAGGTTCCTTTTGAAGGTTTCCACAGTAGGCAAGAGTCTGATATGTTGGGGGTAGAGAGTTCCAGAATAGAGGAGATGCACTGGAGAAATCTTGTATCTAATTGTGGGAAGAGGAGATCAGAGGGGAGTAGACAAGGAGATCTTGTGAGAATTGGAGGTTGTATGAAGGTTAATACTGGGAGACTAGGTCACAGATGAATGGAGGAGACAGGTTGTGGATGGCTTTGTATGCCATGGTTAGGGTTGTGAACTGAAGTCTCTTGGCAATGGGGAGTCAGTAAAGGGATTAACAGAGAGAAGAGGCCAGGGAATAGCAGGGGGAAAGGTGGATTAGTCGGGCAGCAGAGTTTAGGAAAGATTGGAGGGGTACGAGAGTGTTAGATGGGAGGCCACAAAGCAGGAGGTTGCAGCAGTCAAGGGAGGAGATCATGAGGGCATGCACTAGTATTTTTGCAGATTCTTGAAATGTGCAGATCTGGGAGACATTTTTGAGCTGTAGCCAGCAGGATGTGGAAAGGACCTGGATGTGTGGTTTGAAAGAGAGATCAGAGTCAAAGGTTAACCTAAGGCAGCGAGCTTGCAGGACTGGGGAGAGTCGGCAGCTATTGACTTTGAAGGATAGGGATGGGAATTACATTATCTTTATATAATTTTCCAATAAAATAGTAATGATGGTATCGCTACAGAGGGGAGGAAGAAAGCCGTGGAACATTCGAACAATATTTGACAAAGTACAGTACCAAATGTTCTTCATCACATATTATTTTATCATTATCTCACCTTATTTATTTCGCTGCATGTAAAACATTTGTGACTTTTTTCTTTAAGAGATGAAATTCTTTTAGACAAATTGGTAGAAAATGCAAATTATACAGTAGTGCAAGTAAAAAATCATATAAGAGAACACAAATATGACTTTGTGAGGGTCAACATTGCAAGATACAGCACACTCTCTCAACTGATGAATGGTTTCATGGTTGTAATCCATTAGCCATAGAGCTTTTTTGTTTTTTCCCTCTTTACATGTCTGGTTAAGTTGGCTAAGGCCTCATTCAGATGTCCATCAATCACACACACGTTCTCTCCATATTTTTCACAGATAGAACATATACCCATAATATTATATGTGGCTGTTTGCATGTGTTTTTTTGTGTCCCTTGTGCATTTGTAAAAAAAAATCAAAGATGTTTCCACTTTTTTTTCAAGTCCCACATTAAAATATTCAGACAAGTCTATGGGTCATTGAAAAGTCTCTGACAGCACACATTGTCATTCATGTGCAAGCCGTGTGTCCTGTCTGTTTTTAACATTGTAAGAAGTAGGAGAAATTTTGCAATTATATGGCTTGTCCACTACTTGGATAACCCATTCTAAATCAGTATGTTCCCTCCTTATAAAATAATAATAGCTGTACCACCTTCGGTGCGACAGCTGTTCCAGCGGTGTCGGGATTGGTTCTTCCAGAGCATATTGTCGCTTCATTCTCCCCTCCGTCAGATGAATCAGACAAGTGAGGGGGCAGTCGCAGCTCTGACTTCCTCCAAATGTCTGATTTGTCGAAAGGAGGGGAGAGTGAAACAGCTGATAAATGGCTGCAGGGCTCACAAGACCCACGAGAGCAATGTCATGCGGGCCCTGGGAGCGCCAATGCCAACATTTCTGGAACGGGACCCAAGCCAGAGGTAAGTGTAGGTGTTATTATGAAACACTGTCACTGATGGTAAAAATGACACACTGACCAAACACTGAGGAAACTTTGATCCAGCATGATGATGAAACTTAAACTTTTCACAACATCCCCCATATGCGGGCTCACTCCGAGCACCAGCATGATCAAAAGCGGGTTTTCATATAAATCTCTGAAATACATGATTTAGATGTAACTCACAGAAGAAGATTCCCTGTAATGAGTCAGATGGAGACACTGTGGACGCCGTCTAGCCTATGATCCAGCAGTGTCTGTCTTTTTAAGAGTGCACAAAAGCATGGTTGTCCACAATTTTGTGTACCTCTGAAAAGAAGAACGCCACTGAACAGAGACCAGAGGGTGTCCAGAGAAACTCTGCTGCCTTATTATAGTGAATGGATCCCTCGGGGATTTCATTTGAATCACGTAATTCAGAGATTGAGATGGAAACCCCAAAGTAAGTGCTCAACGTAGAGCGCAGAACAAGTGTGATCATAAATGTTATGTAAAATGTTCCCAATAAAAACTTCAACTCAATCCACAAAAAAAGCAAGCCCTCACTCAGGTCTGTCATCTGTTAACAGAAATATAGGGGGCTTGAACGTTACTGGTAGCACAAAGACTCTAGAAAAGCAAAATTGCACCTCTCCCCCAAAAGAAATGCAGTGATTTCTGCGCTCCCAGATCCAAATTCCCCCTCCCTTTTGAGCCCTGCAGTGCCTAAACTGCAGTTAGCACCCACATGTTTGGCATTTCTGTAGCAATGAGAGTGCACTTAATTTACAGGGTCCATGTCTCCAGAATCAAGAGCTAGGAAACAATGCATGTGCACTGCAATGTATGGGCACTACAAGGTACACGCACTACAATGGCAAATTTGCAATTTTCACTTGGCAACATCCACTGCTGCTTGTTTCTGGCAAACACATGGAGTCGAAATCAACACTGTACCTGTAGATAAATTCCCAGAGGGGTGTAATTTCCAAAATTGGCTCACTTAAGGGTGGATTCTGCTCTTAGGGGCTCTGTATATGGAGTCTACAAACTATTCTACGATAATTTATTCTCCAAGAGTGAAATAGCACTATTTCTGTTACGAGTCATGCCGTGTGGCTAAGCAGTACAGTACAGCCACATATAGGGTATTGCAGTGTTCAGCAGAAAATGTCGTGATAAATTTTGGTGCTACTTTTACCCATTTTCCTGTGTGGCAATGTAAAATCAGGGGCTAAACAACATTTTTGTGGTAAAAATGAAATTATTTTTTCTTCACCGCCGAATGGTATAAAAGTCTGTGGCACACTTGTGGTGTCAATATAATCCCTTCACCCCTAGATGAGTTAACTGAGAGATTTATTTTGTAAAATTAAGTCACTACAATGTGCACTACAATATGGTGCTCCTTCCCTTCTGAGCTTTTGCACTGTGCCTCAAAAATAGTTTTTGACCACATATGAGGCATTGCCGTACTCAGGAGAAATTGCGTAACATATTTTGTGGTCCATTTTCTCCTATTATCCCTTTTGAAAATTGAAAACTTGAGGTCAAAGTAAAATTTTAGTGGAAAATTTTTTTCCGTTGACTCAGTCCAAAGTTATACAATTCTGTGAATCGCTTGAGGGTTAAAAATGCTTACTATCTGCTAGATTAATTCCTCAAGAGGTGTAATTTTACAAAATGGGGTTATTTAAGGGGGTTTCTGCTGTTTTGGCATTTGGCTTGTCAAATATGACATGGCGTCCACAACCTATTCCAGCCAAAATTGTGCTCCAGTGTTCAATTAGCGCTCCTTCCCTTCCAAGCCCTGCATTGTGGCCAAACAGTAATCTGGAGAAATTGCACAACGAACGATACTGTTCATTTTCTCCTGTTACCATTAAAAAAATGCAAAATTTTGGGCTCAATGAACATTTTTTTGCCTGAAAGATTACAATGTTCATTTTTTTCTTCCATATTGGTTTAATTCTTGTGAAGTACCTAAAGGGTTAATAAACTTCTTGAATGTGTTTTTGAGCACTTTGAGGGGTGCGGTTTTTAAAATGTTGCCACTTTTGCGTATTTTCTGTCATATAGACCCCTCAAAGTCACTTCAAACTTTGTGTAGTACCTAAAAAAATGGTCTTGTAAATTTTATTGGAAAAATGAGAAATTCCTGATAAACTTTTAACCCTTCTAACTACCTAACAAACAAATATTCTTAAAAAATGATGCAGAGGTAAAGTAGACATATGGGAAATGTTATTTATAAAAAAATTTCTACAGCATGACTAACTGGTTTAAAGATGTAAAAATTGAAAGTAATAATAAACACAAACATTTTGATGTAAGTTTACCAGTAACAAAGTACAACGTGTCAAGAAAAAAACATCTCAGAATCACTGTGATATGTTGAAGCTTTCCAGAGTTATTACCACATAAAGTGACACTAGTCAGAATACTAAAATTTGGCCTTTTCAGGAAAGTGAAAACAAGCTTTGTGGTGAAGGGGTTAAACATTGCATAAATATTCCATATGTGTAGAAAAAGATATGGACCACACATCTAAACCTTATACATTGATCTATTGATCTGTGGGGCACCAGGTTGCCTGCCCTACTGGTGCACTATCGCTGCACTGGCAGTTGGTGCATGGTGCCGCACTCTTTAGTGTAGGAACTTACTGAGAGGTTCGCCGTGACTTGGCAGTGTGCTTCATACAGTCTGATCGTAATGTTCAACTGAGAACCTCATATTCAGTTTTGTACAATTTTAGCTGCAGCAGATTAATGTATACGTTTTAGATGTGCTGTCATTATCTTTCTCTACAGCTATGATATATTACATAAATATTAACCCCATATTGATTAAGCTCAGTAAATTTATAGAGCTTGATTCTGGCCTTCAGCCTTTATTTATTATAAATTTACGGTGTCGGATTAAAACTCCTGCAGTCTAGAAAGAGCAGGTCCACTTCCCAGTTATCAGATAAAGCTAGGGACTCTAGAGAAAAGACAGAACCGGCTTATTAAAGCTTCTGTCTTCTATTTCACAGGCTAAATAGCTTTAAATGAACACTGTGTAGTGCACAGTAGCATCGATGCTATCATTAATTCTGTAAGACCTAACGATCACAAGATTGCTGGCCTAGTTGAGCTGCTGGGTCCAAGCAGACCAAGATCAAATCTACAAGTGCCTCGTGCCACTGTAGTGTACTGTTTGCCCCCTTAACTGGGGTTCCTATGGAAAAAAAGCTCAAACAAGGAAAATAAAACTTGGATAACACTGGAATACAGTGATTTTGGTGTCAACAATGTCTTAACGGTTTTATATTAAATTTATGGTGCTGATTAAGAATATGACTTCAGTTTTGCCAGATTGAGATATTTAATGGTTAGTTAATTAATTACAGTAGACTTCTGGCATTAAAAAGTCGCTTTTACAACATTGTAAGCCTACAAACTGAAATACCATATAATTATATGGGATTTTTCAGTACCTAATACACTGTTAAAGAGTCAAAAGACATACTAAAAAACCAAAAGGTATTGCATTTGTTATTACACACAAGTCACATTTGGCAATGCATTATTTTCGTGGATGAATTATCTCAAAAATTAGAACCAATTCAGCAAAAGTAATGGGATTTTTGAATACACCAATTCCATTAAAAAAAACCTTGGCACCTGGGAAATTTTTTTTTTGTAGACCTGTGTAATTACTTGTGGGACAAATCATGGAAAAAATATAAAATATATAAAACATCTGTAAATTTTTTTAAAAAGTAATAAAAATAATGGCCGTTTTGCGCAGCTGTTCTTCAACGGGTTCAACTGAGTTTAACCTATTGCAGCACAAAGCCACCGTTTATCTGCTCCTCTCCTGCACATGAACGATGGCCGTTTCGCACAGCTGCGCTTCAATGGGTTCAACTGAGTTGAACCTGCTGCGCAAAACAGCCGTCATTCTCAGCTCCTCTCATGCATACTTCCTGCCCTTCACTTTGCTAGTCTTTGTTCCAATCAATTGGAAATAAGGGATTTTTTGAATCGCATACCTGGTGAGTGCTGCTTTTCATTTTTTAATTTTCATTCTTTTAATACATCTCTATGAAGGCCACTGATTACTTTTAGAGCCCTGAAATTGAGATAACTAAATATTATAGGCAATTTTCTAACCTGTGCCTGTCAGGCGGTTTGCTCCCAAACTCTGGTGTGCCAGAGATGCGCCTGACACAAGACTAATAATGTGTAATGGATTGTTACGAATGAACTTTGACAAATTGTAGTTAACAGCAAATTGTCTCCAAAGCAAATTGGGTTCTTTTTTGCTGGAACTTTGTGGACTCTGTTAGTTAATGATTCCAAAATTTGGTCCACTAGACAATCTTTTTGTATAGTGGTAAGCCAATATTATCATTATCACATTTTAAATCATTCCTATAGAACACAGCATATAAATGAAGACACATGCTATTGTAACATTATCATACAAAAACACAGCCTAGGAATTAAGAAAATCAATACTGTGACATCATCAAGCAATCAACAAAATAGAGCAAATCTTCTATACGAAAACGCAGGGCAGTGTGACAGTTAATAAAACACAGCCTAGAAATTCAGACATTGTGTCATCATTAATAAAGAGCACAGCCTGGGAATAAAGGTTTAACTTTGTGACTTCAACAATAAAGAACGCAGTGCAGGAATAAAAGCATACACTGTTCTAACATCTACCTGGTAACATATGACTTATAACTACTGTAAAGAAACAATAAATTGTGACATCACTAACAAAAAAATAACCTATACAGTGAAATTCAGTAGTGACCTTAGAACACAGTCCAAGAAAAAAGACAATCACTATTATAATATTACAATGTAACAGTGTTCATAAAGTAAGACATACTGTAGGCCCCAATTCAGCTATTATAGTGACATTTTTGGTAACTCATAGTTGCGCAAAAGTTGAGCATCTTGTTTTTATGTCAGTTTATGCCAGCTCTGCCATCTCTTTGGAAAGTGGGCACGGCTTCAATGGAAGGGGCATGGCCATGCTCAGCTGGCAAACTGGCTTGATTTACAACAGAAATGGTGGTGGTGCATGACAGCTGTCAGATTACAAACAAAATCTAATTTATAACTATTTGGGAATTAAGAGACAGAAAAGTGCCGTTAAGCAAGAAATGATTGTCTCCAAACCAACCTCAAATGTGTTTTCTAAATACTGTACTTTTACTCAACTACATTCTTTCCATTCAGGTATCTTGATTTAAGTGGATGTAAAAAAGTTTCAGACATTGGGATTCAAGCATTAGCAAGAAGCTGCCAACAGCTCCGATATCTGGATCTCAGCTCAACCAGCACAGGAAAACGAGGGTGAGTTTATTATACCTGGCTATGATTTGCACCGGAGTACTACCTGTGCATGCTGTGGACCGGAAACAACATGGTCCACTAAGAAAATTTTCATTGCTTTGAGGGCACAGAAGCATAGAAGATAGGGTTTGCTGCGATCGGCACAATGATCCAGTTAGACTGCCTCTCCCAAAACATGTAATATCAGTTGTTAATAAATATATTTCAGTACGGGTGGTAGATACCTACAAAATCAGCATAATTCTTGTTCTTTAACATGGAGGTTTTGTGGCACATGTGGGTGATCTTTATCAGGGCCGGCTCCAGGTTTTCATAAGTGAAAGAGTCTCAGTGGGCCCCTTTAGCACATACCACGATTCATGATGCACAGAAATATAAGTATGGTACAATGCCACAGATTTCACTTCTTAGGCCATGTGCACACGTTAAGTATTTTTCGCGTTTTTTTCGCGTTTTTTCGCTATAAAAACGTGATAAAAACGCGAAAAAACCGCTTACATATGCCTCCCATTATTTTAAGTGTATTCCGCATTTTTTGTGCAAATGTAGCCTTTTTTTCCGCGAAAAAATCGCATCGCAGAAAAAAAAGCAACATGTTCATTAAAATGCGGAATTGCAGGGGATTCCGCACACCTAGGGGTCCATTGATCTGCTTACTTCCCGCACGGGGCTGTGCACACCATGCGGGAAGTAAGCAGATTATGTGCGGTTGGTACCCAGGGTGGAGGAGAGGAGACTCTCCTCCACGCACTGGGCACCATATAAGTGGTCAAAAAATAAGAATTAAAATAAAAAATAGCGATATACTCACCCTCGATGTCTTCCCGCCTCCACTGCATGCTGCCGCTTCGGTTCCTGTAGCTGATGTGCGGCGAAGGACCTTGCCGATGACGTCACTGTCCTGTGATTGGTCGTGAGCGGTCATGTGACCGCTCACGTGACCGTGACGTCACGGAAGGTCCTGCGCGCACAGACCAGCTATAGGAAGAGGAACGGACGCCGCTGAGGAGATGTCTGGGTGAGTATAAGCATTTTTTTATTTTTTTTATTATTTTTAAACATTCTCTCTTTTACTATAGATGCTGCATAAGCTGCATCTATAGTAAAAAGTTGGTCACACTTGTCAAACAGTATGTTTGACAAGTGTGACCAACTTGTCAGTCAGTTTTCCAAGCGATGCTACAGATCGCTTGGAAAACTTTAGCATTCTGCAAGCTAATTACGCTTGCAGAATGCTAAAAAACCGCGAAAAAAACGGAAAAAAAACGCAAAAAAAAAAATGCGGATTTCTTGCAGAAAATTTCCGGTTTTCTTCAGGAAATTTCTGCAAGAAATCCGCAACGTGTGCACATACCCTTACATTTCATGAGTGATATCTATTGTAAATTCTACAGCAGCTCAGAAAGAGGCGAATCCTCGCAGTGCACAGTTCATGCCCTAGAGTGATTCAAATGTCTGCAGTCACACAGAGTGACTGCAGACTTTTCATTTTAGACCGAACAGTATAGTCCTCCATACAGTATTATGGTCACCACATAGTCCTCCATGCAGTGTTAATGGCACCACATAGTCCGCTATACATTATTATGGGCACCATATATTGCTTCATACACTATTATGGGCCTCATATATTTCTTTATACAGTGTATTGGGCCCAAATAATGCTCCATACAGAAAAATGGGCCCCATATATTGCTCTATACAGTATAATGGGCCACATATATTTCTCCATACAGTATAATTGGCCCCACATAGTTCTCCATACAGTATAATGGGCCCCATATATTCCTCCATATAGAATTTAATGGCTCCATATAGTGCTCCATACAGTATAATGGGCCCGATATATTGTTCCATATAGTATTTAATGGCTCCATATAGTGCTCCATATATTATAATGGGCCCCAGGTAATGCTCCATCCAAAATAACGGGCCCCATATACTGCTACATGCAGTATAATGGGCCCCATATAATGCTCCATACAGTATAATGGGTCCCATATATTGCTCCATATAGCATATAATGGCCCCAGATAATGCTCCATACAGTATAATGGGTCCCATATATTGCTCCATATAGCATATAATGGCCTCATATAATGCTCCATACAGTATAATGGGCCCATAAAATTCTCCATCGAGTATAATGACCCCATATAATGCTCCATACAGTATATAATGGCCCCATATAATGCTCCATATCTATCTATATATATAATTGTCTAAGGGTTTTTCCGTCTGTCTGTCTGTCTGTCTGTCTGTCCTGGAAATCCCGCGTCTCTGATTGGTCGAGGCCGCCAGGCCTCGACCAAACAGACGGGCACAGCATGGCGACGATGATGTCATAATGGAAATCAATCGACCAATCAGCGACGGGCACAGTATCGACGTAGATGTCATAATGGTTGCCATGGCGACGATGATGTCATAAAGGTTGCCTCGACCAATCAGCGACGGGCACAGTCTGCCGCGAATTCTGGAATCATCATTGTCCATATACTACGGGGACATGCATATTCTAGAATACCCGATGCGTTAGAATCGGGCCACAAGCTATGTAAAAATAGGAGAAAACTCGGGAGTATAAAGATAGTAAATACTTTATTATTACATATACATAATAGTTACTTCATACCAAAAATAGAAAACATGATAAAAACCAGGATGGTGATAGGAGTGGATAGAGATCACCAGGTGTGCAGCACCCATAGGGCCAACATGCATGTCAATATAAGCAAGAGACCTCTGCTATAATAGTACATAAATGTATGAGCCAAAGTGGCATAGAAATAACAATGATCGAGGTTACTCTTACCGCTGCTGAGTCCAAGGGTGGCGCACACTGGGATATATCCTTAGGCAAAGGTCCCCAAGCTAGTAGTATATAATGGCCTCATATAATGCTCCATATGGTATATAATAGCTCCATATAATGGTCCATACAGTATAATGGGCCCCATATATTGTTTCATACAGAATAATGGCCCCATATAATGTTCCATACAGTATAATGGGCCCCACATATTGCTCCATAGAATATAATGGGCCCCCTATAATGCTCCATGCATTATAATGGGCCTCATAAAATGCTTCATAGAGTATAATGGGCTCCATATAATGCTCCATACATTATAATGGGCCCCATATATTGCTCCATACAGTATAAGGCCCCATAAATTGCTAAACACAGTACAATGTGCCATACATAGTGCTCCATACAGTATAATGGACCCCATATAATGCTGCATACAGTATAATGGCCACATATAATGCTCCATATGTTGCTCCATATCATATATAATGGCCCTATATAGTGCTCCATACAGAATAATGGGCCCCATATAATGCTCCATACAGTTTGACAGCCCCATATATTGCTCCATTCATTATAATGTGCCCCACTTAGTGCTCCATACAGTATAATGGGCCCAATATAATGCTCCATACCATATAATAGGCCCCTCATAATGCTCAATACAGTATAATTGGTCCCACACATTGCTCCATGTAGTATGTAATGGGCCCCATATAATGCTCCATACAGTATAATTCTCCATAGAGTATAATGGCCCCATATAATGCTCCATACAGTATATAATGGTCTCATATATTGGTCCATATAACATATAATGGCCCCATATATTGCATTATATAGTATATAATGGTCCCAGTTATTGCTCCATCTGATATGTAATGACCCTATATAATGTTCCATATAGTATAATGAGCCCCAAATAATGTTCCATACAGAATAATGGGTACCATATATTGCTCAATATAGCATAAAATGGCTCTCATATAATGCTCCATACAGAATATATAATGGGCCCCATAAAATTCTCCATGCAGTATACTGGCCCCGCCCCATATAATGTTCTATACAGTATAATGGACTGAATATAATGTTTCATAGAGTAGAATTGGCCCCAAATAGTGCTCCATACAGTATAAGGCCCCATATATTGCTCCATACAGTACAATGCGTCATACATAGTGCTTCATACAGTATAATGGCCCCATATAATGCTCCATACAGTATAATGGGCCCCATATAATGCCTCATACAATATAATGTGCTCCATATATTGCTCCATACAGTATAATGCGCCCCACATAGTGCTCCAGACAGTATAACATGCCCCATATAATTCTCCATACAGTATAGTGGATCCCATATATTACTCAATATAGTATATAATGAGCCTCATATAATGCTGCATACAGAATACACAATGGGCCCCATATAATGCTTAACTTTTAATTTAAAAATGACTACGTGTTTCAACCATCTCTGCACTCTAAACATACATCTCTGACTTGTTCCCAATGTCTACCTCACCCTCCTTCCCTTTCTATCCCATGTCACTCTCCTCCTCCTTCCACCTCTCCTACCTCTTCACTATCTCTCGACACATCAATATACCCAACAGCCAAACCTCTGTCCGCTTATATTGTAGCTACACCTTTCACTACCACAGCTCCTACACTCAGCATCGTACAAGAAGCTCTGGATCCCACTGATCAGTGGGAATTTACAGTTCACAGTTATTTTGATCAATCCCTTTGTCAAATCACAGTCATCCAGTTTTCTCCACCTCCATTTTACATATCACATCCATCCTTATCCCCTAATAGCACTTCCTCTCACCATTTCTTTTTTTAGAAATAGGACCCACTTGCAATCATCATACTACTCTCACACAAAGATCACAAACCAATTTACGATCAAGCACTGTTTTGCTCCAATATCTCCAATATCTCCTGGTGGCCTCGACCAATCAGACGGGCACAGCATGGCGACGATGATGTCATAATGGAAATCAATCGACCAATCAGCGACGGGCACAGTATCGACGTAGATGTCATAATGGTTGCCATGGCGACGATGATGTCATAAAGGTTGCCTCGACCAATCAGCGACGGGCACAGTCTGCCGCGAATTCTGGAATCATCATTGTCCATATACTACGGGGACATGCATATTCTAGAATACCCGATGCGTTAGAATCGGGCCACAAGCTAGTAGTATATAATGGCCTCATATAATGCTCCATATGGTATATAATAGCTCCATATAATGGTCCATACAGTATAATGGGCCCCATATATTGTTTCATACAGAATAATGGCCCCATATAATGTTCCATACAGTATAATGGGCCCCACATATTGCTCCATAGAATATAATGGGCCCCCTATAATGCTCCATGCATTATAATGGGCCTCATAAAATGCTTCATAGAGTATAATGGGCTCCATATAATGCTCCATACATTATAATGGGCCCCATATATTGCTCCATACAGTATAAGGCCCCATAAATTGCTAAACACAGTACAATGTGCCATACATAGTGCTCCATACAGTATAATGGACCCCATATAATGCTGCATACAGTATAATGGCCACATATAATGCTCCATATGTTGCTCCATATCATATATAATGGCCCTATATAGTGCTCCATACAGAATAATGGGCCCCATATAATGCTCCATACAGTTTGACAGCCCCATATATTGCTCCATTCATTATAATGTGCCCCACTTAGTGCTCCATACAGTATAATGAGCCCAATATAATGCTCCATACCATATAATAGGCCCCTCATAATGCTCAATACAGTATAATGGGTCCCACACATTGCTCCATGTAGTATGTAATGGGCCCCATATAATGCTCCATACAGTATAATTCTCCATAGAGTATAATGGCCCCATATAATGCTCCATACAGTATATAATGGTCTCATATATTGGTCCATATAACATATAATGGCCCCATATATTGCATTATATAGTATATAATGGTCCCAGTTATTGCTCCATCTGATATGTAATGACCCTATATAATGTTCCATCTATATATATAATTGTCTAAGGGTTTTTCTGTCTGTCTGTCTGTCTGTCTGTCTGTCTGTCCTGGAAATCCCGCATCTCTGATTGGTCGAGGCCGCCAGGCACAGTATCGACGTAGATGTCATAATGGTTGCCATGGCGACGATGATGTCATAAAGGCTGCCTCGACCAATCAGCGACGGGCACAGTCTGCCGCGAATTCTGGAATCATCATTGTCCATATACTACGGGGACATGCATATTCTAGAATACCCGATGCGTTAGAATCGGGCCACAATCTAGTATAGTATAATGAGCCCCAAATAATGTTTCATACAGAATAATGGGTACCATATATTGCTCAATATAGCATAAAATGGCTCTCATATAATGCTCCATACAGAATATATAATGGGCCCCATAAAATTCTCCATGCAGTATACTGGCCCCGCCCCATATAATGTTCTATACAGTATAATGGACTGAATATAATGTTTCATAGAGTAGAATTTGCCCCAAATAGTGCTCCATACAGTATAAGGCCCCATATATTGCTCCATACAGTACAATGCGTCATACATAGTGCTTCATACAGTATAATGGCCCCATATAATGCTCCATACAGTATAATGGGCCCCATATAATGCCTCATACAATATAATGTGCTCCATATATTGCTCCATACAGTATAATGCGCCCCACATAGTGCTCCAGACAGTATAACATGCCCTATATAATTCTCCATACAGTATAGTGGATCCCATATATTACTCAATATAGTATATAATGAGCCTCATATAATGCTGCATACAGAATACACAATGGGCCCCATATAATGCTTAACTTTTAATTTAAAAATGACTACGTGTTTCAACCATCTCTGCACTCTAAACATACATCTCTGACTTGTTCCCAATCTCTACCTCACCCTCCTTCCCTTTCTATCCCATGTCACTCTCCTCCTCCTTCCACCTCTCCTACCTCTTCACTATCTCTCGACACATCAATATACCCAACAGCCAAACCTCTGTCCGCTTATATTGTAGCTACACCTTTCACTACCACAGCTCCTACACTCAGCATCGTACAAGAAGCTCTGGATCCCACTGATCAGTGGGACTTTACAGTTCACGGTTATTTTGATCAATCCCTTTGTCAAATCACAGTCATCCAGTTTTCTCCACCTCCATTTTACATATCACATCCATCCTTATCCCCTAATAGCACTTCCTCTCACCATTTCTTTTTTTAGAAATAGGACCCACTTGCAATCATCATACTACTCTCACACAAAGATCACAAACCAATTTACGATCAAGCACTGTTTTGCTCCAATATCTCCATCTACCGGAAAAAAAAGTAAAGACTAGAGGCAAACAAGGAGGAAATAGCCATAAGAGAAAATTACACAATTCTGATAAGAAAAACCCACAGACTATAAAGATCTTGAAATTTTCCAATGATATGCTAAATGAGGCTGAAATTTGAACTTCTCTCCATCCCAATGTACAAATTATTTCCATCTTTCTCTTGATCTTAATACACTTGTTTGAAAGTCAACTTTAAAACGATGCTACCATATTGGTTGAAAATTATATACATCAAGATGTGAAACTGGTTTCTAATTTTGACCCCATACACAATCGGGACCATTATCTGGGAACTTTGTACTACCTTGACATTGAGTTTGTTCTATTACATCTAAACAATTGGGGTCACCAATTTATCCTCTAAAGAAAAAAAGCACTTGAGCCCTTCAAAATTAATGATAACATCATAATTCAACAGGCAGACAAGAGAGGAGGGGTTGTAATACAAAACTGTGTTGATTACCTAGAGGAAGCTTGCAAAATCGTATCTTATACCAAGTATTAAACTGAAATTCACAATGACCCTACTCTTCAGAATGAACTTAAATATCAAAAATTGATTAATGATGCATACAAATAATCAATAAAAAGGAAAAAAAAAATGTAACAAATCCTTCTCCAACTAAAGTACTATTCTATAAAAAAAAAACACCTTTTGCTTGTCCCATTATATTGGGAATTGGATCCGTGATCTTTTCCTACTAGAAATAGAAATCAAAGTCCTGTCGTATCTGAGGGATTTGACCCAGCTAATTATAGAGGCTATAGAATGATCGTATGGGAAGAGATTTTTTTATTTATTACATTAGATGTACAAACCCTTTTTACCATTATCAATCATGAATTGGGTTTGGAAGCCTTAGCATTTTACCTGACATCTGATGGTAATGTCAAATACAAACAAAGATAATTCTTGTTAAATGATTTAGAATTCATACTCAAGCACAATGCATTCTCCTTCCAAGAAAAACAGTATTTCTAGCCACATGGTACAACGATGGGGACTCAGGTCGCCCCTAGTTATGCAAATTTCTTTACCAGGCGATGTGAGTCCCTACCACCTATTGCATCTGAGGACATAATAATCAGATTGTACATAATAATAATAAATAATAACATAATTTATAACATATAATATATTATTGTCATTATATCAATGACCTTTTTATATTTTGGCTCGGCACCCATTTAGAGGCCTCCCGCTTTGTTGAGATATTGAACAAAAATGGTGATTATTTTTTACCTCAAATATCTCTTTGGATAAAATTGTTTGTTTTGGATTTAGAGTTATTACATAAAAATAAGGTAATTATGACCAAAACACACTTCAAATCTGTTGTTAGGGCTGGCGGAACGCACCGAGTAAATAGAGAGATGATATTTGGTGCGTTCACAGCCCGGGGTCCACCGTGCAGGAAAGAACCTGCTGCTGGCAAATGGCGGCGCAATGTGGTGGTAGAAGCGAACTCTGTTACTTCACAGAGTCGCTATAAAGAACGCACTGTGTCCTGTTTAGCTCACAGGTGTACACAGTAACTGCCGAGCAGATTGAAGCTTGTGGTCACGCAGTCAAAGAGACAAACACACAATCTCCTCATCGGAGGTGCTGGTATTCTAGTGGCTTATTTCAGCCGGGTCCCTGAATACACACAAGAGTGACCACATTGGCGCAAAACTCATCACATGAATTGATACTAGCGCATGGCCGTGCGGTCATGTGCACCTTTTATAGCTGCAGCAAGTACAGGACCTTCCCAGAAGGACCAATGGGAGGCTGCCACAGACGTTTGAGCACCTTCAGGACCTTCCTAGAGGACCAATGGGTTTTGCTGCTGTATCTAAGCATGTGACCCTTGATCTACAATGAGAGATCTTACCCTGGGCATGGTCAGAAGGGGAAAAGTGGGAATTAGTCCCAAAGACATCTGCTCGCTGCTGCCCAGTACTGGCCACAATGGCAGAAGCTGGAAAGTCAGCAGTAACCCTCTGCACAGAGTCAGACATAGCAAGACGCTGGGACCGACGCCTCCACTGAGCAGGCTCCACTGCGGCAGGAGAAGAATGGGAGACTACAGTGGAGATGGCACGAGATTCCCCCTGTGCAGAGGTGTGGAACTCGACCCTTAACATTAACCCCCCTCCTAGGGCCCCCTCCTTGGACGTCGCTACGCTCAAAGGCAGCAATGAGCTGCGGAGCCTGAATATGCTCAGCAGGCTTCCAGGACCTGCCCTCAGGACCATAACCCTTCCAGTCCACCAAATAAAATTTTTTGCCACGTACCACCTTGCACCCCAAAATAGCATTCACCTTGTAACCGTCCGTAGATGAACCCGATGTCCCTGCAGATGACTCGGAAAACCGGGACATGTATACGGGTTTCAGGAGGGACACATGAAAGGTGTCGGTGATACCCAGGCGTGGCGGGAGGGCCAGACGGTAGACCACAGGGTTAACCTGTTCGAGGACCTTGAAGGGGCCCAAGTAGCGAGGTGCAAACTTAGTGGACTCAACTCACAGCCTGATGTTACAGGCGGAGAGCCACACTAAGTCGCCAGGAGCAAAGGTCGGAGCGGGGCACCGATGTGCATCGGTGGAGGACCTCATTCTCTCCTTTGAGGCCTGAATGGCATCCTGAGTGTGGTGCCAAATGTCCCGTGCCTCCACAGCCCAGTCTGCCACCCTGGAGTCGGTGGAAGACATGGGCATAGGCACAGGAACCCGTGGATGCTGACCATAGTTAAGAAGGAATGGGGTCTGTCCAGTGGAGTCGGCTACAGCGTTGTTCAGCGCAAACTCCACCCACGATAGCAAGGATGCCCAGTCATCCTGCCTGGCTGAGACAAAATGTCGCAGATATGTGACCAAGGTCTGGTTGGCCCTCTCTACTAACCCATTCGTCTCAGGATGATATGCAGAAGAGAGATTCAACTCAATGCTGAGAAGACGACAAAGCTCTCTCCAGAACCGAGACGCAAACTGGGGACACCGTTCACTGACAATTTTGTCCGGCATACCATGTAGGCGGAAGATGTGTTTTATAAACAACGCTGCCAAGGCCCGTGCAGAAGGTAGCTGTGGAAGCGGAACCAAGTGCACCATTTTAGAAAAATGATCGGTGATAGCCCAAATGATGATACAACCACGAGACTTGGGCAAGCCCACCACAAAGTCCGTCCCGACCATCTCCCAGGGCCTGTCTGCCACTGGCAAGGGATAAAGTAACCCAGCTGGCTGTTGTCAAGGAGAATTATTTTTGGCACAGGAGACACATGCCCGAATATAATCTCCAACGTCATAGACCATATGCGGCCACCAGTACGTCCTCCCAGCAGCTCAGATGTCCTCTTTGTCCCAAAATGTCCACCCACCTTGGACGAATGAGCCCAAGAGAGAACCTCCGGTCGCAAATTAATAGGTACAAATGTCTTGCCCGGAACCTAGCGAAACTGGAGCTACGGTTCTCAGGCTCTCTGAAGGGACAATAAGCTGAGGCTTCCCTTCCTCCTCCTCAGAAGACACATCAGAGCAAGAGAGGGCGTCAGCACGAATGTTCTTCTCCCCAGCAAGATAATGGAGGGTGAAGTGGAACCGGGAGAAGAACAAGGACCATCTGGCCTGACGAGAATTTAGCCGCTGGGTTGTTTGTAAATAAACCAAATTTTTGTGGTCTGTGAAGACTTGGAAGGGAAAGTGAGCCCCTCCAAAAGATGTCTCCACTCCGAGAAGGCTAACTTCATTGCTAGCAACTCCCTGTCCCCGATGGAATAATTCCTCTCCACTGGTGTGAAGGTCTTGGAGAAGAAGAAGCAAGGATGCTTCCGACCTTGAGCATCCTTTTGGAAGAGGACTGCTCCTGCACCAACGGATGAGGCATTCACCTCCATTATAAACGGCTTATCAACATCGGGACGATGTAGGATAGGAGCGCTAGCAAAATGAGACTTAATAGAAGAAAAAGCCTTGGAGACCTCTTCAGACCACAATTTGGGATTTGCTCCCTTCTTGGTGAGGGCTACCAAGGGAGCTAACAAAGTTGAGAAGTGGAGAATGAACTGACAATTGTAATTTATGAACCCCATAAAGCGCTGCACCGCTTTAAGAGAATGGGGTTCTTGCCAGTCCATCACAGCCTGTAGTTTGGAAGGATCCATAGCCAATCCCTGGGCGGAGATGATATAGCCCAGGAAAGGTAAAGACTCCTGCTCAAACATACACTTCTCCAACTTTGCATAGAGGGAATTTGCCCGTAAGAGGTCGAAGACTCTGCCAACATCTCTCCGGTGGGAGTCAATATCTGGAGAGAAGATGAGAATATCATCCAGATAGACTACGACTGAGGTGGAGAGCATATCCTGGAAGATATCATTAACAAAGTCTTGGAAAACGGCTGGGGCATTACAGAGCCCGAAGGGCATCACCAGATACTCATAGTGCCCATCCCTGGTATTAAATGCCGTCTTCCATTCGTCCCCCTCACGGATGCGAATCAGGTTATAAGCACCCCGCAGATCTAATTTGGTAAATACCCTTGCTCCCCATAGCCTATCAAAGAGCTCAGAGATCAGAGGCAACCGGTACTTGTTCTTAACGGTGATGGCGTTAAGACCCCTGTAATCTATGCATGGGCATAATTCTCTGTTCTTCTTCTGGACGAAGAAAAACCCCGCCCCAGCAGGTGACACTGACTTCCTAATGAACTGTCTTGCCAAATTCTCCTGGATGTATTGGGATATAGCCTCCGTTTCCGGGAGAGAGAGGGGATAAACCTGTCCCTGATGAGGTTCTGCTCCAGGCAAGAGATCAATAGGACAGTCATAGGGACGGTGAGGTGGAAGGGTCTCCGCAGCCTTTTTGGAGAAGACGTCTGCATAGGACCAATAGCACTTGGGAAGGGAAGAGAGATCTGCGGGTATCTCAGTAGTGGAAACCTGAACGCACTCCCTCACACATCTGCCCTTACATGAAGCACTCCAACCCAATATCCTCCCAGAGGTCCACTCAATATGTGGGGAATGGAAACGGAGCCAGGGTATTCCCAGCAGAATCTCGTCCATTCCCTCGGGAAGAACAAGAAGGGAAATAATCTCCTGGTGGGAAGGGGACATGGATAACATGAAAGGTGCACACAGTCCAGAGAAAAAAAGCGGCAGCACTGCCGTTATATGTTGGACCCTCGTGCCTCAGGGATATACCGTTTTAAGCCTTTATTGCCAGAAAAGGAAATTGCAAAATATTTCTGCTGTACCTGGGTGCTGCTTTGAAAAACAACAGTATTTGAAAAGTCCAAAATAGAGAAAAAAAGCGCACTCACCGGTAATTCAGCGAAAAGCAGTTTTATTCATGTGCAAAGTTGCAGTGCAGGGAGGGTAGACAGTGCATAGCGGATGACAGCTGTTTCGTGCTCTGAAGCACTTCGACAGATAGGATCTGTCGAAGTGCTTCAGAGCACGAAACAGCTGTCATCCGCTATGCACTGTCTACCCTCCCTGCACTGCAACTTTGCACATGAATAAAACTGCTTTTCGCTGAATTACCGGTGAGTGCGCTTTTTTTCTCTATTTTGGACTTTTCAGATAACATGAAAGGGACAGACTGGTGTGTGATTTGTGAGGGAAGTGTCGACCCATTCACTACTCTAACAGTCACCGGTTTGGCGAGCATCACCAGAGGTATTGCATGGCGAGAGCAAAAGCAGAGGACATGAATTTCCCCTCTGCTCCAGAGTCCACACAAAGCTCGACTGTCAGAGTGGATGAGCCTAACGTGATTGTTCCTTTAAAGGACAACTTGGAGGAAAATGTCGCTGTGTCTAGTGAACCTCCTCCAATGGTCACTAGACGCAATCATTTTCCTGACCGCCGTGGACATTTATTGGCATAATGTCCAAGTTGTTGGCAATTTTTACAAACCACGGGTACTCGAGTGGTCCGAGACTTAGATCCTGCTCGAGAAACCTCAATGGCCTCATGGGTGTCAGACGCCTGAACAGGAGATTCTAGAGGACAGGTGAAGGTAGGAGCCAGCCAAAACTGATGCCTACACTGGGTCCGCTCTAACCTCCGCTCGTTAAAACGGAGGTCGATGTGGGTAGATATAGAAATGAGCTCCTCCAGTGTGACAGGAATCTCCCTGGTGGCCAAGGCATCCTTCACATGGTCTGCCAGTCCTTTCCAGAACACCGGAATTAAGACTTTATCCGGCCACTCCAGCTCTGAGACCAGAGTCTGGAATTGGACGGCGAACTGGCTGACCATGGATGAACCCTGTGTTATTGCCAACAATTGGAGCGCGGTATCGTGGGTAACACGAGGTCCTAAAAAGACCTGTTTCAGAGCGTCCAGGAAGAGAGGAGCATTCTGAACCACACGATCATCATGCTCCCACAGCGGTGTTACCCACTCCAACGCCCTGCCCAACAAAAGGGATAAAATAAATCCCACTTTCGCCCATTCTGTAGGGAAACACGCAGCCAGGAGCTCAAGATGTATGGAGCACTGACTCACGAATCCTCGACATAGCTTACTGTCACCAGCAAAGTTGGAGCAGGGGTGGCAGAGGACAAACTGGCTGCAGCTACACTTGCAGCCTGGACAGTGACTGCAGTAACATCCACAGCTGAGGTTGTGCATTCAAAAGTCGCCAACCTACCCTCTAGCTGCAGGATGTACCGCTGTAGACACTGATCGTCCGCCATTTACTAGCCAGACCCTGGTGCTAGTATACTGTTAGGGCTGGCGGAATGTACCGAGTAAATAGAGAGATGATATTTGGTGCGTTCGCAGCCCGGGGTCCACCGTGCAGGAAAGAACCTGTTGCTGGCAAATGGCGGCACAATATGGCAGTAGAAGCGAACTCTGTTACTTCACAGAGTCGCTATAAAGAACGCACTGTGTCCTGTTTAGCTCACAGGTGTACACAGTAACTGCCGAGCAGATTGCAGCTTGTGGTCACGCAGTCAAAGAGACAAACATACAATCTCCTCACCGGAGGAGCTGGTATTCTATTGGCTTATTTCAGCCGGGGCCCTGAAACCATACACACAATCTCCTCATCGGAGGTGCTGGTATTCTAGTGGCTTATTTCAGCCGGGTCCCTGAATACACACAAGAGTGACCACATTGGCGCAAAACTCATCACATGAATTGATACTAGCGCATGGCCGTGCGGTCATGCGCACCTTTTATAGCTGCAGCAAGTACAGGACCTTCCCAGAAGGACCAATGGGAGGCTGCCACAGACGTTTGAGCACCTTCAGGACCTTCCTAGAGGACCAATGGGTTTTGCTGCAGTATCTAAGCATGTGACCCTTGATCTCCAATGAGAGATCTTACCCTGGGCATGGTCAGAAGGGGAAAAGTGAGACTTAGTGCCAAAAACGTCTGCTCCCGCTGCCCAGTACTGGCCACAATGGCAGAAGCTGGAAAGTCAGACTGAGCAAGATGCTGGGACCGACGCCTCCACTGAGCAGGCTCCACTGCGGCAGGAAAAGAATGAGAGACTGCAGTGGAGATGGTTTGAGATTCCACCTGTGCAGAGGCAGGAACTCGACCCCTAACATCTGTAGATGTTAATGGATATCTGGATTTTTATAGTGCACATTTCCCTAAGTGAAAAAGAAATATCCCTCTGAGTCAAGTTTGTCTTATCATGAGAAATTGCACTTCAATAGATTACATGAGCTAATCAAAAATACAATTTAAAAGTTTTTTTGAGAAGAGATGTCCAATTAAAAATAATAGAAGTAGCAGTCTAACTAAAAAAAATGTATTTCTAATCCCTCTAAAAATATCAAACTTAGACATCAATAAGACCAATGTGGAATAACCGATGGAAACTCAATTTCATTACTTCTTACAATAAAGGAAACCATTAGAAATACAGTGACAAGCAGAAGAGTAACAATGTTTTGAACATATGATTTCAGACTCCATATCTCACCATCCACTTCAGCATTTTATAGAAAATCATCTAGGCTATTTCATATATAAATTCGACTTGCATCTATTTAGCATATGATTAGTTATGCAGATTCTTGTCATGTCACTGCATTGTTACTGTTTTGCTCCTAAAAATCTACATTTTAATTTTTATTATTTTGTTAGCATTTTGTAACTCCACTTTTTGCTTTCAACACTGAGTGAATCCTTCTGGCCATGCTCTTGATCAGATTCAAGCATATCTCGAATGAAATCTGATATCAGGTCTCTTCTAGAAGTTCCCAATGTTGGTGCATACTCATCGACTCACTTGGGTATGTATACAGCTTTTTCTTCAATTCTACCCACAAGTTTTTGATTGGGTTGAGGTCTGGGGACTGTGGGGGCCAATTTATCACCTCTGCCTCACTGTCATTGAACCATTTCTTCCCCAATCTTGACGTATGTTTCGGGTCATTGTCCTGCTAGAACACTATGTCATCCTTTTCATATTCATAGTACTCGATTGTATGAAGACACTCATCTTGTAGGATACTCACATATAGCTCAGAATTGAGACTACCATCGATCTTGGTGAAGTATCTATCGCCTTTGGCTGTGAAACAACCCCATATCACCGAACTTGACAGTTCCTTCTATTTCTTCATCCATTATCCCCTTTTTCCCCTTGTTTGTTCCAGACCCATTTGCATCCATCAGAGGCTAGTCAATTGACTTTCGTCTCATCGCTCCAAATTAGATGTTTCCAACATTCTATATATTCCAATATTCTACTGTTCACTTTTTGTACTTTTTTGCAAACTTAAACCAACGCTTCTTAAGGTGAAATTGAAGTCGAGGCTTCTTCTCCTTTTTTTGGGCCACCATTCCAAACTTGTGTAACATGTGGCGCATGGTGCTTGCATGGACGTCTGTGATCTCACCATTACGAAGCATAAGAACCACCTCTACTGCCGTGTTTATCGCAAAAGAATACATGCTGAACTAAACAAATCATATATAACAGATGAGGACTAATGATAGATGTAGTGATAAGATAGTGATATATATTTGTTTAACCCCTTTCTGACAATGGACGTACTATCCCGTCGAGGTGGGGTGGGCCCGTATGACCACCGACGGGATAGTACGTCCAGCGCGATCGGCCGCGCTCACGGGGGGGGCGCGGCCGATCGCGGCCGGGTGTCAGCTGACTATCGCAGCTGACATCCGGCACTATGTGCCAGGAGTGGTCACGGACCGCCCCCGGCACATTAACCCCCGGCACACCGCGATCAAACATGATCGCGGTGTGCCGGCGGTACAGGGAAGCATCGCGCAGGGAGGGGGCTCCCTGCGTGCTTCCCTGAGACCCCCGGAGCAACGCGATGTGATCGCGTTGCTCCGAGGGTCTCTTACCTCCTCTCCCTGCAGTCCCCGGATCCAAAATGGCCGCGGGATCCGGGTCCTGCAGGGAGGGAGGTGGCTTACCGAGTGCCTGCTCAGAGCAAGTGCTTGGTAAGCCTGCAGCACTGTAAGTCAGATCGCCGATCTGACAGAGTGCTGTGCAAACTGTCAGATCAGCAATCTGTGATGTCCCCCCCTGGGACAAAATAAAAATGTAAAAAAAAAAAATTCCACATGTGTAAAAAAAAAAAAAAAAAAATTCCTAAATAAAGGAAAAAAAAATATTATTCCCATAAATACATTTCTTTATATAAATAATAAAAAAATAATAAAAGTACACATATTTAGTATCGCCACGTCCGTAACGACCCAACCTATAAAACTGTCCCACTAGTTAACCCCTTCAGTGAACACTGTAGGACAAAAAAAAAAAAACGAGGCAAAAAAACAACGCTTTATTATCATACCGCCGAACAAAAAGTGGAATAACACGCGATCAAAAAGACAGATATAAATAACCATGGTACCGCTGAAAACGTCATCTTGTCCCGCAAAAAAAGAGCCACCAATCAGCATCATCAGCAAAAAAATAAAAAAGTTATAGTCCTCAGAATAAAGCGATGCCAAAATAATTATTTATTCTATAAAATAGTTTTTATCGTATAAAAGAGCTAAAACATAAAAAAATGATATAAATGAGGTATCGCTGTAATCGTACTGACCCGAAGAATAAAACTGCTTTATCAATTTTACCAAATGTGGAACGGTATAAACGCCTCCCCCAAAAGAAATTCATGAATAGCTGTTTTTTTGTCATTCTGCCTCACAAAAATCGGAATAAAAAGCGATCAAAAACTGTCACGTGTCCAAAAATGTTACCAATAAAAACATCAACTCGTCCCGCAAAAAACAAGACCTACATGACTCTGTGAACTAAAATATGGAAAAATTATAGGTCTCAAAATGTGGAGACACCAAAACTTTTTTGCTATAAAAAGCGTCTTTTAGTGTGTGACGGCTGCCAATCATAAAAATCCGCTATAAATAAATGATATAAAAGTAAATCAAACCCCCCTTCATCACCCCCTTAGTTAGGGAAAAATAGTAAAATAAAAAAAATGTATTTATTTCCATTTTCCCATTAGGGTTAGGGCTAGGGTTAGGGCTAGGGTTAGGGTTAGGGTTGGGGCTAGGGTTGGAGCTAAAGTTAGGGTTAGGGTTGGGGCTAAAGTTAGGGTTAGGGTTGGGGCTAAAGTTAGGGTTAGGGTTTGGATTACATTTACATTTGGGATTAGGGTTGGGATTAGAGTTAGGGGTGTGTCAGGGTTAGGGGTGTGGTTAGGGTTACCGTTGGGATTAGAGTTAGGGATGTGTTTGGATTAGGGTTTCAGTTATAATTGGGGAGTTTCCACTGTTTAGGCACATCAGGGGCTCTCCAAACGCGACATGGCGTCCGATCTCAATTCCAGCCAATTCTGCATTGAAAAAGTAAAACAGTGCTCCTTCCCTTCTGAGCTTTCCCGTGCACCCAAACAGGGGTTTACCCCAACATATGGGGCATCAGCGTACTCGGGACCAATTGGACAACAACTTTTGAGGTCCAAGTTCTCTTGTTACCCTTGGGAAAATATAAATTTGGGGGGCTAAAAATCATTTTTGTGGAAAAAAAAAGGATTTTTTATTTTCACGGCTCTGTGTTGTAAACTGTAGTGAAACACTTGGGGGTTCAAAGTTCTCACAACACATCTAGATAAGTTCCTTGGGAGGTCTAGTTTCCAATATGGGGTCACTTTTGGGGCTTTCTACTGTTTGGGTACATCAGGGGCTCTGCAAATGCAACGTGACGCCTGCAGACCAATCCATCCAAGTCTGCATTCCAAATGGCACTCCTTCCCTTCCGAGCTCTGCCATGCGCCCAAACAGTGGTTCCCCCCCACATATGGGGTATCAGCATACTCAGGACAAATTGGACAACAACTTTTGGGGTCAAATTTCTCCTGTTACCCTTGGGAAAATACAAAACTGGGGGCTAAAAAATAATTTTTGTGGAAAAAAAAATATTTTTTATTTTCACGGCTCTGCGTTATATACTGTAGTGAAACACTTGGGGGTTCGAAGTTCTCACAACACATCTAGATAAGTTCCTTGGGAGGTCTAGTTTCCTGTGTGGGGTCACTTGTGGGGGGTTTCTACTGTTTGCATACATCAGGGGCTCTGCAAATGCAACGTGACGCCTGCAAACCAATCCATCTAAGTCTGCATTCCAAATGGCGCTCCTTCCCTCCCGAGCTCTGCCATTTGCCCAAACAGTGGTTCCCCCCCACATATGGGGTATCAACGTACTCAGGACAAATTGGACAACAACTTTTGGGGTCCAATTTATCCTGTTACCCTTGTGAAAATACAAAACTGGGGGCTAAAAAATCATTTTTGTGAAAAAATATGATTTTTTATTTTTACGGCTCTGTATTATAAACTTCTGTGAAGCACTTGTTGGGTCAAAGTGCTCACCACACATCTAGATAAGTTCCTTAAGGAGTCTACTTTCCAAAATGGTGTCACTTGTGGGGGGTTTCGAAGTTTAGGCACATCAGGGGCTCTCCAAATGCAACATGGCGTCCCATCTTAATTCCAGTCAATCTTGCATTGAAAAGTCAAATGGCGCTCCTTCCCTTCCGAGCTCTGCTATGCACCCAAACAGTGGTTTACCCCCACATATGGGGTATCGGCATACTCAGGATAAATTGCACAACAACTTTTGTGGTCCATTTTCTCCTGTTACCCTTGGTAAAATAAAACAAATTGGAGCTGAAATAAATTTTGTGTAAAAAAAAAGTTAAATGTTAATTTTTATTTAAACATTCCAAAAATTCCTGTGAAACACCTGAAGGGTTAATAAACTTCTTGAATGTGGTTTTTCAGCACCTTGAGGGGTGCAGTTTTTAGAATGGTGTCACACTTGGGTATTTTCTATCATATAGACCCCTCAAAATGACTTCAAATCAGATGTGGTCCCTAAAAAAAAATGGTGTTGTAAAAATGAGAAATTGCTGGTCAACTTTTAACCCTTATAACTCCCTAACAAAAAAAAATTTTGGTTCCTAAATTGTGCTGATGTAAAGTAGACATGTGGGAAATGTTACCTATTAAGTATTTTGTGTGACATATATCTGTGATTTAAGGGCATAAAAATTCAAAGTTGGAAAATTGTGAAGTTTTCAAAATTTTTGCCAAATTTCCATTTTTTTTTACCAATAAACGCAAGTTATATCGAAGAAATTTTACCACTATCATGAAGTACAATATGTCACGAGAAAACAGTGTCAAAATCGCCAAGATCCGTTGAAGCGTTCCAGAGTTATAACCTCATAAAGGGACAGTGGTCAGAATTGTAAAAATTGGCCCGGTCATTAACGTGCAAACCACCCTTGGGGGTAAAGGGGTTAAACAATAAATGTCAGACCATTCGGATAGAGTAAAGAAAACCAAAAAGAAAACACCGAATACAGAGCCAAAAAAAGTCATTTGGAAACCGTATTAGTGAGGATAAAACACCTTTATTTAACAGACATGGTAGATGGTGGCACTACTAAAGAGAATTGCCAGCACTTACATACATCAATTCAAAACATGATAAAAGATAATAAATAGGACAGGGATTACAGGTAAAGACAATGCGTACTTTGTTAGGTGTAGATAACAGTAGCAAAAGAATTCTGCCAATATGGAATATATAATGCTATGAGCAAAGAATCCTGCACAGTTGAGGTAAGCCAATAATAGGTATAATACTAACATCAATATGGACACCAGCTGCTGGAGTCCTTGTAAAGTGCTGGGAGGATATAAAATTGAATAGGAGGCAGGGTATAGGTAGTGAGATTATCAAAAAATGATGCAATGGCATGTAGGTGGGTCATAATGTAGAAAGTATCGACAAGAGAGACTTAAGTGGTGTGAATAGTATACATAACCCACATATAAGCCACAAGAGACACTATAGTTTAAACATATGGAAGAGTAGCATATGTACAAATAGTTGAAGAGGAATTTATCTGTATGGTTCACTGGGCCACCCCGACGCACGTTTTGGAACAAGTCCTTCGTCAGGACAGAACTGATAGACCTTGTGATGAGCTAACTTGTTGACCCCGATATTTTGCCTGGATGTCCACCTCTTGGCTTTTGAATGGATAGACAGACTTCATTTCATATTCTTCCAACTGTCATGGCACTCCCTTGATGTAGTTTGGCAAATTTCTTTCCCATGAGACCACTATCGATGAGCTGGATAATGCTGTTTCTATTCCTTTGGGAAATCTACTTCATGGCTGCTCCTCAATTCAAACCAGTGACCTTTTGCTTGGGATGTATTATGTATAAGATAGCCAAGATGATTGTCTATAAAATGATGGTAGTCTCACATTCGAAGCAGTAGTGCATAGTGAGAGTCTGAAGGTCAAAAGTTCAAAACATTGTTACCCTTTTTCTCATCATTGTATTTTCAAAAATACTGGTCTATTTTGAAAAATGATCTGATACTAAAAGTTAATTCCAGCTGAACCAAATGTTACATTTCGTAGGGAAATTACAATAAAAATATGATTGCACCTAGTAAACTCAAAAGGACTGAGGTCAATCATAAAGGGGTTCTTCTAAGAAAAACAACTAAGAAGAATGTAGGTGTTTTTAAATGTGGAATAATTAAAAATACTGATGGAAAATAGTTACTCACAACTTGAAACAAATAAAATCTAATAGCATAGGTGAGATTTATTATATTAATCAGAGACTATCTTGTAACGTGGAATATATTATCTATGCGATTAACTGTATCTGTGGTCTACAATATATTGGCCTCACTACACAAGCCCTACGGTCCCATATGAATGGACATAGACATAAAACAAAAAGTCTTTTTTGGAAGCAGAGCCTCTCTTAACTTCTCACTATTAAGCATTATAGTAATTTTGATGTGATCAAGGTCACACCTTTGGAACAAATAAATAATGATGTTCAGAATAGGAAAAAAACATTAAAGGGGATATCCGGGACTTTAAAAAAAGTGCCTAAGCACTAAAAGGCACGTAGTTGCTAACAGAGGCAACTACCTGCCTTTTGTACCCGGTGAAAGTCATTGACCACTCCTGCCTGTGATTCAACTACTCTCTGTCACCAGGACAGCGGTTTCTCTTCATGATGACAGGGCGGGACTACATTGATTGACAGCCATATTCCCCCATTTAGGCAGCTGGGAGCCAGCTGTCAATCAGTATGACACCATCAGTCTCACCCTGTCAACAGGAAAATAAACTGCCGCTCTGTTGGCATGACCTCAGCAGAAGTCTGTGACTGCTCCTTGCTGGCGGAGAATGGCGCTGGGCCCAACAAGCAGGTAGATAGCAACTACCTGCCTGTTAGTGCTAAGGCACACACATTTTTTTTAAAGTCTCGGCTATCTCCTTTAAAGGGAACCTGTCACCCCAAAAATCGAAGATGAGCTGCGGCCACCAGCATCAGGGGCTTATCTGCAGCATTCAGTAATGATGTAGATAAGCCCCCGATGTATCCTGAAAGATGAGAAAAAGAGGTTAGATTATACTCACCAAGGGGCGGTCCCGCTGCCGTCCGGGTCTGATGGGCGTCACGGTCCGGTCCGGGCCTCCTATCTTCTTACGATGACGTCTTCTTCATGTCTTCACGCCACAGCTCCGGCGCAGGTGTACTTTGTCTGCCTATTGAGGGCAGAGCAAAGTACTGCAGTGCGCAGGCGCCGGAAAGGTCAGAGAGGCCGTCGCCTGCGCACTTAAGTACTTTGCAGAGGACAGAGAAAGTACGCCTGCGCAGGCCGCATCTTATATGCGAAAATTGGGGTGACAGATTCCCTTTAATGTGAGTGTCCTGAGCAGAATCACAGAAAGCCCCGGAGTTGTACCTAGAAAAAAGAAGCTGCTAAAAGGCGTACTTTATCTGTCCTCTGCAAAGTACTGCAGTGTGCAGGCGCTGGGCCTCTCTGACCTTTCCCGGTGCCTGCGCACTGCAGTACTTTGCTCTGCCCTTATCGTATGAAGATGGGAGGCCCCGGACCAGACCGCGACACCCATCGGACCCGGACCGCAGCCGGACTGCTCCTGGGTGAGTATAATATAACCCCTTTTTCTCATCTTTCAGGATACATCGGGGGCTTATCTACAGCATTACAGAATGCTGTAGATAAGCCCCTGATGCCGGTGGCCGCAGCTCATCTTCGATTTTTGGGATGACAGGTTCCCTTTAAAGATGAAGAAATTCTACTGGATAAATAAATTACAAACTTAGATCCAAGTGGCTTCAATGATGTGGTTGAATAGGTGTGGTTTTAATTCTTTTGTTCCACGGGATGCCTTTCATTCAATGCTTATCAGTAGAGATGGACAGAACCCAGGATGTTCAGGTCCGGCGAGTTTAGCTGAGGAGTTAAAAAAAAGTTTGGGTTTGGGTACCGAAACAGTACCGGAACCCAGACACCATTCACTTGAATGGGGGTCCTGAACAAACCCTAAAACACAAAAAACAATTATAATGATGTTGATTGAGAAAAAAAATTGATAGGGCTCCAAAAAAGTCAGACAGAATGATGTCCCTTCAATATGAATGTAGGTGCAATGTGAAATGATTAACTACGGAAGCTGATAAGTAGAGATGGGCTAACCCAAACAGTAAAGTCCAGGATCCGTACTGAACACTTAGGCTATGTGCACACGATGCGGATTTACTGCGGATCCGCAGCGTTTTTTTTCTGCGCAGAAACTCTGCAGATCCGCAAAGTGATTTACTTTACAATGTAAATCAATAAGAAAAAAAAATGCTGTGCTAATGGTGCGGAAAACTACACATGGAAAACGCTGCAGATCAAAAGAAGTAGCATGTCATTTCTTTTGTGCAGAACTGCAGCGTTTCTGCACCCTTCCATTATAGAACTCCGCTGGGGTAAAAAACGCATGAAATCCGAACAAAATCCACAGTAAATCCGCACAAAATCTGCACAAAAAAACGGATCAAATCAACACCTGCATTTTCTGCCAGAAGATGCAGATTTTGTGCGGAAAATTCTGCACCCCAATCCGCAACGTGTGCACATAGCCTTACTGTTTGGGCACGGAGCCCGAACATGGACGTCACCAGGAAGTCCATGTTACTGTTTGAGTCTGGCACCCCAAACATCGGGTACTTCTCACAATGTTATGTGCATGACAGCTCGGCAAACACTGCCTGTGATCGGCAGTAAAATAATTACTGCCGGTCAGACAGCCGCGGTTCCTACACAATCAGAATGACAACGTGAGTCCACAGCTGTGATTGGAGGTAAAAACTTCACTTCCGGTCACTGGCGTTGGCTAATGGTGCTACTACTCCCATTAGCCTACGCATGCTGCTGCTAATAACAGCGCAAGCAGGCTGCGGCTGATGGGAGTATTCATTAGCTGGCACCTGCACTTTTAATAAATAATTTTTAAAAACAAACGGCATGGGGTCCTCTGTATTTTTGATAACCTGCCATGGAAAACTGACAGCTGCTGGTTACAACTTTCATCTGTCAGCGTTAGCAAGGCTGGTTATCAAGAATAGAGGGGTCCCCACACCATTTTTAAAAATGATTTAATTAAATAATTAAAAAAACGGCGTAGGGTCACCCCCATTTTTTACAACCAGCAAAGCTGAAGTAGACAGCTGGGGGCTGGTATTAGAAAGCAGCCCGCAACTGCCTAGAAAAGGCGCATCTATTAGATGAGCCAATTTTGGCGCTTTGCCTGGCTCTTCCGACTTGCCCTTGCGGTGGCAAGTGGAGTTCTTATTTGTTGGGTTGAGGTCACCTTTGTATTGTCTAGTGACATCAAGACCACTGCTTAGTAATGGGGAGGACACCCATCCATTACTAATCCTATAGTTATATGGTAAATTAAACACACAGCCAGAATAAAATCTTTTATACTAAATAAAAAAACACTCTTTTACTTTTTTATATAAAAATAATCAATTAATATTATATATATTTTTTTATTTTCAATTTTATGCTTTTTTCCCTCTCTCTCCCTTATCGCAATTATATATGTGTAATATCTCTATTCACATTTGTAGACCTTTCTATTGGGAGAATAATGAAGCTATGAAGCTCGTTTTCCAATGTATTACACATATTTTTTCTAATTGTTAATTTTTAACTCCGCCCATTCCTTGTACATAAGAGCTAATTATGTGGTAATTTCTTATTTACCTGAAGAAGGATGGAAGCAGACAAAACCACAGTATTTTTTAAATAAAAAATTTATATTTTTATATAACTTTTAACGTACAGTATCTGCAGTCATTAGATCGATTTGCCTATTTCCCTCATGTTGGGAGCTATCTGTTATTTTTTCATTTTATACTGTACACATGTAATGCTGCAGACAGCTGTACAGTGCACCATCATATACATGTATATGTCATGGTGTGTTAACAGCTTTTTTGCATCATTTTTTGGGGCAGTTACATTTTACATTTATACTTATGGGTAGTGTTGAGCATTCCGATACCGCAAGTATCGGGTATCGGCCGATACTTGCGGGTATCGGAATTCCGATACCGAGATCCGATACTTTTGTGGTATCGGGTATCGGTATCGAAACAACATTAATGTAAAAATGTGTAAAAGAGAGAATTAAAATAAAAAATATTGCTATACTCACCTCTCCGACGCAGCCTGCACCTTACCGAGGGAAGCGGCATCGTTCTTTGTTTAAAATTCGCGCTTTTCTTTCCTTTACGTGAAGTCCCGGCTTGTGATTGGTTGCGTCGCAGTCACATGGGCGACGCAACCAATCACAGCAAGCCGTGACGTAATTTCAGGTCCTTAAGGATTTTAAAATTACGTCCCGGCTTTGTGATTGGTTGCGTCGCAGTCACATGGGCGACGCAACCAATCACAGCAAGCCGTGACGTAATTTCAGGCCCTTAAGGATTTTAAAATTACGTCCCGGCTTTGTGATTGGTTGCGTCGCAGTCACATGGGCGACGCAACCAATCACAAGCCGTGACGTCACGGGAGGCTGGACACGCGCGCTTGTCCAGCCTCCCGGCTTGTGATTGGTTGACCGCGATGCAACCAATCACAAGCCGGGACGTCACGGGAGGCTGGACAAGCGCGCATTTTAAAATGCGCGTGTGTCCAGCCTCCCGTGACGTCACGGCTTGTGATTGGTTGCGTCGCCCATGTGACTGCGACGCAACCAATCACAAAGCCGGGACGTAATTTTAAAATCCTTAAGGGCCTGAAATTACGTCACGGCTTGCTGTGATTGGTTGCGTCGCCCATGTGACTGCGACGCAACCAATCACAAAGCCGGGACGTAATTTTAAAATCCTTAAGGACCTGAAATTACGTCACGGCTTGCTGTGATTGGTTGCGTCGCCCATGTGACTGCGACGCAACCAATCACAAAGCCGGGACTTCACGTAAGGAAAGAAAAGCGCGAATTTTAAGCAAACAACGCTGCCGGTTCCCTCGGAGAGGTGAGTATAGCAATATTTTTTATTTTAATTCTTTCTTTTACACATTAATATGGTTCCCAGGGCCTGAAGGAGAGTTTCCTTTCCTTCAGACCCTGGGAACCATCAGGAATACCGTCCGATACTTGAGTCCCATTGACTTGTATTGGTATCGGGTATCGGTATCGGATTGGATCCGATACTTTGCCGGTATCGGCCGATACTTTCCGATACCGATACTTTCAAGTATCGGACGGTATCGCTCAACACTACTTATGGGGAAACATTGTACTTTGTCATTTTCTTTTTAAAGGGGTCAAGAATGACTTATTGTTTACATACATTTTTTTTGTTACATTATGGAAAAGTTTTTTTTCTGTATCACAATCTGTATTAAAATTAAATAAAAATGTTGCAATTTTCACACTGGCCTGTAGAGCTTTTGTGGACTCCTGTTGTTTCAGGAAACAACACATGTACATTGCCACAATGGTCAGATCCTGACCCTGTCTATTGTATTGAATCTTTTAATCATGATGTGTAGTGAAAACCCGAGCAACGAGTATACTCGCTCATCACTAATCATGTGCAATGGTCATAGTGGAGGGAATGGGAGCAGGGTCACCTGTAACATCACCTATTGTGAATAGTGGATCCTATGTTATCAGCTGTATTCAGCGGTGTGATCTGTCCTTGTAACCCTGCCTCTCATAATATGTGGCCTTGCTGTAATCTCTTCCTGAAATAACAGGAAATATAGGAGTGTAAATAAACTCATTGGCTACTGTAAAAATTACAAGATTACCATTTTTTTAAATAAAGAAAACATATTGCAATTTAACACAAAATCTTGTTTTAAACAATTTGACATTTTCTGATGCTTCCATTTAATGACAACATTTGTTTTGCTGCTAATTAGCCCTTGATTTGATTATTATCATGAAGAATGCTCGTATGTTACCTGTATACACAGAAGATGTGCGTCAATACATTCCGGGCTAACAGAACAGCATAATGAGGACGCTCTCTTTATATCTTTAGAGAGGACTAATTAAAGTACAGACATAAGAAGAGAACCTAAGTGCTGTTCAGAATGTTTTCCATTCATGAACTGCAGAATACTGAGTTTCTGGGCGGTCAATGAGCTTCTATGGCAACAGATGTCTTTTGGCTCTCCTACATTGTAGAAATAATACGGAGGGGTGCAACTTTATACCGGATACACTGTACTATATAGATTTGTACAAATTATATTTTACATTGCGTCTTCTCAGGGCACAGACTGTTGTTACTATGGTTCTAGACCTGACCAAGGCGGATCTTGAAGCCCATAACATATACAGCTCTGGCAAAAATTAAGAGACCACTGCAAAATGTTCAGTTTGTCATATTTTTCTTTTTATAATTATATTTTTGAGTAAAATGTAAATTGTTCTTTAATTCTATAAACTACTGACAACATGTCTCCAAATTTCCAAGCAATAAACTTTGTATTTTTTTTCTGACAAAGAAAAATGGTCAAAATTAAAAAACAAAAACCCTAGTGCTTTCAGACCTCAAATAATGCAAAGAAAACAAGTTCATAATCATTTAGAAACAACAATACTAATGTTTTAACTCAGGAAGAGATCAGAAATCAATATTTTGTGGAATAACCATGATTTTTAATCACAGCTTTCATGCGTCTTGGCATGCTTTCCACCAGTCTTTCACACTGCTTCTGGTGCAAAAATGTAAGCAGTTCTTCTTTGTTTGATGGCTTGTGACCATCCATCATCCTCTTGATTACATTCCAGAGGTTCTCACTGGGGTTCAGGTCTGGAGATCGGGCTGCCCATGACAGGGATTTGATGTGGTGGGCTCTTAATTTTTGCCAGAGCTGTGAATCCAGCCCCCTGCAGTTTCTCCTTGCCCCGCTTTCTTTGACTGACAGGTTTCTCACTATACATATACATCAGGAGAAACCTGTTATCTAAAGGGAATGGAGTGGGGAGATGCCACTGAGGACCAGCCTCTTGGACTAGTCATCTGAGTTGCATGGTTTCCAGATGGCTTTTAATTTATTTTACTCACTTATATAGCGCCTTTAATTCCACAGCTCTTTACAGACATTATCATCACTGTCTCCATAAGTGCTCACAATCTAAATTCCAGTATTTCTTTTGAGTGTGGGAGTATCCAGAGGAAACCCATGCAAACACGGAGGGAGCATACAAACTCCTTGCAGAATATTATTATAGCGCCATGGTGTTTTACATGTAAAATGTTGTCCTTGGTGGGATTTGAATCCAGGACTCCAGCGCTGCAAATAACACTGCTAATCACTGAGCCACCGTGGCTTTTAAAAGTATGTTTTTTGTGAAATGCAGCAGACTTTCAGAGTACAGCGTACATGACTGCAATAATGCAGATGTCAGATTCCCTTTAGAGAAATATTCTAATTTGAAGATATTATCATCTACCCAGCCAATCGCAGGTGGTTCCATCATTGGAGTAATTGTTGCATATGTACGTCACATTTTATTCTTGTATATGGGATTGTATTCGGCTATCTCTGACAGTCCCATAGCTAGAGAGAGTGGTAGCGATCATCCGCGGCTACCCCTCCATTCCATCAGTGCATTTAAGAGCCTAATTGCCGTAAAACATAAGGACTAGGGATGAGCCGACCCGTGGAAGTTTTGGTTCTTGTGCCCGACTCGAACATTGTTCCAAAGTTTGGTCCGGGTACCAGAACTGTGAAGAAGACAATGGGAACCCATACATTTGAGCCAGAAAATTCTCTCCCTGTCTGCAACAGACTTCCCCCTGAACACCGAACATTGCAAATGACTCCCAGGAGAAGTCCGTGTTCGACATTTAGCAGCAGACATTATCTGTCCAGTATCAACCCTGTACTTTTTAGCTGTCAATCACTAAAAATGCAAGTTATACTGAATCTTTCCAACAACGTATATATCAGTCTGCTCATTCTGCTCAGCTTCTCCTTGTCTATACCATGCTGTACACAGATCGGACTGCATGTACACATGTACAACATGACAGTTTCCCTTTAGTGAGAAACTATTTTAACAATTTTTTAATGTGTTGTGCTAATTTTTGTAGGAAGTTGGAAATATTTAAAGGTCTATATGGAGACAAAGGTCCAAACTAATAAAGATAAAAAGTTGGAAAAACATGTAAACTGTTTGAAACATTGAATGCCAATTTTATCTGTTGAGATGTTTTCTTGCAGGGTATGCTTGCTTGCCAGTTATAGCTATGCCAACCTGGAATGCCTAAAGCTCAGTTTCTGCAAAGATGTTACAGCAGACGCCATTGAAAAACTTTGCAAAAATTGTAAAAGGTACTGTCATAAAGGTTGCCTTCAGAGGGGAAAGGAGCAACCAGTTTCTATTAAATATGTTATGTTGGGGGCAGAGGTGAAAGCCGCACCATTACTACAGCACCACTGAACATTTGGTTCATGGTGGTTTTGCCGCAATTGAAGTTGAAGTTTTGACAAGAACAAGTCATAGAAAATGTGAACATTTCCCTAGAAATGTAATTTGCATATTTTCTAAACAGACCTCAATTGTGGAGAAGCCGCATAGCATGGGATTTGTCAAAGTGCCTAGAGTTTATGCATAATAACAACACATTCCCTTTAAAAATTGGACAGTGTCCACATATGTGACCATGTATACACCCCGTAACAAATGTCAGAAACTAGACGCATACAGTAATAGAAACGTTTTACATGAGATAGAGGTAGGTCAATATTTAACTTAGATTAGAAGATACCAAACGACTTCCATATGGCCGGCGGCTAATCAGATATATTCATTGCATACATCATTACTTGTGTACAGTGATATAATATCATAAACCCGGAAAAATTTACCATAGAAGAAATACTGTATAGTCATCTTAAAGAAGACCTTCACTATTTGCTAACTCCTCACATAATGTAGATTTCCAGTTTGACCCGAAAATGATATGTAAGCCATGAATATTCCCCACTCTTTTCGAAATGTCGTTGGAGATAAGGGTTTCAACTGCCCAATTTTTTACTTTATGGGGATAAAATCTGCGGCTAGAGGTGTCTGGCAATTGATTACTCTCCTTGCTACTAAGAGCACGTACATACTCGACTGACCCAAGTGTGCATGTGTATAGGGGGGTTGGGACAGATAGGTAGCCAAAGAGTCCTTCAGCCAACAGCTATCAAATATTTGCCGATCGGCGGTCATCTAATAGCCCTAAGAGCGTGTTTAACGATGAGCACTGATCAATATTAGATCCTCCAGTGCATATAGGCAGTCATTGCTCTCTGCAGCACCTTGTTTACACAGCATAATGGGCTGCCAAGAGCGATGATCTTTTGGGCAGCTCAAACATCATTGCACCCAAAGATTTTGCTCATTCTTTGGGTGATCAGCAGCTGGTTTAGACTGCAGGGATATTGTGAAGAGTGTTCCTAGGATGCCCGTTCAGGGTAATCTTGCAGGGACAATGACCCTGTAGTCTAAAATGAGTCTTCTCTCTGATCGTGACTTGAGGCTCCTTCTACACCATCACTTTATACTGCAGCTACATGTACACTGTTTGTTCCGCCATAAACTTTCCAAAAAGTCAGTTTGATTGAAATTATTTTTGCATCTTTTTTGTTAAAATTAATTTTTATGTTTTTCAGGCTGAAGGTACTTCACCTTTATGGTTGCCGTTTGTCTTCTGACCTTGGGAACATTAAAAAATTCAGCAAATCATTTCAAATTTTTCATGATTTGTCTATACCAACTGCAAACATACTAGGGGAATAAAGACAAATACTGTAATGTTTACTGTATATACTGTATGTGCAATAAAAGAATTTTAGAAATACTAGACATTATTTTGTATGAAAACACAGAGCACCATGGAGTACAATAAACACCAAGAGGTAGCGTAAAATCGAATAATCATTTATTAGACAAAATTCCATACATGTAAAGTATAACCAGATAATAGAACAAAGAAAGAGGGACAAGTATAGAGATCTGCTGGTACAGCAGCTGGACCAAATGATAAAGAATCAAAACGCTAAGGGTGTATAAACATGAAGCCTCAATAATTTCAGTCTATATGACCATCATATTAGTGATGGGTACAGGTGAAGGGAGCTGCCAATGCATATCATAAGGTGAATCCCACAGGGCAACCCCCCCCCCCCCCGAGAGGAAATCACACGTACCCATAGGGCTGTTTATAACTCACCTATAATGCCTAAATAAGGTATAGGTCCTCCTGCTGAGACCCCTTGACGCGCGTTTCGCGTATATGCTTCTTCAAGAAGGGGAGTGTATAGTGCAGTATCCCATGGGGTTTAAATAGTAATGCCTCAAAGTACCGGTACATGCGGCGCGTGCATCCTGGAAGTCACACGCCGGAAACAAACTCAGTTCACCGCGGCCGTCAAAAGTGGTGTGCGCATGCGGGCAAAAAGTGCGCCCAATGACGTCAACAAACATGCGCACACCGCCCCAGTCGATAGCCACAGGTAAACGTTAGCGGCGTACAAATCCCAGTGCGTGTGCGCACTCCGGCGGACATTTTGCTGGAGACCAAGGCAGCAGCCATTTCCCCGTGGACTAAAGAGAGGGAGAAGGCGAGGGATGAAGACGAATAGAAACATAAGATAAAAGGTAAAATTGCAAATGTGCAAATGTGAAAACAAAGAATCCAACTCATTGAGAAAATTAAAGCTGCAAGGGCATGCGCACATTGCCGCATGTGATAGCCGCAAATAAAGGTAGGCGGCACACAAATCCCAATGCGCACACCCCAATGACCATTTTAATAAAGACCAAAACAGCAGCTATATCATCATAGATTAAGACAAGAAGGGAAAATAGGATGCAAATAACGACAAAAAAGGTAGAGAGGTGCGATATCTATATAGAGTGAAATGAGATAGTGAAATGTTCTACATCATTTGACACATAAAATCAATCTGGCAAAATACAGGCAATAAAGTGCATATAGTGCAAAAAAGTGAATAATTAAAGTGACATAGTGCGAAAATAGGTACTATGGCACCACAATATGACTGTATAAGGATATATAAAAAGTATATAAAATTATATACTATCATTAGTGCTAAAAACATGACAATAAATATATGTATCTACAAAGTCCATCTATATCATCCCAACATCTTCAAGACACTGTCCTCGAGATATGTATCATCCAACAGGGAAAGAGCGATAACGTCTTCCAAAGGACGTGTATCAGTTCATGAGGCAAGAATCAACATAGAAACACTAAAAACTGAGAAACAACACAAACATTAGAAAAATAGATAAAAATAAGGTGGAAAGACTCACATGAATAATCAAAATATCCGGCGATAAAAAATAGACCAGCAGCATAGCGGACGAGAGCTAAGATAGACCAGTCAATTTAAAGGCACACAAGGACCATTCAGAGAGAAAATATCAAATATATTGTTACAGAAAGGGAACAAAGGACAGTTTTTCGTTCAATCCCCTTGGGGCTATGGTGCCAAGGGTGACAATCCACCGGCACTCACGTTGTGCCAGAATTTGGTTAAGATTGCCACCTCTGACACCCCCATGGATCCTGTCAATCCCCCTCACCTTCAAGCCGCTGGTGTCAGATCCGTGAAAAAACTTGAAATGTTTTGGTAGTGTTTTTTTATCGCCTCAGTGTCCTTAACATCCTTAGCGGCCATGATGTCACGCACATGTTCCCGTGTCCTAGTCTTTAATTCCCTCGATGTGAGACCCACATAAATTAGGGAGCATGGGCAGGTAGCATAATAAATTATATGGGTAGAATTACATGAAATATATTCCCGGATCTTGAATTCCCTGCTCCCATCTGAAGATTTAAAAGTATTACTCCGTATAACATTGGGACACACGACACATGAACTGCAGGGAAAACAGCCAACTTTAGGGGCTCCAGCATTAAAAATGGTCTTGGGTTTCGTAACAAAGTGGCTTCTCACAATATCGTCCTTCAAATTTTTCCCCCTGTGTTGTGTCATGTATGGACGCGGGGATAGATGTGCTGCTAGTGCATTGTCAGTATGTAAAACTGACCAGTGCTTAGTCAAGATTTCACGGATCTGCTCCCAACGGCAATTGGAGGTCGAGACAAACCTAATCTCATTGGTTTCCTCCCGATGCTGGTTCCTAGGCACAAGAAGATCCTCTCTTCTTGTGTCTCTAGCCCGTCTATATCCTCTCTTAATACACCGACGGCTATATCCCCTCTCTCTAAAGCGGTCCGCAAGGACCACTGACTGTTGTTCGAAGCGGGCTGCCGTTGAGCAAACCCACCTGTTCTTCAAGAATTGACCAACTGGAATGGCTTTAATAGTGGAGTAATTGTGTACCGAGGAGGCGTGTAATAACGAATTCACCGCCGTATCCTTGTGGTATAAATCCGTTTCGATATGTCCATCCTCTGCAACACACAAGGTTATATCAAGAAAATCAATTTGGTGCATATGATATTTGTATGTGAATTTCAAATTAAATGGATTAGTGTTAAGTAACTGCATGAACTGGGATAGGCTGGTCTCATCACCCCTCCAAATCATCAAAACATCATCAATGTAATGAAACCAGCCCATCACCGAGTCAGTGGCGTGTGATCCGTCACCCTGAAAAACCTGCCGCTCCCAAAATCCGAGGAACAGGTTAGCGTATGATGGAGCACACGCCGCACCCATGGCAGTACCTTGAATCTGCAAATAAAACATGTCCCTAAATACAAAAAAAATTGTGTGTTAAAGCAAATTCCAACAAATCCAAAACAAAATCAGAAAAATGACCATCCCAGTTGGCCGTCTCGAGGAAGAAGCGGGCAGCCCGAAGGCCGTCACCATGCCTGATCGAAGTGTATAAAGATTCGATATCAATGGTAACTAAAAGCATCTCCGCCTCGAGAGAGAGTCCATCCACCCTGGTCAATACATCCGTTGTGTCTCTGACATAGGAGGGGAGCGTTTCAACTAATGGTTTGAGATAATGATCAATATATTTACATACATCGTCACATAGTCCTCCTATGCCAGAGACAATGGGTCGACCAGGGGGGTTCTGAAGGTCCTTGTGTACCTTAGGTAATAAATAAAAAGTCGGCACCTTAGGATTTTTTGGCAACAAGCCATTCAGGACTTTCCTTGGGACAATACCCGACTCGTCAGCACTGGTAATGATAGTCTCAAGCTCACCAGCATATTTCGTATGTCTGTGAATGATAACGATGATGACAACGGTGCTACAGCTGTAACAGGGTGTACCCTGGATAGAGTTATAGAACTATCTTTGTTGAGTTATATTGTGCTATAAAATAACTGTCAAATGCTTGTATTACACGTCTGGTGTTTGTTCCTTGTCAGGGGTTGCCCATACTGTAGTTTGGCATGCCTTGGGTAAAAGCGAATAGGATGATGTAATGAGCACCAGTCCTGTTCACTATCTCGCAGGGGCAGTGGTAAGTATTATTTAACCCATTCATTACCGGAGATATTTTCATTTTTACGTTTTCGGTTTTTGCTCCTCTGCTTTCCAGAGCCATAACTTTTTTTTATTTTTCGGTCAAAATGGCAATGTGAGGGCTTGTTTTTTTTGCAGGACAGGTTGTACTTTTGAAAGACACCATTGGTTTTAACATATCGTGTACTGGAAATTGTGGTGAAATTGCAAAAAAATGCGATTCCACAATTGTTTTTGTTTGGCTTTTTTACTATGTCACTAAATGCTAAAACTGACCTGCCATTATGATTCTCCAGATCATTACGAGTTCATAGACACCAAACATTTCTAAGTTCTTTTTTATTTAAGTGGTGAAAAAAAATTCCAAAGTTTGTTCAAAAAAAGTCTCCATTTTCCGATACCTGTAGCATCTCCATTTTTCGTGATCTCGGGTTGGGTGAGGGCTTTTTTTTTTTGCATGCCTAGCTTAAGTTTTTAACCATACAATTTTGGTACAGACACAATCTTTTGATCGCCATTATTGCATTTTAATGCAATGTTGCGGAGATCAAAAAAATTTAATTCTGGCATTCGTTACCCCATTTAGCGAACCAGTTAATTCTTTTTTTATATTGATAGATCATGCAATTCTGAACACGGTGATACCAAAATATGTGTTTGTTAGATTTTTTTTATTGTTTTATTTTGAATAGGGCGAAAGGGGGGTGATTTGAACTTTTATATATTTTTTATATTTTTAAAAACATTTTTTCTTTACTTTTGGCATGCTTCAATAGTCTCCATGGGAGACTAGAAGCTGCCATAACCCAATCGGCCCTGCTACATACAGGCAATGATCAGATTACCTGTATGTAGCAGAATTGCTATCTTGTTATGAGCACCGACCACCAGGCGGCGCTCATAGCAATTCATCAGTGACACCCATAGAGGTCTGCAGGAGACCTCTGTTTGTCATACCCACCTATCGGTCACCCGCAATCACGTGATGGCGGTCACCAATGGGTGGATTTCCAGTGCAATTGCCAGAAGCGCATGTTAAATGCAGCTGTCGAAACAGCTGACATGTGCCGGAAAAGATGTGGGCTCACCGCCAGAGCCCACATCAAAGGGAGAGTGTCCGACATGGGCATACTATGCCAGATGTCGGAAAGGGGTTAAAGGGAGCATGTCAGCAGGATTGTGCTCAATAACCGACAGACAGTGGCAGGTTGATGCCGTTATACTGATTAAAATGATACCTTGGTTGATGAAATCCGTCTTGTGGTTGTTATTCAATCTTTAGTTTTTTAATTTTCAGTGAATTAGATTTTCGTGCTCCGGGGCGGCCTGTGTGTGTGGGAGGGGGGTGTCTTCATATGGTGCTCTGTTTACATATTCATCCTTATGGGCTTATGGCAGGTCACTGATCCTTCAGTCACTTGCCCCCTATTTTATATACGGATTATTATATATATTGAAAACAAAAATCACCTTCAACAGGCAGACGCCTTCTCTGTAGCATAATCGTATGTATAATGTGCATTACATACAGTTGTGCTCAAAAGTTTACAGGCAGAATTTTTGCTCTCTTGGCCTTTTTTCAGAGGATATAAATGATAACACCAAAACTTTTTCTCCACTCATGGTTAGTGCTTGGGTGAAGCCATTTATTGTCAAACTACTCTGTTTTCTCTTTTTAAATCATAATGACAATCCAAAACATCCAAAGGACCCTGATCAAAAGTTTACATACCCTGCTGATTTTGGCCTGATAACATGTGCAGCGCCCCAGGGTCTTGGTTGCTGCAGTAATATTATTCTCCTCTAGGGGGGAGTGATGTTACTCAACGTGGACTAACCCTCACTGCCCTCTCTCACCCTATTATAAAGGTGAGAAAACAATAATATAAGAACAGAGATGAAGAAAAGCAAAAAAATGGTCACGTTGTGGACCGCCGGCTATGCTATCCTTCCATGGCATCTGGTATCTGGTGTATATGACGGGCCTCCTGATGAACCGCATCATGGGGAAATGCATTGAGGCGCAGCATATTTTGATAAGTGCCATCCTTCATTATTTCTATTAAGGATACATCCTATATTGATGATTTACATTGTGGGCCCCATTTATGGGCATAGCCTAGACTGACAGATGATATATATTTAAGTCAGCTAGATGTTGTATAGGATGTTATGATGTGTGATGTGGACACTTGTTTTTTCTGATATCGTTTGATGCCGAATGGGCATATATATGTGGCAAATCTGGTAGCATATCCACTGCAACTTAGCAGTAATTAGCAACCATCGTAGTGCAGGGGCTGGAACCTTGAGATAACTGCATTATTTGTCCTGCTCCTGTTGTATTTTTGCTAATTTTGACTATATTGTGTTTTTTGGATTTTTGTGACCATTTTTTTGCTTTTCTTCATCTCTGTTCTTATATTATTATTTTCCCACCTTTATAATAGGGTGAGAGAGGGCAGTGAGGGTTAGTCCACGTTGAGTGGGGGCGCCAAAAATCGTTATTAAGGGTGCCAACCTCCACAGCAAGGCAGGTGACAGAGAAGGATATTGCAGGGTATGCGCTAGACCTTGGTCATTTTAGCTATTTTTGGTAGATCTTTTTTCTGCCGGGAAATCACTGGGGTGGTGTTATTTTTAAATATTGATAAATAAAATTTGTTTTAAGGGAATTCATGTTCAGTAAAAGTCTTTATAGTTCCCAGTATGATATATTTATAGTATAAAAGTTTGAATTTCATAACATGGCCAGTTTTTTGTCTAACACCATTAACACTGATCTATGGGCACAGGACGCTAACCAAGTATTTTCTACTAATTACGATGCAGCTGAGAATTCAGAGAATCCGTCCTTTAAAACACTCTTTAAAGAATTATATATAACCTACAAAGAAAATATAAAATCTTGGTGGGAAACAAAGGGGTTGGAGAACTACATAAAAAATAAGATTGTCCCTAAGGGCCTCTGAATAAATATACAACTTTCACCTAGGACAGCTAATCCTCACCTTTTGGCAGCGTGGACAAAGGAATCTGTGGAGGCATCGGTGCGATTTATGCAACTTCTTCTCATAGAGGAGAAAAAAATTGTTTGAGGAATCAACTAAAAAACTGAACAATCTCATTGAGAAAGTTGAGAAATATAAATCAGATCCAGATTTTGTTAAGAGTGAGAACACATTGCAAACCTCTGTAGAAAAGTTTCAATCTAACCTAAAGGACCGGAAACATACACAGTTTACACGGGACTTAAGTGAATTTAAAGAAAACAGAGCATATGACTATCAGAGTAATGCTTCATCTGAGGTGTCATCATCAGATATAGATACATCGGATACAGAAAGAACAGAGAATTTCACCGCATTTCGAGGTAAAGGTAGACAGTCACGGGGAAAATGGCATATGCCAAGATATCAACACAGACAAAGGGGAAGTGGCAGAGAGCCCAGATTAAATCAGGCTACACCTTCATCATCTGCTTCCTCATTTGTGCCCCAACCATCTTCTTTTTTAGACCGGGGTGCAATAGGGGGGTACGACCTCAGGAGAAAAGTGGTCTAGGACAAGGGGAAATTATCAATCTTTCATCCTATGTACTGACAGGGGAGGATTACTCTCTCTTGGGAAGAGGTTTGAACTTTTTTCCTACGGGTTCATATGATTGTTTTAGATGGGTGAAGGATTTAAATTTATTTGGACGGAACCTGAAATGGAAACTGTTTTTTCAGTAAAATCACATTGAGCACTGCAAGAGGCTGGGCATATCAGAGGATGATATTGATAGCTGGCGTACCCTGACGGATATACTGAATGAGAATGATCAGGTACGGGGAAGGGGTCCCTTTACGAATTTGAAAAATAAGAGCACTAGGATGCCACCCATAAATGATGTCACCAGCATAGATATTTTTATGAAGCTGGGGGAGGCTGATCTATGGTGAGAAAACATCTTTAAAAAGGCTGGAAAATAATAAGGATATTATTATAAAGGCCTCAGATAAAGGGGGAAACCTCGTTATTATGGACCATTCGGTATATGTGGATATGTGCCATGCCCTGTTGTATGAGCATGATACGTATGAGATCTTGTTAAAAAAAAAACACAAATGAATATAGGAAGGAATTGGAGATTATTTTGGATCAGGCAAAAGAAGGAGGTTTAATATCTGATAGTGAGTATAAGTTTATGTTACCTGAAAAATGCATGATTCCAACTTTTTATGCCTTGCCTAAGGTGCACAAGGGTCTGGTGCCCTTGAAAGGCCGTCCCATAGTATCCGGGATTGACTCACTGACACAGAACAGTGGGGTGTACCTGGATAGGGTACTGAGACCTTTTGTCACATTGCTTCCATCTCACATAAGAGACAAGTCCCATCTATTATCTATGCTGGAGGGGATTACTTTGGGGAGTGATACATTGATAGCGTCAATAGACATAGAGTCATTGTACAGTAGCATCCCACACGAGTATGGTAAGAAGGCGGTTACCCATTTACTAAGGACAAGAGCGGTGGAGTGTGATGAACATAATAATTTTGTCCTGAAACTGTTGTCATTTGTCCTGACCCACAATTACTTCCTGTTTATTGGGAAGTACTTCCACCAGCTCAGGGGTACAGCGATGGGGAGCCCTTGTGCACCCACGTATGCTAATATCTACCTGGGCTGGTGGGAGGAAACCCTCATCTTTGGAGATGAGGAAGCATGGTGGAGCCCGTTTATAAGTTTATGGGCCAGATATATCGATGATATTCTGATATTTTGGTCTGGCCCTGTAAGTGAATTCTGTAGATTTGTTGAGAGCATTAACATCAGTATGATTGGCTTGAGATTTACATCCGAGTACCATGAGCAGAGTATAAATTTTCTGGATTTGACTATTTCTAAAAAGCAGGAAGGAGGGATTGATACATGTACTTTTCGGAAACCAACTGTGGCCCATAATCTACTAAGATGGACCAGTCATCACCCTGTACCTTTAAAAAGTGGAATACCGAAAGGGCAGTTCCTACGTATTAGGAGGAACTGCTCAGATGTGGGGGTGTTTAGAAAACAGGCGGAGGACCTATATGGTAGATTCAGGGCAAGAGGGTACCCAAAAAATGTGCTGGATGGTCCATTTAGGGAGGCGTTAACCGCTAACAGACAGTTCCTCCTGGTAAAAAGGGATCGGGAGGAAACAGAAAAAATAGTTAGAATGATTGGTACATATGACGGACAGTCTGAAAGGGTGTTTCAGGTTTTTCGGAAGCACTGTGGAATCCAGCTTGCAGACCCTAATTTAAAGAGTTTGGTATCCCATAAACCAAGCATTACGTACAGGAGAGGGAGGACTATTTGGGACACTTTGGTCCACAGTCTGTATGAAAAACCCAAAAAGGAAGGTACATGGCTTGACAGAAAACCAAATGTTTTTTTCAAATGTGGGAACTGCTCTAGATGCGTAATGATAACACAATGTAAGAACTTTTGCAGCACTGCGAATGGTAGAACGTACTACATCAGGGATTTTGGGAACTGTAAATCCACCGGTGTGGTATACAAAGCCACGTGCACCTGCCCAAAAGACTACATCGGCAAGACAATTAGAGAACTAAGGGTAAGGGTAGGTGAGCACGTGGGTGATATAAAGAATAAAAGAGATACCCCGGTTGCCCGTCACATCAGTGAGGTACATGGGGGTAACCTGAATGAAATCACGTTTAATATGGTGGAATTGATTAGGCCTAAAATAAGGGGGGGAGACTTGGATAGAGCCATCCAAAGGAAGGAAACGGAATGGATGTATAGGTTGCAATCATTATCCCCAAAGGGACTTAATGAATATCTCTCGTATACCTGCTTTATCTAATGGTTCCCTTTCTCTGATGTAAATGAGTAGGTCCAGTTTATGTGCTCCATAAAAAGTTTTTTTGGGGGTATACTTTTTCGTTAAAACTGCATGTTATAGCATGTTTGTACATGCGCCACATTGGAGGGAATGTTTATTAGAATCTAGGTGTTTGTATCGGATATTTTAATTAATTATTGATATTGTCAGTGTCCTTTCAGATACAGAAGCCAGAAGGGGGTTACACGTATATATGTATATGTGTATATATAGATATATGTATATATATGAAAGAATTTTGTTTAATAAATAGGATGAGTCTTTTAAAAGGACGAGCGTTTACTATGGAATCTAATCCGGGGCTGATACAGTTAATTAAATGTGCATCAATAAGTATATGCTTGGTATCGGAACCTAAAATCTGGCACTTTGTATTATTAGATTGTCCGGGGACCTTTTTGAACCGGGCACACCGGAACTAGGAAAGTAACAGGTGGATTTTAGTATTAAGCATCCATTACGTCGCAAGCAGACGGAGAAGAGACACTACTTCCAGTCTTGGGCATTATACTGGAACGCACGCTGCAGCATGGAACGCTATAGGGATCTGTATTAGACGGAGGTAATACTTCCAGACATGCGCAGTACCCTGGGACCCATGCCACAATGAGATAAGCGCTTGGGACATGGCAAGTAAATAATTTATTACCCAGTTGTTTCTGCCATCACTGATTAGCATGAGGTGCTGCAACTCCTAGGAAAAGACACTGAAAAGTGAGCATATTGCAGAGAGTGTGCAGGAAAGCAGAGCACAGGAGAGGAATATCAGAGGGAGATCAGCCAGGAACAAGCTGCTTCCCTCTGAGGTGCAGTAATCCGGTAGCCAGCATACCGAGGGAGCAATCATCTCCAAGCCTTGCTTCAGAGACTGGCAGGACAGTTAATTCCACATTGGCTGCCCCACCATATACCCAGGAGACACGGTGGCAACTTGTGGGGGCTGGGGCGTCTCTAGGGTCCCTGTAAAAAGCATCAGGCCATCAGTCATATGGGTTTGTCCTATCCATACCATCTGGGGGACAGAGAGGAAGACATAACATCTAGAACATCTACAACAGTTGTGAGGACCTTACCGAGAAGCTCAGCAGGGAGGTACTACAACACACAGGCCCTAGAGGAAGGCTACTGATTTCCACCTGGATAAGGGGTCTCTGGATTTGCCTTCAGACCAGCTGGACTTTGCCTACCCTGTGGTCTGTACCCTGGACTGTGGATGCTGAAGTCTTCAGTAAAGGTGAAGAGACAGCAACCTTGTGTCCTCATTATTCACTGCACCTTACATCATCCACCATCACCATCTACATTTCTGGGAAGCCCTGGGGATACACTTCACCTGTGGGAAGGTATACCATCTAGCTGCCATAACATCACCCCAGCGGACCCCTCACAGCAGCGTCGGTCACCCTGACCGAATACCACAGGTGGCGTCACGAACATTATCCCATTATTCAAACTTTCCCTTTTATTGGACGTCCCTCAAAGGGCCATGGACAGGGTCGGGCCACCGTGACATTCCCCGAACCGAGGAACCCGGTGCCGAGTACCCCATTGCCCCTACGTGGGGGCGATCCACATGCACATAAGTTGACACAAGTGGGTTTGAATGGCTACTAAAGGTAACATCCTCACCAGTGACCTGTTTGCTTGTAATCCATGTGTGTGCATAAAAGCTGAGTGAGGTTCTGGGATCCAGACAGACTCTTGCATCTTTCATCCAGCCACTGACATTACTGGATTGTGAGTCATGGGGAAAGCAGAATTGTCAACGGATCTAAGGGAAAAGGTAGTTGAACTGTATAAAACAGGAAAGGGATACAAAAAGATATCCAAGGAATTGATAATGCCAGTCAGCAGCGTTCAAACTGTGATTAACAAATTTAAAATCAAGGGACTCTCTAAAAACAAAACCACGGTCAAGTAGACCAACATAAATTTCATCCACAGCTGCCATTAAAATTGTTCGGGATGCAAAGACATGCCCACAAATAACATCAGCACAATAAGAAGGCATGTGAAGAAAAATGGGCTGAATGGTCGAGTCACCAGAAGAAAGCCATTACTGTGCAAATGCCACAAAGTATCTCGCCTACAATAAGCAAAACAGCACAGAGACAAGCCTCAAAACTTCTGGAACAAGGTAATTTGGAGTGATGAGACCAAAATTGAACTTTTTGGTCACAAACATAAACGTTACATTTGGAGAGAGGTCAACAAGGCCTATGATGAAAGGAACACCATTCCTACTGTAAAGCACGGAGGTGGATCGCTGATGTTTTGGGGATGTGTGAGCTACAAAGGCACAGGAAACTTGATCAAAGTTGAAGGAAAAATGAATGCAACGTTATCAGCAAATACTGGAGGCAAATTTACACTCACCAGCTCGGAAGCTGCGCATGTAACGTACTTGGATGATCCAACATGACAACGATCCAAAACACAAGGCCAAGACGACCTGTCATTGGTTGCAGCAGAACAAAGTGAAGGTTCTGGAGTGGCCATCTCAGTCTCCTGACCTCAATATCATTAAGCCACTCTGGGGAGATCACAAGTGCGCAGTTCATGCTGGACAGCCCAGGAAGTTACAGGAACTGGAGGCTTTTTGCCAAGAAGAGTGGGCAGCTTTACATCTGAGAAAATCAAGAACTTCATCCACACGTACCACAAAAGACTTCAAGCTGTCATTGATGTTAGAGGGGGAAATACACAGTATTAAGAATGGGGTATGTGAACTTTTGATCAGGGTAATTTGGATGTTTTGGGTTGTCAATATGATTTAAAAAGACAAAAAAACAGTAGTTTGACAATAAATGGCTTCACCCAACTACTAACTATGAGTGGATAAAAAGTTTTGGTGTTATCATTCATATTCTTTGAAAAAGGGCCAAGATAGCAAAAATTCTGCTGGGGTATGTAAACTTTTGAGCACAACTGTAGTTTTATTTAGTCATATACATTGATTCTGAAAAAAAGCACATTTTCTCAAAATGGCGCTAGCTGCGTCTGCATAGTAGCATCTATCGGGGATCTGATAGATGATATTGCTCAGGCGCCATCGGCGCCATCTTGGTGGAGAACATTTTTTTTTCCTCTAGCAAAATGGTGCCGCCTGCTCCTGTGCAGTAGCATCTATTGGATCGCCGGTAGGTGCTACTGGGCAGGCACAACTAATAAATAAAAATAACTAATTCACATTATACATGCAATCATGCTGCAGGCAGCACAAGTGCTGTCGCTGGCTCCTGTCTGCTAAGGTGACTTTTTCAATACATATAAGAATCAGTTTGTAAAAAAGGGGGCAGGTCAATGAGGGACCAGTGACCTGTCATAAGCCATCAGTCTGAATATGTAAGCAGAGCACCACATGAAGACCCCCCCCCCCCCTCCAGGCCTGCCCGAAGCACGAGAATCTCATTAAGTGAAAACTGAAAATAATAAAATAAAGATTAAACGACAGCCACAAGACGGATGTCATCAGTATAACGGAGCCAACCTGACAGTGTCTGTAGATTACTCAGCACAATCCTGCTGACAGGTTCCCTTTAAGGAAACCTTGCAGTGAAGTGAGACATTGGGCAGAAAATGAACAATGCACTGTGGGATCTACTGGAAAACTGTAGGAGAAACACTATATATGCCAAAATTTTAGCAACGGAAGAGATGTGTGCTGATGTATTTGGTAGATCTAATGACTAGGGATGGGTGGACACCTGGATGTTCAGGTCTGTCGGATTCGGCTGAACAGTTACAAAAAGTTCAGGTACCAGAACAGTACCCGGACCCGAACCCAGAACCCCATTCACTTAGCGGCAAACACTGCTTCAGATCGGCGGTGAAATGATCTCCACCTGTCAGAGAGCCAGGGTTCCCACGCTGTCAAAAGGCAGCGCTCAGCTATGATCGGAGGTATAAAGCTTACCTCCAGTCGCTGGTGTCAGCTGATGGGACTACTGCTCCCATCATCCGATGCTTACTGCTGCTAATAACAGCGAGAGCAGGAGCGTCTGATTGGTGTATTCAGAAGCCGGCTCCTGTGCTGTAAATAATTTTATTTTAAAAATGGCGTGGGTTCCCCTGTATTTTTGATAACCAGCCAGGCAAAACTCACAGCTGGAAGCTACTACCCTCCCCTGTCAGCTTCAACAACAAGGCTGGTTATCAAGAATAGAGGGGTCCCCACTCCCCACATTTTTTTTTTTTAATTATTTAAATAATTCATAAAAACTGCATAGGGTCCCCTCCATTTTTGACAACCAGCCTTGCTAAAGCAGACAGCTGGGGGTTGGTATTCTCAGGCTGGTAACGGGCCATGGATATTGCCCCCCAGCCTAAAAACTGCAGCCTGCAGCTGCCCAAAAATGCACATCTATTAGATGCCCCAATTATGTCACTTTGCCAAGCTCTTCCCACTTGCCCTGTAGTGGTGGCAAGTGGGGTTAATATTTGTGGGACTGATGTCACCTTTGTATTGTAAGGTGGTATCAAGCATCAAGCCCATGGCGTAGTAATGGAGCGGCATCTATAAGACACCTATCCATAACCAATCCTATAGTTGTATGGTAAATAAAGACACACCTGTGGTATTTCCTGATGAAGGGGGCATGAGACCCCTGAAACGCGTTGAATAAAATCACTGTGAATCAACTATACTCTCCTGAAATTCATCTTAGTGGCAGCGCAGAATTTTAGCTACAAATCTCCCTTTGAAGACATGCTTCAAGCAATACTCTTTAATGAGAATGTTTCGCAATTTTCTTTTTATTAAAAAAAACTGCTTCTCATCAGATTCTGGAACAGTTTTTCTTTTTGCCTATAACATAGGTTGGGGGCATCTGTGCTCCAAAAGCAGGAAAGGACGTAACAGCTGCAGAGTCTTCAGCATGTTCATGTGGAGCCAAGCTGCAACTATGACCTTCTCTGTGGGTGTTTCCTTTTTCCCCTCTATCACACGGCCATATCTTGGCTGACCAGCTTCATAAAGGAGAAAGGGCAAACGTTCACAGAAAAGTTCTGTGGTAAACGCCTTGTAGGTTGAAGAGAGATTTGAATTTTGGGTGCTTTTTATTACTAGGGAGCAAAAGCCTTGGGCCCCTGACAAGGTTTGCAAGCAGTGTGTTGAGAGTTTATGGATGTGGACGAAGGGAACACGTGATAAGATGCTATTTGTTATACCTATGATTTGGCGAGAGCCAATAGGTGTTAAGGATCTACAACACAGGACTAAGGTAGAAGGGGGAAAACTGACCCTGCACTATGACTAGGCTGAAACCCTACGATGGAGTGGGCGACCCACTCCTTGCAAATTGACCCACCGACGATCCTAGGTTAATCTCAAGTGAAGATCTATAGATAAGGGGAAGGGGTTCCCTAAAAGAACTAAGAACTGGGTACTAAAATGGGTCACCTCCTAATAGAAAACAAAGAGAAGGCTGCAGAAACCAATAGAAAACAGAAACTAAGGCTAGCAGAACCAGAGGTAGCAGCACTGCACAAATAACACACACAGAACACAAAGCAAAGCACCAAGCTAGAGCTCAAGCAGATAAACACTGTTGTCCAGCAAGGACTGGGAGGCAGGTGCTGGTTAATAAAGAGTGAAACAAACACCTGACCCAAGACAAACCCAGCACCAGAGGAAAAAGACAAGCAGCCAGAACTCCACAAGAAAATGGCGGATAGTCACAAACGAAACAGATTAGGTCATTCCAGTGAATGTTACTTTTCTAAAGTGGAAACTTCAGAATATAGCAAGAAAAACAAATATAAAATAGTGTATCCTATTGTGAAGGATGACACCAGAGAGATTACGCAGAATCACTCCGCTGCCACCACATGTGATGAACCCGCACCTCGCCTCCCCGCCTGACATCACTATTACATCAGCGAGATCACGTGGTATGGTCTCCTAGATTGCACCAATGCGATGTTCCACACCCCCTGGGGACACGTAATGTCAGCTTGGCACAGGTTTACACACACCCCCTGTCCACATTGGTACAGAGAGGCATGGGGAGTGAGAGGATGTTGTCCACGCAGTCACTGACATGGCACCAAACTCGCTCACAACCTTGACAGGCTGAGAGGCTCTTTTCACTAGCACCAAGATTGACACTAGTTCCTTGTTACATATATGCCCGATCCATTAACGGGATTATATTGGGCCAGAAACTAACCCCAATAGCATGGGAAGTTAAACCGAGAAACGGACATGTGGATTCATGGATCGAGATAAAAGGGCAGCCGAAGGTTAAATTATATATTTAATCACCTTAAGGGCACACTAGACAATACACTATATATATATGATGGTTATACATATACAATGGTCAGATATACAAATGCAGATAGTGGTAGGACAAAAGATATAAGCAGAAAATATATCAATTATATAAGCAGAAAATATATCAATTACTGGGTGACGTTAGATCATGGATGCGCTTGGCCACAGGGGGCATGGGTTGCCAGCTGTCTCCTTGGTCTCTTCTCAGCACGTTACTTGACGTGGCCCCAACTTCCGAAGTGGAGCACATGCATCACAGAGATAGGGACCACATGGCTGTACACTAGGCTTTATCCCCTTTGGGTCACTCCCCTCCTGCCCTCTAGGCTTCACCTAAATCCCCTTGCCTTGCTTATGCAGCTGCAAAACTCCAAAACCTATGAAAGACCATAACTTCTGTGTGGACGGTCCTAGGGCGGCGGTTCTGGCACCATAGGATCCAGCCAGGTGCCTGCTATGCGTTAAGCCCAAAGACACAGCTCTGCTATCATGTTTCTACTGTCTGTTCTATGTATCTCCATACCCTTGGGTGTTAGAACGGGTTGAGACTCAGCTGTGCATTTGCCATGTTCTGGGGATCTCGGAAAAATAGACGATGTATGTCTAAGACGTATAGTACCTCTTTAACTCCTTATGGAATCATAGCTGACTCAACAAAGCAGTTTAGACCCCATGGTATCCACATGGCCACCTTTTGTTCTGCTCTGAACTCACTCAAGGTGTGAGATCTATCACTGATATCCCTTGAGGCTTGACCCCTCTGTTGAGCTTGCTGCATGTTGAAGGGGGTTTTATAATCTCATGCCACATAGGATACAAATGGTTGGCATGAAATTATATCTCCAATATTCTTCACACCTATCATCAGCTATTAGTCCAGTGCCTCATTCAGCTGAAATCCCAGTGCCAATTTCCCTTGAACTATTCTTTTTTCAAGAACAGCATTATGGTGAAGAACAAAGGGACAGCAATGATGAAGATGTGAAAGTTGAAGATGTCTAAGTTCGTAAAAGATTTGAGCTGCATGAGTTGAAGGATTTGGCATGAGATTTGGGACTATCAAAAAAGGCTTCAGAAATCCTAGCATCAAGAATGCATGAGAAAAACTTGCTTGAAAAACAAGCAAAGGTATCCTCTTGATCCAGAGAGAGTGCATTTCTGCAATACTTTAGAAGTGAGAGTGGCTTTCTGTATTGCCATAACATACAGTACAGACCAAAAGTTTGGACACACCTTCTCATTTAAAGATTTTTCTGTATTTTCATGACTATGAAAATTGTACATTCACACTGAAGGCATCAAAACTATGAATTAACACATGTGGAATTATATACTTAACAAAAAAGTGTGAAACAACTGAAAATATGTCTTATATTCTAGGTTCTTCAAAGTAGCCACCTTTTGCTTTGATGACTGCTTTGCACACTCTTGGCATTCTCTTGATGAGCTTCAAGAGGTAGTCACCGGAAATGGTCTTCCAACAATCTTGAAGGAGTTCCCAGAGCTGCTTAGCACTTGTTGGCACTTTTGCCTTCACTCTGCGGTCGAGCTCACCACAAACCATCTCAATCGGGTTCAGGTCTGGTGACTTTAGAGGCCAGGTCATCTGGCGTAGCACCCCATCACTCTCCTTCTTGGTCAAAAAGTCCTTACACAGCCTGGAGGTGTGTTTGGGGTCATTGTCCTGTTGAAAAATAAATGATGATCCAACTAAACGCAAACCCGAACGAATAGCATGCCGCTGCAGGATGCTGTGGTAGCCATGCTTCTTTAGTATGCCTTCAATTTTGAATAAATCCCCAACAGTGTCACCAGCAAGTCACCTCCACACCATCACACCGCCTCCTCCATGCTTCACGGTGGGAACCAGGCAAGTAGAGTTCATCCGTTCACCTTTTCTGCGTCGTACAAAGACACGGTGGTTAGAACCAAAGATCTCAAATTTGGACTCATTAGACCAAAGCACAGATTTCCACTGGTCTAATGTCCATTCCTTGTGTTCTTTAGCCCAAACAAGTCTCTTCTGCTTGTTGCCTGTCCTTAGCAGTGGTTTCCTAGCAGCTATTTTACCATGAATGCCTGCTGCACAAAGTCTCCTCTTAACAGTTGTTGTAGAGATGTGTCTGTTGCTAGAACTCTGTGTGGCAATGATCTGGTCTCTAATCTGAGCTGCTGTTAACCTGCGATTTCTGAGGCTGTGTCTCGGATAAACTTATCCTCAGAAGCAGAGGTGACTCTTGGTCTTCCTTTCCTAGGGTGGTCTTCATGTGAGCCAATTTCTTTGTAGCGCTTGATGGTTTTTGCAACTGCACTTGGGGACACTTTCAAAGTTTTCCCAATTTTTCGGACTGACTGACCTTCATTTCTTAAAGTAATGATGGCCACTCGTTTTTCTTTACTTAGCTGCTTTTTTCTTGCCATAATACAAATTCTAACAGTCTATTCAGTAGGACTATCAGCTGTGTATCCACCAGACTTCTGCTCAACACAACCGATGGTCCCAACTCCATTTATAAGGCAAGAAATCACACTTATTAAACCTGACAGAGCACACCTGTGAAGTAAAACCCTTTCTGGTGACTACCTCTTGAAGCTCATCAAGAGAATGCCAAGAGTGTGCAAAGCAGTTACCAAAGGCAAAGGTGGCTACTTTGAAGAACCTAGAATATTAGTCATATTTTCAGTTGTTTCACACTTTTTGTTAAGTATATAATTCCACATGTGTTAATTCATAGTTTTGATGCCTTCAGTGTGAATGTACACTTTTCATAGTCATGAACATACAGAAAAATCTTTAAAGGGAACCTGTCACCCCCCCCCCCCCCCAGGCGTTTTCAACTAAAAGAGTCACCTTGTGCAGCAGTAATGCTGCATTCTGACAAGATGGCTCTTTTAGTTCTGGGTGCTGTAACTGCTGAAATAATCAGCTTTGTAATTTGTCCTAAATACCTTTTCTTCAGTCAAGGAGGCAGGCCTTTCCCCCCTGCTGCAGACGCCACACAGCCGTCACTCAAATCTTCTTGGCTCCGGGCGCCGCCTCTTCACCGCTGTTTTGAAGTGAGCCGGCGCATGCGCTCTTTTCTCCTGCCTTGGGCAGGCGCAGTGAGCGCTGCCCGTCCTCTGTCCTCATATGCAGTCTAGCTGACTGTGCCTGTGCGGCCGCCCTGCCTGTGAATCCCCGCCCCGCATGGGGGGGGGGGAGTGACAGGCTCTGTTTAAATGAGAAGGTGTGTCCAAACTTTTGGTCTCTACTGTACATGGTTTAATTGAGGAATTGTGACTTTCAATCTATAACGCAAATTAATGGCGACTATTCATCGATAGCTTAAAGTGGAGCTTAAAATGTGTCTTGCTCCACAATAGTAAGTTATTTGGTGCAGTCCCAATTGGCAATTCAGTTTTTCTTTGAGCCACAAAGTGTTTGGTTGCAACATGACCATCAAGGTGCATTTTCTGCATAGCCATCTTGCTAACTTCCCTGAATTCCTTGGTGCAGTCAGTGAAGACCAAAGTTAAGTGGAGCGCCCCCACACCGCCGCAGGGCCGAGGGGTACCCGGAGCCGGGCCTCTGAGTCTCAGTTCTGGGGTTGTCACGGTGGCTAGACCCGGTCCGTGGCCCTGTCTGTCAGTGGGGGACGTCCGGTGCAATAAGGGGTGTTGTAACGGTGCAGTTGTGGGGTGCAGGTCGCGGTAAATAATGAGGACACCAGGTTGCAGTCTCTTTACCTCTTTACTGAAGATCTCTGGGTCCTCAATCCAGAATACGGCTCACCAGGCTGCGCAAGTCCGGCCGGTCCAATGACACTTCCAGAGTTCTCTTCACAGGAGGAAATCTGTGCCTTCCCCCTAGCGCTATGTGTTGTAGTCCTTCCCTGCTGTGCTTACGGAAAGTACCCCACAACTGTTGTGTCTGTTTCTGATGTTCCCTCACAACTCGACTAGATGATGTTCTGCTAATCCTCCGTCCCTCCCTGAGGTTCGGGTAGGAACGGCACCCGTTTGACGGGTAGGCCTGGAGTTCTTCCGGGACCCTAGAGACGCCCCTCTCCCACAATTGCCTCCCAAGACTTCATAGGTGATTTGAGTTAGACAGCCCGCCTGAGACTGACTGCCCTGCCGCTGTTTGGAGTATTGCTTGAAGCTGAATGTTATTCTACTCCCTCGGCGTTCCGGCCACCGGTAGTGCGCCTCAGTAGGATGTTGCTTCGGTCTTACAGCACGACTCCTACTGGTATTTCTCCTTTGCGTGATCCCGTTTCTCACTCAGCACAATCTATCTCTCTTCTAATCCTTTCTTGGGCACCGCCGCTACCCGGAGCAGGCACGGTCCCGTTACGTTCGTTCTCGTTGCCAAGCCTCTGTCAGGATCCCACCCCTGACAGAGACCCTACTGTATCTTCCCCTACAACACCCTCTGCCACAAGGTGTTGCCTGGTTCCAACCCAGTCAGCTTTCTGATCTAACTTCCTGCCTGACCCCCAGTTTACCCACTATGGTGGGGAGTGGCCTAATGAATAGCACCCTTAGCTCCCCTCGGAGGCCCGGCTGTGAAATGTATTGGTGTCTGTGATACCTGATCAGATGAACTCCTTCAGTGCCATCGGACGCACCATAGCTCCCCATAGTGGCGGAGCCACAGTACTGCAACGACCAGGACTCTGGGGCGCTGCACTCCCCCCTGGTTAAACACAGTACTCCGGGACTGAGAAGAAAACAACAATACAAGTTTAGCAAAAAGACATACAATTTTTGTTGAGTGCAAATAACAATACGTATACTTGAACAAGCTTCCCTTTATGGGAGGTGAGAATACTTGAACGTTACAAAACATGGTTAAACATTAAACATTATAGATTACAGGCTATAAATAACTCCTGTTACCCAACCGGGTATTCCACTAAGTGCAAAAATTGCTGAACAATACTTTAACATTGCCTTTAAGGACATACACTCTGTATCCACCAAAGACCTTCCTATAATCACATTATAAGGTAAATTAACTTTTTTCATTCTCCTTCTTTGAATCTGCAGGACCGCCTGTCCTATCGGCACCAGACCTACTGCCTCTCCTTTCTGTTACAGGACCGCCCCGTTCAGCCTGGGCCTACTGCCTTTTCAACTTCTATACACAGTATAGATCATAACATTACTTTCAGTTTTAGAAGCACTGAACCGTCTACGTATGGCTCCTAGGAGGACTCACTACCCAACCCCTACGGGTTCACTTTCTGTCTTCTGTAACACATTATTAACTCTTTCTTTACAATAACTAACTTACTATGGAGGACTCAGGGTTTACCTTCTATCCCTAGTTTCTTATCAACATTCTCAACTATCCCCTTATAACATCAATCTTCATTACTATTTTCTTTCTGGAAACATCATCTGCATTTCTCTACATTTAACCAATCAAATACATATAACTTTTACATGTAAGAATTATCATCACTTTCGCTCATCAAGACATTATTGCTATCCATCAATCTTAAAGCAATACGATTCTTCAAATATACACGTGGATGTCCCCTTTAAGAAGGGACCAAATCTTCAGGAGGTAGCATTTGTTCTCTAGCTACCAGTCCATACTCAGCAAAGGCTCCGGTGCGGTATCTTCGCAAAGAGTCTCTTTCTAAGTAAAACCAGTAGGAAACACCCTTAAGAAGGTGTGAACTATGTACAAGAAGTTTGTATCATGCACTGTTCATGATTGCGGCAGTTTTTTAAGACTTGTGCAAAAACTTAGAAAAAATAAACAAAACAACAAGGATCCCGGGTCAACAAAGGGATCCATAAGGAATTAACCCTGAACGGGTTTAGCAGCAACAGTAAACAAACAGTTAAAAAGAAGAACTATTTACACTTTCTTAAAGCATTCATGCTTACTCATTCGGCGCAGCAGGTGGTTTCCTTCCGGGCCTCACCAGGCCAACGGGCCGCGCTGCCTCACCCGGAAGTGGCTCTGGTCCCAGCAACGACAAGATCCCCCGCCGTGATGTTCTTCTCACCGAGGATCCTGCTCGCCCCACGGCACATGGTGGGTCCGGGTTCTCTGCTGCTCTGCCGGGTCGGGTTCTTTGGCCTTTTCGGCAGGAGGTTCATCATCAGCTGTTTCAGCTGCGGCCTGGAGCGCAACGCATCGCTGGACGCCCCGTGCCATCCAGCCAGCTTCGCCTGTTGCTCTCCTCCACCGGGTGTAAGTCACGGCATCACCGGGCTCCAGGTTGCGAGCAAACCTTCCTCCGCAGTGCTCGACCTCCTTCCGGTCCACGTGGACTTGTAGCGGCTCCCCGATCTCCTGGATAACCCCTCTTCCATATCGGGGGTTGAAGGAGACCACTACACCCCAGTGGGACGAGGGGACCTCTGCGACGGTGGTTAAATCGATCTGGGCTGCCGGTTGCGGTCGGTTCCGCCATGCAGCCATCAAGCGCCGCAGGTGCTCGGCCTCTGGCATAATCTTCAGGCCTTGTGTTTGCAGCGCACCTTCAGCCGCGGCCGGGTCAGAAGGAGCAGGGGACACCGGAGTTAGACGGACCTCCGTGGGTTGGCCCAGCCAAGCGAGCACGCGGGCCTCGGCCTCCACGCGGCGCGCTAGCTGGCGGGCCTCGGCTGCAGCTACACACTCCGCCGACGGCGGCAAGGGGGATCGGCCCATCGGTAGCTCCGTAAGGGTCAGCTCCCGCAACGCTGGCGCATCTGGGGCTGTGTCGGGTGGTACAGCCTCAGGCTGGATCGGGGCAGTCCCACGCGGTGCTCTCGGTGTCGCCATCTCTTCTCCTCCTTCGGTGTCCTCTTCCTGCGGTCTCTTTCGTGGGCGGCCCCGTCTCCATGGTCTCCACCCTCCAAACAGGATCAGGAGGCGGACCTCGGCCGTTGACGGACACGTCCTCAGGACCAGGAAATGTTTAGACTGGGCGGCCATTGCCCTTCGCGCTCTCTAGCTTGTCTACGCCCACTCCACGCCCCTCTTCTCTTCCGGCGCTCTCCTCAGCGCTGCAATGGTGGCGGATTTTGGCGGCAAGTGGCGCAGCACACAGTCTTTGCAATAAAGTACAGTCCAAGCACAGTAAATCACAGTTCCAAGGCACACATGACCTGATTCTTCAGGCTTAAGTAGATCCTGTTCGTGACGCCAAGTTGGAGCGCCCCCACACCGCCGCAGTGCCGAGGGGTACCCGGAGCCGGGCCTCTGAGTCTCAGTTCTGGGGTTGTCACGGTGGCTAGACCCGGTCCGTGGCCCTGTCTGTCAGTGGGGGACGTCCGGTGCAATAAGGGGTGTTGTAACGGTGCAGTTGTGGGGTGCAGGTCGCGGTAAATAATGAGGACACCAGGTTGCAGTCTCTTTACCTCTTTACTGAAGATCTCTGGGTCCTCAATCCAGAATACGGCTCACCAGGCTGCGCAAGTCCGGCCGGTCCAATGACACTTCCAGAGTTCTCTTCACAGGAGGAAATCTGTGCCTTCCCCCTAGCGCTATGTGTTGTAGTCCTTCCCTGCTGTGCTTACGGAAAGTACCCCACAACTGTTGTGTCTGTTTCTGATGTTCCCTCACAACTCGACTAGATGATGTTCTGCTAATCCTCCGTCCCTCCCTGAGGTTCGGGTAGGAACGGCACCCGTTTGACGGGTAGGCCTGGAGTTCTTCCGGGACCCTAGAGACGCCCCTCTCCCACAATTGCCTCCCAAGACTTCATAGGTGATTTGAGTTAGACAGCCCGCCTGAGACTGACTGCCCTGCCGCTGTTTGGAGTATTGCTTGAAGCTGAATGTTATTCTACTCCCTCGGCGTTCCGGCCACCGGTAGTGCGCCTCAGTAGGATGTTGCTTCGGTCTTACAGCACGACTCCTACTGGTATTTCTCCTTTGCGTGATCCCGTTTCTCACTCAGCACAATCTATCTCTCTTCTAATCCTTTCTTGGGCACCGCCGCTACCCGGAGCAGGCACGGTCCCGTTACGTTCGTTCTCGTTGCCAAGCCTCTGTCAGGATCCCACCCCTGACAGAGACCCTACTGTATCTTCCCCTACAACACCCTCTGCCACAAGGTGTTGCCTGGTTCCAACCCAGTCAGCTTTCTGATCTAACTTCCTGCCTGACCCCCAGTTTACCCACTATGGTGGGGAGTGGCCTAATGAATAGCACCCTTAGCTCCCCCCGGAGGCCCGGCTGTGAAATGTATTGGTGTCTGTGATACCTGATCAGATGAACTCCTTCAGTGCCATCGGACGCACCATAGCTCCCCATAGTGGCGGAGCCACAGTACTGCAACGACCAGGACTCTGGGGCGCTGCATAAGGATTCCACCAAGATTTGAAGTTCATGGAGGGACAGTATCAGTGTAAATGGGATGTACATATGGGGTGATGTCTGACTATTGTTGGAGTATCAGGTGAGATTGTCCATGAAAAGCTATAAGAGTAAATTTTTACCTTAACTACTCCCTAACTTTACTACTTGCACAGAATTTGACTTACAGTAACAATATATCCTTTATATGAAGAAAATATCTCTAAAGGGATCCTATCACTGGGTTTTTCACATATAAAGTAGGGCCAGAACCTGTAAGCCCTCATATACAGCATTTTAGAGTGCTGTATATACTGTATGTCCCCAATGTGTTCTGCATAACCGTCCTTCTTGGTTCATGTGGATCCTACATTGTTCACACAGTGTCTTGTCTTCTTGACTTTCTTGGACAAGCGTACTTCTCTCTGACTTGCCAAGAGCAGAGCAAAGTACTGTAGTGCGCATGTGGTGAGGAAAAGCCAAAGAGCGCCGGCACATACGCTCTACAGTACTTTGCTCTGCCCTCTCACCTGCTTGCTTGCTTTCATCAGTGTGACAATTGCTAAGTGTGACCCTACCCTAAAGAGGGCAGAGGTAAGTAGTTGGTTTTGTCCACATATATTATGGCTTCATAATGACACAGTGCTACTACACAGAATTAACGCAGGTTACACCCCAATTTTAATATTTTCATGGTGATATGTAATGCACCTTGCAGATGGCTTGGCTCTTAGAACTCTCAATAGACTTCATCTGATGGCTGCTTTGAATCAACAAACGTGGGTCTCAAGAACCACATTATTCTGCAACTTACCAGAATTGTACAAAATGTAAATAACCATTTAAGATGTAACTACTAACTGCTATTTAACTGAACATGGGGATTCTATGGGGGTGAACATGGGGATTCTATGGGGACAATATATGCCTAACAAATTTGGATAGCTGTCCTGCTATCCCGAGAGGACAAAGGTACCGTATGTCCTGACTTCGACTGTATCTGTTTCCTAAGGACACAGCTACAAATGAACACAGTGGTGCAGCAGAGCAATGTCAGATCCCAGGTACACTGTTCTATTGATTGAAGGATCCTCATATCACAAAACAGTCTCATGTCAGGTTATATTAGCAGTAGAGAGAAGCTCAGTCACTCAAATATGCAGGCAAGTGAGATGCTTGCATGAGTGCCACCTTGCAGACAGGGTGGCATCATACTGTATGGAGGGCTATGAGGGCATTACTGTATATTGTGTGTGTGTGTGTGTGGGGGGGGGGGGTTGTGGGAACATTATGCTGTATAGTTGAGGTGTAAGTGCATTATTCTGTGTGGGTATTTGCGGCGGCATTATACCATGTTGTAAGGCTTTGGGGGCATTGGACTGTGTGTGGGGTTATGTTCCAGAGTCATTATACTATGTGTAGGTGTTGTGGGGGCATTATTCAATATGGGAATGCAGTAGGGGCATTGTAATGTGTTGAGCATTATTCTATTTGGGAGTGATCTAGGGGGCAACATATTATATATGAGGGGCATATTATATGTGAGGGGCATCATATTGTGTGCGGGGGCCTCAATGGGCACCATACTGTGAGGTGGGCATTATGGATGCCATGAAATCGGATTTGCACTGTTTGGGAACTCTATTGGGCTTCACTAGCAATATTATTGTCTGGGCTAGACCTGGGCAAAGTGTGGCCCGCGGACTACATCCGGCCCTCTGGCTGTCTCAGTCCGACCCGCGGACCTCAGGTTTTCAGCCCACCGTGCCCGCCCGCTCGCTGTCTCCCGCAGTCACCATTGGTGGAGGAGGGGCCTCTGGCCATTTCTTCCACCAATCAGCGTGTGAAACAGCTGAAACAATGACATCATGGAGGGTCAGCGCATCGAAGACAGCAACAGAAGCAGACACAGGGCGCCTGGGAATGGGACCGAGGTGAGTACGTGTTTTTTTTTTTTTTTCATATGTATGAACATGGGGATTCTATGGGAGTGAACATGGGGATTTTATGGGGGTGAACATGGGGATTCTATGGGGGTGAACATGGGGATTCTATGGGGTGAACATGGGGATTCTATGGGGTAGAACATGGGGATACTATGGGGGTGAACATGGGGATTCTATGGGGGTGAACATGGAGAGTCTATGGGGTGAACATGGGGAATCTATGGGAGTAAACATGGGGATTCTATGGGGGTGGACATTGGGATTCTATGGGGGTGAACAAGGGGATTCTATGGGGGTGAACATGGGGATTCTATTGGGGTGAGCATGGGGATTCTATGGGGTGAACATGGGGATTCTATGGGGGTGAACTTGGAGATTCTATGGGGGTGACATGCAACACATGGGGAGGCTATGTGGCTGACATGCTGGGTTCAAAGATATATAGGGGGGTGTCAGCAAACTTAATTATGCTCAACATTAAGTGATACAATTAATATTAATAAATTAATATTGAGTAGAATTAATTTCAAGCTATTAGTTCGGCCCTCCACAACAGTCATGGTCTCTCATGTGGCCACTCGGGAAAATTAATTGCCCACCACTGGTCTGGGCACATATAAAGGATGGAGCGAGGTTAATCAAATTGCTTAGTGTAAAATAAAAATTGCCTTGGCATGTCTTGAGTGCCGCAGTGCGTGTCTGTCATTCCTAACTTTCCAAATTGAGAGGTATGGTACTATGAGGAGCAAGTTGTTTAAATCTGTGTCAAGGAGTATGTTAGTTAAGTAAATAACAATGAAACATGAGATAAAATAAGCTTAACACAACCTGCAAAATTTAGGCCTAAAATTTGCTGTAAATCAGCATAATATAAAAGGAAATCAATTAGGCAGGGATACAGTGACTCCTTTTTCCCCTAGGCATCTAATGTCAGTGATATGTTGATCTCTGTTCACAACCAATGAGATACAAAATATTGTTCATCAGGACAAGCTGCGATAAAACAAATATTTAGGCTCGCATCTATCATGTGTAATCTCTCACAACTCCTGGGTAGTTAGGAGTTTAACAAGGCAGAGGTCTTGAGTGTTGTTTAAAGGGGTTGTCCACTACTTTCAATTATCCCCCCAATGTATCCCCCCGGGGCCCCTGATGAATTGTCTAAATACCTTCTTTAGCCGTTTTCGCCTGTGAGCGGCGCTATGCTGGTGGCTGAGTCCGGGTCACATGACCCCCAGGCTTCAGCCGCCGCTCATTTCCGCCGACGTCACGTCAATTTCCAGACTCTGGAAATTGACGTGACGTCAGTAGCAGGCGTGACCCCAGGCTCCACAGACAGCAGTCACTCATAAAGAGTGACTGGGCTGTGGGCGGCGCTGGGGGCTGCAGGGCTGTGCTGGGGGCGGGCGGGGCTAGGTAGTAGGCAGGGATGTGAATTGTGGAGGAGTCTGCGACGGTGCCGGTATGTTCTGGTGCCGGTGCCTGCGCTGTGAAGTGCCGGTATGTTCTGGCGCCAGGATGTGCCGGTGCCTGCGCCGTGAAGTGCCGCGGTGCCGGTATGTTCTGGCGCCAGGATGTGCCGGTGCCTGCGCCGTGAAGTGCCGCGGTGCCGGTATGTTCTGGCGCCAGGATGTGCCGGTGCCTGCGCCGTGAAGTACCGGTATGTTCTGGCGCCAGGATGTGCCGGTGCCTGCGCCGTGAAGTACCGGTATGTTCTGGCGCCAGGATGTGCCGGTGCCTGCGCCGTGAAGTACCGGTATGCTCTGGCGCCAGGATGCGCCGGTGCCTGCGCCGTGAAGCCGGTATGTGCCGCCGCCGGGATGTGCTGGGGGGCTGCGCCGGGCTGTGCGGTGGGTCCGCTGGCCGTGCAGGGGTCTGCGGCGGTCGGGTGTCATTACTGTATGTCTCTGTGCAGGCATCGTCCGATGGGACTACAAGTCCCATCGGGCTCTGCCTGCTACAGTGACAGTGAGTGACACATTAGCCAATGATGGGACAGTAGTAGTCCCATCATCCGGCTAATGTGTTGAATGTAAAAAAAAAAAACAAAGAAAAAAAAAACACATATACAGTACATACATACATAGAACACATACAGGACATGCGGCATGTGGCGGCATGCGCCGCCATGCGACGACATGCGCCATGCGACGACATGCGCCATGCGACAACATGCGCCAACATGCGCCATGCGACGACATGCGACGATATGCGGCATGCGACGACATGTTGCATGCGACGACATGCGCCATGCGACGATATGCGGCATGCGACGACATGCAGCATGCGACGACATGCGGCATGCCGCATACAGTACATACATACAGACATACAGTACATATAACATAGAGTACATACTCACCATCACTTGTCACTTTGATCCCCGAAGCCATTGTCATCTGTAAAAAATATTAAAATAATAAACAAACAATATACTCCCTGATCCGCAGAAATCCAATTAAAACGAGTGTCCCTCGACGATCTCCCGTGGAGAGCAGGAGCATCTGCTGATGCAACCACTCTCTAGGGGCTCCAGGAACACAATGAGGGGAGGAAGGTATCCTTCCACAATGTATTCCCCACAATGTATTCCTACGCCCCTGTGAGAAAATAGTCCCTAGTCTCACTTTATGGCATTGCTGTGTGAGGAAGTTCCCACGCAGCTTTTTGCCATAAAGTGAGACCAGTGAACTTTAGTAACCTCAGTGATGCACTGCAGGAGCCATTGTCTCCTGTCAGTGTGTCACTGAGGGTCCTATAGAGCAATGACATCACCCGATGTCAATGTTCTATAGGGGAGATCGTCGTGGGACCCTCGTTATTAATTTGACTACGGCGGACAGGTAGTATGCGGTTTATTATTTTACGTTTTTTGCAGGCACTGAAGTATGGTAAGTATGGTTAAATGAAGAATATTAAAATACTTTTTCCTAATGTGTGCGTGTTTTATTAACCCTTTTTTAGTATTGGATTAATAACGGATAGGCGTCTTATTGACGCCTCTCCGTTATTAACCCGGCTTAATGTCACCTTACAATAGCAAGGTGACATTAACCCCTTATTACCCCATATCCCACAGCTACACGGGAGTGGGAAGAGAGGGGCTAAGTGCCGGAATTGGTGCATCTTACAGATGTGCCATTTCCGGGGCGGCTGCGGACTGGTATTTGTAGCCGGGGGGGGGGGGGGACCAATATCCATGGCCCCTCTCTAGGCTATGAATATCAGCCGGCAGCTGTCTGCATAGCCTTTCTGGCTATAAAATATAGGGGGACCCCCACGTCATTTTCTTTGGGAGGGGGTCCCCCTATTTTAATAGCCAGTAAAGGCTACGCAGACAGCTGCGGGCTGATATTCATAGCAGGCTACAAATATTGGCCCCCGGCCGTCGGCTTTCCCCCTCTGGTGCAGAAAATTGCTCGGGAGCCCACGCCGTTTTTTTTTATTACATAAACATATTGTTTATTAACCCCTTTCTGCCAGCTGACGGAATAGTACGTCAGCTGGCAGTATCCCCCACTTTGAGGTGGGCTTCGCGGTGAGCCCACTTCAAAGCCGCAACATGTCAGCTGTTTTCAATACAAAAATAAAAAATGTACTTGATCGCTAAACGGCATAGCGAGAAAAAAAAATCAATAGCCAAAATTATGTTTTTTTGGTTGTCGCGACATTGCATTAAAATGCAATAATGGGCGATCAAAAGAATGTATCTGCACAAAAGTGGTATCATTAAAAACGTCAGCTCGGCGCGCAAAAAAATAGCCCTCACCCGACACGATATCTCAGAAAATATAGACGCTACAGGTATCAGAAAATGGCGCAATTATTTTATTTATTTTTAGCAACGTTTTGAAATTTTTTTTACGACTTAGATAAAAAATAACCTAGACATGTTTGGTGTCTATGAACTCGTAATGACCTGGAGAATCATAATGGCAGGTCAGTTTTATGCTGTATGCACACGTTGCAGATTTGGGTGCAGAATTGTCTGCACAAAATATGCATCTCCTTGCAGAAAACGCAGCTGCGCTTTGGATGCATTTTTTTCATGTTTTTTTCATGTTTTTGCGCGGTTTTGATGCAGCTTTTTTGTGTGGTTTTGATGCTGTTCTTGGTGCGGTTTTTGGTGTGGTTTTTGCGCGGTTTAGATTCAGTTTTTGCTGCAGTATTTGGTGCGGTTTTTTTGCGTGGTTTTGATTCAGGTTTTTGATGCTTTTTTATGCAGTTTTTGGTGAAGATTTGATGCAGTATTTGGTGCGGTTTTGATGCAGTTTTTGGTGCGGTTATGATGCAGTTTTTGGTGCGGTTTTTGCGTGTTTTTTGTGCGTTTTTGTATGCGTTTTGTTTTTTGTGCGTTTTTGTATACGTTTTGTTTTTTGTGCGTTTTTGTATGCGTTTTTGAAAGCTAAAGATGTATTATTGAACATTATTGAGTGATGTCATTTCTGTCCAACCTCCTCTTTTACATTTGTCCAACCCACACTCAATTACACACAGATAGATAGACATATAGATGATAGATGAAATGGATATACAGAGCTACATATAGATAGATCTATAGATGCATACATCTATCTATTCCTATATCTATCTATAGATATATGTGGATAGATATATCTATTGATAGATGTATGGATAGTGTAGGGTGCGTGTCCACTGTCCGGATTACATCCGAATTAGCTGCAGATTGGATGCTGCGTACTTGTAGTCCCATTGGATGATCCCCGCACACACCCGAACAGTCCCACACACCCGAACAGTCCCCCACAGCGTCACACACACCCGAACAGTCCCGCACACACCCGAACAGTCCCGCACAGCGCCACACACACCCAAACAGTTCCCCACAAACATCCGAACAGCCCGCAGACCCCGCACACACCTGAACAGTCCTGCACAGCGCTGCACACATCCGAACAGCCCGCAGACCCAGCACACACATACACGCACACCGTCACTGCCCACATTCCGCCCACCAGGGCCGGACTGGCCATCGGGCACTTCTGGCAAATGCCAGTCGTGGGCCGCTTGATCCTCCTCCCCCTGCCGCCGCCGACTCACCCCCCTGCCGCCGCCGACTCACCCCCCTGCCATCGCATTCAATTATACCGGTGTCTATAATGCCGGTACAGTTGAAAGCAATGATGGAGGAGAGAGCGTCTACAGACGCTCCCTCTCCCATCATTCCCCGCTCTGCCTCTGACACTGCGGGTGCGCGATGACATCATATCATCGCGCACCTGCTGTGTCCCGGGCAGACTGCAGCTGCCGAGACAGGAGCAGGAAGCAACGCGGGCAAGAGGAAAGGTGAGGAGTGTTTTCTTTTTTTTTACTGGACTGTGGGGACATTCTCGGGGGGGGGGGGGAGGGAGGAGGAGAGATGCGGGCTGTGCTGGATATACCACTGTGCGGGCTGTGCTGGATATACCACTGTGCGGGCTGTGCTGGATATACCACTGTGCGGGCTGTGTTGTATATACCACTGTGCGGGCTGTGCTGGATATACCACTGTGCGGGCTGTGCTGGATATACCACTGTGCGGGCTGTGCTGGATATACCACTGTGCGGGCTCTGCTGTATATACCACTGTGCGGGCTGTGCTGTATATACCACTGTGCGGGCTCTGCTGGATATACCACTGTGCGGGCTGTGCTGGATATACCACTGTGCGGGCTCTGCTGGATATACCACTGTGCGGGCTCTGCTGTATATACCACTGTGCGGCCTGTGCTGGATATACCACTGTGCGGGCTGTGCTGTATATACCACTGTGCGGGCTGTGCTGGATATACCACTGTGCGGGCTCTGCTGTATATTACACTGTGCGGGCTAAACAAGTAAAATGCTGCATATTCAGATTGTGTTTGCCGGAACAAAAATCCTTGTTCTCAGCAGCACATCGCCGCTGTAAACTGTAGATGTGCTGCTGATAACATGATACTGTATGGTGATCTGTTCGTGATCTATTAGTGATCGTTCTGTCCCATCATTCTTTCTCAAACGGTGGAAAGAGGCTGGGAAACAAGTGTTGAACAACTTCAGTATTGTCGATCAAACTCATTTAGCGGCCTGAACTCAGCGCTTGTAAATACAACCGAAATGCTTTTGTATGATGTGCAATATGTTAGCATTTTGGGCCCCATTTTAAACTTTGCCTAGGCGTAGGGCCCCACTTTGCCTAAAACCGGCCCTGCCTACAAGTGTACAAAGATATTATACAGTCACCATGTGACAAGTGGGCCTGTGTAACTTCAAATGCCAGAGCTGAATTTTAGTCCCAGTCCGGCCTGCCGCCCACACACTTGCCTCCTCCCGAACTGCAGCGTTTCTCGGACCCACATCCGCATCTAAACTGTAGATCTTTTTTACATCTGCGGTTTTGCGGCGGATGTGCCTGACTCCATAAAAGTCTATGGGTGCAGAAATGCTGCAGTTCGGCACAAAAGAAGTGACATGCTGCAGAGAAAAAAAAAAGCTGCGTTTCGGTGCGGCCTTTTCCGCAGCATGTGCACAAGTCTGCGGCTCCCATAGACTTACATTGGTTGTTGTGCTCTACACTGCGGATTTGATGCAATTCTGTGCAGCAAAAAACCCTGCGGATCTGCAATCAAATCCACAACGTGTGCACACAGCCTTAGCACTTAGTGGACCTAGCAAAAAAGCCAAGCAAAAAACAAGTGTGGGATTTGCACTTTTTTGCAATTTCATTGCACTTTGCCTTTTTTTGCACATTTTCTGTTACACGACATGCTAAAACCAATGGTGACGTTCAAAAGTAGAACTTTTCCCGCAAAAAATAAGCCCTCACATGGCCATATTGACGGAAAAATTATGGCTCTGCAAAGAACGGGAGCAATAAATGAAAACGAAAAAGCTCCAGGGGTGAAGGGGTTTAGAAACATGGATATGGACATATCTATGGAAATAGACATAGATATATAGATATATCTGTATCTATCTATCTATCTATCTATCTATCTATCTATCTATCTATCTATCTATCTATCTATCTATCTATCTGTCTATCTATCTATCCCATATCTATCTGTCTATCTATCTATCTATCTATCTATCTATCTATCTATCTATCTATCTATCTATCTATCTATCCCTCTATCTGTGTGTAATGGAGTGTGGGTTGGACAAATGTAAAAGAGGAGGTTGGACAGAAATGACATCACAAATCTTTTTGAAGCTAGAGGAGGGAGGGGTTGGGTGTGTTTTGGAGTGGGTGTGGTAGGTTCGTGCTTAGTAGCAGTGCAATGCATCATGGAACTTGTAGTATTAGAGCACAATAACTCAGGAGAAAGGAAGTTGTCGATTAACCCCATGAGAGCTGAATCCAGCACTGAAAATGTGCTGCTACAGCATGATAAAAGGTAATATTGCTAAAATAAACACAGTAGATGTTTTCAGTGGCACATAATAGCAAGATTTATGAAAAAAAAAAAAAAAGGTTATAGTAGTGGACAACTTCTTTAACCCCTTCATGACCCAGCCTATTTTGGCCTTAATGACCTTGCCGTTTTTTGCAATTCTGACCAGTGTCCCTTTATGAGGTCATAACTCAGGAACGCTTCAACGGATCCTAGCGATTCTGAGATTGTTTTTTCGTGACATATTGGGCTTCATGTTAGTGGTAAATTTAGGTCGATAATTTCTGAGGTTATTTGTGAAAAAAACGGAAATTTGGCGAAAATTTTGAAAATTTCGCAATTTTCACATTTTGAATTTTTATTCTGTTAAACCAGAGAGATATGTGACACAAAATAGTTAATAAATAACGTTTCCCACATGTCTACTTTACATCAGCACAATTTTGGAAACAATTTTTTTTTTTGCTAGGAAGTTATAAGGGTTAAAATTTGACCAGTGATTTCTCATTTTTACAACAAAATTTACAAAACCATTTTTTTTAGGGACCACCTCACATTTGAAGTCATTTTGAGGGTTCTATATGGCTGAAAATACCCAAAAGTGACACCATTCTAAAAACTGCACCCCTCAAGGTGCTCAAAACCACATTCAAGAAGTTTATTAACCCTTCAGGTGTTTCACAGCAGCAGAAGCAACATGGAAGTAAAAAATGAACATTTAACTTTTTAGTCACAAAAATGATCTTTTAGCAACAATTTTTTTATTTTCCCAAGGGTAAAAGGAGAAACTGGACCACGGACGTTGTTGTCCAATTTGTCATGAGTACACTGATACCTCATATGTGGGGGTAAACCACTGTTTGGGCGCACGGCAGGGCTCGGAAGGGAAGGACCGCCATTTGACTTTTTCAATGAAAAATTGGCTCCAATCTTTAGCGGACACCATGTCGCGTTTGGAGAGCCCCCGTGTGCCTAAACATTGGAGCTCCCCCACAAGTGACCCCATTTTGGAAACTAGACCCCCCAAGGAACTTATCTAGAAGCATAGTGAGCACTTTAAACCCCCAGGTGCTTCACAAATTGATCCGTAAAAATGAAAAAGTACTTTTTTTTCCCCAAAAAATTATTTTAGCCTCAATTTTTTCATTTTCCCATGGGCAACAGGATAACATGGATCCTAAATTTTGTTGGGCAATTTCTCCTGAGTACACCGATACCTCACATGTGGGGGTAAACCACTGTTTGGGCACATGGTAAGGCTCGGAAGGGAAGGAGCGCCATTTGACTTTTTGAATGAAAAATTATCTCCATCGTTAGCGGACACCATGTCGCATTTGGAATGCCTCTGTGTGCCTAAACATTGGAGCTCCTCCACAAGTGACCCCATTTTGGAAACTAGACCCCCCAAGGAACTTATCTAGAGGCATAGTGAGCACTTTAAACCCCCAGGTGCTTCACAAATTGATCCGCAAAAATGAAAAAGTACTTTTTTTTCACACAAAATTTCTTTTAGCCTCAATTCTTTCATTTTCACATGGGCAACAGGATAAAACGGATCCTAAAATTTGTTGGGCAATTTCTCCTGAGTACGCCGATACCTCATATGTGGGGGTAAACCACTGTTTGGGTGCACGGCAAGGCTCGGAAGGGGAGGCGTGCCATTTGACTTTTTGAATGGAAAATTAGCTCCAATCGTTAGCGGACACCATGTCGCGTTTGGAGAGCCCCTGTGTGCCTAAACATTGGAGATCCCCTACAAGTAACCCCATTTTGGAAACTAGACCCCCCAAGGAACTTATCTAGATGCATAGTGAGCACTTATAACCCCCAGGTGCTTCACCGAAGTTTATAACGCAGAGCCGTGAAAATAAAAAATAATTTTTCTTTCCTCAAAAATGATTTTTAGCCCAGAATTTTTTATTTTCCCAAGGGTAATAGGAGAAATTGGACCCCAAATGTTGTTGTCCAGTTTGTCCTGAGTACGATGATACCCCATATGTGGGGGTAAACCACTCTTTGGGCACACGGCAGGGCTCGGAAGGGAAGGCACGCCATTTGGCTTTTTGAATGGAAAATTAGCTCCAATCATTAGCGGACACCATGTCGCGTTTGGAGAGCCCCTGTGTGCCTAAACATTGGAGCTCCCGCACAAGTGACCCCATTTTGGAAACTAGACCTCCCAAGGAACTAACCTAGATGTGTGGTGAGCACTTTGAACCCCCAAATGCTTCACAGAAGTTTATAACGCAGAGCCATGAAAATAAAAAATAATTTTTCTTTTCTCAAAAATGATTTTTTAGCCCACAATTTTTTATTTTCCCAAGGGTAACAGGAGAAATTGGACCCCAAAAATTGTTGTCCAGTTTCTCCTGAGTACGCTGATACCCCATATGTGGGGATAAACCACTGTTTTGGCACACGTCGGGGTTCGGAAGGGAAGTAGTGACGTTTTGAAATGCAGACTTTGATGGAATGCTCTGCGGGCGTCAGGTTGCTTTTGCAGAGCCCCTGATGTGCCTAAACAGTAGGAACTCCCCACAAGTGACTCCATTTTGGAAACTAGACCCCCAAGGGAACTTATCTAGATGTGTGGTGAGCACTTTGAACCCCCAAGTGCTTCACAGAAGTTTATAACTCAGAGCCGTGAAAATAATAAATGTGTTTCCTTTCCTCAAAAATATTTTTTAACCCAGAATTTTTTATTTTTGCAAGAGTAACAGGAGAAATTGGACCCAAAAGTTGTTGTCCAGTTTCTCCTGAGTACGCTGATACCCCATATATGGGGGTAAACCACTGTTTGGGCACATGCCGGGGGTCGGAAGGGAAGTAGTGACGTTTTGGAATGCAGACTTTGATGGAATGGTCTGCGGGCATCATGTTATGTTTGCAGAGCCCCTGATATGCCTAAACAGTAGAAACCCCCCACAAGTGACCCCATTTTGGAAACTAGACCCCCCAAGGAACTTATCTAGATGTGTGGTGAGCACGTTCAACCCCCAAGTGCTTCACAGAAGTTTACAACGCAGAGCAGTGAAAATAAAAAATCATTTTTCTTTCCTCAAAAAAGATGTTTTAGCAAGCAATTTTTTATTTTCACAAGGGTAACAGGAGAAATTGGGCCCCAATATTTGTTGCCCAGTTTGTTGTGAGTGTGCTGGTACCCCATATGTGGGGGTAAACCACTGTTTGGGCACACGTCAGGGCTCGGAAGGGAAGTAGTGACATTTGAAATGCAGACTTTGATGGAATGGTCTGCGGGCATCACGTTGCATTTGCAGAGCCCCTGATGTGCCTAAACAGTAGAAACACCCCACAAGTGACCCCATTTTGGAAACTAGACCCCCGAAGGAACTTATCTAGATGTGTGGTGAGCACGTTCAACCCCCAAGTGCTTCACAGAAGTTTACAACGCAGAGCCATGAAAATAAAAAATCATTTTTCTTTCCTCAAAAAAGATGTTTTAGCAAGCAATTTTTTATTTTCACAAGGGTAACAGGAGAAATTGGGCCCCAATATTTGTTGCCCAGTTTGTTGTGAGTGTGCTGGTACCCCATATGTGGGGGTAAACCACTGTTTGGGCACACGTCAGGGCTCGGAAGGGAAGTAGTGACATTTGAAATGCAGACTTTGATGGAATGGTCTGCGGGCATCACGTTGCATTTGCAGAGCCCCTGATGTGCCTAAACAGTAGAAACACCCCACAAGTGACCCCATTTTGGAAACTAGACCCCCGAAGGAACTTATCTAGATGTGTGGTGAGCACGTTCAACCCCCAAGTGCTTCACAGAAGTTTACAACGCAGAGCCATGAAAATAAAAAATCATTTTTCTTTCCTCAAAAAAGATGTTTTAGCAAGCAATTTTTTATTTTCACAAGGGTAACAGGAGAAATTGGGCCCCAATATTTGTTGCCCAGTTTGTTGTGAGTGTGCTGGTACCCCATATGTGGGGGTAAACCACTGTTTGGGCACACGTCAGGGCTCGGAAGGGAAGTAGTGACATTTGAAATGCAGACTTTGATGGAATGGTCTGCGGGCATCACGTTGCATTTGCAGAGCCCCTGATGTGCCTAAACAGTAGAAACACCCCACAAGTGACCCCATTTTGGAAACTAGACCCCCGAAGGAACTTATCTAGATGTGTGGTGAGCACGTTCAACCCCCAAGTGCTTCACAGAAGTTTACAACGCAGAGCCATGAAAATAAAAAATCATTTTTCTTTCCTCAAAAAAGATGTTTTAGCAAGCAATTTTTTATTTTCACAAGGGTAACAGGAGAAATTGGGCCCCAATATTTGTTGCCCAGTTTGTTGTGAGTGTGCTGGTACCCCATATGTGGGGGTAAACCACTGTTTGGGCACACGTCAGGGCTCGGAAGGGAAGTAGTGACATTTGAAATGCAGACTTTGATGGAATGGTCTGCGGGCATCACGTTGCATTTGCAGAGCCCCTGATGTGCCTAAACAGTAGAAACACCCCACAAGTGACCCCATTTTGGAAACTAGACCCCCGAAGGAACTTATCTAGATGTGTGGTGACCACTTTCAACCCCCAAGTGCTTCACAGAAGTTTATAACGCAGAGCCGTGAAAATAAAAAATAATTGTTCTTTCCTCAAAAATTATGTTTTAGCAAGTAATTTTTTATTTTTGCAAGGGTAACAGCAGAAATTGGACCCCAACAGTTGTTGCCCAGTTTGTCCTGAGTACGCTGGTACCCCAAATGTGGGGGTAAACCACTGTTTGGGCGCACGTCGGGGCTTGGAAGGGAGGGAGCACCATTTGACTTTTTGAACGCAAGATTGGCTGGAATCAATGGTGGCGCCATGTTGCGTTTGGAGACCCCTGATGTGCCTAAACAGTGGAAACCCCTCAATTCTAACTTCAACACTAACCCCAACACACCCCTAATCCTAATCCCAACTGTAGCCATAACCCTAATCACAACCCTAACCCCAACACACCCCTAACCACAACCCTAACCGCAACACACCCGTAACCCTAATTCCAACCCTAATCCTAACCCTAATCCCAACCCTAACCCTAATCCCAACCCTAACCACAACTGTAACCCCAACGCACCCCTATCCCAATCCGTAACCCTAACCACAAGCCTAATCTTAACCCTATTTCCAACCCTAGCCCTAATTCCAACCCTAACTCTAATTCCAACCCTAACCCTAAGGCTATGTGCCCACGTTGCGGATTCGTGTGAGATTTTTCCGCACGATTTTTGAAAAATCTGCAGGTAAAAGGCACTGCGTTTTACCTGCGGATTTACAGCAGATTTCCAGTGTTTTTTTGTGCGGATTTCACCTGCGGATTCCTATTGAGGAACAGGTGTAAAACGCTGCGGAATCCGCACAAAGAATTGACATGCTGCGGAAAATACAACGCAGCGTTTCTGCACGGAATTTTCCGCACCATGGGCACAGCGGATTTGGTTTTCCATAGGTGTACATGGTACTGTAAACCTGATGGAAAACTGCTACGAATTCGCAGCGGCCAATCCGCTGCGGATCCGCGGCCAATCCGCTGCGGATCCGCGGCCAATCCGCTGCAGATCCGCGGCCAATCCGCTGCGGATCCGCGGCCAATCCGCTGTGGATCCGCGGCCAATCTGCTGCGGATCCGCAGCCAAATCTGCACTGTGTGCACATGCCATAACCCTAACCCTACCCCTAACCCTAACCCTACCCGTAACCCTAACCCTACCCCTAACCCTAACCCTACCCCTAGTTCTAACCCTAGTTCTAACCCTAACAATAGTGGAAAAAGAAAAAAAATATTTTCTTTATTTTATTATTGTCCCTACCTATGGGGGTGATAAAGGGGGGGGTTTATTTATAATTTTTTTTTATTTTGATCGCTGTGATAGAACCTACCACAGCGATCAAAATGTACTTTGTAATGAATCTGCAGGCCGGCAGATTCGGCGGGCGCACTGAGCATGCGCCCGCCATTTTGGAAGATGGCGGCGCCCATGATGGAGGCGGACGGGGACCGGGAGCCTCGGTAAGTATAAGGGGGGGGAGATCGGGGCACGGGGGGGCGTCGGAGCATGGGGGGGTGACATAGGAGCAGGGGGGAGCGGGCAGGAGGACGGGGGAGCGAAGCACAGGACGGAGGGTACCGGACCCCATAACGGAGCACTGGGGGGGCGATCGGTGGGGTGGGGGGGGTCACTTCAGGTTTTCCAGCCATGGCCGATGATATTGCAGCATCGGCCATGGCTGGATTGTAATATTTCACCAGTTTTTTAGGTGAAATATTACAAATCGCTCTGATTGGCAGTTTCACTTTCAACAGCCAATCAGAGCGATCGTAGCCACGGGGGGGGGGGGGGTGAAGCCACCCCCCCTGGGCTGAAGTACCACTCCCCCTGTCCCTGCAGAATGGGTGAAATCGGAGTTAACCCTTTCACCCGCTCTGCAGCGACGCGATCATTCCATGACGCCACATAGGCGTCATGGGTCGGATTGGCACGGGTTTTCATGACGCCTACATGGCGTCATGGGTCGGGAAGGGGTTAATGGTGATCCATTGGAGTCAGGAGCAGTTTTAGGGCTCATACCCATCACCGTAAAAAAAAACGGTCTGATATCGGGCCAGAAAAGTGGGACGAGTTAATGCAATTGTCATGCTATTTTTATCACCTAGCACAGAATGACATTCAATTTACCTGCGAATGCAATCAGATTGCAATGCGATTTTAACATGAGCTTTTACATAGAGCAGTTCTATATGTCATTTACACATAGTTTTTAAAGGCAATTTATATATACAGCTCTGGCAAAAATTAAGAGACCACTGCACAGTTTTATAAAAATCAGCTTCTCTACATGTCTGACAGCCATTCCATTCCAGTGTCAGTTGAATTCCAACCAGCGTACACCTCATTCTACTTTATGTGCTTCTGATTAGGTGATCACCTGAACCAAATCTTATTTAACGAAGGAAAGTATAAAAAACACTGCTGTAGTGTTCACAATCCTCTTGCAATAGGACAAGCTGGATGGCAAAACAAGTGCTAGTTATATCCCAAAAGTAATAGGAATGAAAAAATAACTTTTAACCATGCCAAAGGAGCTGAAAAGAAAAGTCTTGAGTGAGGAAAAGAAAGGCTTAATTCTGGCTTTACTGAGTGTCGTGTTGCCTCCATCTTTAAAATTTCTAAGACGGCAGTCCATTACAACAAGGTCAAGCAGCAGACATTGGGGACAACAAAGCTACAGACCGGCAGAGGGCGAAAACGACTCTCCACTGACTTGGATGACCGTCATCTTATTTGAATGTCCCTCAGCAACCGCAGGATGACATCAAGTGACCAACAAAATGAATGGCAAATGGCAGCTAGGGTGAAGTGCACGGCAAGAACAGTTCGTAATAGGCTCCCAGAGGCAGGACTCAAGTCATGTAACGCTAGAAAAAAGCCTTTCATCAATAAGAAGCAAAGGAGAGGCAGGCTGAAGTTTGACAAAGACCATAAGGATTGGACCATAGAGGACTGGAGTAAGGTAATCTTCTCTGATGAGTCTAATTTTCAGCTTTGCCCAACACCTGGTCATCTTAGGCTAGGGTCACATTGCGTTAATGTGACCGCGTTAAACGGACTACGTTACACCGCGGCATAACGCGGGTTAACGTAGTCCGTTAATGCCGCCATTGCCCCTAATGGTGAACGCGTCGCTAGCGCCCGCCCACATTGGGCGTGCGCTAGCGATGTCGCGTCATTTGAGTGACGGACCTCGGACGCTGCTTGCAGCGTCCGCGGCGCGCCCGAGGTCCGTTCCTCGCTAGTGCAGATCAGGGATCTGCGCTAGCGGGGACGCCGAACGCGGACCCTTGAGAAGCATTGCGTTAGCGCAATCCTCTAGCGCTATGCGCTTAATGGATTGCCCTAACGCAATGTGACCCTAGCCTAAGGGTATGTGTCCACATTCGGGATCGCATCAGGATTTGGTCAGGATTTTTCATCAGTATTTGTAAGCCAAAACCAGGAGTGGGTGATAAATGCAGAATTGGTGCATGTGTTTCTATTATACTTTTCCTCTAATTGTTCCACTCCTGGTTTTGGCTTACAAATACTGATGGAAAATCCTGACCAAATCCTGATGCAATCCTGAACGTGGACACATACCCTAAAGGTTAGACAGAGACCTGGAGAGGCATAGAAGCCACAGTGTCTTGCACCCACTGTGAAATTTGGTGGCCGCTTCAGCTGGTCTCTTTGTGTTCATATTCATCAACAGTTTGACTTAATAAATCATCAACATATTGTACGAACTGTGAAATCCCATGGGCAACCGCGTGAAAAAGTACTGCACATTTTCAAAAGTGAATGCAAAGCGGAGGGCAGATTCATGTGTTAGGACTACTGAGAAAAAGTAATTTGCAATGTCCAAACAAGAAAACACTTTACAATCACTCCTCAGTTGTGACATAACTTTGGGGACAGATGCAACAAGGTGAGCTGCTGAACGGGTGTACTTATTTACAAGTCTCAAGTACACAACCATTCGAAAGCTGCCATCTTCCTTTTTAACAGGTAAAATGGGACTGTTACATGGAGAATTACCTTTTACAACAACACCTTGTTTTTCCAATTCACTGACTTGCATCCTCAGGAATTTGTTACTGGCGCTGGAAAGGTGGCAGCTTTTCACCATCAATTTTATCTTGAGTTTGCATAACCCACAATCTGTTTTCTTTGAAATCCACAATTCAGGGAACCTTTGCTTCAATTCATTTTTTAAAACATCATTGTCAACATTTTCATTAGTACATGAGCCTAGACTGGCAATGGGTAATTTGTGACTCTCTTTTTCCTCCTCCACAGGTACAATTACAGAACAAATAGTCGCTTCTTTGTTCCGCCACAAGACTTTGTTACACAAATCAACAATTCCCATTGCGCCCAAAATATCAGTACCCAGAATAGTGGACCACAACTGTGGATTTATCAAAAAAGCGCATCGAAGACCCATTTTCTTCTATCCCCCTGTGTCCTCCTGAAATCTCAGGTTCACTGGACAACTTTTTTCGGCTTTAATACAGGAGCCCTCAAACCCTACCAAACTGGTTGTCTCAGGCAGTCCGGGGCGTGACTGCAATTTGTATCCTTTTACTGAAACTGAGGCTCCTGTATCAATGAGGATGTCTTCCCAGGGCAGCCCCTCTATTCTTCTTTTGACATAAGGTCTTCCATCCCCGCCCATGGAAAGGGGGGCAAGGAGGGCAAGGGGAACAGGAGGAGCACCCCATCAATCTGTGTTTCCTGCAGTGGGAAGCCCCAAAAATCCATCATCCTCATCTAGACACAGCTTCCGTCCCACAGCTCCCACCTCTGCCCCAAAGAGATCCTCAGTAAGAGTCTGGTCCTCATGTTCCCGCAACTCCTTTATCAAAGGAGCGTAGGGATGAGGTGGAGTGACCCTTCCTTGAATGGCATGGATCTCTGGGCATGAATGATTGAGAGCTGCTGGGGAGGGAGCAGGCGCAGAAGGTTCCTGAGAGACTGGGTTTGAAGACCGTTATACTGCTGATACTGCCTAGGGTCATTTGGAGTCTAATGTGCCCAAGCTGCCCACAAAAGTAACACATAGGAGGATCCCTTGTTGGATTCTGGGGGAGTTCTGCCGAAAGGGACCTGCCCATTCTTGACAGCTGCACATACCCCCCAGGAATTCCTGGTCTCCTTGAATCAGAAGCTGCACCCCGAGGTGAATAGTATGCAAAAACATTGGACTCATCACCCTTCACCTCGGTCTGCATTGTCCTAACATTGGGCAACATAGCCTCCACAACATCTTCAATAGATTCTGCATTCTGCAAAACTCCTGATTTAAAAACCCCTTCCAAGTGCACCTTTTTCACAAATTGTTCCATCATAGCAAATTTATCACTCTGATCCATAGTATCTAAGGTCTTATCAAACACAACACAACAGGCAGCAACCCATTTATCTGCTCCTAGTCTGAGATCATTCCCCTTCTTAATTTTAAAGGAATCTAACAATGCTGGAGAGTGCTTCTCCCCCTAATGTCTGTGACATCACAAACTTCATTCTCCCCTAGGATTCTGTTAGATTATATTGAATCCCTTTTGCTTGCTGGTCTTTAAGATGGGACATAAACTTAGGGGGCACAAAAAATAACGGGAAGCATCTTCATTAGATTTAATCTGAAATTTATTCAGCCATGATACAAAACCAAGAACATTACGAAACACTGCCTTACTTTCCTCCCAATTAGGCAAATTTTTAATAAATTTAAGATGGACCCGGGACATTTGACGGGGGGCTTTTCTAGGGGTAGAAGCAGCATCAAAGTTAAACTCCATCTGGGATTAATCATCTCTTTCCTCATCATCTGCAAAGTCTGTCCTCAACTGTGGTTGCATAAGCTGGAGCTGTTGGGACACTATATCTTGTTTTTTTATGTACTCCTTCACCCATGCTCCTAACTCTCTTGTCCAATCTACAACTGTATCTACATCAGCACCACTTTTAGAAGCTGCTGTGTCCACCTGTGACATAACTGCTTTCAGCTGCTGCAGCTCACACCCCTCCATTTGTGCTTCTTCTGCCAGTTTCAGTGTCTCACTCAGCTATTTTAATCTCTCCCTATACGCTACTCCTCCCTGGGTGATCATGTTAACATATTGTCATGCAGGCTGCTTATCAATAGCCCGATCGAAAGCTACGACTGTCTTAGGCTACGTTCACATTTGCATTGTTGTGCGCAGCGTTGGCGACGCAACGCACAACGCATGCACAACGCATGCATAACGCAGCGTTTTGTGACGCATGCATTCATTTTTTTTACGCCAAAAAACTGCATCATGCAGCGTTGTCTGCGCCCTGACAGTTGCGCCAAAAATGACGCATGCATCACAAAAGGCTAGACAACGCATGTCCATGCGCCCCCATGTTAAATATAGGGGCGCATGACGCATGCGTCACCACGGTTGAGCCCGACGCAATGCAAATGTGAACGTAGCCTTACATAAAGCCACTACCCGGCTACTAGCTTTCCCTAGCAACTTTTTCTTGTTTAGTTCTCTGTTTTCTTCTGTGAACCAATGCATACAATTTAGCAACATGGTTTCAACATTAACCCCCTCCAGCTGGGGTGTGCTAGCATGCTTCTCTGCCTGCTTCTGTAACCACTCCATACTTAGAGGCCTACAAGGATGAGTTTTCTCTGTCCTGGTATCAACAAGTGCAATTGAACCAGAAGTTTCTTAGTCATACCTCTCTGTCTCGAGGACCCGCTCCCATGGCTGAAGTCGACCAAAAGAGGTGTGACTGCGTTCTCAGCCTCTCTCACAATGCTTGCCAGGCATCTCCCCTCGCCTTTTAAAGCATCTTGATACCAGGCACAAAACTTCTCACATCCTTGTAGATAACTCACGTAGAGGTTTCTTCTTGGTTGCACATATGCAGACTTCTAGACAATCCTCTGATCAAGCTGAGACTGAAGTTTATTCGGAGATTTCACAGCAGAAGAGCACATGGAAAAGTCAGTGAGATGAAGTATGCATGCACAAACAGAAGTCCAGACAAAGTAACGCTGGGATATCTGGCGATGGTCTGGCCATAGCCTGGCAATGGTGTGGCATGGCAACAGACTGGCGATGTTATGGCCCCGAACAACAGTGACAGGGGATTTTTATACATGAAACATACAAAGAAAGCACATTGCACCAAAAGGGCGTATACATGATAACATCATAATGCGGAGAAAAACATATATTCAAGAACAAAGCATGCAATGGTTAAATGTAATGACATCAAGGCTTTTTCATTCCAAACTCCATTAGAACTCTTAAATCCCCATGTTCCTCTTAGCCACTGTCATTATTCACTTCACAGCTCTAGGCTGGTCACATAAATCTGTACCTATTGGCAACTGTATATGTCTGTTCTCCAATATCACTACAACAAATACACTTATTTATTACCATATGTTACCCTTTTTCTATTATCTCATTGCCCTGCAGCTGATCCAGTTAACCTGTGTGTCACGATGGTATGAAATATCATAAGTTTAGTTCTCTTGCTAGCATGCTGTGGGCTAAGCCCCCCTCCTTGGAGTGATTCAGCAACAGCTCGTAGCTGCAAGTTCCTGACTTTCCTTCTCAGAGAGTGTGGGGGTTATGAGAGCCAAGGTATTTACGACCGGCATTTCCTGCCGTGTAAGCTCTTGCCCAGCTTTAACTGGATTAGAAACTTCTAGAATCTTGAAAGTTCTTTGTTTGGTTTTTGTAAGATATTAAGCAAACCATCTAAGTTAAGAGCACGAAACTACATATTCTTACTTCCACTCGGTGGACCTACCCACCACTCTAAACACGGGCGTCTAACTCCATCTGGTGAAGAAGTAGGGATTTCTCTGTAAATATGTATCCCAGACAGGGCATATTTGATCTCATTGTAATGCCCACGATAATACGAGATGAATGCTGGGTATGGTACGTTTATGACATGTTCTGTAGCGAAGTTACGGGCATCAGATATATTTAATGCCCAGTTAGTGAAACCGAAGAAGTAGGAGGGATTGGAAAAGCCAGCCCTTTCTGTGAGGTCACAGGCTGTAGGTTTTAAGTGCTGGCCGGCGTCCAAGAGGGTGATTTTTGAGTTTTTACCTGAAGAGCCCAGAGTGCATGCCCTGATGCACTGGGATAGATGGAAAGTTCCCCTAGCCTGTTGACTGCAATGCTTTGAACAACTGTAAGTGTTATTTCTCATGTTATTCCCTGTTTTTTTATAATTACCTTGTACATAGTTGCAATTGTCTCATTTGTAACATCTTTGTAAAATATTTTGATAAAGCACTGCCTACATTTTGTGGGGTATATTATTTCATGCCAGTTCTTTCTCCATGATCTAAAAACGTACCCTAAGTCTTCTTGAAGGGAATTTACGCTACTGTTTTGGGTTAGCTTCGGACCCGTTGAATCGAAGCTGGTGGCAGTAATACCGTGTACTGTGCAGGCCTTTGGGTGTCACTGTAGCGACTGCGGCTTGATAATTATTGTTCCTGCCTGAGCGGGAGTAGTTTATCGTGTAGCTGCAGCGTGCCCAATAGCCCGTACATAGCAGGCAGCCTTTCTGGCGACTAATTACCCTAGGTGCAGTACCTAATCTGACCTGATAGTAAGGTGGGCGCCAGAGAGCTGCAAGTGTTAAGTGGAACTGTAAGCGGGATACATAAATCCCTGCAGTTCATGGTATATTGAAGAGCAGTGGGATACCTAAAATAAGCCCCTGCTGTAAACCAAGAGGTCAATAACCTTGTGTGGGTTTTTTTTTTTTATCACATTGTGGCAGTGGAGGGATAACTAAGATAAGCCCCCTGCACATGTGATAGCCGTCTGTTGGTCTAAAGTCACCCCAATCCGTGACATATTGGTGGCAGTGGTCAGGAATCCCTGTGGATTTCGTGACAAACTGCTGGCCGCGGCTAAGGGATCGTGACAGTCACGGTGTGAATCGTGACACTGTGTGTATGTCCACTATACCTGCTAATGACCATGATCTCATCTGGTGTCTCCAATCTGTCTAGGGCTTCCAAAAGTACATCTTGTTAACTTTTTAGAAGCAAAATCAGTTGGTTTCTAACTTTGCACAAGATGGCTGCTAGAGCCAACATGGATGTTCAATATATTATGGCTGACCATTCTCTTACACTGAACCTGTTCCTGAAATCCTTGTAGTCCTTGTATGTGTGATTCCTTCCTTTAGTGGTGGTGCAAGTTCTGCATGATCTCTGTCTGAGATATTCTGCATAAAGTTGATGAAATGTTTTTCCATCTCTGATTTCCTCTTTAGGGTGCATTTTAAAGATGAAAATCTTGCAGTTGCTTGCTGCAGATTTTTTGGCAACTTTGTTCTTGGAGAATGAAAATATAAAGGTGCTACCTAGCTGCTGGATTCATCCTGAGCGAATTTCCTTTCCATAACCTTTATGAATTATTTGTCCTCTCTTGCAGGTGCCAACTTGTTGACTTCATTTATAGAACTGAACACCGTTGACCCGAGGCTGTCATCACAGGACAGGAATGTGTTCATGTTTTCAGGGATTTCTTGCTGACACTTACTGTCACTCTGCTTTTCCTTCACCCAGTAATGATGTGGGCATGGTTGAAAGTAGGTGTTGTGACCATTTGGCAGCATATGAGTCTTACATGAGGAAGTCTTTGTAGGCCTCTTCACCTTATCTTTGAAAATGTGGCCTATGATAACCCAGCCTAGATCAAAGTGTTAGGCAAATGGCGCATCATGTGGTCTGGTAATTTGCTGTGGTATCTTGTGCAGCCGGAAAATGTCTCTGCCAAGCAAAATTCGGATATCTGAGCTGTTGTCAAGGACTGCTATACAACCCCTGGCAAAAATTATGGAATCACCAGCCTTGGAGGATGTTCATTCAGTTGTTTAATTTTGAAGAAAAAAAGCAGATCACAGACATGACACAAAACTAAAGTAATTTCAAATGAAATTTCTGGCTTTAAGAAACACTAAAAAAAATCAAGAACCAAAAATGTGGTAGTCAGTAATGGTTACTTTTTTTTTAACCAACCATAGGGTAAAAATTATGGAATCACTCAATTCTGAGGAAAAAAATATGGAATCATGAAAAACAAACAAACAAACACTCCAAAACATCACTAGTATTTTGTGGCACCACTTCAGGCTTTTATAACAGCTTGCAGTCTCTGAGGCATGGACTTTAAGAGTGTAAAACAGTACTCTTCATCAATCTGGCTCCAACTTTCTCCAATTGCTGATGCCAGATCAGCTTTGCAGGTTGAAGCCTTGACATGGACCATTTTCTTCAACTTCCACCAAAAATTTTCCATTGGATTGAGATCCGAACTATTTGCAGGCCATGACATTGACCTTATGTGTCTTTTTTCAAGGAATGTTTTCACAGTTTTTTCTCTATGGCAGGATGCATTATCATCTTGAAAAATGATTTCATCATCCCCAAACATCCTTTCAATTGATGGGATAAGAAAAGTGTCCAAAATTTCAACATAAACTTGTGCATTTATTGAAGATGTAATGACAGCCATCTCCCCAGTGCCTTTACCTGACATTCAGCCCCATACCATCAATGACTGTGGAAATTTGCATATTCTCTTCAGGCAGTCATCTTTATAAATCTCATTGGAACGGCACCAAACAAAAGTTCCAGCATCATCACCTTGCCCAATGCAGATTTGCGATTCATCAATTAATATGACGTTCATCCAGTCATCCACAGTCCATGATTGCTTTTCTTTAGCCCATTGTAACCTTGTTTTTTTCTGTTTAGGTGTTAATGATGGCTTTCGTTTAGCTTTTCTATATGTAAATCCCATTTCCTTTAGGTGGTGTTTCTTACAGTTCAGTCACAGACGTTGACTCCAGTTTCTACCCATTCGCTCCTCATTTGTTTTGTTGTGCATTTCCTGTTTTGGAGACATATTGCTTTAAGTTTCCGGTCCCGACGCTTTGATGTCTTCCTTGGTCTACCAGTATGTTTGCCTTTAACAACCTTCCCATGTTGTTTGTATTTGATCCAGATTTTAGACACAGCTGACTGTGAACAACCAACATCTTTTGCAACATTGCGTGATGATTTACCCTCTTTTATGAGTTTGATAATCCTCTCCTTTGTTTCAATTGACATTTCTTGTGTTGAGCCATGATTCATGTCAGTCCACTTGGTGCAACAGCTCTCCAAGGTGTGATCACTCCTTTTTAGATGCAGACCAACGAGCAGATCTAATTTGATGCAGGTGTTAGTTTTGGTTATGAAAATTTACAGGGTGATTCCATAACTTTTTCCTCTGAATTGAGAGATTCCATAATTTTTACCCTATGCTTGGTTAAAAAAAAGTAACCATTACTGACTACCACATTTTTTGTTCTTGATTTCTGTTAGTGTTTCTTAAAGGCAGAAAGTTGCCATTTGAAATGACTTTAGTTTTGTGCCATGTCTGTGATCTGCTTTTGTTCTACAAAATTAAACAACTGAATGAACATCCTCCAAGGCCGGTGATTCCATAATTTTTGTCAGGGGTTGTATTTTTGGCTTTAGTCTTTAGAAGATGATGATGAAGAGCAGCCACTGGCGTTTGGATCTCATCTCTTCCCTAATGGATGGTATCTGGTTGATCTCAACAAGAGAGGGTAGGGGTATCTCCACAATGTACTGAAGAGAAACTACTACAGTGGCATGTAAAGGTTTGGACACCCCTAGTCAAAATTACTGATATTGTGAACAGATCAACAAGTTGAAGATGAATTGATCTCTAAAAGGCTTAAAGTTGAAGATATCACATTTCTTTTGTATTCTAGGGAAAAAAAATTGCAATTTTTAAAATTACAAAAAGGAAAAATAGGCATATGCAAAAGCTTGGGCACCCTTGGAGATTTGTGTGCTCAGATAACTTTGACCAAGGTTTTAGACCTTTATTAGCCTGTTATTGCTTACTTGCTATTATCATTAGGAAAAGTCAGGTGATGCAAATTTCCCAGCTGTATAAAAATCCAGTCTCCTCTAACCTTGTGCCAAAAAACAGCAGCCATGGGTTCTTCTAAGCAGCTGCTTAGCACTCTAAAAATGAAAATGGTGAAAGCCAACAAAGCAGGAGAGGGCTATAATAGGATAGCAAAGTGTTTTCAAGTTGCTCTTTCCTCAGTTTGAAATGTAATTAAGAAATGACAGTTAACAGGAACAGCAGAGGTCAAGATAAGGTCTGGAAGACCAAGCTAAATTTCAGTGAGAACTGCTTGTAGGATTGCTAGAGAGGCAAATCAGATCCCCCGCTTGACTGCACAAGACCTTCAGAAAGATTTAGCATACGCTGGAGTTGTGGTACATTGCTCTACTCATCAGATAAATCACCTGCACAAATATGGCCTTCATGGAAGAGTCATCAGAAGAAAACCTCTCCTGCATCCTCACCATAGAGTTCAGCATCAGAAGTATGCAAAAGAACATCTAAGCAAGCCTGATGCATCTTGGATCCTGTGGATCGATGAGGTTAAAACAGAACTCTTTGGTCACAATGATTAAAGGTATGTGTGGAGAAAAAGGGGCACAGAATTTTAGGAAAAGAACATCTTGCGAACCAATAAGCATGAGGGGGGATCAATCATACTTTGGGGTTGTGTTGCAGTCAATGGCACAGGAATATTTTGTGGATAGAGGGAAGAATGGATTCAATAAAATATCAACAAATTCTTGATGCAAACATAACACTATCTGTGAAAAGCTGAAGTTGAAAAGAGGATGGCTTTTACAAATGAATATTAATCCTAAACACACATCAAAATCCAAAGTAGACTATCTCAAAAGGCATAATCTGAAGATTTTACAATGACCCTCACATCTCCTGATCTCAACATTTTTGAAAATCAGTGGCTAGACCTCAAAATAGCAGTGCAGCAATATGACCCAGGAATCTCACAGAATGAGAATTTTCCAATGAAATCTAACAGGAGTTGTGGAAACACTGTGCCGTGGTCAGAGGAGAGTCTGGAGGAATGTGACTAGGTGAGCACCTGACTCTTCCCTATAGCCCCTAATTGTAGGCTTGGACTTGGCGCTCGATGGACAACAGGTGCTACTCTAGGACAGACCCCGGAGGCATGGCAGCTGACCTCCAAGACACTGGTAGCTGGAACGGCCCAGTAGGAGAGTATAGCATATACAGGCAGGCACGGCAGGAACATAGGAACCTCGGATGCAGATGGGTATGTCTGGTATACAGATTAGCACGGCATATGCAGGCGTGTCCGGCTGATATACAGATTGGCACAGCAGGTGCAGGCAGGTCTAGCTGATAAAGAGACTGGCATGGCAGGTGCTGATGATTCCAGCTGAAATATAGAATGACAAGAAAGGTACTAGCAAGGACTGACAAGAACAAGACATGAACCTGCTGTCACAACACAGCTGTAGGGTGACCCAGGACCAGGGGCTCCTTCCCTGTCCCTAACACTAGGGGGCGCTCTAGCTTACCCTATTTCCTGGGATATTTCTGAAGGTGAAGATGCCGGGGTATCCACCCTTACCTTATCTCCTGAGTCAGCCCTCTATCTGTTCTCTTCCCCCATCCAGGTAAGAGGGGCGCTACTGTGCAATGTAGTACACCAACCATACAAACAAGGCAACACAAACAAGTGTTAACAGAAAACTCCTGGAATACAAAATATTCACTCACATATAACAGAAGAATGCACCAGGGCGTGGAAGTATGGTAATAAACCAAAATAGAGAAGGATAGGGAATTACACATGCATACAAACCAAGCAACAGTCACAGATAACTCCTCCAACTCTCCTCCTATGAACACCTCTCCCTCTGTTAGTCATGCAGCAAACGCTAGGTCTGACAAGGATTTGCAACAGAGCACAGATTACAAAGGAGAAAGGAGTGGCTAACTGAGCTTAGCTGTGAGCACAGAAAGTTCCAAAATGGCCGATTAACCCTTGTTCTGCCAGAAGGAATAATCACCATTAAAATGAAGGAGAAGTGGAGTAGGAGCAATCAGACGCTGCGGTCTTCTGGCTCCACACTGTTGCGGTAACACTGACACCAGCAGGCAGGGTAAGGGATGGGTAGACACTTGCGGAACTAGCATGTACAATGGACAGGTTGAGAGACACTGGGTACAGACTAACAAAATTACAGAGGTTGGGACACACTTATTATTTAAGTCACTTCCACCTGCATGCAGGTGTCTTAAATAATAAGTGTCTCCCAGCCATTGACTTGGGACACTTTAGGACAGCGGATGTGGCCCCTTTAAGAAGGATATATTCAAAAAAGCAGGCAGCACTCCATTTTCTTAAAGTATGCAGGATTTTAATGAAGCCACATGTCTCTGCGATGTTTCGGCTCAACTGAGCCTTTCTCAAGCCCTTTAAGAAGGAGGGAGAGCGTGCCCTAAGCACAATGCCTGGGGGTCTGCGGACTGTGCACAGACCCTGAGCAGCTGCCGGAGAGGAAGGAGGAGGAAGTGCGGGATGGTGGTCGTGCAGGGCCGGCCCAAGAGATTACGGCGCCCTAGGCGAAACTATTTTGTTGTACCCCTACTACTTTTAACATACCTCCCAACTTTTGAGGATGGGAAAGAGGGATAAAGCTTGCGGCGCGCAACGCGCGGCGCGGCAAATTTTAGGCCACGCCTCTGACCACACCCAATCATAACTAGCCACACCCATATCCACGTCCCAAACACACACATTTAGCACTGCTGATCACAGTTTCGTGGAGAATAATTATAAACAAAAATATGGCCACACAGTGCTCCATACTGTATAATGGCCACACATGATGCTCCATACAGTATAATGGCCACACATGATGCTCCATACTGTATAATGGCCACACATGATGCTCCATACTGTATAATGGCCACACATGATGCTCCATACTGTATAATGACCACACATGATGCTCCATACTGTATATTGGCCACACATGATACTTTGTACCGTATAATGGCGACACATAGCTACTCCTACACACGCGGCTGCGCTCCGTACACACGCGCTCCGCTCCATACACCTCGTACACACGCGGCTCCGCTCCGTACACCTCGTACACATTTAGCTCCGCTCCATACACCTCATACACACACGACTCCACTCCGTACACCTCATACACACACGGCTCCGCTCCATACACCTCATACACATTCAGCTCTGCTCCATACACCTTTTGCCTTTTGAAAAGATTTTTTATAATTTTTTCTATTTTTTCTCTGGCGCCCCCTTAGGGTCAGCGCCATTGGCGGCCGTCTAGTTCGCCTATACGTTCGGGCTGGCCCTGGGGTCGAGGCACTGAGTGGGTCGGTGTCCCTGCCGGGACAGGGGAGATGTGTTCAGGGACACAGGCGCTACAGGAAAAATGGATGAAAATCCCTCAAACAAGAATTGAAAGACTCTTGCCTGACTACAAAGAGCATTTACAAGCTGTGATACTTTCAAAATGGGGTGTTAACCACTATTTGGGCACACGTTGGGGCTCGGAAGGGAAGTAGTGACGTTTTGAAATGCAGACTTTGATGGAATGGTCTGCAGGCGTCACGTTGCGTTTGCAGAGCCCCTGATGTGCCTAAACAGTAGAAACCCCCCAAAAGTTACCCCATTTTGGAAACTAGACCCCCCAAGGAACTTATCTAGATGTGTGTTGAGCACTTTGAACCCCCAAGTGCTTCACAGAAGTTTGTAATGCAGAGCCGTGAAAATAAAAAATCATTTTTCTTTCCTCATAAATAATTTTTTAGTCCGCCATTTTTTTATTTTCACAAGGGTAACAGGAGAAATTGGACCCCAAAAGTTGTTGTCCAGTTTGTCCTGAGTATGCTGGTACCCCATATGTGGGCGTAAACCACTGTTTGGGCACACGTTGGGGCTCGGAAGGGAGGGAGAACCATTTGATTTTTTGAACGCAAGATTGGCTGGAATCAATGGTGGCGCCATGTCACGGTTGGAGACGCCCTGATGTACCTAAACAGTGGAAACCCCCAATTCTAACTCCAACTCTAACCCACAATACACCCTTAACACTAATCCCAAACCTAACTCTAACCCTAGCCCTTGCCTTAGCCCTAAAGGTACCGTCACACTAAGCGACGCTGCAGCGATAGCGACAGCAATGCCGATCGCTGCAGCGTCGCTGTGTGGTCGCTGGGGAGCTGTCACACAGACCGCTCTCCAGCGACCAGCGATGCCGAGGTCCCCGGGTAACCAGGGTAAACATCGGGTTGCTAAGCGCAGGGCCGCGCTTAGTAACCCGATGTTTACCCTGGTTACCAGCGTAAAAGTTAAAAAAACAAACATTACATGCTCACCTGCGCGTCCCCCAGCCTCTGCATCCTGACGCTGACTGAGCTCCGGCCCTAACAGCAGAGCGGTGACGTCACCGCTGTTGCTTTCACTTTCAGTTTAGGGCCGGCGCTTTAGTGTCAGGAAGCAGAGGCTGGGGGACGCGCAGGTGAGTATGTACTGTTTGTTTTTTTAACTTTTACGCTGGTAACCAGGGTAAACATCGGGTTACTAAGCGCGGCCCTGCGCTTAGTAACCCGATGTTTACCCTGGTTACCAGTGTAAAATATCGCTGGTATCGTCGCTTTTGCTGTCAAACACGGCGATACACGGCGACCTAGCGACCAAATAATGTGCAGACCTTCTAGCAGCGACCAGCAATTTCACAGCGGGATCCAGATCGCTGCTGCGTGTCAAATACAGCGATATCGCCATCCAGGTCGCTGCAACGTCACGGATTGCTGGCGATATCGCCTAGTGTGACGGTACCTTAACTCTAGCCCTAGCCCTAACCCTAGCTCTAACACTAGCCCTAAACCTAACCCTAGCCCTAACCCTAACCCTAGCCCTAACCCTAACTTTAGCCCAACTCACTTTAGCTCAATCCTAAACCTAACTTTACCCCAACTTACTTTAGCCAAACTCACTTTAGCCCAACTCTAACCCTAATGGAAGTAAATATATATTTTTATTTTATTATTTTTCCCTAAGGGGGTGGCAAAAGGAGGTTTTATTTACTTTTTTTTTATTTTGATCACTGTGCAAGAGTCTGTGAAGAAACCAGATTGTATCTTAATTACCCAGACAGCTACGTTTTTGCAAACCAATAAGAACTGAATTTTCATCTGTATATTGGCTTGTGCATTTAAGTTTTTATGTCTGGTGGTTCAAGAGGACAGACTTGCAGACTGATACCATTTAACATACAGTGTAAAGGTACCTTCACACGAAACGACATCACTAGCGATCCGTGACGTTGCAGCGTCCTCGCTAGCGATATCGTTTAGTTTGACACGCAGCAGCGATCAGGATCCTGCTGTGATGTCGCTGGTCGCTGAATAAAGTCCAGAACTTTATTTGGTCGTCCGATCGCTGTGTATCGTTGTGTTTGAAAGCAAAAGCAACGATACCAGCGATGTTTTACACTGGTAACCAGGGTAAACATCGGGTTACCAAGCGCAGGGCCGCGCTTAGTAACCCGATGTTTACCCTGGTTACCAGCGTAAAAGTAAAAAAAACAAACAGTACATGCTCACCTGCGCGTCCCCCAGCGTCTGCTTCCTGACACTTACTGAGCGCCGGCCCTAAAGTGAAAGTGAAAGCACAGCGGTGACGTCACCGCTGTGCTGTTAGGGCCGGAGCTCAGTCAGTGTCAGGAAGCGGACGCTGGGGGACGCGCAGGTGAGCATGTACTGTTTGTTTTTTTTACTTTTACGCTGGTAACCAGGGTAAACATCGGGTTACTAAGCGCGGCCCTGCGCTTAGCAACCCGATGTTTACCCTGGTTACCCAGGGGCCTCGGCATCGTTGGTCGCTGGAGAGCGGTCTGTGTGACAGCTCTCCAGCGATCAAACAGCGACGCTGCAGCGATCGGCATCGTTGTCGCTATCGCTGCAGCGTCGCTTCGTGTGAAGGTACCTTTAGTCTGTAGTGGTGACTGTACATTGAGTGTGTTGAGCTTTGTTTGTTGATGTGTGCTTATATGCTAATATACTTAATCCCATCACCATTGTTTACCTTTTCTTGATTTTGGACTGAAAGACACTGGGTGGTTCTAAGGGTAGCTTACATGCCTTGGGTATAAAGAGACTGAAGTAACACAGAGCTACCAGCCAGACATTCTGAAAACCACCCAACAGACAAGAGAAAGGACTGCAGCCAATTCATCATGGCACCATCACGAGGGACACTGATCTAGGATTCTATAGGATACAACCTAGGGGTTTTTGGCTCCGGTTGGAAGGACACAGATCTGATCCAGTGACCATCTCTGAACCATGGATATGTTTGGAGAAAGCCAGGGTTGGGACCCGCTGGTCGCCTGGTTCCATGGAGATGGTCAGATAAGCCAGGTGGTGACTCTCGTGTCAACTGGCTTTGGACCTTGTATGGACTCTATGGACAGTTCTTTGTCATCTCCCTATGCTTGTCGTTACCCCTTCTCTGTGCGTTCATCCACAGATGGAGTAGCGACCCTGGGAGCTCTGACATCGTGTCAACTGGCTTTGGACCTTGTATGGACTCTATGGACAGTTCTTGGTCATCTCCCTATGCTTGTCGTTACCCCTTCTCTGTGCGTTCATCCACAGATGGAGTAGCGACCCTGGGAGCTCTGACATCGTGTCAACTGGCTTTGGACCTTGTATGGACTCTATGGATAGTTCTTGGTCATCTCCCTATGCTTGTCATTACCCCTTCTCTGTGCGTTCATCCACAGATGGAGTAGAGACCCTGGGAGCTCTGATGTCGTGTCATACTGGAAATACATGGAGACGCAGTGATATTTTAGATGCGCCAATGTACCCATACAATTCCAGGCATGTTGGGAATGTTCTGTTTGCTATTGTGTGCTGTGGTTCAATAAAGTATTGCCACCCTGTTTTACCTTAACCCTGTGTTGTCTGTGTAGTGTATTGCCCACTGGGAGATAGAGCGGGCGTTCAGTGGTATGAGCCATGGTCCATGCAGTCTTGCTAAAGACAGCCGGGCCAGCGGACGAGAGCACCCACTGACCCCGCTTCTCCGTAACATTGGTGGCAGCAGTGGGATACTTCTCAGCCCGGCGGAACTGGGGGAGCTGCAGGGGACTGGTGTTCTCACACACCATCCAGGGCTCCACAACAAGGGAGGTATACAGACAGATCCAGCAGACCATTGATGAGGCATGCACAGCAGGTTTTGGATGCCACTATATCCAACCCCACCAAATCGGCCTTGGGAAGAGGACCAGAGTGGCTATATGACCTCAACAAGAAACGGAAACTACAGGAGATGTTCCAGCTTCAACAGATTGAATAGAATTTAATGCAGGAACTATGGAATGCGGAGGAAGCCATGCGTGGACCCAATGGATACCAGTTGTTACTCTTCAATTACGTATGGAGTTTATTTTCTTAAGGAGTGTATGGAATATGCTCTAAGGAAACTGGATGATCGGAAGCCTATCATGTCTGGTTAATTAAGATGGGGGAGGAATGTGAAGAAACCAGATTGTATCTTAATTACCCAGACAGCTACGTTTTTGCAAACCAATAAGAACTGAATTTTCATCTGTATATTGGCTTGTGCATTTAAGTGTTTATGTCTGGTGGTTCAAGAGGACAGACTTGCAGACTGATACCATTTAACATACAGTGTACAGTAAGTCTGTAGTGGTGACTGTACATTGAGTGTGTTGAGCTTTGTTTGTTGATGTGTGCTTATATGCTAATATACTTAATCCCATCATCATTGTTTACCTTTTCTTGATGTTGGACTGAAAGACCCTGGGTGGTTCTAAGGGTAGCTTACATGCCTTGGGTATAAAGAGACTGAAGTAACACAGAGCTACCAGCCAGACATTCTGAAAACCACCCAAAAGACAAGAGAAAGGACTGCAGCCAATTCATCATGGCACCATCACGAGGGACACTGATCTAGGATTCTATAGGATACAACCAAGGGGTTTTCGGCTCCAGTTGGAAGGACACAGATCTGATCCAGTGACCATCTCTGCACCATGGATATGTTTGGAGAAAGCAAGGGTTGGGACCCGCTGGTCGCCTGGTTCCATGGAGATGGTCAGATAAGCCAGGTGGTGACTCTCGTGTCAACTGGCTTTGGACCTTGTATGGACTCTATGGACAGTTCTTTGTCATCTCCCTATGCTTGTCATTACCCCTTCTCTGTGCGTTCATCCATAGATGGAGTAGCGACACCGGGAGCTCTGACATCATGTCATACTGGAAATACATGGAGATGCAGTGATCTTTTATATGCGCCCATGTGACCCTGGGAGCTCTGACATCGTGTCATACTGGAAATACGTGGAGACGCAGTGATATTTTATATGCGCCTATGTAACCAAACCATTCCAGCCATGGTGAGATTGTTCTGTTTGCTATTGTGTGTTGTGGTTCAATAAAGTATTGCCACACTGTTTTACCTTAACCCTGTGTTGTCTGTGTAGTGTATTGCCCACGGGGAGATAGAGCGGGCGTTCAGTGGTATGAGCCATGGTCCATGCAGTCTTGCTAAAGACAGCCGGGCCAGCGGACGAGAGCACCCACTGACCCCGTTTCTCCGTTACAGAGTCTATCACAGTGGTCAAAATGAACCAATAGGAAAAATGTCCTACTGTTGCCGGGTGCCGCCTGGCAGATCTAAGCGGGCGCTTGCTATTTTCTCCCGGAAGAAGACGTCAGCGGCCTGGGGGACATCACGGGGGGATGCTGAAGGATCCAATGACAACAGAGGTATTGGGAGAAGATCGGGGGACCCTATTTCTCTCTCCTCTGATGTGCAATGTGTGATCCCGGAGCAAGCGCTCTACTTCTTTCAATGCCCCCATAGCCCCTGGGTCTGCTTGCTGCACCTCATTCAACGTCTCCTGTAAGATATTAGAGTACTGCATCACAGACTCACATTCCTTTTGGGGGCGATTAAAGAACAGGAACCGAAGCTGGGCCACACGAGCTCGGCCTCCTGAACTCCCCTCTAACAATTCCAAAATCTTCTCTAACATATTCCTCTCTGATTCCAGACGTACCATCACCATTCGCCTAGCATCGCCCTTTAGTGCATTTAATGCCAGCTTGGCGCATAACAAGGGGGCCAGATTACACATACGCAGAATACTCTGGACCCTCTCTGCCCAATCCTGCAAAGCCATGTTAAGCCCGTCGTATTTTGGCATGTGCTGGAGTAAAGCTCCTACCAGCAAATACCCTCCCAAAGTTGTCGTGGCTGCCAGGGGATCCACGACCAGCAAGGGAGTTGCTGGGGCAACGGGGTAATTTCTTTCCTCGCCTCCGTCCATGACAAACACTGGATCCTGCCGACTACGCCAAAAATGTAATGGCCAGAGGTCCGAATGAGATCCAGTGAGTCACAAACCGAGACAGATGCAGAAATAACAACATTCTCTTTAATGGAATAGGAGTTGAAGAGAAATTCAATATTGTATGAAAACAGCCTGAGATTCCCCTATTATTTACAATCGTTCAGCTAGGGCTGAAATCAATGTACCAATCCCAAAGTTCCCACTTTAAGTGTATTATACCGAGGTCTTTTTTAGAAGAAATGTACCTAACAAAAGGACAAATAAGGTACTAAGGAAACAGGTGTAAATTGGCTGAGGTGGTATTATGGGACCCCCTGGGATGGCACACTGAGTAAAAATTGATCAAAACCCACAATTCAATACCTATCGATATAACAGGAGCCCTTAAACACTTAATCTGGGGATACCCAGGTATCTATTATTGCGATATCGTTAACCAGGGGGAGTCTGTTCTCAGGCATATGGAGCACCCCCACTGCCGCAGGGCCGAGGGGTACCCGGTACCGGGCCTCTGAGTCTCTGTTCTGGGGTTGTCACGGTGGCTAGACCCGGTCCGTGACCCTGCTGAGGGGCGTCCAATGAAAAGTGTGGATGGTGATGATGTTGTGGTGGTGCGGTGCAGGTCGCAGTAAATAACGAGGACACCAGGTTGCAGTCTCTTTACCTCTTTACTGAAGGCTTCAGGATCCTCAGTCCGGAATACGGTTAACTGGGCTGCGCAAGTCCGGCCGGTCCGATGGCACCTCCAGGGTTCCCTTTGCAGGTGGAAATCTGTGCCTACCTTCTAGTGCTTGTGTGTTGTGGTCCTCCCCTGCTGTGCTTACGGGATAGTCCCCACAACTGTTGTGTCTGTTTCTGAAGTTCCCTCACAACTCGATTATGGTGTTCGGCTTCGTCCCCCAGATGATATGGCTAGGACGCACCCGTATGACGGGTAGGCTCGAAGTTCTTCCGGGACCCTAGAGTCGCCCCTCTCCAAATGTTGCCCCCTATGTCTTCTTAGGTGATTTGAGTGAGACAGCCCACCTATAACTGACTGTCCTGCCGTAGGTTTGAAGTAAGGCCTGGAGCTTAATACTTCCTCAGCGTTCCGGCCACCGGCTGCGCGCCTCAGTAGGATGTTGCTTCGACTTACAGCACGACTCCTACTGGTGTTTCTCCTTGTTGCGTTGATCTCGTTTCTCACTCAGCACAATAAACCTCGCTTCTTGTCCTTTCTTGGGGTACCGCCGCAACGAAGTGCAGGCGCGGTCCCGTAACATTCTTTCTGTTCGCTAGGCCTCTGTCAGGATCCCACCCCTGACAGGGACCCCCCTGAATCTTCCCCTGCAACATCCTCTGCCACAGGATGTTGCCTGGTTCCAACCCAGTCAGCTTCTGACTAACTTCCTATCCAACCCCCAGTTTTACCAGATTGTGAGGAGTGGCCTAATACATAGTACCCTTAGCTCCCCCTGGAGGCCAGACTGTGAAGTGTATTGGTGTCTGTGATACCTGGTCAGGTGAACTCCTTCAGTGCCATCATATGTACCATAGCCCCCCTTAGCGGCGGAGCATCAGTACTGCAATAACCAGGACTCCCCCCCCGGTTAAATCCAGTACTCCTGGACTGGGAAGAAAACAACAATACATGTCAGCAAAAAGACATACAATTTTGAAATGCAATAACAATAAGTAAATTTGAACAGGGCTTCCCTTTATGGGAGGTGAGGACACTTGAACGTTACAAACATGGTTAAATACTTTAAATAACATACTATAAATAACTTTTCATACCCAACCGGGTATTCTACTAAGTGCAAATTTTTGAACAATAATTTAACATTGCCTTTAAGGACGTACACACTGAATCCACTAAAGACCTTCTTATAAAACACTATAAGGCTAATCAACTTTTCTTCATTTTCCATCTTTACATCTGCAGGACCGCCTGTCTTTCTGCCCCAGGCCTACTGCCTCTCGTTCTGTTGCAGGACCGCCCCTTTCCGCCCGGGCCTACTGCCTTTCTGCTACTATACACAGTATAGAACTTATCAACCTTCTCTCAGTTCAAGATCACTTGAACTCAAGTGGCTCATCTCGGTATGGCTCCTAGGAGGACTCACCGACTAACCCCGTACGGGTTGTAGCAGCAAGAAGGCACATCAAAAAGGACAAACAGTTAACTATATACAAATGATGAAGCATTCTTGCTTACTCAGTTTCTGGCTGCCCCCTCCGGGGCTTTACCTGGCAGGTGGCCCTCTGCGGCCCAGGCAGGCCGGGCTCCAAGTCTACTCCCGATGCCAGGTGTACCCCATGGGTTCGGGTCCTCTGCACGACCAGGTCGTGCGCTGCGATGAGTGTCTGCGTGGGTCGATGGATGATGCTGGCGGTGGCAGAGGCTGCAGCAGCCGCTTCAGCGGCAAGCTCCTCCCCCTCGGTTCGGGATACCGCCAGAACGGCTGTACAGCGCTGCATATCCCGGGCCCACCAGCTGCTTCCCTTTAGACGCCGGCGATACGTCACCACATCCCCCGGCTTCAGGAGGGACTTGGCACCGTCTCCACACAGGCAGGGCTCCACTTCGTCCCGGGTGATGCGGACCCTCAGGGCTGTTCCGATCTCCTGCATGAAGCCCTTCCCTTCTTGGGGCTGGTAGACGATTACGATGCCCCATTTTGGCAGGGAGCCCTCCAGCAGCTCACCACGCGCCTCCCGCTCCACTTCCCGCTGGAACTCCGCAACCAGGTGGTTCCTGTATTCTCCCCAAGGGAAGGGCCCCAGGTCTGGCCCCCCCGGTACTTTGGGGCCAGGCGGCGGGAACGCTGGGGCACCAGTGGTCGCAGCGGCGGCCGGGTCTGGTGCAGAGGTGAGGCGGCCTCCTTGGGGGTCGCGGCACTCAGTACCCCTACTTGGGGTAACTCCTCCGGCGCCACCCCACTCTCCAGAGGGAGGCACACGGGCTGGGGACCGCGCAGGCAAAGGATGCCCCATTGACAGCTCCCACGGGTCCAAATCCTCCAGCGGGGGCATATCGGAATAATCCTCCGGTGACGGGGATCGATGCGGGGCCATCCTTTTCCGCAGGCCTTCTCTGGTCTCTAGTCCCACCTCATCTGAGTCATAGTTTTGTTTCTTCGGTCTCCGCCCGCCATAGAGGCGGATCTCCCATGCTGACGGGCACGTCCCCAGGACACAGAAATATTCAGACTGGGCGGCCATTGCCTTTCGCGCTCTCCAGCTCAGGTACGCCCACTCCACGCCCTTCTTCTTCTCCTGCGCTTCCCGGAGTGCTATAATGGCGGCGGTTTTGGCGGGCATTGTTGGCGGCAGCGGCAATGCACAGTCTTTGCAATAAGTCACAGTCCAAGCACAATAAATCACAGTTCCAAGGCACACATGACCTGATTCTTCAGGCTTAAGTAGATCCTGTTCGTGACGCCAAGTTGGAGCGCCCCCACTGCCGCAGGGCCGAGGGGTACCTGGTACCGGGCCTCTGAGTCTCTGTTCTGGGGTTGTCACGGTGGCTAGACCCGGTCCGTGACCCTGCTGAGGGGCGTCCAATGAAAGGTGTGGATGGTGGTGATGTTGTTGTGGTGCGGTGCAGGTCGCAGTAAATAACGAGGACACCAGGTTGCAGTCTCTTTACCTCTTTACTGAAGGCTTCAGGATCCTCAGTCCAGAATACGGTTAACTGGGCTGCGCAAATCCGGCCGGTCCGATGGCACCTCCAGGGTTCCCTTTGCAGGTGGAAATCTGTGCCTACCTTCTAGCGCTTGTGTGTTGTGGTCCTCCCCTGCTGTGTTTACGGGATAGTCCCCACAACTGTTGTGTCTGTTTCTGAAGTTCCCTCACAACTCGATTATGATGTTCTGCTTCGTCCCCCAGATGATATGGCTAGGACGCACCCGTATGACGGGTAGGCTCGAAGTTCTTCCGGGACCCTAGAGTCGCCCCTCTCCAAATGTTGCCCCCTATGTCTTCTTAGGTGATTTGAGTGAGACAGCCCGCCTATAACTGACTGTCCTGACGTAGGTTTGAAGTAAGGCCTGGAGCTTAATACTTCCTCGGCGTTCCGGCCACCGGCTGCGCGCCTCAGTAGGATGTTGCCTCGACTTACAGCACGACTCCTACTGGTGTTTCTCCTTGTTGCGTTGATCTCGTTTCTCACTCAGCACAATAAACCTCGCTTCTTGTCCTTTCTTGGGGTACCGCCGCAACGAAGTGCAGGCGCGGTCCCGTAACATTCTTTCTGTTCGCTAGGCCTCTGTCAGGATCCCACCCCTGACAGGGACCCCCCTGAATCTTCCCCTGCAACACCCTCTGCCACAGGATGTTGCCTGGTTCCAACGCAGTCAGCTTCTGACTAACTTCCTATCCAACCCCCAGTTTTACCAGATTGTGAGGAGTGGCCTAATACATAGCACCCTTAGCTCCCCCTGGAGGCCAGACTGTGAAGTGTATAATATTACAGTCATGAAGCACCAATATACTTTGTATAGATGAGTGGTAAATACCAACTCTCTCTAGGCACTCCTCAGGTGCCCTTCCGGGACTACTCCAAACCAATACATAAACAAAAACACGGAGAAAAAAAGTCCACTTCAACATATTTAGAAAACAATATACAAAAGGTTTATTAAGTAATCAATCATATACAAATACAAATATGTAAAATACAAAACATGGGTGTATTGTCAATACCGCCATATAGCAGAAGACACATAGGAGGAAATGCGGCAATGACCAAGTCAGGGGGGGAGTTCACATATACACCTTTTGGGTGGCAGAGTCAGCTCAGAAAGTAAAGAGAACGTACGATCAAATACAATCACTACGTCTAACTCACATGGCAGAATAGCCCAAAGTACAGGATCATATCTTCATAAGTAAATATAGTTGCTGCTTACCCATTATGGATCAGGTGTGTTCTCCCCACCTCACTCGGTCCCCCCGGACGCGCATTTCGCGTGGCTTTTTCAACAGGGTGAAAAACCCCGTTTTTTTCGGTATGAGATAAAAATACTGTTAAATATGGCCTGAGCTGTGCATTACAATAGTGTAGTTTGTGGACCCCGATTCCCCACCTATGCTGCCGAAATACGTTACCAAAGTAGTCATTTTCGCCTGTCAATCAGGCTGGTCAGGTCGGATGGGCGTGGCTTCTTCCCCCAGATATTGCGTAGTTTTCCGTTGGTGGCGTAGTGGTGTGCGCATGTCCAAGGTCCCCAATCCTGCACGGGGGGGTGAAAATAGCAGCGATGTCCGTTATTCCATTGGTGGTCGGTGGGCGCGGCCATCTTCCTTTGGCCGCGCGTGCGCAGAAGCGGCGCTCTGCTGGCCGCGGCTTCAGGAAAATGGCCGCGGGATGCCGCGCGTGCGCAGATGGAGATCGCGGCGGCCATTTTCCTGAAGCCGCGGCCAGCAGAGCGCCGCTTCTGCGCACGCGCGGCCAAAGGAAGATGGCCGCGCCCACCGACCACCAATGGAATAACGGACATCGCTGCTATTTTCACCCCCCCGTGCAGGATTGGGGACGTTGGACATGCGCACACCACTACGCCACCAACGGAAAACTACGCAATATCTGGGGGAAGAAGCCACGCCCATCCGACCTGACCAGCCTGATTGACAGGCGAAAATGACTACTTTGGTAACGTATTTCGGCAGCATAGGTGGGGAATCGGGGTCCACAAACTACACTATTGTAATGCACAGCTCAGGCCATATTTAACAGTATTTTTATCTCATACCGAAAAAAACGGGGTGATAGGTTCCCTTTAATAAACCTTTTGTATATTGTTTTCTAAATATGTTGAAGTGGACTTTTTTTCTCCGTGTTTTTGTTTATGTACAGACTGTGAAGTGTATTGGTGTCTGTGATACCTGGTCAGGTGAACTCCTTCAGTGCCATCAAACGTACCATAGCCCCCCTTAGCGGCGGAGCATCAGTACTGCAACGACCAGGACTCTGGGGCGCTGCACTTATAACTTGCATCGGCTGCAGCCAGTCCCAAGATCTTCGGCGCCAAAACAGGTACAGAAAAACAAAGTTCCTTGTCTTGTCGCCCCATGCCGAGCCCACACGCCAGGGACTTACAGTTCAGTAGCCTCAGGATACGGTACGGGTTAGCACTTGAACGGGGCTTGTCCGGGTTCGTCTCAATATGGATGGTACAGGATACCGTCTCTCCTCCAGCAGTTACTCACAACTTCCCTGAAAGCAACTCACCTGGGTCTGCACAGGATCAATGTCTTCTGTTGCTTTTCAGCTCAGCACAGCAGGGATTCACAGAGCTCCAAAGTTACACAGCTCTCAAAGTTAACTCCCTCACAAACACACTGGAGCAAATAGTTCTTACTAAAGGCCCCGTCACACTTAGCGACGCTTTAGCGATACAGACAACGATGCCGATCGCTGCAGCGCCGCTGTTTAGTCGCTGTGTGGTCGCTGGGGAGCTGTCACACAGACAGCTCTCCAGCGACCAACAATGCCGAGGTCCCCGGGTAACCAGGGTAAACACCGGGTTGCTAAGCGCAGGGCCGCACTTAGTAACCCGATGTTTACCCTGGTTACCAGTGTAAAATGTAAAAAAAACAAACAGTACATACTCACCTTCGCGTCCCCCGGCGTCCGCTTCCTGCACTGACTGAGCGCCGGCCCTAACAGCAGAGCGGTGACGTCACCGCTGTGCTGTGCTTTCACTTTACGGCCGGCAGTCAGTCAGTGCGGGCAGCAGACGGCAAGGGACCTGACGGACACCGGAATGTGAGTATGTAGTGTTTTTTTTTTTTACATTTACGATGGTAACCAGGGTAAACATCGGGTTACTAAGCGCGGCCCTGCGCTTAGTAACCCGATGTTTACCCTGGTTACCAGTGAAGACATCGCTGAATCCGTGTCACACACACCGATTCAGCGATGTCAGCGGGACTCAACGATCAAAAAAAAATCCAGGCCATTCCGACACGACCAGCGATCTCACAGCAGGGGCCTGGTCGCTGCTACGTGTCAAACATAGCGAGATCGCTACTGAGGTCGCTGTTGCGTCACAAAACTTGTGACTCAGCAGCGAACTCGCTAGCGACCTCGCTTAGTGTGACGGGGGCTTAAGTCCAGAGTCCTCACTTCTTATCAGCTGCCTCACAGAGAGTCTCACATGGCAGTCTCTCTGCTTCTCACAGCATCACCTCATAGCATCCTATAGATCAGAAACTAGAACCAACCCTCCTGCACACACACTTTCCTAGGCTTTTTCTTTCAGCTCAGACGTGCAGCAGCAGGGTTCTAATGCTCTCCTGATGTTATCACAGTTCATCCTGTTACATACTCACAGCTGGCTCCACACTGTATATGGAGCAGCTCAGGTACTGTAATTCTGTACTCACAGCTGGCTCCACACTGTATGGGAAAGCTCAGGTACTGTAGTCCTGTACTTACAGCTGGCTTTACACTGTATATGGGGCAGCCTGTTTTGATCCTTAGTGGTTGAGGATCACAAATTACTCCAGCTAAGTAACAAACATAAGACAAGCTCTAGGGAGGTGGCAAACTGGACTGACCGCAAATCTGAACCTATCCAAACACACTAGAAGTAGCCGGTGAACGTGCCTAAAAATCCTAGACGTCTCGAGCCAGCCTGAGGAACTAACTACCCCTAGAGAGAATGAAAGACCTCTCTTGCCTCCAGAGAAATAATCCCCAAAGATATAGAAGCCCCCAACAGATAATAACGGTGAGGTAAGAGGAAGGCACATACACAGGGGTGAAAGCAGATTCAGCAAATGAGGCCCACTAATACTAGATAGCAGAAAATAGAAAAGGGAATCTATGCGGTCAGTAAAAAACCCTTACAAAATATCCACTCTGAGATTTCAAGAACCCCCACACCAACTCACGGTGTGGGGGGAGAAACTCAGTCCCCTAAAGCAACCAGCAAGCAAGGAAATCACATTTTAGCGAGCTGGACTAAAAACATCATGAACACTGATAATCAAAAAATGATCAAACAAAAACTTAGCTTGTCTTGGAGAGACTGGGAGCAAGGTAGACACAAGGAATCTGAAGAGCACTGAATACATTGATAGCAGGCAAGGAACTGAGTCTCCAGGTGAGCTAAATAGGAAACCAACCAAGGATAACGAACCAGCTGATGCAGCCAACCTGCAGAAAGACAACACTACACAGTATCGCTTGTGACCACTAGAGGGAGCCCAAAAATAGAATTCACAACAGCAGCCCAGGTACTGTAGTTCTGTAATCACAGCTGGCAACAAATTGTAAATGGGGCAGCTCAGGTACTGTAGTCTTGTACTCACAGCTGGCTCCACACTGTATATGGGGCAGCTCAGGTACTGTCAGGGCCGTATTTGCCACTAGGTACTTGAGGGCACGTGCCTAGGGCGGGGACGATGCGGGGGACGGTACCTGAGCAAGGTTTTTTTTTTTTTTAAAGTCCTGGGTCACCTCCCGACCGACTTCCCCCCCACCCCCTGCCTGCCTGCCTGCCTGCCCGCCCGCCTCCCACCCACCCTCCTTGAAAACGATACTCACCCTGCTCCAGCGATGCCTGGTCTCAGCATCTGTAGCGCATCCTGAGTGAGCGGTCACATGGTACCGCTCATTAAGGTCATGAATATGCGCATATTCATGACCTTAATTAGCAGTACCACTTGACCGCTCATTCAGGAAGAAGGTGCTGCGCTGGGAGTCGGGACAGAGCCAGAGGGATGTCGGCGCGGCCGCGCGGTGTGGGACAGGTGAGTATGAGGGAGAGGGGACGGGGGGATGAAGGAGGACAGACGGTAAGCCGCGCCATGCAAGATGGGAGAAGGAGCGGGAGCGGGGGGATGGAGAGATGAGCCATGCATACAGGGGGAATATGAGCCATGCATACAGGAGGGGGAGGGATATGAGCCATGCATACAGGAGGGGGGGATATGAGCCATGCATACAGGAGGGGATATGAGCCATGCATACAGGGGGGGATATGAGCCATGCATAAAGGAGGAGGGGGAATATGAGCCACGCATACAGGAGGGGATATGAGCCATGCATACAGGGGGGATATGAGCCATGCATAAAGGAGGGGGAATATGAGCCATGCATACAGGGGGGGGGGAATATGAGCCATGCATACAGGGGGGGGAATATGAGCCATGCATACAGGAGGGGGGATATGAGCCATGCATTCAGGAGGGGGGATATGAGCCATGCATACAGGGGGGGAATTATGAGCCATGCATACAGGAGGGGGGATATGAGCCATGCATACAGGAGGGGGGATATGAGCCATGCATACAGGAGGGGGGATATGAGCCATGCATTCAGGAGGGGGGATATGAGCCATGCATACAGGGGGGGAATTATGAGCCATGCATACAGGAGGGGGGGAATATGAGCCATGCATACAGGAGGGGGGATATGAGCCATGCATACAGGAGGGGGGGATATGAGCCATGCATACAGGGGGGAATTATGAGCCATGCATACAGGATGGGGGGATATTAGCCATGCATACAGGATGGGGGGGAGATGAGCCATGCATACAAGATGGGAGGGGGCATTATACAGTATTGAGCATAATGTGGGGTCATTATACATTATGAAGCATCATGTGTGGCCATTATACAGTATGGAGCATCATGTGTGGCCAATGGCCATTATACAGTATAGAGCATCATGTGTGGCCATTATACAGTATGGAGCATCATGTGTGGCCAATGGCCATTATACAGTATAGAGCATCATGTGTGGCCATTATACAGTATAGAGCATCATGTGTGGCCATTATACAGTATGGAGCATCATGTGTGGCCATTATACAGTATGGAGCACTATGTGGCCATTATACAGTATGGACCATCATGTGTGGCCATTATACAGTATGGAGCATCCTGTGTGGCCATTATACAGTATGGAGCATCATGTGTGGCCATTATACAGTATGGAGCATCATGTGTGGCCATTATACAGTATAGAGCATCATGTGTGGCCATTATACATTATGGAGCACTGTGTGGCCATTATACAGTATGGAGCATCATGTGTGGTCATTATACAGTATTGAGCATCATGTGTGGCCATTATACAGTATGGAGCATCATGTGTGGCCATTATACAGTATGGAGCATCATGTGTGGCCATTATACAGTATAGAGCATCATGTGTGGCCATTAAACATTATGGAGCACTGTGTGGCCATTATACAGTACGGAGCATCATGTGTGGTCATTATACAGTATTGAGCATCATGTGTGGCCATTATACAGTATGGAGCATCATGTGTGGCCATTATACAGTATGGAGCATCATGTGTGGCCATTATACAGTATGGAGCATCATGTGTGGCCATTATACAGTATGGAGCACTGTGTGGCCATATTTTTTTGTTTATAATTATTGTACATGAAACAGTGTGATCAGCTAAATGGGTGTGGTTGGGACGTGGATATGGGTGTGACTAGTTGTGAAATGGGTGTGGTCAGAGGCGTGGCCTAAAATTTGCCGCTGCGCACTACGCGCGCCACACACATTATACCTCTTTCCCTTCAAAAGTTGGGAGGTATGGTACCGCATTTGCCAGATCACAGCAAGTGCCGCAAATCCCATAGGGAATGAAAGAGGCCGAACTGTTGTGAATTTGCTTTTTGCTCCCTCTAGTGGTTACTAGTTTTTTGACTCTGGTTTTTCTGTCATTCCTTTTATCCGCACCTGGGTCGTTAGTTAGGGGTGTTGCTATATAAGCTCCCTGGACCTTCAGTTCTATGCCTGGCAACGTAGTTATCAGAGCTAGTCTGCTGTGCTCTTGTCTACTGATCCTGGTTCCAGTTATATCAGCTAAGTCTGCCTTTTGCTTTTTGCTATTTGTTTTGGTTTTGTATTTTTGTCCAGCTTGTTCCAAATCTATATCCTGACCTTTGCTGGAAGCTCTAGGGGGCTGGTGTTCTCCCCCCGGACCGTTAGACAGTTCAGGGGTTCTTGAATTTCCAGTGTGGATTTTGATAGGGTTTTTATTGACCATATAAGTTACCTTTCTTTATTCTGCTATCAGTAAGCGGGCCTCTCTGTGCTAAACCTGGTTCATTTCTGTGTTTGTCATTTCCTCTTACCTCACCGTCATTATTTGTGGGGGGCTTCTATCCAGCTTTGGGGTCCCCTTCTCTGGAGGCAAGAAAGGTCTTTGTTTTCCTCTACTAGGGGTAGCTAGATTCTCCGGCTGGCGCGTGTCATCTAGAATCAACGTAGGAATGATCCCCGGCTACTTCTAGTGTTGGCGTTAGGAGTAGATATATGGTCAACCCAGTTACCACTGCCCTATGAGCTGGATTTTTGTATTCTGCAGACTTCCACGTTCCTCTGAGACCCTCGCCATTGGGGTCATAACAGTTTGCCAGGCCCATAGTAAATGTTTAATGCATTGCAGAAGAGGGATTATAAGAAAGAAGATTCTGAGTTTTTTTTTTTTTTTTCTTCTTCTTCCCCTTTACCTCAGAGTGGCTTTGCTTGCTGCAGACATGAATGTCCAGACCTTGATTACAAGTGTGGACCAGCTGGCTACTCGTGTGCAGGGCATACAAGACTATGTTATCAGAAATCCTAGGTCAGAACCTAAAATACCGATTCCTGAACTGTTTTCCGGAGACAGGTTTAAGTTTAGGAATTTTGTGAATAATTGTAAATTGTTTTTGTCCCTGAGACCCTGTTCATCTGGAGATTCTGCTCAGCAAGTAAAAATTGTTATTTCGTTCTTACGGGGCGACCCTCAGGATTGGGCTTTTTCGCTGGCGCCAGGAGATCCGGCATTGGCTGATCTTGATGCGTTTTTTCTGGCGCTCGGTTTACTTTATGAGGAACCCAATCTTGAGATTCAGACAGAAAAGGCCTTGCTGGCTATGTCTCAGGGGCAGGACGAGGCTGAAGTGTATTGCCAAAAATTTCGGAAATGGTCCGTGCTGACACATTGGAACGAGTGTGCACTGGCCGCTAATTTTAGAAATGGCCTTTCTGAAGCCATTAAGAATGTTATGGTGGGTTTTCCCATTCCCACAGGTCTGAATGATACTATGGCAATGGCTATTCAAATTGACCGGCGGTTGCGGGAGCGCAAAACCGCAAATTCCCTCATGGTGTTGTCTGAACAGACACCTAATTCGGTGCAATGTGATAGAAAGACCGCAAATTCCCTCATGGTGTTGTCTGAACAGACACCTGATTTAATGCAATGTGATAGAATCCTGACTAGAAATGAGCGGAAAATTCATAGACGCCGGAATGGCTTGTGCTACTACTGTGGTGATTCTACACATGTTATCTCAGCATGCTCTAAACGTCTAGCTAAGGTTGTTAGTCCTGTCACCGTTGGTAATTTGCAACCTAAATTTATTCTGTCTGTAACTTTGATTTGCTCACTGTCATCTTATCCTGTCATGGCGTTTGTAGATTCAGGTGCTGCCCTGAGTCTCATGGATCTCTCATTTGCTAAGCGCTGTGGTTTTACTCTTGAACCATTAGAAAATCCTATACCTCTTAGGGGTATTGATGCTACACCATTGGCAGCAAATAAACCGCAGTATTGGACACAGGTTACCATGTGCATGACTCCTGAACACCGCGAGGTGATACGTTTCCTGGTTTTACATAAAATGCATGATTTGGTTGTTTTAGGGCTGCCATGGTTACAGACCCATAATCCAGTCCTGGACTGGAAGGCTATGTCAGTCTCAAGTTGGGGCTGTCGTGGTATTCATGGGGATTCCCTGCCTGTGTCTATTGCTTCTTCTACGCCTTCGGAAGTTCCGGAGTATTTGTCTGATTATCAGGATGTCTTCAGTGAGTCTGAGTCCAGTGCACTGCCTCCTCATAGGGACTGTGACTGTGCTATAGATTTGATCCCAGGCAGTAAATTTCCTAAGGGAAGACTGTTTAATCTGTCGGTACCTGAACATACCGCTATGCGTTCATATATCAAGGAGTCTCTGGAGAAAGGACATATTCGTCCGTCTTCTTCCCCTCTTGGTGCGGGATTCTTTTTTGTGGCAAAAAAGGACGGATCTTTGAGACCTTGTATTGATTATCGGCTTTTAAATAAGATCACTGTCAAATTTCAGTATCCTTTACCGCTGTTGTCTGACTTGTTTGCCCGGATTAAGGGTGCCAAGTGGTTCACCAAGATAGACCTTCGTGGTGCGTACAACCTTGTGCGCATTAAGCAAGGTGATGAATGGAAAACCGCATTCAATACGCCCGAAGGTCATTTTGAGTACTTGGTGATGCCTTTTGGGCTCTCCAATGCGCCTTCAGTTTTTCAGTCCTTTATGCATGACATTTTCCGGAAGTATCTGGATAAATTTTTGATTGTTTATCTGGATGATATTTTGGTTTTTTCTGATAATTGGGATTCGCATGTGGAGCAGGTCAGGTTGGTCTTTAAAATTTTGCGTGAAAATTCTTTGTTTGTCAAGGGCTCTAAGTGTCTCTTTGGTGTACAGAAGGTTCCCTTTTTGGGGTTCATTTTTTCCCCTTCTGCTGTGGAGATGGACCCAGTCAAGGTCCGAGCTATTCTTGATTGGACTCAGCCCTCGTCAGTTAAGAGTCTTCAGAAGTTCTTGGGCTTCGCTAACTTCTACCGTCGTTTTATCGCTAATTTTTCTAGCATTGTGAAACCTTTGACGGATATGACCAAGAAGGGCTCCGATGTAGCTAACTGGGCTCCTGCTGCCGTGGAGGCTTTCCAGAAGTTGAAACGCCGGTTTACTTCGGCGCCTGTTTTGTGCCAGCCTGACGTCTCACTTCCCTTTCAGGTTGAGGTGGATGCTTCGGAGATTGGGGCAGGGGCCGTTTTGTCGCAGAGAGGCCCTGGTTGCTCTGTTATGAAACCTTGTGCCTTTTTCTCTAGGAAGTTTTCGCCTGCCGAGCGAAATTATGATGTGGGCAATCGGGAGTTGTTGGCCATGAAATGGGCATTTGAGGAGTGGCGTCATTGGCTCGAGGGTGCTAAGCATCGTGTGGTGGTCTTGACTGATCACAAAAATCTGATGTATCTCGAGTCTGCTAAACGCCTTAATCCGAGACAGGCCCGCTGGTCATTGTTTTTCTCCCGCTTTGATTTTGTTTCTCGTATTTACCAGGTTCAAAGAATGTGAAGGCCGATGCTCTTTCTAGGAGCTTTGTGCCTGATGCTCCTGGAGTCGCTGATCCTGTTGGTATTCTTAAAGATGGAGTTATCTTGTCAGCTATTTCTCCGGATCTGCGACGTGTGTTGCAGAGATTTCAGGCTGATAGGCCTGAGTCTTGTCCACCTGACAGACTGTTTGTCCCGGATAAGTGGACCAGCAGAGTCATTTCCGAGGTTCATTCCTCGGTGTTGGCAGGTCACCCGGGAATTTTTGGCACCAGAGATCTGGTGGCCAGGTCCTTTTGGTGGCCTTCCTTGTCAAGGGATGTGCGGTCATTTGTGCAGTCCTGTGGGACTTGTGCTCGAGCTAAGCCTTGCTGTTCTCGTGCCAGCGGTTTGCTCTTGCCCTTGCCTGTCCCGAAGAGACCTTGGACACATATCTCCATGGATTTCATTTCTGATCTTCCGCTATCTCAGGGCATGTCCGTTATCTGGGTGATATGTGATCGCTTCTCCAAGATGGTCCATTTGGTTCCTTTGCCTAAGCTGCCTTCCTCTTCCGATCTGGTTCCTGTGTTTTTCCAGAACGTGGTTCGTTTGCACGGCATCCCTGAGAATATTGTGTCAGACAGAGGATCCCAGTTCGTTTCCAGGTTCTGGCGATCCTTTTGTAGTAGGATGGGCATTGATTTGTCGTTTTCGTCTGCTTTCCATCCTCAGACTAATGGACAGACGGAGCGAACCAATCAGACTTTGGAGGCTTATTTGAGGTGTTTTGTCTCTGCTGATCAGGACGATTGGGTGACATTCTTGCCGTTGGCTGAGTTTGCCCTTAATAATCGGGCTAGTTCCGCCACCTTGGTTTCGCCTTTTTTCTGCAACTCTGGTTTCCATCCTCGCTTTTCTTCGGGTCATGTGGAGCCTTCTGACTGTCCTGGGGTGGATTCTGTGGTGGATAGGTTGCAGCAGATCTGGAATCATGTGGTGGACAACTTGAAGTTGTCACAGGAGAAGGCTCAGCGCTTTGCCAACCGCCGCCGCGGTGTGGGTCCCCGACTACGCGTTGGGGATTTGGTATGGCTTTCTTCCCGCTTTGTTCCTATGAAGGTCTCCTCTCCCAAATTTAAACCTCGTTTTATTGGGCCTTACAAGATATTGGAAATCCTTAATCCTGTATCTTTTCGTCTGGATCTTCCTGTGTCGTTTGCTATTCACAATGTATTTCATAGGTCCTTGTTGCGGCGGTACATTGTGCCTGTAGTTCCTTCTGCTGAGCCTCCTGCTCCGGTGTTGGTTGAGGGCGAGTTGGAGTACGTGGTGGAGAAGATCTTGGATTCTCGCCTCTCCAGGCGGAGGCTTCAGTACCTGGTCAAGTGGAAGGGCTATGGTCAGGAGGATAATTCCTGGGTGGTCGCCTCTGATGTTCATGCGGCCGATTTAGTTCGTGCCTTTCATGCCGCTCATCCTGATCGCCCTGGTGGTCGTGGTGAGGGTTTGGTGACCCCTCACTAAGGGGGGGGTACTGTTGTGAATTTGCTTTTTGCTCCCTCTAGTGGTTACTAGTTTTTTGACTCTGGTTTTTCTGTCATTCCTTTTATCCGCACCTGGGTCGTTAGTTAGGGGTGTTGCTATATAAGCTCCCTGGACCTTCAGTTCTATGCCTGGCAACGTAGTTATCAGAGCTAGTCTGCTGTGCTCTTGTCTACTGATCCTGGTTCCAGTTATATCAGCTAAGTCTGTGGAGCGCCCCCACACCGCCGCAGGGCCGAGGGGTACCCGGAGCCGGGCCTCTAGGTCTCAGTCCTGGGGTTGTCACAGTGGCTAGACCCGGTCCGTGGCCCTGTCTGTCAGTGGGGGACGTCCGGTGCAATAAGTGATGTTGTAGCGGTGCAGTTGTGGGGTGCAGGTCGCGGTAAATAACGAGGACACCAGGTTGCAGTCTCTTTACCTCTTTACTGAAGCTCTCTGGGTCCTCAGTCCGGAATACGGCTCACCAGGCTGCGCAAGTCCGGCCGGTCCAATGGCACTTCCAGAGCTCTCCTTGCAGGTGGAAATCGGTGCCTTCCTTCTAGCGCTATGTGTTGCAGTCCTTCCCTGCTGTGCTTACGGAAAGTACCCCACAACTGTTGTGTCTGTTTCTCGTGTTCCCTCACAACAACTTAATTCGCAATGATCTTTCTCGTCCCTCCAGATACTATGGTAGGAACGCACCCGTATGACGGGGAGGCTCGGAGATCTTCCGGGACTCTATCTGCGCCCCTCTCCTGTTGGTACCCCCCTTTGCCTTCCTGGGTGATGCGTGAGACAGTCCGCCTCAAGCTAACTGCCCTGCCGTAGGTCTGAGGTATGGCTTGAAACTCTTTACCTCCTCGGCGTTCCGGCCACCGGTAGTGCGCCTCAGTAAGGTGCTGCCTCTTTCAGCACAACCCTCACTGGTATCTCCTTTCACTTGATTTCGTTTCTCACTCAGCACAATCTATCTCGCTTCTTAGTCCTTCCTTGGGCACCGCCGCTATGCTGAGCAGGCACGGTCCCTTTACGTTCTTTCCATGCCAAGCCTCTGCCAGGATCCCACCCCTGGCAGAGACCCTACAGTCTCTCCCTTCACAACACCCTCTGCCACCAGGTGTTGCTCCGTTCAATCCCGTCAGCGTTCTCTCTAACTTCCTGCCTGACCCCCAGTTTACCCACTATGGTGGGGAGTGGCCTAATGAATAGCACCCTTAGCTCCCCCCGGAGGCCCAGCTGTGAAATGTATTGGTGACTGTGATACCTGCTCAGAGAACTCCTTCAGTGCCATCGAACGCACCATGGCCCCCCTTAGTGGCTGAGCCATGATACTGCAACGACCAGGACTCTGGGGCGCTGCACTCCCCCCTGGTTAAACACAGTACTCCGGGACTGGGAAGAAAAACAACAATACAGGTTAGCAAAAAGACATACAATTTTGTTGAGTGCAAATAACAGTAAGTATACTTAAGTAGGCTTCCCTTTATGGGAGGTGAGGACACTTTTAACGTTACAAACATAATCAACATTATAAATTACAGAGCATAAATAACTTCTGTTACCCAACCGGGTATTCTACTTAGTGCAATTTTTGGAACAATAACTTAACATTGCCTTTAAGAAACTCACACTCTTAGTCTATCAAAGGCCTTCCTATAATCACATTATAAGGCATTTCAACTTTACATTCTCCTTCTTGTGAACCTGCAGGACCGCCTGTCCCTACGGCACCAGACCTACTGCCTCTCCTTTCTTTTACAGGACCGCCCTGTTCAGCCAGGGCCTACTGCCTTTCGCTACTATACACAGTATAGACATAACATTCCTTTCGGTTGAAGAACTCTGAGCCAGCTCTACTCGGCCCCTTTAAGGACTCACTCTCTAACCCCTACGGGTTCACTCTCTGTCCTTAGCAATAAAGTAACTTTTCAATGGGGACGCAGGGTTTACCTTCTATCCTCACCCTCATTATTACTTCTCTTACTTTCAACTGTGCAGACCTCTACTTCTACCCCTACGGGCTCTCTGCATCTTTCCTGTCTTCAAAACATTATTCAAATTTCACATTTTAACAAATTCAACACATATAACTTAGCATGTAAAACAGTTACATTTCTTTTCAAGGCATCATTATGGCATTACTGTTCTGCAACAGTATCTCTCTCAAGTTCAGTTTCTCACATCCCCTTTAAGAGGAGACCAAGTCTTTCTAAGGTAGCTCGTCTCCTCAGCCTACCGGCCCATGCAAAGGTTCCGGCATGGTATCTTCGCAAAGTGTCTTTAATTAGAACCGGTAGGAAAGGTATCTTCGCAAAGTGTCTTTAACTCAAACAAATAGGGCAAATATCTTCGCAAAGTGTCTTTGGCTAAAACCAGTAGGGAGCACCTTTAAGAAGGTGCAAACTATTTACAAAGGAAGTTCGAATCATGCACAGTCCATGATTTCTGCAGTTCTCTTTTTTTAAAACTGTATAAACTTCAGGAAACAACAGTGACCCCGGGTCAACAAAGGGGTCACCTTTAACCCTAGACGGGTTTAGTAGCAAACAGGAACAGTTAAAGGAATGAACAGTTAACTATTTACATTTTCATGGTATCGAGGTTTATTCTTCTTCTGGTGGCTTGGGTTCCTGGAACCCAGCCGCCGTGGTGCCAGTGTCCGCGGTCCGGACATGCAGATGGACTCGACTGGCCAACTCTGGGGCTGCTACTAGGCGTACTGTTGCAATGGTGACAAGATCGGGTACTCCCGGGACCAGGTCTGGGGTAGCAAGTGCTGCGGCTCCAGACATACACCGCCGAACATTCCGTGCATACCACCCGAGGGGGTTCAAGTGGCGGCTGTAGGTCACTGGATCCCCCTTTTGTAACGGTTCTCCGCTTCGGCCACAACAGGGAGCCCTCACATTACAATGTGCAACAAAAACATCAGTATCCAGTCCCGGCTCGTGTATGAGGCCCCACCCCCTTTTTACATGGTAGGCCAACACAGTGCCCCGCCTTACCGCGTCTCTGTCATCCCATGCCGGGGGGGGTTGTTGTACTTTCGATGGGCCCATCGACTCAGCTCCTTTCCGTCCTTTCCACTGCAGAATCAAGCACTGTCTATATTGTTCCCATGTAAGCACCGCAAGAGTGGACCCGTTCTCCCGGGATCCATCCGCTCTAAACCAGGGGGTGTCCCACCGAAGAACTACTCCATCTAAGCTCACATCCACGGGTTCCCCCACTCCAGTCGACAGCGGTGGCACCATCCTCCCTAGGTCGTCGGGGGATAGCACCATTAGCCCTGCCGAGATAAGTCGCTCCCTACTGAGATGGAGGTGGGTCATGGAAGCGGGCTCGTGGAGGGGAGCAGGGACGTCGGCCATACCTGCGCCTAATGTGGTTCCATCGGTGTCGCTCCGGTCCGTTAACGAGGACACTGGAGTCGGCTGCAGCCCGGACCGGGGCTCCTCCAATGGGATGCTCGGATTCGGCTCCGCTTGCTGTGATTCCTCCTCCTCTAACTCCGAGGTCGGGATTGGTGGACGTAGCTCTGCTGTCGGGTCCGCGGGCTTCCGGTCCATCTCCGGTGAAGAAAGGCAGGCCGGAACCGCTTCTTCCTCGCTCAGGCACTCGCCGTTCATCATCGCTGCCTGATAGTCGGTGGCAGTGCATGCACCTAACTCCGCCATTTCTCCGAGGTCGAGCTTCTCCGTCGCCAGCTTCTCGCCGTTGCATATCAAGGGGTGTTTCTCTTCTGCTCTGGGGCAGGTCATCTCTTTGCAGCCAGAAGTGCAGGGGGCGGTAGCCATTTCTCGCGCCACACTGGGAGTCTCCGCCCATAACACACCCTCCTTCTCCTGGGGTGTAGCAATGGCGGCGCCTTTTGGCGGGAACTTTTGGCGGCTAATGGCGCAGCACAATCTTGCAATAAAGCACAGTAAATCACAGTCTCTAGGCACACATGACCTGATTCTTCAGGCTTAAGTAGATCCTGTTCGTGACGCCAAGTTGGAGCGCCCCCACACCGCCGCAGGGCCGAGGGGTACCCGGAGCCGGGCCTCTAGGTCTCAGTCCTGGGGTTGTCACAGTGGCTAGACCCGGTCCGTGGCCCTGTCTGTCAGTGGGGGACGTCCGGTGCAATAAGTGATGTTGTAGCGGTGCAGTTGTGGGGTGCAGGTCGCGGTAAATAACGAGGACACCAGGTTGCAGTCTCTTTACCTCTTTACTGAAGCTCTCTGGGTCCTCAGTCCGGAATACGGCTCACCAGGCTGCGCAAGTCCGGCCGGTCCAATGGCACTTCCAGAGCTCTCCTTGCAGGTGGAAATCGGTGCCTTCCTTCTAGCGCTATGTGTTGCAGTCCTTCCCTGCTGTGCTTACGGAAAGTACCCCACAACTGTTGTGTCTGTTTCTCGTGTTCCCTCACAACAACTTAATTCGCAATGATCTTTCTCGTCCCTCCAGATACTATGGTAGGAACGCACCCGTATGACGGGGAGGCTCGGAGATCTTCCGGGACTCTATCTGCGCCCCTCTCCTGTTGGTACCCCCCTTTGCCTTCCTGGGTGATGCGTGAGACAGTCCGCCTCAAGCTAACTGCCCTGCCGTAGGTCTGAGGTATGGCTTGAAACTCTTTACCTCCTCGGTGTTCCGGCCACCGGTAGTGCGCCTCAGTAAGGTGCTGCCTCTTTCAGCACAACCCTCACTGGTATCTCCTTTCGCTTGATTTCGTTTCTCACTCAGCACAATCTATCTCGCTTCTTAGTCCTTCCTTGGGCACCGCCGCTATGCTGAGCAGGCACGGTCCCTTTACGTTCTTTCCATGCCAAGCCTCTGCCAGGATCCCACCCCTGGCAGAGACCCTACAGTCTCTCCCTTCACAACACCCTCTGCCACCAGGTGTTGCTCCGTTCAATCCCGTCAGCGTTCTCTCTAACTTCCTGCCTGACCCCCAGTTTACCCACTATGGTGGGGAGTGGCCTAATGAATAGCACCCTTAGCTCCCCCCGGAGGCCCAGCTGTGAAATGTATTGGTGACTGTGATACCTGCTCAGAGAACTCCTTCAGTGCCATCGAACGCACCATGGCCCCCCTTAGTGGCTGAGCCATGATACTGCAACGACCAGGACTCTGGGGCGCTGCATCTGCCTTTTGCTTTTTGCTATTTGTTTTGGTTTTGTATTTTTGTCCAGCTTGTTCCAAATCTATATCCTGACCTTTGCTGGAAGCTCTAGGGGGCTGGTGTTCTCCCCCCGGACCGTTAGACGGTTCGGGGGTTCTTGAATTTCCAGTGTGGATTTTGATAGGGTTTTTATTGACCATATAAGTTACCTTTCTTTATTCTGCTATCAGTAAGCGGGCCTCTCTGTGCTAAACCTGGTTCATTTCTGTGTTTGTCATTTCCTCTTACCTCACCGTCATTATTTGTGGGGGGCTTCTATCCAGCTTTGGGGTCCCCTTCTCTGGAGGCAAGAAAGGTCTTTGTTTTCCTCTACTAGGGGTAGCTAGATTCTCCGGCTGGCGCGTGTCATCTAGAATCAACGTAGGAATGATCCCCGGCTACTTCTAGTGTTGGCGTTAGGAGTAGATATATGGTCAACCCAGTTACCACTGCCCTATGAGCTGGATTTTTGTATTCTGCAGACTTCCACGTTCCTCTGAGACCCTCGCCATTGGGGTCATAACACCGAACGCAGTGTTGCCATAAGTGATCCGTTACGCGGCAGATGCAGAAAAACTGCCCGAATCTGCTGCAAAAGGCTACTTTCACATCAGTGAATCTTGCCAAAGTCACTGCCGATAGTGTCATACTCACCAAAGGGGGAGGCAGCTCTAAAAGTGCCTAGGGCAGCAGAAACTCTAAATACGGCCCTGGGTACTGTTGTGCTGTACTCACAACTGGCTCCACACTGTATATGGCGCAGATCAGGTACTGTACTCCTGTAATCACAGCTGGCTCCTCAAAGTATATGGGGCAGCTCAGGTACTGTAGTCCTGTGCTCACAGCTGGCTCCACACTGTACATGGGGCAGCTCAGGTACTGTAGTTCTGTACTCACAGCTGGCTCCACACTGTATATGGGGCAGCTCAGGTACTGTAGTCCTGTACTCATAGCTGGCTCCACACTCTATATGGGGCAACTCAGGTACTGTAGTCCTGTACTCACAGCTGGCTCCACACTGTATATGGGGTAGCTCAGGTACTGTAGTCCTGTGCTCACAGCTGGCTCCACACTGTATATGGGGCACCTCAGGTACTGTAGTCCTGTACTCACAGGTGGCTCCACACTGCATATGGGGCAGCTCAGGTACCGTGGTCCTGTACTCACAGCTGGCTCCACACTGTATATGGGGCAGCTCAGGTACTGTAGTCCTGTACTCACAGCTGGCTCCACACTGTATATGGGGCAGCTCAGGTACTGTAGTCCTGTACTCACAGGTGGCTCCACACTGTATATGGGGCAGCTCAGGTATTGTAGTCCTGTACTCACAGCTGGCTCCACACTGTATATGGGGCAGCTCAGGTACTGTAGTCCTGTACTCACAGGTGGCTCCACACTGTATATGTGGCAGCTCAGGTACTGTAGTCCTGTACTCACAGGTGGCTCCACACTGCATATGGGGCAGCTCAGGTACTGTAGTCCTGTACTCACAGCTGGCTCTGTAGTGAGCTGGCCGGCTGTGGCTGTTCCGTTATCATTGACATAGAATCTGTGACAGACGCTGCCCCCGTGTGGCCAGAAGTTATACCTATGCTGAATGTGATTACAGAGAAACAAACTGTATTGGCTAAACTCCCCCCTGTTATGTCATGTGAACAGGAAGGGGAGGGAGAAGAGAAAGAGCCCGGGAAACTTTTGGGTGCAGAGAGAAGTCTGTGTGTGCTGGCGTCCTCCTGTAGTTGCAATATAAAAGATTGCCTGGATGACCTCTCTCTCTTGGAAGCTGACATCCAGATTGTTCCCAGCTTCCACACTGCGGAGCATTCAGCGGTGACATATTCACAGATTCTGGAGCCCATGAACTGTAAGCGGGTCCTCTGTTGAGAGGCCGAACATTCCACCCTTACCTGCTGAACCCCAAGGACTACAGTCTGGACCTGAGAGACAAAGTTTTGTTTAATTCCTTTTTTCTCTTCGGCTGGAGCGTCTCTCTGCTGTAACCAACAGGCCTGCGACATGGGAAGATAACCTCTTGGAGCAAAGGAACTGGTAACGTGTGGATAGGGACAGTGAGGGATAGTTTGTTATTACATGTTATTTCTGTGAATAAGCATACTTTGTACTGTTTATTATTGTGTTCTGCTGTGTTAAGAAAAATGTATAACAGTAAAGATACGTTTGTTAAGATGGAATCTGGGTGTGGAGGTTTTGCTGGGCCAGATCATGGATATGCATGGGCGGCCTTGCCCTCGGACACTTCATCTGGCGTAGTCGGCAGGATCTGTGCCCAGCAAGATTCCCACCCAGGCCCAGTGTACAGTCAGAAACCGCCGCCGGTGTCCATTGTAAACCAGGTCAGGAAGTTTGGCGGGCGAAACTACCCCGTACCAGAGTGGGCGGAACAAGTGCGGATACTGGGAGAAATGTATAATATTGACCCTAAGACCTTGGAAGAAATGGCGGTACTGACACTAGAGGGGGAGGCATGGACAACAGTCAGACTGGAGACGGTCAGGGGGCAGCGTGCATTGGAGGATTTGGTGCAGGTGCTGGAAAAGACCTATGGACCTACTACGTACCAGGGAACACTGCAATACCTGTTCTTCAGACGGACACAGCTGGAATGGGAGGACATTCCCCAATATGCAAATGCCCTTCAGGTACTCCTTGAACAAGTCTGTGCAAAAGGGGAACAACTGGCTACTATAGCTCCTCGTGACCTGGTACTGAGAGACCAATTCGTTATAGGGCTGAGAGACCAGTATCTTAACCGTACGCTACAGGACTTGATTCGGATGACGCCGACTCTCACCTTCGCTGAAGTCAAGCAGGAAGCCATAGAACGTTCTAGGGGACCCGTCATGGATGTGGGGACTCAAAGCGCTGCGTGCAGATCCATATTAGACAGTAAACAGCCCAACAGTGACACCGAGGAGCTGAAACAGATGGTAGCAGATTTACAGCAACAGGTGTCACAGTTAACACTAGAACGACAGAGAGACCAGCGGATACGACCTAGCCGTCCCGCGGGACCGTGTTGGTCATGTGGTGACCCTCGCCACAGGGCGAATCGTTGTCCTCAACGAACAAACCATCAGTTACCACGACGAACAGAATATCAGCTACATCCACAAGCAGAGCCACCACGCCAGGTCTCACCACAATGGCCGCCGGTAGGGGACAGAGAATGGGGTGTAGAAAAACAGAGGCAGCAACGGAGTACTCTCTCCTCGAGTAGTCCTACACTTGGAGTTATTCTGGAGGGAGTTGCAGTGCAAGGATTGATGGACACTGGGTCGCAAGTGACCACGATCTCTGAACAGTTTTATGAAAAGTACCTCAAACCAAGAACTGCTTGTGATCCAGATACCACCATTAAGATTATTGCGGCTAATAACCTACCTATTCCAGTAACCGGAATCGCCTGGATGGATACGAAGGCCTGCGGACAAGACCTAGGGAAACGAGGAATCGTCATTGTCAAGGAAGGCTTCGGCTCCGAGACCCCAGTGATAATCGGAATGAATATCTTGAAAGACCTGGACCTTATGCTGTTGACAAGAAAAGGGCCCAAGTACTGGCAGAAAGTTACCAAACATAAACCGACTCGTCTGGCGTTCCAACGCGTAATCCGGACCGTTGGACTTCAACAGATGGCAAAGGAACAACTACCCCTAGCAGCCATTAAAGTGCCCCGCTGTACCCGGATTACTTTGCCCGCTGAAAAAGAGACAGTCATTTCCCTGCCTCTTAACACCAACCGACAACTTGAAGGAGTTGAAGTGTTAATCGAGCCGAGGGCTCCAAGTGGGAGTAAGCTAAACCCACTAGTCGCCCGCACCCTAGCCGTCGTGAGGAACGGAAGAGTCCCTGTCAGGCTAAACAACACCGCAGACGTAGGTGTAGCTCTTGAGGCTGGCATGCAACTTGCCAGAGTATAGAAGTGAACCCCATGGGACCCTTACAATTCACCCCGTCTACAGAAGATGGCTGGACAGTAACTGCCTCAGCCATAAATGCTCAAGCAGATGATGAAGACATTGGGCGAAAACTACTGGAAAAAGTGCAACTGGACCCGTCCCAGTACACCAAACAGGAAGTGTCTCAAATGGAGAAACTACTGCGAGAACACCAAGACTCCTTTGCAAAGCATGACACCGACTTCGGGTACACCACCAGTATCCAACACGAGATTCCCACGGGCGATGCTGCCCCTATTCGCGAGAGGTACCGACAAATACCACCTCAACAATACCAGGAGGTGAAAAGCCTCTTAGAATCTATGCTACACGCCGGAGTGGTGCGGGAAAGCCAGAGCCCATGGGCTGCACCCGTGGTGATAGTCAAAAAGAAAGATGGATCCCTGAGATTTTGCGTGGACTACCGTCGGTTGAACGCTTGCACGATCCGGGACTCCTATCCACTCCCCCGGATCGAAGAGTCACTGACCGCCCTGAAAAAGGCCAAATATTTTTCGTCTCTAGACTTGGCCAGTGGATATTGGCAGGTCCCCATGAGTGAGAAGGACAGAGAAAAGACCGCCTTCATCCTTCCCATGGGCCTGTACGAGTTTGACCGGATGCCATTCGGCTTGAATAACGCACCAGGGACCTTTCAGAGACTGATGGAACGCTGTCTGGGAGATTTCAACTTCGAATTCACGCTGATATACCTTGATGACATTGTGGTATACTCCGCCACCTTCGAGGATCATCTTCACAAGCTTGGCAAAGTGTTCCAGCGCTTGAAGAAACACGGCTTGAAGTTGAAGCCCAGCAAGTGCCGTCTATTCCAGCAGGAGATCGATTACCTGGGACACCGGATCTCGGCCGAAGGTGTCCAACCCTCTCCAGAGAAGACAGCAGCTGTCCAAGAGTGGCCACAGCCAACTACCATCAAAGAAGTCCAGGCTTTCCTGGGGCTAGCGGGCTATTACCGCTGATTTGTCAAGTACTTTGCCCGGCTTGCGGAACCACTGCATGAGACCCTCCGAGGGACCGCGAACAGTCCCAGAGGACAACGCATCAGCTGGGGGCCCGACCAAGAAAAATCCTTCCGGGCGCTTCAAGCTGCTCTGACATCACCCCCTATTCTGGCATATGCAGACTACACCTTGCCGTTCCAGTTATACACCGACGCCAGCCTTCAAGGTCTCGGGGCGGTCCTCTCCCAAGTCCAAGATAACAAGGAACGCGTAATAGCCTATGCCAGTAGATCCCTCCGTGACACCGAAAAGAACCCCGTCAACTACAGCTCTTTCCGCCTGGAACTCCTGGCCCTGACCTGGGCTATGACAGAGAAATTTGCTGGCTACCTGACAGGGGCGGAGGTGCTGGTCGTGACAGACAACAATCCTCTTGCCCACCTAGAAAATGCCAAACTAGGGGCAATGTAACAGCGCTGGATGGCAAGGCTCTCTAGATTCCAATACAAAATTAAATACAGAGCGGGGACGGAGAATCAGAATGCTGATAGCCTTTCCAGAGTGACATCATCCCCGCCAGTAGGGGACCGGGATGAAGAGTTGGAGGAAGATGAACTGCCTGACTTTGCCCGGCTAGCTAAACAAATAGAAGATAGCCGCCAGTATGCTGTAGGTGGGATCGAAGCCGTAGTGGGGTCCCCCCTGTCCCAACAAGAATGGGCCAAGCTTCAAGATCGAGACCCTGAACACGTCTTACTGAAACAGTACGTGAAGACACAAGAGAAACCACCCTCCGAAGTAAGAGCCCGACTATCAACCAGGGCCTCTGCCCTACTTGCCCAATGGGATCGGCTGATCGTGAAGGATGGAGTCTTGTATCGCAGGGCCCTTTTATCCCATATGCTGGAAGAATGTTTGCAGATTGTCGTCCCGGTGCAGCTAGCCCATGAGATGGTGGCTGAAGCCCACAGAAGGAATGGCCACTTCGGCATAGACAAGACCCTCCGGTGGACCCAGCAATTCATTTTTTGCCCAGGACTCCATAAGCTGGTTGAAAACGTCTGCCTAAGATGTCGTACATGTGAACTCCACAAGTCTACTGAGCAGCGTGCACCCGTCCAGACTATTAGCACATCCAGGCCCCTCGAGTTGTTGATGGTGGACTATCTGTTGATCGGAACGGCGAATAGTGGCTACCAGTACTGTCTGGTGATGGTGGACCACTTCACGAAATTCGCCGTCGCTGTTGCTACCAAAGATCAGACTGCCGAATCAGCTGCACAGGCCATCTGTCAACACTTCGTTCGGGTCTACGGGTGTCCGGAGCGGCTGCACTCTGATCAGGGGGCGTGTTTCGAAGGGCGAGTCATTAAAGAACTTCAGCAGATGTATGGAATCAAGAAGTCCAGGACCACCCCGTATCATCCACAAGGGAATGGCACGCGTGAACGTTTCAACCGGACCCTCTTACAACTGATCCGAACCTTAGCAGAAGACAAAAAGCCCAACTGGCCTCGATTCCTCCCAGAACTGCTGTGGGCCTATAACAATCAAGTCCATTCTGTCACCGGATACACGCCTTACACCCTCCTTTTTGGCTGCCCAGGCAAAGGCATCCATGAGCTACACCTGTCTAACTCTGATGAAGACACCTGTAGTACCTATCATTCCTGGCTACAAGCGCACCGCCAAAGGATGGAAACTGTCTACCGGCTGGTGGAACAGCAGATCCAGGACCAGGTCCACGCTGATCCACTTCCAGTACAAGAAGACCTACTGAGTGTGGGTCAACTAGTCCTAGTTCGTATAAAGAAACCGCAAGGAAAACTCCGGCCCAAGTGGGAGACCGAAGTCTATCGAATAATTGGACACCCGTACCCTGGTGGCCCCGTCTACCAAGTACAAGGTGAAGACAGCGGCAGCCTCCGCACCCTGCACCGTAACATGTTGCGCCCCTGTCGTTCTCAGCCTGACTCCCCTCCTATAATGCCTAGAGAGACGGATATCACTAATACTGTGGGAGACACCGATACCGGGGGGATGTAGAGGTGGAAGACATCCCTACCCCTGCTCGCCTGACTGACGCGTCTGAACCCCTTACCTCCTCGACTGACTTACCGACTGGGGCGGAGAGTGGGGTGACTGATCGGGGAGAGAGACTAGCACCCGTTAGGCGGACAGCGAGGACCACTGCAGGAGTGCCCCCGGGACAGTCCTACAGAGACCAATATGTGTGGCCCTTTTCACAGCCGGGTCCTACAACCTCCACAGCCATCGCCGCCCTGGAGACAGTCATTGACAGGGACTGCCAACCTTTAAGCGGGGGGGCGTGTAGTAAGCTGGCCGGCTGTGGCTGTTTCGTTATCATTGACATAGAATCTGTGACAGACACTGCCCCCGTGTGGCCAAAAGTTATACCTATGCCGAATGTGATTACAGAGAAACAAACTGTATTGGCTAAACTCCCCCCTGTTATGTCATGTGAACAGGAAGGGGAGGGAGAAGAGAAAGAGCCCGGGAAACTTTTGGGTGCAGAGAGAAGTCTGTGTGTGCTGGCGTCCTCCTGTAGATGCGATATAAAAGATTGCCTGGATGACCTCTCTCTCTTGGAAGCTGACATCCAGATTGTTCCCAGCTTCCACACTGCGGAGCATTCAGCGGTGACATATTCACAGATTCTGGAGCCCATGAACTGTAAGCGGGTCCTCTGTTGAGAGGCCGAACATTCCACCCTTACCTGCTGAACCCCAAGGACTACAGTCTGGACCTGAGAGACAAAGTTTTGTTTAATTCCTTTTTTCTCTTCGGCTGGAGCGTCTCCCTGCTGTGACCGACAGGCCTGCGACGTGGGAAGATAACCTCTTGGAGCAAAGGAACTGGTAACGTGTGGATAGGGACAGTGAGGGATAGTTTGTTATTACACGTTATTTCTGTGAATAAGCATACTTTGTACTGTTTATTATTGTGTTCTGCTGTGTTAAGAAAAATGTATAACAGTAAAGATACGTTTGTTAAGATGGAATCTGGGTGTGGAGGTTTTGCTGGGCCAGATCATGGATATGCATGGGCGGCCTTGCCCTCGGACACTTCAGCTCCACACTGTATATGGGGCAGCTCAGGTACTGTAGTCCTGTACTCACAGGTGGCTCCACACTGTATATGGGGCAGCTCAGGTACTGTAGTCCTGTACTCACAGCTGGCTCCACACTGTATATGGGGCAGCTCAGGTACTGTAGTCCTGTTCTCACAGCTGGCTCCACACTTTATATGGGGCAGCTCAGGTACTGTAGTCCTGTACTCACAGCTGGCTCCACACTGTATATGGGGCAGCTCAGGTACTGTAGTCCTGTACTCACAGCTGGCTCCACACTTTATATGGGGCAGCTCAGGTACTGTAGTCCTGTACTCACAGGTGGCTCCACACTGTATATGGGGCAGCTCAGGTACTGTAGTCCTGTACTCACAGGTGGCTCCACACTGTATATGGGGCAGCTCAGGTACAGTAGTCCTGTACTCACAGCTGGCTCCTCACTGTATATGGGGCAGCTCAGGTACTGTAGTCCTGTACTCACATCTGGCTCCTCACTGTATATGGGGCAGCTCAGGTACTGTAGTCCTGTACTCACAGCTGGCTCCACACTGTATATGGGGCAGCTCAGGTACTGTAGTCCTGTACTCACAGCTGGCTCCTCACTGTATATGGGGCAGCTCAGGTACTGTAGTCCTGTACTCACAGCTGGCTCCACACTGTATATGGGGCAGCTCAGGTACTGTAGTCCTGTACTCACAGCTGGCTCCACACTGTATATGGGGCAGCTCAGGTACTGTAGTCCTGTACTTTACAGCTGGCTCCTCACTGGATATGGGGCAGCTCAGGTACTGTAGTCCTGTACTCACAGCTGGCTCCTCACTGGATATGGGGCAGCTCAGGTACTGTAGTCCTGTACTCACAGCTGGCTCCTCACTGTATATGGGGCAGCTCAGGTACTGTAGTCCTGTACTCACAGCTGGCTCCTCACTGTATATGGGGCAGCTCAGGTACTGTAGTCCTGTACTCACAGCTGGCTCCACACTGTATATGGGGTAGCTCAGGTACTGTAGTCCTGTACTCACAGCTGGCTCCTCACTGTATATGGGGCAGCTCAGGTACTGTAGTCCTGTGCTCACAGCTGGCTCCACACTGTATATGGGGCAGCTCAGGTACTGTAGTCCGGTACTCACAGCTGGCTCCTCACTGTATATGGGGCAGCTCAGGTACTGTAGTCCTGTACTCACAGCTGGCTCCACACTGTATATGGGGCAGCTCAGGTACTGTAGTCCTGTACTCACAGCTGGTACCACACTGTATATGGGGCAGCTCAGGTACTGTAGTCCTGTACTCACAGCTGGCTCCTCACTGTATATGGGGCAGCTCAGGTACTGTAGTTCTGTACTCACAGCTGGCTCCACACTGTATATGGGGCAGCTCAGGTACTGTAGTCCTGTACTCACAGCTGGCTCCTCACTGTATATGGGGCAGCTCAGGTACTGTAGTCCTGTACTCACATCTGGCTCCTCACTGTATATGGGGCAGCTCAGGTACTGTAGTCCTGTACTCACAGCTGGCACCACACTGTATATGGGGCAGCTCAGGTACTGTAGTCCTGTACTCACAGCTGGCTCCTCACTGTATATGGGGCAGCTCAGGTACTGTAGTCCTGTACTCACAGCTGGCTCCTCACTGTATATGGGGCAGCTCAGGTACTGTAGTCCTGTACTCACAGCTGGCTCCTCACTGTATATGGGGCAGCTCAGGTACTGTAGTCCTGTACTCACAGCTGGCACCACACTGTATATGGGGCAGCTCAGGTACTGTAGTCCTGTACTCACAGCTGGCTCCTCACTGTATATGGGGCAGCTCAGGTACTGTAGTCCTGTACTCACAGCTGGCTCCTCACTGTATATGGGGCAGCTCAGGTACTGTAGTCCTGTACTCACAGCTGGCTCCACACTGTATATGGGGCAGCTCAGGTACTGTAGTCCTGTACTCACAGCTGGCTCCTCACTGTATATGGGGCAGCTCAGGTACTGTAGTCCTGTACTCACAGCTGGCTCCACACTGTATATGGGGCAGCTCAGGTACAGTAGTCCTGTACTCACAGCTGGTACCACACTGTATATGGGGCAGCTCAGGTACAGTAGTCCTGTACTCACAGCTGGTACCACACTGTATATGGGGCAGCTCAGGTACTGTAGTCCTGTACTCACAGCTGGCTCCACACTGTATATGGGGCAGCTCAGGTACAGTAGTCCTGTACTCACAGCTGGCTCCTCACTGTATATGGGGCAGCTCAGGTACTGTAGTCCTGTACTCACAGCTGAGCTGGCTCCACACTGTATATGGGGCAGCTCAGGTACTGTAGTCCTGTACTCACAGCTGGCACCACACTGTATATGGGGCAGCTCAGGTACTGTAGTCCTGTACTCACAGCTGAGCTGGCTCCACACTGTATATGGGGCAGCTCAGGTACTGTAGTCCTGTACTCACAGCTGGCACCACACTGTATATGGGGCAGCTCAGGTACTGTAGTCCTGTACTCACAGCTGGCTCCTCACTGTATATGGGGCAGCTCAGGTACTGTAGTCCTGTACTCACAGCTGGCTCCTCACTGTATATGGGGCAGCTCAGGTACTGTAGTCCTGTACTCACAGCTGGCTCCACACTGTATATGGGGCAGCTCAGGTACTGTAGTCCTGTACTCACAGCTGGCTCCTCACTGTATATGGGGCAGCTCAGGTACTGTAGTCCTGTACTCACAGCTGGCTCCACACTGTATATGGGGCAGCTCAGGTACAGTAGTCCTGTACTCACAGCTGGTACCACACTGTATATGGGGCAGCTCAGGTACAGTAGTCCTGTACTCACAGCTGGTACCACACTGTATATGGGGCAGCTCAGGTACTGTAGTCCTGTACTCACAGCTGGCTCCACACTGTATATGGGGCAGCTCAGGTACAGTAGTCCTGTACTCACAGCTGGCTCCTCACTGTATATGGGGCAGCTCAGGTACTGTAGTCCTGTACTCACAGCTGAGCTGGCTCCACACTGTATATGGGGCAGCTCAGGTACTGTAGTCCTGTACTCACAGCTGGCTCCTCACTGTATATGGGGCAGCTCAGGTACTGTAGTCCTGTACTCACAGCTGGCTCCTCACTGTATATGGGGCAGCTCAGGTACTGTAGTTCTGTACTCACAGCTGGCTCCTCACTGTATATGGGGCAGCTCAGGTACTGTAGTTCTGTACTCACAGCTGGCTCCTCACTGTATATGGGGCACCTTAGGTTGTCAGTTAGGGGTTGTCAGTTAGGGGTAGTCAGGTAACCTTCTCACAGAAGTTTAGGAGCAGGCTACCGGTAGGAGGGGGGTGTCGCCATGTCTATAGTCCTGCCCTCTCATCTATGCCATGCAGAGGTTTGAGCAGAGGAGACTGGAGGGGACACAACCCGGAGCTGTGCGCACTAGACCCACCGGCCGGTGAGGAGGCGGCTGCCGGGCAGCTGGCCAGACTGGCACAGGGAGGTGCTAGGTGCAGCCCTCGCCCAGTCACCAGCTGTGGACTTCCCGGTATAAGAGTGCCAGTCCGCGGCTCCTCATTCTTGGCCCCCTGCAGTCTGGATGGACGAGAAGGAGGACTTGTCCCGGCTCCGTGCCCTCTTCCTCTCCTATGACGCCAAGCGCTCCGGGCGCCTGGGCAGGGAGGACTTCTCGTCCTTGTGCGCTGAGCTCCGGGTCACTCCATCCGAGGTGGAGAACATCTTCAGGCGCCTGGACAGGGACAGGGACGGCTGCATAACCTTTGAGGATTTTGTCATGGGTTTCCGGGGGTCTCAGGGTCTGCAGGTGCCAGAAGGGACGCAGGATGTACCCACCTTTGTGCCCAAAAGAAGCCACCGGTTATCTGAAGGAGAAGTCCTGGAAGAAGAGAACTTCAGCCCAGCCTGGAAGGACTTCCAACTCCGTCTGGGGGAAGAGTCCAACTACATCCCCAGGTGAGTGCCAGCTGCCGGCACCAGGGAGAGCTGGGTGACACCGACATGCTGCTCCCTCAGGGGTGGTCACCCAGCTTTCCCAGACTCTGCATAGACAGATATTACTGTTGTGTGGGCAGGGAGGTCACCCACTGAGGAGAGCACTGCCTTTATATAGGGTACTGGTGATTTTCTGCCATCCTGACCAGTATGACCAGCCATGGTAATGTGTTCCATCTGTTAGTCAATACTTTGGGCATAATTACAATTGTTTGGTGTTGATAGACGCCATCATGGGATCAGACATGTCAGATTGGCAGTGTTTGAGTTTTCCTTTGGATCATTACTTATGAGCACACCATAAGGACCTGTTCACACATGGCAGGTTTGTTGCAGACTTATAGACAATGACTGGAGCAGTGGTGGGCAGACTAGACCTCCATTCCGTTGGGGCTCTTCTTTTTGCCCCCACTGTCCAGCCTTCTCCATCTTCTTGCCTTATGAACCAGTCAGTTGGGTTAGTACCAGTAGTAGCCCTAGTTCACCTTGTTAGCCAGGACTCTGCACTGCTGGCAGCTGGGACTTGTGGTGCACAGTACGCTGCAGGCGTCTAATCCAGAAGGAAAAGTTTCCAAGCTGCAGATCCTGTATGTGGACACACATTGTCCCCACGTCACCAGCCCCAGGGTAGTGGCAGAGCGGCTGTGTACCGGGCGTGTGGGACTGAGCGCTGACACCAATGCACAAGGATCACCTGCTAAAGTTATGGGGGCAGAAATGTCACATTTATTTGTAAATCAGATCATTTGATTACAACTAGGTGCAAACATTCATAGAAATAAACACATCAGCCCTGCATACATAGAGAATACAGAGAAAATACCGCCGCCCCTATTATAGACGGCCAAACATATAGTACATTATATGGGTGTAGGCATTAGGACAGCCCTCAGTCTCTGAATTCAGGTTTCTCATATGGTCCCATTGCCAGAGATGTATAAAACCCAGCCCCTCGCCATGTAGTCAGCCTCTACAGACATTTGTGAAAGAATGGCTAGTACTACAGACCACCGATACCAGGGTGGTCCTAGGGTGTTACCACTGTATAGCAAGTCAGTTCATGAAGAATCTTCATTCTTAAATATTCGGGCTTGGTGAATGCCAGGAGAACGTTGCCTGGCTGAGTGCCTTGTGCCAGCTCTAATGTTTGGTGAGGGTATGATGCCAAAGGGCTGTTTTTCATGGGTTCAAACACCATTGGGATGGACTAGAAGGGAGATTGTGAGCCGGGCCCTCGAGTCCAACATTGGTGTCTGACCTCACAGATGTTCTTCTGGCTGAAAGGGCAAGAAAGGCAAAGAAGAGCTGAAGCTCCTATTGCTACAAAGAGGCGACTACCTTCATATTAATGCCCACACATTGCCCTGATTCTGAATCCACGCTGTCTTTCTCGTCCCGTTCCAGGAAATAGTCTAGTTAGTTATAGTTGATGAGACATCTGCCTGCCTATGTCCACTTTAGACTTGTAAGAGTGGTCAGGGGGGTTACTCAGTAGATGCGGCATCATGGGAGCAGGACAACAACGTTAACGGAAGTGCAGGATCTGTCACACAATGGAAACCAGCTGTGCCCAATGGACGATATATCAGGTTTTCATCATTTTACCAGCCAAAATATCACAGTATTGTCCCGTAATTTTGGCTGGATCTGTGACGGAGCCTCTAGCACGGCCTTTTTGAACTTGAAGTTTTGCTATATATGGATGATAATGTGTGCAAAAACTGTAAAGCGCTGCAGAATATGTTGGCGCTATATAAATAAGAGATTATTATTATTATATAATTTGCTCAAAGCCAAAATCTTAAATTCAATCAGACCTAGTGAGGCTAGTGTACTTTCTTTGTAAAGCCAAATCGGATTACCTGTATTAACCTTTTTGAAAGTTTTCCCCTCTGATAATACAATGAACATTTTGTGAGTCCAGTCTGAACTAGAGATGGAGTAAAATAATGTTCAGTCTGACATCAGGATTAGGTGCCATTCTGACATGACTTTTACATATGCCAGTCTCACCAGGTCTAAGAAATCTGTACTCCTTAACATTGAAATTGTAACACCAGGAAGGAAAAGTCATGGAATAATGTAAATCAATGACATGTTAAAAATATGCAAATGATGAAAAATGGAAACAAAATTTTCAAAACATCCCGATTTATTCAGTACTGAATATGAGCACAACATGCAGATATGCACGCACAAAATGCACGCACTTACACAGCGTGGCTGCTATCAATGGGATTGTTAATGATTGTCTGAGAAATGTTCTGCCACTCTGAATGCACTTGGACACACAACTCATCAAGATCTGCTGCAGGCAGCTCCCAATTGTTGATCAATGACGTCCAACAGATGCTTGATGAGTGACAAGTCTGGAGCTGCTGCAGACCATTGTAGCAGGTTTTGGCCATGCAGATAACTCACAGTAGAACGAGCAACATGCGGCATGGCAGTGTAAGCTGTGTTGAACAAACTCCTAAAAGAGTCTGACATATCTCTTTACTTTTGGGCATTTTGCAGATGCCTTCCTAATGCTGAGCCAAAGTACACAACAGATTCATATGTGCCGCTGCCTAGGAGCTTACAGTCATAATACAGTAATTAAGAAGGTATGCAAGTATTATCTAGGAGATGTAGAAATCCGATTAGTCAATGCCTGATCCTTTAACAAATCCGACAACGTGATCATTACTATTAGGTCTTTGGTATTGTGAAAGTGTTAATTTGCATACTTTTCCCCTATGGAGCATTGCCTGTAAGAGTCAGGCATTTAGGCCGGAGACACACTGGTGCGAGAGACGGCCGAGTCTCGCTGGTTAAAAGCAAGCTGTGGCACCTGCACTCCGGAGCGGAGCGTGCGGCTCCATAGCAATACATGGAGCTGCACGCTCAGCTCCGGAATGCAGGTGCCACAGCTTGCTTTTAACCAGCGAGACTCGGCCGTCTCTCGCACCAGTGTGTCTCCGGCCTTAGATAGACTATGTTCCCACAATGAGTTTTTGTTGAATTTTTTTTACCAGCCAATTGATTTTCCCATGCTCAAGAGTTCATCTGAGTTGAGGCTGTGAGAGAGTCCAGCTTCAGTGATGTCACCGCTAGTCTCTGCAGCTCCGCTCCCAGCATTTCATTCATTCCCCAGCAGTTTACAGCCGGGCCGGTCGCATAAGCACCGCTCCCGGTTGTAAACTTTATAGACCCCAGATATGGATTACTGCGTGGGACTGACTGTACCCCGGACAGGTTTGGGTATTTTTTACAGGAGATCAAGAACTTTGCATGGATTACCAGTAACAATAAAATGGTTAAACTGTGTTTAGTGTTTTATTTCATTAAAATACTTTTTTCTGGCTGTGTCTTTTTTTGACCCATTAACAACTATAGGATTAGTAATGGATAGGTGTCTTATTGACACCTCTCCAATTCTAAGCTGGCTTAATGTCACCTTACAATGCAAAGGTGACATTAACCCCTATTACCACATATGCCACCACTACATGGCAGTGGGAAGAGAGAGGCTAAGTGCCAGAATTTCTGGGGCGGGTGTGAGCTAGTGTTTGTAGCCGGGGGTGGGGGGACAATAACCATGGTCCCTTCCTAGGCTTTGAATCTCAGCCCGCAGCTGTCTGCACAGCCTTTCCCGGCTATTAGTTATAGGGAGACCCCACGTCATTTTTTGGGGGGTCCCCCTATTTTAATAGCCAGTAAAGGCTAAATATACAGCTGCGGGCTGAGATTCATAGCCTGGAAAGATCCATGGGTATTAACCCCTTCCTAGGCTTCAAACATTGGTCCCCAGTCGCTGGCTTTCCCTCTCTGGCGCAGAAAATTGCGCAGGAGCCCACGCCATTTTATTCCCTGAAATTCTTTTATTAAATACACACGTCCCATAATTTGCATACACACTATACTATTTATATTGATCACTGACATCTATATATCTAACTATTCTGCATGGATTTACAGTGTGTAATCCATGTCTCCTATCCAGTCGGCTTCTGCATTCATATTACAGAAGCCGGCAAATAAATTAACGGCTATTCTTCCATCTATCTGTCTATGAAATATAAAGATATGTATATACGTACTGTATTTGTATGTCACTGATATATATACGGTATATATATATGTATTCTATGTGTATATATGTAATCTATATTTTCTATTATAACCTGTCAGTGTGTTTTTACATTAGCCACATATGAAATGCCGGATTTTCAAAGGGTGGTGCGAGTGCGGTGCGATTTTTTATCGCACCCATTGACTTCTATTGCAGGATGCGATCCGTTTTCTGATCACATTTGCAGCATGCTGCGATTTTTTTCCAGCCCGATCGTGATCCGATCCGAGCTGGAAAAAAAACGCAGCTGAGCACACCATCATAGATTAACATTGGTCCAAATTCAGTCTGATTTTTTATCGGATTGAATTCGTCCGATTTCATCGCAAGTGGGCATGATCCCCAACAGAAACCTACTGGCTCTTAGATTGCATGTAACGGTGTGGATGGATACCACTTATAATTGTGGATGGATTCCACTTTACCTGAGATACTGGCACACCCTTTGATTCATACAGGGTCACTTTTCCCCTGATTCTGCAGACTTTTTCTGTGTCCTGGATTTTCTAAGCTGCTGTTATGGTAATTGGGAATGTTCTGTCATTTTCAGTGTAGCAGGGGGATATTCATTGTGAATCTCACATCATCATATAATGCATATTTGGTGCGAATCTTCCAACTGGATTTTTTGCCTGTAAATTCAGCAGCATTTTACCTGTGAAGTTACCTGTGAAGTTGATGCGTTTCCATTTAATCTCTTCCACGTGTCACTTTTTGTGAATTTGAGCAGAATTTTGTTTTTGTTGCATTTTTTTAAAAGTGTCGCATTTCAATTTCTGTTGCAGGAATGCACCATTTTGTTGCACATTTTACCCTTTTATATCAGTGGAGACCCTAAAGTCACAGGTTAAATTACTGGCCCGGTATTGTTTGGCTGTGATTCCTAGTGCGTATCCGCAGCCAAAAACAGTGAAAAAATGAGTTGTCACTTGGGAAAATCTGTGCAGAAAGGCTGCAGATTTCAGTTTATTTATTCATTATACTTTGCTTATATAGCGCCATCATATTCCGCAGCGCTTTACAGTTTGCACACATTATCATCGCTGTCCCTGATGGGGCTCACAATCTAGATTTCCTATCAGTATGTCTTTGGAGCTTGGGAGGAAAGTGGAGGAAACCCACACAAACACGAGGAGAACATACAAACTCCTTGCAGATGTTGTCCTTGGTGGGATTTGAACCCCAAGCCCCCACCGCTATGTGCAATGTATGTGCACCAAATACATGACATATGAACCTATTAGAGATGGGAAAATCGATTAGCAGGATCCCCGTCAAGCTACCATGTCACTATTCCGTGACTACATTTATGAGAGGGCTGTGATCGCCTATTATCTGATGGAATCTATGTCTCCTCTTTTGATTATCTGTAGTGGCACCGATGTCCCACCAGCCCGGCTAAGAGGAGCCATGGATGCCATCATGCAAGAAGCGGTTCAGGGAACCATGTATAAAAAATCGCAGCATTCAGTACTTTGACCTGTATTTTGCACCTGATTCACTCATTATAAGTCAATTTGTGCTCAAACAATGGATCACATATGGGTTACCATCTGTATGCCATGTCTTTTTCATGGATTTGTTGCATTTATTAACAGAGAAAACTACATTTGGCCTTTTATCATAATTTAAAATGCTGGTGTATAACATGGATGTCATATATAAGCAAAACACTGATATACAGATGACATAAGGTTGACATGGATTTTTTAATTGAGCGAAAAACAGATGATTTTACATGCGTTTGTCTGAACCCGACCTGTGCTGGACATGATCATAGACAGGTTTATCCGCCTCTCCATGTACTGTTCCATTCACGAATGTCAAGCATGAATCTGGAAATGTTGAGGAAGTCACACCAAAATGATTTGGAGACTTAAACTACTGTTCATTGTATAATGATTAGGATTTACGTAGACAAAACTGAAAACCCCCTTTTGTTAAATCCACAGCCCATAAATCTATTTCATGGTGAGGATTAAGAAATAAGCTTGGTAACAGTAGTTTCTTGCTTGTGTATTGGTAACTTCCATTATATTCACTTGGAAGCACAGCTGATTTAGGGAGATTACTGCATCAATCCTTCTGTTTTCATGTGCTTTCCCTTAGAGGGGTGTATTTGGTAAATTACCACATATATACTATGATTCAGTGAAATGCTTTGGTTGAGCACTGATATGTGCAGTCCCAGTATTTCCACTATTAATAATAATTTTTATTTCTATGGCGCCAACATATTCCACAGCACTTTACAATTAAGGCCTCTTTCACACTTCAGTTGTTTGGCGTCAGTCTAAAACCGTCATTTTCCTCAAAAAACGGATACGTTTTTTTTTTCTACGGATCCGTTTTTTTCCCCATAGACTTGCATTAGCGACGGATTGTGACGGATGGTCGTCCGTTCCATCCGTCATGCGACGGATCCGTCAAAATTTAGCGGACGTCATCTAGACATTGACGGTCATTGCAACGTTTTTTGTCTCCGTTGAAATGACGGATCGCGACGGATCCGTCGCGTCCGTCATTCCATAGAATGGCCACCTATGGGCGACGGATCCGTCGCAACCGTTATTTCGACGGATCCGTCGCCCCAATCCGTTTTTTCAATTTTTTTCAATTGCGCATGCTCCAAAAAGTATATACAACCCCCGAGTAACGGATCCGTCAAAAAACGGATCCGTTACATCCGTTTTTTCAACAATTGTGACGGATCCGTCGATCCGTCACTTTGTCGGAAGTGACTGACGCCAAACTACTGAAGTGTGAAAGAAGCCTAAGATGGCACTTGTACCAAACAAAAGGAGACATTACAAAGTAACAAATTACGGTATTCAACAATTACTAAGAGGAGTGAGGGTGCTGCTCGCAAGCTTATAATCTATGAGGAAATAGGGGAGACTCAAAAGGCAATGCCAAAGTGCATTCATCAGTTAGTATCTGTATGTGTTCAGATAGAAAGTGCTAGAGTGCATGGAGCATGTAGCAACAGATTATAGGAATCCGATTCTGAGAAAAATTTAGGAAGGGAGTACAGGGAATAATTAGATTAATGAGGTGAGGTGATAGTCCAGTGTAAAGAAATGCATCTTTAGAGCATACTTAAAACTGTGGATACTGGACATTAACTGGAATGCCTGGGGTAGTTCATTCTAGAAAACTGGTGCAGCACAAGAGAAGTCCTTGAGCTGGGAATAGGAGATTCGGATTGTAGAGGATTGGGGTCTTAATATAATTGGTGGAACGAAGAGCACGGTCAGGGTGGTAGACAGAGAAAAGGTAGGACATGTAGTGTGGTTCCCAAATGTGGAAAGCTTTATCGGTGAGAATGATAATTTTATATTGTACTTTGTAGCAGATGGGAAACCAGTTCAATAACTGAGACAGAGAGGAGGCAATGGTGTAGTGGCTGGACAGAAATATAGTCCTGTTTGCTGCATTCAGGATGGACTGGAGAGGAGTTTATCAAATAAACTAAGTGTGAATCTGCTATTTTGTTGCTATTTTTATCTATTGACAGACTTTTTTTTACCTTTTTTTCTATTACATGCCTTTAATGGAGATGGTGAAATGAAATGTTACATTTTGGAACTAACGCCATATATTTCTTTTAATATGAGAGTAAATACTTCAATGTGAATGGGTTTCTCAACTTTTTCCTGAAAGATATCGGGGAAAGAAGCATAGTTCAAATTCAAGTGTCAACCCTTTCCTGTTCTAGGGTAAGATAGGCCATCCCCATAGGTGTCTAGCTGCTGCTCACCCTCTTCTTCCACAGAGCTAAAGCACACTTAGCTGAACAAAGTGTTTATGTGTATAGGGTGGGGATGGAGCGTTGGAGGAGGTAGCTGTTGGCCATTGCAACAACTGTCTAGTGTGGTTGTCCATTCTAGCCCCAAGTTGCGTATATTCACCATGAGTCTTACTAAGTTTGTACATTATGATGGATACATATACTGTGCGTTATGCTAATCATTTGGGTACTAATGATGTACCCATGTAATCAGCGGCCAGAGCAGGAGTGATAACATTGATCCCCACAAGTTACCCTTCAGTTGCTAATGTCAATCATCAGCACAACATCTAATTGGTTAGACAGAAGGAGAGGGTTCAGCCCAAATATTCATAATCCCATTATCAGGAAGTGATACATTGTCATGGCAGTCAGGGTCCTAACCTTGGCCTCAAGATTTCCATCCTATTTCTCCTATTAGACTTGCCAGAGGCATGGTCCAATAACATGGCTTTCAGGCTTAGGCTAAATTGACATGTCAGGTTTTTTCCTTTACACAAAAAAAAATACTAACTAATTTTCATCATGTTGCTGTATCTAACGTTAATCTGTTTTTGGTCCATATGCTATCCATTTTCCTAGTGTGAATTTGTCAGGGAATATTGGATAGCATATGAATGCAACATATTGCAAATTACACCATATCATTATTTAACAAAAACTAGGCCCAAATGCAGAAGCAGTGTGTGAAAAAATAAGTACACCCTCACTTCTTCCCTATGAATTACAAGGGTAAGTAGCAGCTAAGTGCTGGAAAACAAAAACTTTTGATTAATTGTTCATCTGCATGTGTGACCACAGCTATAAAAGTAGACATTTTGGGAGTTTGCTGGTGTGAAGCGCTCAGACATGTGTTAAAACAATACCATGGAGGAAATACATCAGTAATGATCTTAGAGAAGCAATTGCTGCTTCTCATCAATCGGGGAAGAGTTATAATGCCATTTCCAAGCTATTTGGAATCCGTCATTCAGTATCGAGAAGCACTATATACAAGTGGAAAGCTTTCCAAAACTGTTAACTGCAGTCTTTCTAGGAGTAGATGTACCAGAAGATTCACCCCAAGGACAGACCATGCAATGGTGGTCAGATAAAATGCAAGAGCAACAGCTCAGACTCTAAGGGCCTAAGTTAGTATTTTACATGTTAAATATTATGACAGTACAATGAGAAAAAGACTAAACAATTGTGACTTATTTGTAAGGATTGCCAGGAGAAATCTCCTCTTTTTAAAAAGAACATGGCAGAATGGCTAAATTTTGCAAAGTTGCATCTGAACAAACCACAAGACTTCTGGATCCATGTCCTTTGGACCGAGGAGACCAAAGTAGGGATGTTTGGTGACAATGCCGTCTGTAACATTTAAAAAAAAAACATTCATCATATTAGCACAAACATCTCATAACAAGCATGGTGTTATGCCTTATTCACATGTCCCTGGTTAAACGCGTTTGTGAAAAAATGGTACCGGAGTCATCAGTATTTTGCATCAGTGTACGGTCCGTGTTTCCATTTTTACCATTAGCGTGTCATCAGTGTGTTCATTTATATTATCTGTGTGTCATCCGTGTCTCTGTTTTTAACATCAGTGTCAGTGTTTTTCAGGTATAGATAAATAAACGCTAAAGCTTCTCCTATCCTTTGCAACATTACATACGGACAGGACAGAAGCCATCCGTGTGCTGTATGTGTTTTTCACAGGCCCATAGACTTGTATTGGCCCTTTTTATCCGTGATACCGGAAAAAAAACGGATATGTCTTGGAGAGTTTTGCATGCACACACAGTCTGTGAAAAACATGCACGTGTGAATAGGCCCATAGAGATAAATGGGTTAGTGAAAAAAACAGAACACGGACATGTGAACGAGGCCTTAGAGGGGTCATGATTTGGGCGGGTTTGCAGCCACAGAACTTGATTGAGTTGACCATGAACCACTCGGTATATCAAAGTATTTATACTAAGGCTAAAGCTTGGCTGAAACTGTTATGGGTCATGTAGCAGGACAGTGATCCCAAGCACACCAGCATATCCACATCAGAATTGCTTGAAGAGAAAAGAATCAAGGTCTTCATAGTCCAGATCTAGACCTAGTTGAAATGCTGTGTCATAATTAATTCCTCTGGCTGCAGTAAGGGTGTACTTAATTTTCCCCTCTTCTGTGTTTTGGCCTGGCTTTTTTTAAATAAATGATGATATGGTGTAATTTGTTGTGTGTTGTTCATCTGAGGTTGTATTAGGGTCTAGGGTTCCTCCATCCTGAACTGATCTTGTAATAATGTCCTCCATTTCGGGTCACTTCCTTTAACAATGTCCCCAAACCTGGGTGCCTTCCTTTAATAGTGTCCTCCAACCTGAGCCCCTTCCTTTAATAATGTCTCCCATTTTGGCCTGTTTGTTTAAAAATATCATCCATCCACACCCCTTCATTAATTAATGCCCTCCATACCGGGCTGCTTCCTTTAATAACATCCCCATCATGGCACCTTTATCTAATAATGTCCCCCATTTTGGCTCCTTGAATATTCTTCCCCATATTGATTCTCCTCCAACCCAGATTATGACTTCTCCATACTCCCACGGCAAGCAGCATCCTTTTCCTCCCTCATAACCAGTTCACAGTGATGGAGGAGCACATGGCATGGCATGGTATGCGGAGACGTGGTGCTTGTATTATCCGGAATAAAATGGATTTGTTGTGACAAATTATGATTATTCCTTGTTTTGGTCACATGTTTTAGAAAAGAATCAAGGTCTTCATAGTCCAGACCTAGACCTAGTTGAAATGCTGTGTCATAATTAATTCCTCTGGCAGCAGTAAGGGTGTACTTAATTTTCCCCTCTTCTTCTGTGTTTTGGCCTGGCTTTTTTTAAATAAATGATGATATGGTGTAATTTGTTGTGTGTTGTTCATCTGAGGTTGTATTAGGGTCTAGATGTTTCTTTCATTATGTCCTGATGTAACATCATGAAATTCAAACAGGTTGTACCTAATTTTTCTTAAAGACTGTGCATGTTTAAAAGTAATGTATCACACATGCCAGATAATGAAAATATATTATTTTTTTAACAAGTTTTTATTTTATCAGTGTAAAAAATTTGAATGTGAATCTGTTTTTTTTTCTGAAATCTTGTGCATTTAGTTGACAGTGTACTATAAACAGCTATACCTTTAGATTAAACATTGTAGAAAACCTTCTTTAACTTTATATGCAAATTGGGTACTTGGAGCCCCCAAAGCAACCATCCTTTAACAATGTCACCGTCTTTTAGTAATGTTCCCTATTCTAGGCCCCTACCTGTAAAATGTCCCAATCCTGGGCCTCTTCCTTTAATAATGTTCTCCATTTGAAACCTTCATGGAATAATGTCCTCCTTCCTGGGCATCTTCCTTTAATAATGTTCTCCATTTGAAACCTTCATGGAATAATGTCCTCCATCCTGGGCCTCTTCCTATAATAATATCTCCCATCCTGGCCCATTCCTGTAATAATGTACTCCATCCTGGGCCACTTCATGTAATAATGTCCTCCATCCTGAACCAATCTTGTAATAATTTCCTCCATCCCGAACCGATCTTGTAATAATGTCCTCCATTTCGGGTCACTTCCTTTAACAATGTCCCCAAACCTGGGTGCCTTCCTTTAATAGTGTCCTCCAACCTGAGCCCCTTCCTTTAATAATGTCTCCCATTTTGGCCTGTTTGTTTAAAAATGTCATCCATCCACACCCCTTCATTAATTACTGCCCTCCATACCGGGCTGCTTCCTTTAATAACATCCCCCATCATGGCACCTTTATCTAATAATGTCCCCCATTCTGGCCCCTTGAATATTCTTCCCCATATTGATTCTCCTCCAACCCAGATTATTACTTCTTCATACTCCCACGGCAAGCAGCATCCTTTTCCTCCCTCATAACCAGTTCACAGTGATGGGGGACCACATGGTATGGCATGGTATGCGGAGACGTGGTGCTTGTATTATCCGGAATAAAATGGATTTGTTGTGACAAATTATGATTATTCCTTGTTTTGGTCACATGTTTTGAATAACTTGTGAAACTCCTTGAAGAGGAGCACTCTAAAAGTCTGCACAAGAATAGACTTTTGCTTGAGCGGGGATTAGTTGTTAAAAGGAATCTGTCAGTAGGATCACCCCTCCTAAGCCGTCTATATGGGCATGTAGGTCATAGAAAGCTGAATAAAATTGTATCTTGATATCTGTGATCTGATGTCTTATTCCAGAGAAATCCATGCTTTTCTTAACCCCTTCCTGACCTTTGACGCCACGTAGGCGTCATGAAAGTCGGTGCCAATCCGACCCATGACGCCTATGTGGCGTCATGGAATGATCGCGTCCCTGCAGATCGGGTGAAAGGGTTAACTCCTATTTTACCCGATCTGCAGGGAGAGGGGGAGTTGTACTTCAGCCCAGGGGGGGGTGGCTTTGCCCCCACGTGGCTACGATCGCTCTGATTGGCTGTTGAAAGTGCAACAGCCAATCAGAGCAATTTGCAATATTTCACCTATGAAAATGGTGAAATATTGCAATCCAGCCATGGCCGATGCTGCAGTAGCATCTGCCATGGCTGGAAATCATGTTCTGCCCCCCCCCCACCGCCCCCGATCTCCTCCCCAGTCCTCCGTTCTGTCCGGTACCCCCCTCCGTCCCCCTGTCCGCTCCCCCGTGCTCCTGTCCGCTCCCCCCGTCCTCCGATCCCCCCATCCTGTGCTCCGATCCACCCCCCCACCACCCCCTCATACTTACCGAGCCTCCCGAAGTCGGTCCGTCTTCTCCCTGGGCACCGCCATCTTCCAAAATGGCGGGCGCATGCGCAGTGCGCCCGCCGAATCTGCCGGCCGGCAGATGCGATCCATGTACATTTTGATCACTGTGGTAAACTTATCACAGTGATCAAAATAAAAAAATAGTAAATGACCCCCCCCCTTTATCAACCCCATAGGTAGGGACAATAATAAAATAAAGAAAATATTTTTTTTTTCCACTAGGGTTAGAACTAGGGTTAGGGTTAGGGGTAGGGTTAGGGGTAGGGGTAGGGTTAGGGTTAGGGGTAGGTTTAGGGTTAGAACTAGGGTTAGCGTTAGAATTAGGCTATGTGCACACGGTGCGGATTTGGCTGCGGATCCGCAGCGGATTGGCCGCTGCAGATTGATAGCAGTGTTCCATCAGGTTTACAGTACCATGTAAACCTATGGAAAACCAAATCCGCTGTGCCCATGGTGCGGAAAATACCGCGCGGAAATGCTGCGCTGTATTTTCAGCAGCATGTCAATTCTTTGTGCGGATTTCACAGCGTTTTACAGCTGTTCCTCAATAGGAATCCGCAGGTGAAATCCGCATAAAAAACACTGGAAATCCGCGGTAAATCCGCAGGTAAAACGCAGTGCCTTTTACCTGTGGATTTTTCAAAAATGGTGCGGAAAAATCTCACACGAATCCGCAAAGTGGGCACATAGCCTTAGGGTTAGGGTTGGAATTAGAGTTAGGGTTGGAATTAGGGCTAGGGTTGGAAATAGGGTTAAGAATAGGCTTGTGGTTAGGGTTATGGTTAGGGTTAGGGGTGTGTTGGGGTTAAAGTTGTGGTTAGGGTTGGGGTTAGGTTTGGGATTAGGGTTAGGGTTGGGATTAGGGTTAGGGTTGTGGTTAGGGGTGTGTTGGGGTTGGGTTGTGATTAGGGTTATGGCTAGAGTTGGGATTAGGGTTAGGGGTGTGTTGGGGTTAGGGTTGGGATTAGGGTTAGGGGTGTGTTGGGGTTTGTGTTGGAGTTAGAATTGAGGGGTTTCCACTGTTTAGGCACATCAGGGGTCTCCAAACGCAACGTGGCGCCACCATTGATTCCAGCCAATCTTGCGTTCAAAAAGTCAAATGGTGCTCCCTCCCTTCCGAGCCCCGATGTGTGCCCAAACAGTGGTTTACCCCCACATATGGGGTACCAGCATACTCAGGACAAACTGGGCAACAATTATTGGGGTCCAATTTCTCCTGTTACCCTTGCGAAAATAAAATATTGCTTGCTAAAACATAATTTTAGAGGAATGAAAAATGATTTTTTATTTTCACGGCTCTGCGTTATAAACTTCTGTGAAGCACTTGGGGGTTCAAAGTGCTCACTATACATCTAGATAAGTTCCTTGGGGGGGTCTAGTTTCCAAAATGGGGTCACTTGTGGGGGTTTCTACTGTTTAGGCACATCAGGGGGTCTGCAAATGGAATGTGACGCACGCAGACCACTCCATCAAAGCCTGCATTTCAAAACGTCACTACCTCCCTTCCGAGCCCCGACTTGTGCCCAAACAGTGGTTTACCCCCACATATTGGGTATCAGCGTACTCAGGAGAAACTGGACAACAACTTTTGGGGTCCAATTTCTCCTGTTACCCTTGGGAAAATAAAAAATTGTGGGCTAAAAAATCATTTTTGAGAAAAGAAAAATTATTTTTTATTTTCATGGCTCTGCGTTATAAACTTCTGTGAAGCACTTGGGGGTTCAAAGTGCTCACCACACATCTAGATTAGTTCCTTGGGAGGTCTAGTTTCCAAAATGGGGTCACTTGTGGGGGAGCTCCAATGTTTAGGCACACAGGGGCTCTCCAAACGCGACATGGTGTCCGCTAATGATTGAAGCTAATCTTCCATTCAAAAAGCCAAATGGCGTGCCTTCTTTTCCGAGCCCTGCCGTGCGCCCAAACAGTGGTTTACCCCCACATATGGGGTATCATCGTACTCAGGACAAACTGGACAACAACATTTGTCATCCAATTTCTCCTGTTACCCTTGGGAAAATAAAAAATTCTGGGCTAAAAATCATTTTTGAGGAAAGAAAAATTATTTTTTATTTTCACGGCTCTGCAGTATAAACTTCTGTGAAGTACTTGGGGGTTCAAAGTGCTCAACACACATCTAGATTAGTTGCTTGGGAGGTCTAGTTTCCAAAATGGGGTCACTTGTGGGGGAGCTCCAATGTTTAGGCACACAGGGGCTCTCCAAACGCGACATGGTGTCCGCTAACGATTGGAGCTAATTTTCCATTCAAAAAGTCAAATGGCGCTCCTTCCCTTCCGAGCCTTGCCGTGCACCCAAACAGTGGTTTACCCCCACATATGAGGCATCGGTGTACTCAGGAGAAATTGCCCAACAAATTTTAGGATCCATTTTATCCTGTTGCCCATGTGAAAATGAAAGAATTGAGGCTAAAAGAAATTTTGTGTGAAAAAAAAGTACTTTTTCATTTTTGCGGATCAATTTGTGAAGCACCTGAGGGATTAAAGTGCTCACTGTGCCTCAAGATAAGTTCCTTGGGGGGTCTAGTTTCCAAGATGGGGTCACTTGTGGAGGAGCTCCAATGTTTAGGCACACAGGGGCTTTCCACACGCGACATGGTGTCCGCTAACGATGGAGATAATTTTTCATTCAAAAAGTCAAATGGCGCTCCTTCCCTTCCGAGCCTTGCCATGTGCCCAAACAGTGGTTTACCCCCACATGTGAGGTATCGGTGTACTCAGGAGAAATTGTCCAACAAATTTTAGGATCCATTTTATCCTGTTGCCCATGTGAAAATGAAAAAATTGAGGCTAAAATATTTTTTTTGTGAAAAAAAAAGTACTTTTTCATTTTTACGGATCAATTTGTGAAGCACCTGGGGGTTTAAAGTGCTCACTATGCTTCTAGATAAGTTCCTTCGGGGGTCTAGTTTCCAAAATGGGGTCACTTGTGGGGGAGCTCCAATGTTTAGGCACACGGGGGCTCTCCAAACGCGACATGGTGTCCGCTAAAGATTGGAGCCAATTTTTCATTCAAAAAGTCAAATGGCGCTCCTTCCCTTCCGAGCCCTGCCGTGCGCCCAAACAGTGGTTTACCCCCACATATGAGGTATCAGCGTACTCAGGACAAATTGGACAACAACGTCCGTGGTCCAGTTTCTCCTTTTACCCTTGGGAAAATAAAAAAATTGTTGCTAAAAGATCATTTTTGTGACTAAAAAGTTAAATGTTCATTTTTTACTTCCATTTTGCTTCTGCTGCTGTGAAACACCTGAAGGGTTAGTAAACTTCTTGAATGTGGTTTTGAGCACCTTGAGGGGTGCAGTTTTTAGAATGGTGTCACTTTGGGGTATTTTCAGCCATATAGAACCCTCAAAATGACTTCAAATGTGAGGTGGTCCCTAAAAAAAATGGTTTTGTAAATTTTGTTGTAAAAATGAGAAATCACTGGTCAAATTTTAACCCTTATAACTTCCTAGTAAAAAAAAAATTTGTTTCCAAAATTGTGGTGATGTAAAGTAGACATGTGGGAAACGTTATTTATTAACTATTTTGTGTCACATAACTCTCTGGTTTAACAGAATAAAAATTCAAAATGTGAAAATTGCAACATTTTCAAAATTTTCCGTTTTTTTCACAAATAAACTCAGAAATTATCGACCTAAATTTACCACTAATATGAAGCCCAATATGTCACGAAAAAACAATCTCAGAATCGCTAGGATCCGTTGAAGCGTTCCTGAGTTATTACCTCATAAAGGGACACTGGTCAGAATTGCAAAAAACGGCAAGGTCATTAAGGCCAAAATAGGCTGGGTGATGAAGGGGTTAATAATCAAAGAGGCCATTACTAGTGTGAGACGTGTAGATAAGTAGAGCAGACTGTCAGTTATTACATGCCTTTCACTTAAAATTTGTCCTGGAGGCAGATTCTCAGGGAGATTTGTGTCTGGCACATAGATCTTAACAGCTGATTTACATACAGAAAAAATAGATTTCTGTGGAATAAAACATTGGATTGCAGATCTCAAGATATCATCTTCTACAACTTCCTATGGCCAACATGCTCATATAGTCGGCTTAGGAGGGTTGATCCTACTGACAGATGCCCGCTATGAGATTCCTGGTAACATGCCTCGCATTTTTTATCCAGTTCCCTTAGTTTATACTGAACAAAAAACACACATGAAAACCTGGTGAAAACTTATCAGAGGCATTAAAGGTGATCAGTATTTTGGTTTCATTTTCCACAGGTTTTAACTCAGGCAAATATGACTTATCTCTGTCTGATAATATTTTCACTCCCAGCAGTGTTCTGTTGGCTGATGCAACCTTCACTAAATAAGGAAGAAGGAAAAACTAGCTCTGTATTGTGTTTAAGAGCAGAAACTAAACTTCTGATTTCAAAGGCAAAAACTACGACAAAAGTTGCAAATAAATTAGTACAACTTACTTAATTGCCATTACACTTCTATTTCATTTCCATCACTCCCTTACCATGTGCCTGAGCATGGCGAGAATACATATAATACTATATTTTTCCTTTGTAATGGCTGCTTCAAGAAAAATATCTCTCAAAGGTCTTCACATTCTGCCAACAAAAGCTGTAACTGTACCATTGCTAAGAATATTTACAGTGCAAAAGCTTAGCAGAGTTGGGTTCACACTAGCGTTTTACATTCCACTTCTCTCTTCCAGAAAATTGAAACATAACTAGGAAAGAGCAGAACCGTGGAAGCTTGGGTTCGGCTGAACTTGAGTCCAAAGTTTGGTTCGGGTACCCGAACTTGACTCCAGACCTGAACCCCATATAAATCAATGGGGACCCAAACTTTGGTGCTGTAAAATGGTCGTTGCAAGGGTTAGGTAGCTGCAACAGGAAACAAAATGGGGATAAGAGCAGGAGAATTTCCCTACAAACAAATGTGAATAGGAAAATGACTTAAAATAACATAGAATAAAAAAAAAAAATAATAATCTTGAACCAGGATGCAGAGCTCCAAGAGGAGGAGTGTGTATTTTACTGTACTGGTTAATAAATAAAAGAAAAAAAACTATGTGGGGTCCTCCCTGTTGTTAATAACTAGCAAAGGCAAAGCAGACAGCTGCAGGCTGATATTAACAGGCAAGGAAGGCCCTTGGATATTGGCTTATTCCAATCATAATAAGATCAGCTCACAGCCTGATTTCCCTTATACAAATATGGGGAACGTATGTCATTTTTTAAATTATGAATTTATTTTTTTTAGGCTGGTTTCAAACATCCTGATATTTCTGGTCCCGGAAATGTCAGTGTCCGTGCGTCTGTGTGTGTAATACTTGTGGCACAAGTGTGGAAACCATGTGACACATCAGTGTGACACATCAGTACCACACACACGGGTGCCAGGGAAGGAGCGGTACAGTAAGCTCTGTTCCCCAGTGCCGGGTGCTGAAGATGGCTCTCATTATTCCCTCGTGCTCTGTCGGGTATCAGCGTGAACAGGGGCGAATGATGAAAGTTATATTCAAGTGATAACAATGACAGCAGGCAGCGGCTGATGGGACTATTACTCCCATCAGCCTACACCTGATGCCACTAATAACAGTAACGGCAGGAGCAGCTGATGGGAGTATTCATCACCCGCTGCCTGTGCATAAATAAATAAATGAAAAAAAATGACATGGGTTCCCTTGTATTTTTTTTTACCAGCCAGGCAAAACTGACAGGGGGCTGCAACCCTCAGCTGTCAGCCTTAGCAAGGCTGGTTATTAAGAATAGAAGGGTCCCCACGCTGTTTTTTTAAAATTATTGAAATAATTTTAAAAAACAGTAAGGGGGTCCCCCCCGTTTTTGACAACCAGCCTTGCTAAAGCTGACAGCTGGGGGCTGGTATTCTCAGGTTGATAAAGGGCCATGGATATTGACCTCCCCAACCTAAAAATAGCAGGACTAATACATAGAAAGTGCAGAAAAAGAATATATTGTTCCCAATTGATCAAAGATGTTATGCCAGAAAACTGTTGTAAAACAATTTAGACAGTTTCTATTTTTTTTGCAACAGGCAGTTGTGCAATGTTTTTGCAACTTTTGTCATTTTCACGCCAATTTGAAGCAATATGGGCAGAGTTATGGGGGACGAGGGATGGGATTATCAAATTCAGCAATTCAGCATGAAGTGTTTTTTCACGGTGAGTACTCGTACCAATACTAGCAAATGGGACATTTCAATGGACATGATTTGTTGTCAACTATGTGGCTGTCACAACATGTGCTCATATTGGATTATATTGGAAATTGACAAACTTGGCACTCGGGTGCCATCCTAGTGCCGTCGATTTTTCATAGACTACTAGATAAGAAAAGGTTGTGAAATTTTTTTGGGGGGTTTCTCATCCAATAAAATTCGTAATGAAACTTGTACCAAACTCTGATGGTAAAAAATGACACTGAACAAACTCTGATAGACAAATACTAATGTTCCTTGGACTGATTCTCTTGAATGTGAAAACGCTGACTTCTGAATGAGCCCAGTGGGATATAAGACTTACATTTACATTAATTTTACCGCGAAGATCTTCTTGATTTAGTAAAGATCCATTGAAGATGTGTATGAGGCCTCTAGATAGTTGATTGCCTTCACTTGGTAAAGGAAACATCATTTTAATAAGTTAGATTTTTAGTACTTTTGCTGGATGTGGACTCTGCACCATAACACTCCAAATCCAGTTTGGCCCCCTTTTGTAATTACAGTCTTAAAAAAAACTAAGTTCCCCCTCTTTGACGTCCTTGGAACTGTTTAAAATTAGGTAAATGCAACCTCAGATGAACAAGATCACATGGCAAATAACACCGTTATTAATTTTCTTTAGCAAAAACTAGGCCGAAATGCAGAAGCAGTGTATGAAAAATTAAGTACACCTTTACTGATTCCATAGGAATTACAAGGATAAGTAGCAGTAAAGTGCTGCTATTCATATGGCCTTGATTAATTGTTCTTTAGCAAATATAACCACTCCTTAAAAAGGAAGAAGTTTTATTAGTTTGCTGCTTTGGAGCATACAGTCAGGTGTCAACACAATGCCAAGTAGGAAATACGTCAGCAATGATGTAAAGCTACATTTAAACTGCAAGATAATTGTGATCGAGCGTTGTTACATAATGCTTGTTTCACAATTATCTTGCCGTGTAAGCAGCCTACCATTCACCTAATCTCGTGAAATGACCATTTGTGCAGTGCAAAAAAAAATAATTCAAATCTGATTGCTGAAAGTTTACCGATCGGTGGTTGTTTCGTGCTACCGGTCCAGCCATGCAAACAGACCTTTTGAGAAGCCGTTGTTGCTGTCCATTAATCTGGAAAGTGTTATAATGCCTTTTCTAAACAATTTGTAGTCCATCATTCTACAGTGAGAATGATTATTCATAAGTGGAAAACATTCAAGATAGTGGACAATTTTCTCAATCTTCCCAGCAGTGTTATTGACAGTCAACTCCGGAAGATCTGGCAGACAGTGCCACAATTTAGGTTACCTCATTAACTTCTGCAGTACAACCCATACTACTATCAGCGTTTGTCTATGGAGAGTTTCTAGGTTCACATTGCGTTAATGGGTTAACGCTAACGGACTGCGTTGCATGGCGAAATTGTCGCAATTAACGCCATGCAACGGGTCCGTGTAGCGCACCCATTGACGACAATGTGAATCTGATCTCTAGCGCATGCCATTTTCGGCACGCGCTAGCGATGTGCCGTTATTTTCTGACGGACCTCGGACGCTGCTTGCAGCGTCCGAGGTGCGCCCGAGGTCCGTTCCTCTCTAGCGCAGATCGGATTGCTTAACGGATTGCCCTAACGCAATGTGAACCTATTATGCTCCTATTTGCGGGAAGTGTGGCTGAGACAGATAAACTCAACTTTGAGCAAATTGATACTTTTGGCCCGGGTGCACCAACCACATCAGTACTCTAAGGCCACTGGACTGGAGCACTGTGAACTTCCTCCTACGATAACCGGCATCTGACTATAGGCCACCACAACACTGTAATAGACTGCGCCACAGTGTAATGACGTCTTGAAGGATTCAGAAGGAATGTCAGGGATCTCACTGGTAGGAAGTTCCATAGCTCTGGTCTTGTGGCCATGGATTACCATCATGGCTGGACCAGAGTCCTACAAACCATTTTGATAAACTCTAATCCTTACATAGCTGTAGTCCGTTGAGAGGCTTGTTATGTAACTGTGGCCTGTAATATTAGATGGGTATGGTTCCTGTTCACAGGCATCTTCACAGATGATTGCAATAAGCACTTTAGCAGCAGCCCAATAGTTGCAGAGCAATTACAGTAACCTGATAACACACAATCATGTTTAGTACTTGATAACGCAACATGACGTAAGTGCCATGTGATTCTTGCACAGGAGCCAAAGCACATAATGCTAGAATGGTGACATTGCGGTGACAGTAAATCGGCAATCCTTACTATTTTATGTGTTGGTTTGAGTTCAGTTTTGCACATCAGATTACAATTGCTTATTGATTTCAGTGGTAAAATAAAGACAAAAAGGAAATATGTCCCAGGTTCTCCTATTAGAGTAATAGCTGTCCCAGTACAAGTACTAGAGATAGTAATAGTTTAGCGTGGAGGAGGATCTCTTTGGCTTTGAGAACCGCACCAATTTAATGTGCTATAGATTCCATTAGGCTTTGACATAATTTGTAACCCAGACTAATAAGGAGAAACTTTATTAAAATATAACCTTTATTCGGTAAACCCTAAAATTGTTCAATCAAAACCAGACAAAAATAGTACATACGATGCATTTGCAAACAAGTGAACCAGTGCACGATCCTAGAGCTATATGCATAGGCCTATACATATCGGCGTGCTCTCTCCCTATTGCTTCCTACTGCATGCCTTCCTATTGCGGAGGTTGGCAGCCTGCAGAGATAAGCCTGAGTGGCGCCTCCACTCGTACGTCGTCTTTCCCTGGGCTTCCCTGTAATACCCCGGTCAAAGATGGACAGAGATCAACGCTCCCTAGTTCACTATACCGTATATAAACACTGCAGGGTGTATCAGTTTGTCACTGAGAGAAATACAGTTACTCTATATTTCCGTAATGGGCGTCCATACCGACACACTGTTGTATCATATATACAAAAACAGATTCTTATAGACAGTGATATAAAGCGCCATAATAATATCTCATATATAGATCTGTTAAAAAAGATAGGCACAGTAATCAATCCTGAAAGTCTGCCCATACAGCATCACATTTATTTCTTCACTACAAATAATATTCAGTAGTGCAAATTGTGCCACCAAGAGCACCAAACAAAAATGTATATCCCCCCCCAGAGGGGAGCACAGGTAAGAGTCAGGCTCTAATACCTAATGATATGATGCATATGCTGTGAGAGGGAGCAGTCTAAGCATCAGTGTCCTCCGTATTTTTTAAGTTATATATATGGTACAAGTAAAGATAGAAGACAAGTAAACCAGTCATGCTACTCATCCTTGGATGGATGTGATACCTCCGCATCTAGACGCGTTTCCCCACCGGATGTGAGTTCATCAGATCTGAAGAGTGACACTACAAGCTGTCTCTGATCAGGGAATTCTGCTCCTGTGCTGTCTTTCTGAGTATCCCCCAACAATAATGATTGGGCAGAGCAGCTTCGTACAGTACTGCAACACTGGCTTCCATTGGAGGTATGTTGTGATTTGGGAATATATCATGGCGTATACCTCTGACAGAAGACTCCGACATATGCAACTGTATAAGCCTCCTTATGGAATATCTAGAAAGCTACTATGCTATTCCATAGAGTAAAAAAATGGAAGGTATATAGACAAATAGCTCCCCAATGCACGCTTTTAGGATGCTCAATTACTGTATGTGAGGTCCCTAACTGCTTCCATAACTGTTACACAGGCTCAGAGGTAACATTGATGCTAATTCCTATATTTCTGTTTATGGGAGGTGGAAGAATATTTATCTTGGGGCTTGTGCGCCCTACCATTAAAGTAGCAATAACTATGACATAAGCACTAAGTAAGCGCTTCAACAACTTTTTAAAGTCAATACCAGACCACTAACGCATCCAGGAAAAAATAAACCGCTATTTTATTGTATATCCTCTCAGGTAACAAAGAATCCGGCCTGGTGAATATCCCTGGATATACAACATGTAACGTAGAGTAAAGTTAGAAGTTCTAATTCCATTCTCTGGCTACAAACAGATGGTAATATGGCCAATGTATGACCAGTATTTTTCTTGCACCAGATATACTGTACTTATATGTTCACATCATCCATCCCTGCTTTTTCTCTTAATTATTCTGTTTAAACCCATAATATAAACAAGTCCTATGTTCACGAACTAACAAAGGTTTAAGGATTGCCTTGCTGAATGAAAATGGCCCCAGATATGTTTAAAAATAAAATTTCTATAACTTAGTAATATATTTTAAAGGGAACCCTGTTATGGACCTGGTGGTTAGGAGCACCCGGAATGACCTGATGAGTAAACTCAAAATCGGACTAGCTCTGGGGAAGTGGGAACTCTGCTGACCGCAAACTCTACTCCTATCAACACACACTAGAAATAGCCGTGGAGCGTACCTAACTCTCCCTAGACGCCTCTTCACAGCCTAAGAGCTAACTACCCCTAAAGATAGAAATAGAAGCCTAACCTTGCCTCAGAGAAATTCCCCAAAGGCAAAGGCAGCCCCCCACATATATTGACTGTGAGTTAAGAGGAAAGTCACAAACACAAGAATGAAACAGGTTTCAGCAAAGGAGGCCAGACTTCACTAAATAGTCAGAGGATAGAAAAGGAAACTATGCGGTCAGCACAAAAAACTACAAAAAACACGCAGAGTATGCAAAAGGACCCCCACACCGACTCACGGTGTGGAGGTGCAACACTGCACCCCAGAGCTTCCAGCTAGCAAGGAAATATCATGATAGCAAGCTGGACTAGAATTTAGCAGTACTAAGAAATATATTCAGGCAGCAGTACAACAAATGAACTAGCAGGGACTTAGCTTCTGCTGGAGTAGACAGGTCCTCAGAGAAGTCCAAGAGAGATCTGAGCCAATACTGATACATTGACAGCTGGCATGAAGTAACGATCTGAGTGGAGTTAAATAGGTAAGCCCGCATAGCAATAAACGAGAGCAGCTGATAAAGCCAACCTCTGACCAGCAGTTCCGCTCGAAGCCACCAGAGGGAGTCCAAGAGCAGAACTAACCAAAATACCATTCCTGACCACAGGAGGGAGTCCGAGAATTTAATTCACAACAGTACCCCTCCCTTGAGGAGGGGTCACCGAACCCTCACCAGGGCCCCCAGGCCGATCAGGACGAGCCAAATGAAAGGCACGAACTAAATCGGCAGCATGGACATCGGAGGCAACAACCCAGGAATTATCCTCCTGACCATAGCCCTTCCACTTAACCAGGTACTGAAGCTTCCATCTCGAAATACGAGAATCCAAAATTTTTTCCACCACATACTCCAACTCCCCTTCAACCAACACCGGAGAAGGAGGATCAACGGAGGGAGCCATAGGCGCCACGTACCTCCGCAACAACGACCTATGGAACACATTATGGATGGCAAAAGAAGCTGGAAGGACCAAACGAAATGACACAGGGTTGAGAATTTCAGAAATCTTATAAGGACCAATGAAATGAGGCTTAAACTTAGGAGAAGAAACCTTCATAGGAACATAACGAGAAGACAACCAAACCAAATCCCCAACACGAAGTCGGGGACCAACACAACGACGGCGGTTAGCGAAACGTTAAGCCTTCTCCTGGGACAACGTCAGATTGTCCACTACGTGAGTCCAAATTTGCTGCAACCTGTCCACCACAGAATCCACACCAGGACAGTCAGAAGGCTCAACCTGCCCCGAAGAAAAACGAGGATGAAAACCAGAATTGCAAAAAAAAGGTGAAACCAAAGTAGCCGAACTAGCCCGATTATTAAGGGCGAACTCAGCCAATGGCAAGAAGGTCACCCAATCATCCTGATCAGCAGAAACAAAGCATCTCAGATAGGTTTCCAAAGTCTGGTTGGTTCGTTCGGTTTGGCCATTTGTCTGAGGATGGAAAGCCGAAGAAAAGGACAAATCAATGCCCATCTTAGCACAAAAGGACCGCCAAAACCTAGAGACAAACTGGGAACCTCTGTCCGACACAATGTTCTCCGGAATGCCATGCAAACGAACCACATGTTGAAAAAATAATGGCACCAAATCAGAGGAGGAAGGTAATTTAGGCAAGGGTACCAAATGGACCATCTTAGAAAAGCGATCACAAACCACCCAGATGACAGACATCCTTTGAGAGATAGGAAGATCTGAAATAAAATCCATTGAAACATGCGTCCAAGGCCTTTTCGGGACTGGCAAGGGCAAAAGCAACCCACTGGCACGAGAACAGCAGGGCTTAGCCCGAGCACAAGTCCCACAGGACTGCACAAAAGAACGCACATCCCGTGACAAGGCCACCAAAAGGACCTAGCCACCAAATCTCTGGTACCAAAAATCCCAGGATGACCAGCCAACACCGAGCAATGAACCTCAGAAATAACTCTGCTAGTCCATCTATCAGGGACAAACAGTTTCTCCGCTGGACAACGGTCAGGTCTATCAGCCTGAAACTCCTGCAGCACCCGCCGCAAATCAGGGGAGATGGCAGACAGAATTACCCCCTCTTTGAGAATACCAGCCGGCTCAGGGACTCCCGGAGAATCAGGCACAAAACTCCTAGAAAGGGCATCCGCCTTCACATTCTTAGAACCTGGAAGGTATGAGACCACAAAATCGAAACGGGAGAAAAACAGCGACCATCGAGCCTGTCTAGGATTCAACCGCTTGGCAGACTCGAGATAAGTCAGATTTTTGTGATCTGTCAAGACCACCACACGGTGCTTGGCTCCCGCAAGCCAATGTCGCCACTCCTCGAATGCCCACTTCATAGCCAGCAGCTCCTGATTGCCAACATCATAATTACGCTCAGCAGGCAAAAACTTTCTAGAAAAGAAGGCACATGGCTTCATCACAGAGCCATCAGAACTTCTTTGAGACAAAACAGCCCCTGCTCCAATCTCAGAAGCATCAACCTCGACCTGAAAAGGGAGCGAAACATCTGGCTGACGCAACACAGGGGCCGAAGAAAAACGATGTTTCAGCTCCTGAAAAGCCTCAACGGCCGCAGAGGACCAATTCACCACATCAGCACCTTTCTTTGTCAAATCAGTCAAAGGTTTAACCACACTAAAAAAATTAGCGATGAAGCGACGGTAAAAATTAGCAAAGCCCAGGAATTTCTGGAGGCTCTTCACAGATGTAGGTTGAGTCCAATCATAAATAGCCTGAACTTTAACAGGATCCATCTCGATAGTAGAAGGGGAAAAAATGAAGCCCAAAAAGGAAACCTTCTGAACTCCGAAGAGACATTTAGACCCCTTCACAAACAAGGAATTAGCACGAAGGACGTGGAATACCATTCTGACCTGTTTCACATGAGACTCCCAATCATCCGAAAAGACCAAAATATCATCCAAATATACAATCATGGATCTATCCAGATACTTTCGGAAGATGTCATGCATAAAGGACTGAAACACAGATGGAGCATTTGAAAGCCCGAATGGCATTACCAGGTACTCAAAATGGCCCTCGGGCGTATTAAATGCTGTTTTCCATTCATCGCCCTGTTTAATACGCACAAGGTTATACACCCCTCGAAGATCTATCTTGGTGAACCAACTAGCCCCCTTAATCCGAGCAAACAAATCAGACAGCAGAGGCAAAGGGTACTGAAATTTGACCGTGATTTTATTGAGAAGGCGGTAATCTATACAGGGTCTCAGAGAACCATCCTTCTTGGCCACAAAAAAGAACCCTGCTCCCAATGGTGATGAAGACGGGCGAATATGCCCTTTCTCCAAGGACTCCTTTATATAACTCCGCATAGCGGCGTGCTCTGGCACGGATAAATTGAAAAGTCGGCCCTTAGGAAACTTACTACCAGGAATCAAATTTATAGCACAATCACAATCCCTATGAGGGGGTAGGACACTGGATTTGGGCTCATCAAATACATCCTGTTAATCTGACAGAAACTCAGGGACTTCAGAAGGAGTGGAAGCAGAAATTGATACCAACGGAACATCGCCATGTACCCCTTGACAACCCCAACTAGACACAGACATTGATTTCCAATCCAATACTGGATTATGAACCTGTAGCCATGGCAAACCCAACACGACCACATCATGCAAATTATGCAACACCAAAAAGCGAATATCTTCCTGATGTGCAGGAGCCATGCACATGGTCAACTGAGTCCAGTACTGAGGTTTATTCTTGGCCAACGGCGTGGCATCAATTCCCCTTAATGGAATAGGATACTGCAAAGGCTCCAAGAAAAAAACACAGCGCCTGGCAAACTCCAAGTCCATCAAATTCAGGGCAGCGCCTGAATCCACAAATGCCATAACCGAGTAGGATGACAAAGAGCAAATCAGAGTAACAGACAAAAGAAATTTAGGCTGTACAGTACCAATGGTGACAGACCTAGCGAACCGCTTAGTGCGCTTAGGACAATCAGAGATAGCATGAGTGGGGTCATTACAGTAAAAACACAGCCTATTCTGACGTCTGTGTTCTTGCCATTCAGTTCTGGTCAAAGTTCTATCACATTGCATAAGCTCAGGCCTCTGCTCAGAGGACACCGCCAAATTGTGCACAATTTTGCGCTCGCGCAAACGCCGATCAATTTGGATGGCCAAGGACATTGATTCATTCAGACCAGCAGGCGTGGGGAATCCCACCATAACATCCTTAAGGGCTTCAGAAAGACCCTTTCTAAAAATTGCTGCCAGGGCACACTCATTCCATTGAGTAAGCACAGACCATCTTCTAAACTTCTGACAATATATCTCCGCTTCATCCTGACCCTGACACAAAGCTAGCAAAATTTTCTCTGCCTGATCCACTGAATTCGGTTCGTCATAAAGCAATCCAAGCGCCAGAAAAAACGCATCTACATTAAGCAATGCAGGATCTCCTGGCGCAAGGGAGAATGCCCAGTCTTGAGGGTCACCACGCAACAAAGAAATAATAATTTTTACTTGCTGAATGGGGTCACCAGAGGAGCGGGGTTTCAAAGCAACAAACAGTTTACAATTATTTTTGAAATTCAGAAACTTAGATCTATCCCTAGAAAACAAATCAGGAATTGGAATTCTAGGCTCTAACATCGGATTCTGAACTACATAATCTTGAATGCTTTGTACCCTTGCAGTGAGATGATCCACACAAGAGGACAGACCTTGAATATCCATATCTAAACCTGAGTCCTGAACCACCCAGAGGTTAAGGGGAAAAGAGAGACAAAACACACTGCAAAGAAAAAAAAATGGGTTCAGAACTTCTCTTATCCCTCTATTGAGATGAATTAACACTTTATGGGCCAGCTGTACTGTTATGGACCTGGTGGTTAGGAGCACCCGGAATGACCTGATGAGTAAACTCAAAATCGGACTAGCTCTGGGGAAGTGGGAACTCTGCTGACCGCAAACTCTACTCCTATCAACACACACTAGAAATAGCCGTGGAGCGTACCTAACTCTCCCTAGACGCCTCTTCACAGCCTAAGAGCTAACTACCCCTAAAGATAGAAATAGAAGCCTAACCTTGCCTCAGAGAAATTCCCCAAAGGCAAAGGCAGCCCCCCACATATATTGACTGTGAGTTAAGAGGAAAGTCACAAACACAAGAATGAAACAGGTTTCAGCAAAGGAGGCCAGACTTCACTAAATAGTCAGAGGATAGAAAAGGAAACTATGCGGTCAGCACAAAAAACTACAAAAAACACGCAGAGTATGCAAAAGGACCCCCACACCGACTCACGGTGTGGAGGTGCAACACTGCACCCCAGAGCTTCCAGCTAGCAAGGAAATATCATGATAGCAAGCTGGACTAGAATTTAGCAGTACTAAGAAATATATTCAGGCAGCAGTACAACAAATGAACTAGCAGGGACTTAGCTTCTGCTGGAGTAGACAGGTCCTCAGAGAAGTCCAAGAGAGATCTGAGCCAATACTGATACATTGACAGCTGGCATGAAGTAACGATCTGAGTGGAGTTAAATAGGTAAGCCCGCATAGCAATAAACGAGAGCAGCTGATAAAGCCAACCTCTGACCAGCAGTTCCGCTCGAAGCCACCAGAGGGAGTCCAAGAGCAGAACTAACCAAAATACCATTCCTGACCACAGGAGGGAGTCCGAGAACGGAATTCACAACAGAACCCGCCATCTGATTCATGCCACAGGCTCCTATATTCTAAATATCTATGCCAGATGAGTCTTCCCTCCTGGATTAGTCATCTCGTTCCCAGACACACTTTCAGCTGATTATTTTTCTGAAACGGAGCATCCATTTAGTATAAAATATATGCGATTAGTATGTAGGAGCTGGTCTCCGATTCGGAAGCCCGTGGCTCAGACATGAATCAGCTGGGACAGCATGGTCAAGTGATGTCCCATCTGCAATGGGACATCAATGGAGCTTTCATAAGCAAAGTACTTTCAGAAGATGCGTTCATTTCATTTTACGTACCATTGTTAAAACAATGAAACCAAAGTAGGCAAGCATATGTGATCTGCAAGTTCACAGGATCATATGTCAAATGAACAAACAGGTGATCATTGTGATGTAGTATTGTAGCTGGAATGCCAGAACATCAGATCTGGAAATCACCACGACAGTTCCTGTAATTTAATACTTAATTGTAAGAGTAGCCATATATACGGTAATAGAGAACATATGTGGGATACTTTTAGAAAGTCCAGCCTAATTATGATATCTGCTTTATTCTGTAATGTTTGAGACCAACTGAACTCTCCACTCTACAGTAATAGACAATGGATGGATACAATACTCCACAATGTCAGCTCATTAGGACCTTGTGGCCACCTTGGATGCCCTAAAATGTCATTCTGCGCAATCACGAACTTACAATGCCTCTAGGAATTTACATTGGATTTAGGATTATAATAGGTGGGAGAGTAAATTAGAGTGGTCCAAGAGTGGCGGGCAAATCTTTCTTATTGGTTTCAAAACGTTACAGCTATTCTTCAAGTAACAACTTCATATATTTAGTAAAACAGGGCAGATTTAATAGCCTTGCCATTTACTAATGAGGGCAGAGAAGGAGATAATCTACTCTGGTCAACCTTAGCACCCCGTCCTCCATCCTTCCTTATGCAGGCATCCACTAATTTTACTACCATAGTCATTAGCGCTAATTACAGAGCCGTCACATGGAGTCCATAATTACAGGCAATTGTCTGCTATCTTCAGCAAAGTTTCTAAGCTGTGACACGTAAGTAAACTGCAGCTTTTCTGATCAATTGGAAGCGTGGTCCACTACTTAGATATCCCCTTCTTAAATGCTATAGCCCCAAGTGTAAATTGAAAAAAACCCCAGACAGAACAGTCATTTCTGAAGGAAGGAATCAGCGATCTGCAACGCTAAAGTGATGCAACAATATCATGTGAGTGATGGCAGACATAGGCTTTACATTGCTGAAACGGTGCTTGTCTGAGGGGTGATTGTATCAACGTATGTTATAATGGTTCAGCACACGCTGAAAGATACAGTTGTGCTTAAAATTTTACATACCCCTGCAGAATTTTTGCTTTCTTGACCTTTTGTCAGAGAATATGAATGATAACACCAAACCATTTTTTTCACTCATGGTTAGTGGTTAGGTGAAGCCATTTATTGTCAAACTACTGTGTTTTCTCTTCTTAAATCATAATGACAACCCAAAATATCCAAATTACCCTGATCAAAAGTTCACATACCCCATTTCTTAATACCGTGTATTGCCCCCTCTAACATCGATGACAGCTTGAAGTCTTTTGTGTTGGTTTTGGATGAGGTTCTTTATTTTCTCAGATGGTAAAGCTGCCCACTCTTCTTGGCAAAAAGCCTCCAGTTACATTAAATTCCTGGGCTGTCTAGCATGAACTGCACGCTTGAGATCTCCCCAGAGTGGCTCAATGATATTAGCCACTCCAGAACTTTCAATTTGTTCTTCTGTAGCCAATGACAGGTCGACTTGGCCTTGTATTTTGGATCATTGTCATGTTGGAACGTCCAAGTCCTTCACATGCACAGCTTCTGAGCTGATGATTGCAAATTTGCCTCCAGTAGTTGCTGATAACGTGCTGCATTCATCCTTCCTTCAACTTTGACCTAGTCTCCTGTGCCTTTGTAGCTCACACATCCCCAAAACATCAGTGATCCACCTCCGTGCTTTATAGTAGGAATGGTGTTCCTTCCATCATAGGCCTTGTTGACCTCTCTCCAAATGTAACATTTATGGTTGTGGCCAAAAAGTTCAATTTTGGTCTCATCACTCCAAATTACCTTGTTCCAGAAGTTTTGAGGCTTGTCTCTGTGCTGTTTTGCGTATTATAGGCAAGATACTTTGTGGCATTTGCGCAGTAATGGCTTTCTTCTGGCAACTCGACCACGCAGCCCATTTTTCTCGAAGTGCCTCCTTATTGTGCTTTCAGAGAGTCCTGTATTTCAGCTGATGTTATTTGTGGGTTTTTCTTTGCATCCAGAACAATTTTTTGACAGTTTGAACGCCGCTGACTGACATTATCAATTCCTTAGATATCTTTTTGTATCCCTTTCCTGTTTTATACAGTTCAACTACCTTTACGAGTAGATCCATTGTCAATTCTTTTGCTTTCCCCATGACTCACAATCCAGAAACGTCAGTGGCTGGATGAAAGATGCAAGAGTTTGTCTGGATCCCAGAAATTCACTCAGCTTTTATGCACACACACTGATTATAAGCAAACAGGTCACAGGTGAGGATGTTACCTTTAGTAGCCATTCAAACCCATTTGTGTCAACTTCTGTGCATGTTATCAGGCCAAAATCACCAGGGTATGTGAACTTTTGATCAGGGTCATTTGGATGTTTTGGGTTGACATTATGATTTAAAAAGAGAAACCACGGTAGTTTGGCTTCACCCAACCACTAACCATGAGTGGAGAAAAGTTTTGGTGTTATCATTCATATTGTCTGAAAAAAGGCCAAGAAAGCTAAAATTCTGCAGAGGTATGTAAACTTTTGAGCACAACTGTATATGAAGCATCAATGTATTTATCTACTGACAGGCCATGTGTACACATTCACATCTTCTCCATTGTTTGAGTCCGTGGATGTCAGACTGCACTTGGATGACATCTGAGTGCAGTCCGATTTTGCCCATGCCCCCCATGGACTTGTATGGGTGCTCGTGATCCGAATTCCAGAGGCCCTTGCAGCTCGCTGTGATTTTTTTCCTCATGATGAATCGGCATGAGAAAACAATCGCAGAACTGCACTGCCCCATGGTAGGACATTGGGCCGAGTGCTGTCCGATAAAACATTGGATAGCACTCGGCCATAAAATACGCGAAAGCAAACTTGTCATTTCGGGTAACTGTTCACAATAAGCTGTTATATGTGTATACTTGCAGAATAGTACTATCGCTGGCCATTGTATGACCTGTACCCTGCTTTTTTTTTTACCAGTGTTCTCCTATTTTAGTCTCTCTCTAGTTTTCAGTTGTTTCTGAGCTAGTAGGAGGAGATTGGCTGTTACAATGTTTCCAGGCTTAGACTGGCCAACAGCGGACTAGGTGAAGCCCCTCGGTGGGCCCGTGTGCAGGGGTGGGCCCTCTACTCCACCTATATGTGTAGCTGGCACAATTCACTTGATTCATTATGTCGGGACAGGAAGCAACTCATCATTCAATTGAAAAACACACTTTATTAATATATAGAGGCAAAGGTAAATTTGTGAATGAGGTTAATGTAATATTTGCATATTGAAAAGTGGACCCCAAAGTCAGTGTAACTGGTGGACCATGACTCCGGCCCTCTTGACTAACCTGCCACATGGCTTGTCTGTAAGTAGTGACTAGGGTTCCACATATCCACTGTAGACTGTGAGCCCTCGCTGGCAGGGTCCTCTCTCCTTCTGTACTTGTGTGTGCCTTGTATTTCTCATGTTTATTGTACTTGTCTATGTATGCCCCTATTTTCACATGTAAAGCGCCATGGAATAAATAGAGCTGTAATAAAAATGAATAATAATAATAATATACAGTGTACCAGGGACACGCGAAAATGGCCAATTGGTATTACATGTGCACATTTTAGCTTATAAGGTACATAGGATATAAATAATTTGTTACTCATGATTACTCTAATGAGTGCGTCACTTGACTCTGTCTATATAGCACCCTATCTTTGATAAATCACTTTGTTTTATATCAGCAGTAAAATAATACTATCTTTGTCAGGTTACAGCAGCGTCCCCTACATGAGGCACTCTGATTTTTTTTATTATTATTATCATCAATAAAGAATTGTTTTTCATTTATGATAGATCTTTTCTTTACTTTGGACAGTAATTGATAGCCAAAGTCTGGGTGTGATAAACAAATAAAGTAACAATCCAGCGAGGGTTATTGCATTTAGTAGGGTGACTATAACCAAGCCATCTGGGGGGAGGAGAGAGGGAGCAGGAAGAGGTGTGGTTGGGTAGGTGGGGGGTCATAATTGCCCCTTAATGGCCTGCAGTAATAATGATCTCGCTTGTGCTTCTATACAATAATTAGGACTAGTGATGAGCGAGTATGCTCGTTACTCAAGATTTACGAGTATGCTCGGGTCTTCTCCGAGTATCTTAGGCGTGCTCGGAGATTATGTTTGAGTCTCCGCAGTTGTATGATTAGCGGCTGCTAGACAGCCTGAACACATGAGGGGATTCCCTAACAAACAGGCAACCCCCACATGTATTCAGGCTGTCTAGCAGCCGCAAATCAGGCAGCTGCGGGGACTCAAACATAATCTCTGAGCACACCCAAAATTCTCGAAGAACACCCAAGCATGCTCAGAAAAATCGAGTAAGAATCACACTTGCTCATCACTAATTAGGACCCCTTTGTGCAATAGCCTATAATCAATCCCCCTTCTTGTAGGTTGAATGGAGATGCTACGAATAGAGAACTCCCGGCTCCTTCATGACATTTAAATTTTATCTGTGCTCAGTGGACAAGGCTTTAGTATGATGCGGCGGACGTCCGGCCACCAAGCATTTATTAGGATTATATAAATAACTTACTGTATGTATTGATCTCTCCAGCTTGGCCACTCCAGCGTTATTGCACCCTATATAAGCCTTCTACTGTCCAGGAACAGATTTTTCTTTATATTCAGTGAGGGTGGATATGGCCGACCATACTGTGTATTGGAATTACTTGAGGTTTCTTTTACTCTGCAGGAAAGAACAAGCCAATGTGCTGTACCAGAACATCACCATCGTAGAACCTCTCCTAATTCAGCAATACGAACATGTCATCAGAAACTTTGTTCGGGAGATCAGACTTCAAAGCTCAGAAATGGAGAATTTGGCTATTGCTGTTAAAAGGTACTTTTTGCTCCTTCAAACTGTGTTTCAAATATGTTTTTCTACCACAATAAATAATTGCTGTGAATGGAAACTGATATTGTGGCTGTCGTGACCTTCTTGTATATGAACCATGTTGATGGTGACCATTGTTTTCGTTTCCTTTTAGATCTGTGCAGTGACACGTTAATGATGTGTTTTATACAATGTTTCAATGATCAAATTCAATGTATACATATATGTATGCTAATTATGGTGCCCTACTCCAGCGATGTTTCTCTAGCACTGTTTCCAAGTGAAAACTTTTTGCTGATAATACAGATTTTGTCAAAACTACAGCAAACAATCCAGTAAGGGATCTCCATCTCAAAATGATGTTGCTCTCAGAATACAGACCAGGAGATAGATTTGCTTTAAGGCAGGAATATTATATATAGGCCCCCGGTTGCCATAGAAAAGCATCCATAATCACTTTGCAAAGGGGGCAATTGGTTGACACAGTGAGGCTCCTTCTTCTGTGAAACAATTTAGATACCACCATAGACCATGACCATTAAAGTTTTAATATGGTTATTCAATAATAGATAATCCTTAATGTGGCCATGAAGGTGAAAAAAAAATTAAATCATATTTATCTCTCAGACTATTGCTGCTCCTCCGTACTCAGTGATTTACCCCCCATTGATCTGTTCTGAGCAACACCTGATGCATTATTTACATTACATCCAGGCTGAGAGAGGGAGAGACCTATCACTCCAGGGTAGTGGGCGGGGAGAAGCCGCCGGGGATCCGCCTGTCTAACTAGCTGATTTTAAACTGTTTTTCTATGATATTCCGCAGTGTTTCAGAGTTATACATGGCTGAAATCATACATCCATTACCTAATACTTGCTGCCCATAGATCGGCAGTCAGGTTCGATTGTCCAGGAGTGGACAACCCCTTTAAATGATCATTATTGGTTTCTGACCAGTGCCTGATGTCCAGGACTTTTAGAAATAGCCAAGGCATGTGGACTGTGCAGCATGTGGATTGAGCAGCATATGGACTGTGCAGCATGTGGACTGTGCAGCATGTGGACTGAGCAGCATATGGACTGTGCAACATGTGGACTGTACAGCATGTGGACTGAGCAGCATATGGACTGTGCAACATGTGGACTGTACAGCATGTGGACTGTGCTGCATGTGGACTGAGCAGCATATGGACTGTGCAACATGTGGACTGTACAGCATGTGGACTGAGCAGTATGTGGACTGTACAACATGTGGACTGTGCAGCATATGGACTGAGCAGCATGTGGACTGTGCAGCATGTGGACTGTACAACATGTGAACTGTGCAGCATATGGACTGAGCAGCATGTGGACTGTGCAGCATGTGGACTGAGCAGCATGTGGACTGTACAACATGTGGACTGTACAGCATGTGGACTGAGTAGCATGTGGACTGTACAACATGTGAACTGTGCAACATGTGAACTGTGCAGCATGTGGACTGTGCAGCATGTGGACTAAGCAGCATGTGGACTGAGCAGCATATCAACTGCAACATGTGGACTGAGCAGCATATGAACTGTGCAGCATGTGGACTAAGCAGCATGTGGACTGAGCAGCATGTGGACTGAGCAGCATATCGACTGCATCATGTGGACTGAGCAGCATGTGGACTGAGCAGCATGTGGACTGAGCAGCATGTGGACTGTGCAGCATGTGGACTGAGCAGCATATCGACTGCATCATATGGACTGAGCAGCATGTGGACTAAGCAGCATGTGGACTGAGCAGCATATCGACTGCATCATATGGACTGATCAGTTTGTGGACTAAGCAGCATGTGGACTGCGCAGCATATTGACTGTGCAACATGTTGACTGCAGCATATGGACTGATCAGCATGTGGACTGAACAGCATGTGGACTGTAGAAAATGTGGACTGTGCAACATGTGGACTATGCAACATGTGGACTGAGCAGCATGTGGACTGTGCAGCATGTGGACTGTACAACATGTGGACTGAGCAGCATGTGAGGATCGCCCCCACGTTAGGGCAATGGGGTACTAGGTACCGGGTCCTTCTCAGTTCTGGTGAATGTCACAGTGGCCCGACCCGGTCTGTGGCCCTTTGAGGGGAGTAAAATTAAAGGTGAAATTTGTATGATGTTCGTGACGCCACCTGTGGTATTCGGTCAGGGTGACCGATGCTGCTTAGGGGTCCGCTGGGGTGATGGAATGGCAGATAGATGGTATACCTCCCCACAGGTGGAGTGTATCCCCAGGGCTTCCCAGAGGTGTAGATGGTGATGGTGTAAGGCGCGGTGAATAACGAGGACACAAGGTTGCAGTCTCTTTACGTTTTACTGAAGGCTTCAGTGTCCACAGTCCTGGGCGCCGGATCACAGGGTAGGCAGAGTCTGGCCGGTCTGAAGGCAAATCCAGAGTCTCCTTATCCAGGTGGAATGCAATAGCCTTCCTATGCGCACAGTAACACAGTAGGTCCTCACTTGCTTAAGCTCTAATGAAGTCCTCACTGTTATTACTCTTCTCTCTCTGTTCGCCGTGGTCGGATAGAATAAAACCCGTATGACTGATGGCCTGAGGCTTGTTTATAGGGACCCTAGTGATGCCCCGACCCCCACAAGTTGCCACCTGTCTTCTTAGGTATTTTAGGTCGGGCAGCCAACTTGGAATTGACTGTCCTGCCAGTCTCTGAAGCAATGGCGTAGAGCACTTTACTCCCTCGGTATCCTGGCTACCGGAACGCGCACCAGAAGGATGCAGCTCCTCACGTCTACTATCCTCTCTGGTATCCACTTGTTGCTATGCCTTCGTTTCTCACTCACTAGAACACGCTTCCTTTCAATGTCTCTTTCCTAGGATGCTGCCGCATGGGGTGCAGGCGCAGCTCTGTGTACCCTCATCCTCCTCAGACCGAAGTCTGGATTGCTGGAGGTCACTCCAGACAGCTCGGCCTGGAGACCTTTCTGTCTCAGTCTCCTGCCAGGAACTCTCTAACTTTCTAACCAACCCACCAGTTTTACCTAACTGTGAGGAGTGGCCTAGTAGATAGAACTCTTTGCTCCCCCTAGTGGACTGGAGTGTGAAGTGTGTGGTGTGTTTGTGATACCTGGACAGGAGATCCCCCTTATTGCCTTCAGACGTAATATCACTCCCCCTGGTGGAGGAGTAATATTACTGCAGCAACCAGGACTCTGGGCGCTGCACTCCCCCCCCCCGTTAAATCCAGCACCCCCGGGCTGGGAAAACAAAACATTAAATACATTAGCAAAAAAAAGACATACAAAATTTTTGAAATGCTATAAAAGAAATTAACATAACAGTGCTTCCCTTTATGGGAGGTGAGAACACTTGAACGCTGCAAACAATTAAGAACATATTTATATTGTGCGTATGACTTTAAATTAAGTAATTAACAGTTATTAACTAACTGACTATGAACGACTATCACCCATACAGGTATGCTATCTACTAAGTGCAAGTACAAAACAGTATCTTTCTTTCTTTAAGTGCAAATACCCTCTAAGGGTGTACTATAAAACTTCAAAGTGCACCTGATTCTCACTTCTTCTACATATGCAGGACTATCTGTCTACCCCTCACGGGCCTACTGCATCTTTCCTTCAGTTTATTCCTATAAAACCTAGCAATTACTTTAACTTCAATTTTATTCAAAGTACATCATTAAACATTTTACTCTCGGCTACATACTATCACTATGTAAAAACATTATTACTATCTATCTATTTAAGGCAACATTATCACTTTTAGGCGAAGTGCAACAACTAACATTCCCTTTAAGAGGAAACCAAGTCTCTTCTGAGGTAGTGCAAACATTCAATTTGCAAGTCAATCATTAACTTGTAAAACAGCAAGAACTTTCACGATGTCATCTGAAACAGTCTCTTTAAAAAGCTGTTCTTTGTAAAACCAGTAGAGGGCACCTTTAAGAAGGTGCAAACTATATACAGGGACAGTTTGTGAATCATTCACCGTCCATGATTCAAATGTTCTTTTGGAGAAATAGAAAACTTGTGTAAAACTTGAAACAACAGGGATCCCGGGTAAACAAAGAGATCACTTTAAGAGTTAACTGTTGTGATCCACTTTTTGGGCTCCCCTGGTGGTGGCTGGTGGTACTGGAGGCTTGTGTGTGCTTTTCTCCCTCAGCTCACCTGTTTCCATCAGTTTTGGGAGTTCCCTATTTAGCCTTGCTCTCCAGTCACTTCCTTGCCGGTCATCATTGTAACCTGAGTCATTCAGTTGCATGTTCCTGCTACTAGTCTGCTGATCAGCTAAGTGGACTCTTGTCCTTTTTGTTTTGTATTTTTTGTCCAGTTTACAGTTTTTTCATTCCCTGTTACTGGAAGCTCTTGTGGACTGAAATTGCCACTCCTGTGTCATGAGTTGACACAGGAGTCTTAAAGTAATCTCAGGATGGGTTTTTGAAAGGGTTTTTCAGCTGACCGTGAAGTCCTCTTTTGTATCCTTCCTCTATCTAGTAAGTGGACCTCGCTTTGCTAAATCTACCTTCATACTGTGTATGTCTTTTCCTCTGAACTCACCGTTAATATATGTGGGGGCTACTATCATCTTTGGGGAATTTCACTAGAGGTAAGCCAGGTCTGTTCCTTCCTCTTCCAGGCGTAGTTAGTTCTCCGGCTGGCGCGTGGCATTTAGGCAGCCGTAGGCATGCTCCCTGGCTACTGTTAGTTGTGTGGTAGATTTAGGTCACGGTCAGCTTGAGTTTCCATCACCCGAGAGCTAGTCTGTTATTTTGTGCTTCTGATGTTCCCATGCCATTGGGGAATCATGACAGTTAACCCAAGGTGGGTTTTAGCAGCAAAGCAAAGAACAGTTAACTATTTACATTTTATGGCCGGTTTCTTCGAGGTTTATTTGGATATCTTCCAGGGCTTTACCTGGCACATAACCCTTCTTGGCCTGGGAAAGGTAGGATCCAGGGTCACACCCGGTGCCAAATATACCCCATTGGTCTGTCTCTCGTGAATTGTCATATCATATGCAGCGATGGAAGTCTGCATAGCTTGAGTATGGGCTTTTGCTGCAGCAGAGGTAGCGGCTGCTGCAAGATCAGTCACTGGAACGGAGTCAGTAGCGGTGGCACGAGCAGTCGCTGGAGTGGTGTTGGTCATCAGGGCAGGGTCGTTCTTCATACCTGCTTCAGATGCGGTCCCTCCGGTGCCAGTCTGCTCTGTCTCCGCTGGGGTCTGGAACGCTGGCTGCAGGGCCTTGTGCTGCGGCATTGTCATCTCTGTTTGCAACATCTTGCTTTCCGGCAGGGCCTTGCTTTCTGGCTTCGGAGCGCTGGAACTTCTTTCTTGCTCCTGAACAGACAAGGCTGCCGACAGATGTCTGGTGAGGCCCCCGATGAAGGTCTTCTTCCACCCGGCCACAGCTTCCAGCTCCTGGCGCACGAGCTGACAGGTGCGTTCTTCCTCTTCTATCCGCAGGAGGTCCGGATTCATCGTCGGTGAAGGGTGCAGTTCTTGCAGGCCCTTGCTGGGAGAGTCCTCGTGCTCCATCCCACGCTCCGGGGTCTGCTCACCTCCCTCTGCCATCTTGACTACCAGTTCTCTGCGGCCACACGCGCACGCTGCTTCTCCATTTTCTCGGGGTGGAGCTCCTTCTTGCCCTGGTTCCTGCCGTTGCAAATCAGGGGGCGGTCCTCCTTGGCTCTTGAGCACGTTGTCATCCCGTAGCAGTAGTCGGAGGGGGCGGTCGTCACTCTTGGCGCCGCTTTGGTAGTCTCCTCCCATGGCACGCCCTTCTTCTTCTCCTGCGCTCCTCGTGGCGCTATAATGGCGGCAATTTTGGCGGGAATGTTTGCGGTAATGGCGATACACAGCTCAGCAATGAAACACAGTTCAAATACAGCTCGGGCACAGTTCTTAGGCACACATGACCCGATTCTTCAGGCTTAACTACATCCTGTTCGTGACGCCAAAGATGGATCGCCCCCACGTTAGGGCAATGGGGTACTCGGTACCGGGTCCTTCTCAGTTCTGGGGAATGTCACGGTGACCCGACCCGGTCCGTGGCCCTTTGAGGGGTGTCCAATTAAAGGTGAAGTTTGTATGATGTTCGTGATGCCACCTGTGGTATTCGGTCAGGGTGACCGACGCTGCTTAGGGGTCCGCTGGGGTGATGGAATGGCAGCTAGATGGTATACCTCCCCACAGGTGGAGTGTATCCCCAGGGCTTCCCAGAGGTGTAGATGGTGATGGTGTAAGGCACGGTGAATAACGAGGACACAAGGTTGCAGTCTGTTTACCTTTTACTGAAGGCTTCAGTGTCCACAGTCCTGGGCGCCGAATCACAGGGTAGGCAGAGTCCAGCCGGTCTGAAGGTAAATCCAGAGTCTCCTTATCCAGGTGGAATGCAATAGCCTTCCTATGCGCACAGTAACACAGTAGGTCCTCACTTGCTTAAGCTCTAATGAAGTCCTCACTGTTATTACTCTTCTCTCTCTGTTCCCCGTGGTCGGATAGAACAAAACCCGTATGACTGATGGCCTGAGGCTTGTTTATATGGACCCTAGAGACGCCCCGACCCCCACAAGTTGCCACCTGTCTTCTTAGGTATTTTAGGTCGGGCAGCCAACTTGGAATTGACTGTCCTGCCAGTCTCTGAAGCAATGGCGTAGAGCACTTTACTCCCTCGGTATCCTGGCTACCGGAACGTGCACCAGAAGAATGCAGCTCCTCACGTCTACTATCCTCTCTGGTGTCCACTTGTTGCTATGCCTTCGTTTCTCACTCACTAGAACACGCTTCCTTTCAATGTTTCTTTCCTAGGATGCTGCCGCATGGGGTGCAGGCGCAGCTCTGTGTACCCTCATCCTCCTCAGACCGAAGTCTGGACCTGCTGGAGGTCACTCCAGACAGCTCGGCCTGGAGACCTTTCTCTCTCAATCTCCAGCCAGGAACTCTCTAACTTTCTAACCAACCCACCAGTTTTACCTAACTGTGAGGAGTGGCCTAGTAGATAGAACCCTTTGCTCCCCCTAGTGGAGTGGACTGGAGTGTGAAGTGTGTGGTGTGTTTGTGATACCTGGACAGATCTCCTTTATTGCCTTCAGACGTAATATCACTCCCCCTGGTGGAGGAATAATATTACTGCAGGAACCAGGACTCTGGGGGGCTGCATGTGGACTGAGCAGCATGTGGACTGTACAACATGTGGACTGAGCAGCATGTGGACTGAGCAGCATGTGGACTGAGCAGCATGTGGACTGTGCAGCATGTGGACTGTGCAGCATGTGGACTGAGCAGCATGTGGACTGTACAGCATGTGGACTGAGCAGCATGTGGACTGAGCAGCATGTGGACTGTGCAACATGTGGACTGACCATCATGTGGACTGTACAACGTGTGGACTGTGCGGCATGTAGACTGTACAACATATGGACTGAGCAGCATGTGGACTGTGCAACATGTGGACTGAGCAGCATGTGGACTGTGCAGCATGTGGACTAAGCAGCATGTGGACTGAGCAGCATATCGACTGCAACATGTGGACTGAGCAGCATATGGACTGTGAAGCATGTGGACTGAGCAGCATGTGGATTAAGCAGTATGTGGACTGAGCAGCATATCGACTGCAACATGTGGACTGAGCAATATGTGGACTGAGCAGCATGTGGACTATGCAGCATGTGGACTAAGCAGCATGTGGACTGAGCAGCATATTGACTGTGCAACATGTGGACTGTGCAGCATATGGACTGAGCAGCATATGGACTGAGCAGCATGTGGACTGAACAGCATGTGGACTGTACAAAATGTGGACTATGCAACATGTGGACTGAGCAGCATGTGGATTGTGCAGCATGTGGACTGTACAACATGTGGATTGAGCAGCATGTGGACTGAGCAGCATGTGGACTGTGCAACATGTGGAACTGAGAGCTTTCAGAATAATACCCCTTATGGGCTGCTGTAGTAAAGACTATGCAGTGGTTGTTGAGGGGTTAAAGAGATCATATGAGTTCTGTCATTGTTAGACAGTCCTATCTACATTAAGAAGACTGGGAAGCTTTTAAAGATTTATCAGAAATCACTCCAAGCATTTTTTCTGGAGTAAACTGTGGGGCAAAGTTTGTAGTGGTATTTCTACAGCCCGACAGAGAAAGTTACAAAAGTTGCACATTCATAAATTGACACTAAAAATATGCCAAAATAACTGCCATGCAGATCACTTGGGCTGGGCGGGGAGGAGGTTCTGGAGTATAGTTCTGCTAAATTGGTGTGTTTTTTTAATGTCACATTTCAGTCATCTGTCTAAAATATCTAGAAGCCACATTCACGTAAATATAAAATAACCAACTAAACCACAAAAGACAACTTAAAAAGGCGCAAATCTTCGTGAATCCAAAATTAGTAATTGAGAGGCGTTCACGCCAAAAAACTGGTGGCAATGCAATGATGAATCGGGCCCGGTGTGTAAATGGAGGACTCACGCACATCCCTGTAATGTATGTATGATAGCATGGATAGCTATTATTAAAAGTATTAAGGTGCCAGCTTTATTGCTAGGTGAACCTGTGGACCTGTCCAAAATAAGGTTCATGGTGCCCAAATTTAACATGCCCATGGAGTAACGTAGGCAAATCCTTGGATTTACACTAAAGGGCTGGTAGTATTATGGTCCTGATTTTGTTTTCTGTCTCCCTGATAGCATTTGTATTCACACCCTCTGTAACCTCACAGTGAGCGCTACAGTATTACATTGAGAAAATAATATCCAGTTACATTGCAAAAAAAACCCATTTTGTGCCCTCTTTTCTGTCAATAAATGAAAGTATGGGAAGAATCTGACAGTTTTTGTTTGCTGATGGTTTTGATTTTCAATTGTAGAGCCCAGGACAAAGCAGCCATGCAGCTGAGTGAGCTAGAAGAAGAGATGGATCATCGGATACAGGCTGCCGAGAGCAGAATAAAGAAAGAGGTTGGCAGGTCATTTTATCCTGTAGATATTCATTGTAAAGTAAGACCCTCGAAGACACAAGTTTCACTGTAAGGGCAGTCTGGGTGTGAAAGAATGCTTATGATTTCTTGGGAGGACACACATACCGTACATTGCAAGTGTCTTCAACATGGATGGTGTGACTATTTGTCCTTCAGGGTGATAAGTGGCATTGTTCCTCTTCCTCTCACCTTCCCCTTACTGTTGGGGTTCCTCAAGGATCAGTCCTAGGCCCCCTCCTCTTCTCTTTGTATACTGCCCCTATTGGACAAACAATCAGTAGATTTGGGTTCCAGTACCATCTCTATGCTGATGACACCCAATTATACACTTCTTCTCCTGCTTTCACTCCGACCTTCTTAGAAAACACCAGTGATTGTCTTACCGCTGTCTCTAACATCATATCCTCCCTCTATCTGAAACTGAACCTGTCAAAAACTGAACTCCTCGTGTTCTCTCCCTCTACTAACCTACCTTTGCCTGACATTGCCATCTCCGTGTGCGGTTCCACCATTACTCCAAAGCAACATGCCCGCTGCCTTGGGGTCATCCTTGATTCCGAGCTTTCATTCACCCCCCACATCCGATCACTGGCTAGCTCTTCTTATCTGCATCTCAAAAACATTTCTAGAATTCGCCCTTTTCTTACTTTCGACTCTGCAAAAACTCTTACTGTTTCACTTATTCATTCTCGTCTGGACTATTGTAACTCTCTACTAATCGGCCTCCCTCTTACCAAACTCTCCCCGCTCCAATCTGTCCTGAATGCTGCTGCCAGGATCCTATTCCTCACCAACCGTTACACCGATGCCTCTACCTTGTGCCAGTCATTACACTGGCTACCCATCCACTCCAGAATCCAGTACAAAACTACTACCCTCATCCACAAAGCACTCCATGGCTCAGCACCACCCTACATCTCCTCTCTGGTCTCAGTCTACCACCCTACCCGTGCCCTCCGCTCCGCTAATGACCTCAGGTTAGCATCCTCAATAATCAGAACCTCCCATTCCCGTCTCCAAGACTTTACACGTGCTGCGCCGATTCTTTGGAATGCACTACCTAGGTTAATACGATTAATCCCCAATCCCCACAGTTTTAAGCGTGCCCTAAAAACGCATTTGTTCAGACTGGCCTACCGCCTCAACGCATTAACCTAACTATCCCTGTGTGGCCTATTAAAAATAGAAAAAAAAAAAAACACATCAGGTTCCTTGCATCATGTTCTCATACACTTTATACAGTTAATAGCCCTCTGTGTCTGTACTGCTACATACTTAGGCTGTTAACTGGTTCATGCAGCTTTACATGAACACCCGAGCCTTACACTATGGCTGGTCCAAATAACTAAAGCAATTGTTACCATCCACCTCTCATGTCTCCCCTTTTCCTCATAGGTTGTAAGCTTGCGAGCAGGGCCCTCATTCCTCCTGGTATCTATTTTGAACTGTGATTTCTGTTATGCTGTAATGTCTATTGTCTGTACAAGTCCCCTCTATAAGTTGTAAAGCGCTGCGGAATATGTTGGCGCTATATAAATAAAAATTATTATTATATTATTATAAGGAGTGTAGGTCAATGTGCATCCAGTTGTACATCCCCATATCTCATGGCACCTTAGAAATTTTCTACCTCTGGGCACTAGTATTTCCTTTTCACATTTTTATACCGCTATCCACCCCAACCCAACTTTTTTGATATTGGGTCTACAACAGCGATCTCCAATTTGGAAGTTCCTTGAACCAAGATAGATTGTGTCAGCTTCTTTGAAAGCCAACTAGGTCACTGGGTGTAATGGTCAATGTCCTGTTATCTAGGACATCTTTCCCACACCAGATGAGTCTTTGATTCTACCTCTTCCATTTCCAATTTTTAATCCTCAATTGTTCGTGTTCACAAAAGGATTTCCTAATATATTTCTACTACATTTGGCTTTCAGTAAATTTTTTGGGGTGAACTAGGCATTATCGGTGTATTTCCATACGTCTTTCTTTATTTGTTGCAGAGATTTTGATAATTATGACATAACTGCAGCATAAAAAATAGGGTTTATGAAAATCACGGCCAAAAAAATAAAAAACCCAGCTAAATAGCTATACCATAAAGATTTTTGATCATTATGATCTCAACAGACACTTGTGAATTTAATCGAGTAAAAATATGGACAGCATTCTTTATAACATCACATGCAGAATGTTCTGGCTCATTCCACAGCAACTAAGCCACTGTCTACATGCATTGGTGTTGGAATGGGCTTCCTCTGAGTACTTCGGTTGTTAATGGGCGATCGACAAGGAGTGAAGAGTACTCAGCACAGTGAAAGACAAGAACACAGGCAGATAGAGCTGCAGCTTTGAGCAATTGCTTTATCTCACTTCAGTGCTGGATTCACAGCCACACTGCTCTGTAGTACTGTAGATTATCTTCCATGACAATGCTGCTTCTATCTCATGTGCTAAAGAAAAACAAGAGTAGGAATCTCTCTCTGTACACCGTTTATAGGAGACATCATAACAACTAGTCTTCACTCATCAGCTAAGAGAGAACAGAAAATTAAAGACAGAGCCTGTCGTGGGAAAACTGGTGAAAAAAGCAGGATTCACATCATGTACACACACAGGAGAGTTTGTTTTGAAAATATCTGAAATGGCAAATACTCCTTATGGAATTCCTATTTACAGTAGGGATATCCTTTGGTCATGGCCACATGGAACTTATTTTACTGCTGAATTTCCACAGTGGCAAAATCCAGATTAAATTTAGTGGATTTTATTTCAATTATTGTTGCAAAAATGCTGCAGGATTGGACGCCGCTGTCACCCTGTCCGTTGCAAAGGGTGAATTCTATGGTGATGGGCCTGCAGGAAAAATTGACATGTTGCATTTTAAAAATCCACAGCACATGTTAATGTGCTACTCACCCACAATGCAGGTAGTGTAATACGCAGGAAAATCTGGATGAAAAACCCACTGTGCATTTGCTTTGTGTGCACATAAAAATGAACAATATGTTCCAATTTATTTGTACACAATAGTCTATATGTCTTTATTGCCATTTTGTACTCATAGGATAGACAGTCATTCCATCTTACCCAGATGGGTAACTGCTGGTGCATCCAAAGACAACAAGCATACAGAAATCTGCCTAGAAGGTAAACATCCCTGAATGTGGAGTTCCTGCTTGACTGCATCTGCAGAATTGCGAATTTTGTTACCTCTATGAACACAAACAATTTACTAGTTGCTATGTGCTGAGGGCAGTGTCTTTGGTACTTTTCTGCATATGCTCCATTTATTTTTGGCTACAAACCACAGCAAACAAGAAGGCATTTGGGACAAAAAGGTGATGGCATGCGTAAGATAGAAAACTAGACCAAATACAGAACAACGGGTCATAAAACATATCATAACAGTGACGGTCACTTACTGATCGACTCCATATCGATGAAGATGCAATGTAGGTAAACAGAATCATATTAGAGCATTGCTTGGGCATCGATGGGAGAAGGTGGCATGTTTCTAGAATATGGCATTATTTTGTGATTGGTGGGTGGGAAATGGTAATCAACCTCTGGGATTGGCACTGATGATGTGAAGGAAGGGGCTGATTCAGAGCTGTGGTTCCTCCAATGTTCTTCACTGTACAGTGGTACCTGTTACCCCTCACTATGCAAGAGAACAGCGGCAAAGCGTAGATGAAAGTTGGTGCGCCCTTGGTGTGCCCAACAGTTCAGTGCACCATCCCACATATTAGTTTTTCATCTGTCTCCGCCCTCTACTCGCTCCTATAAAGCCAGAGCTGTCAGTCAAGAAAGAGGAGGGTGGAGATAGATAAAAACAAGTAGGTGGGAAGGTGCACTGAACTACTCGGCCACCAATAGGGTGCACTGGTTTGAACGGTTCAGTACACATCCGATTGGCTATTACAGAGAATAAAGCTCATTTTCTACCTAAGTGCAGGTGTCAGCCAGCATAATAACACAATAACCTGCAGATTAACCCCATATCTGCAGGTCTATAGCAGTTTTTCTGGTCACAGGTTCCATTTAAGATGTCCACATAAATTGTCCTGCAATTTTGTTTTTACAGAGCAAATCCGTCATGCTCCATGATGACACCATGCTTGTCAATCTTTACTGAGATGCCCCCAGTTGTTGAGTCAGGGCTGGAGAGACTTTTGAAGGAAGCGATCATTTTCACAGTTTTTTTCATGGTTTCACCAATCTCTGGTATACCAAGAGAAATGACTCCTTTCTTTCTTTTAATAATATACTGAGCTTAGGAGACAGATTTGAAGATAAAGTGAGATAATGTGTAAAAATATATTTTCTAGCTGTCTGGAAAGAGTTGAGCAATCTCAACCTAGCAGACCAACTATAGACTGTCCACTGATGGCCAGTTTCCATGCCATGTCCATTGGCAATGTTGAGGAAAATCTCTTTGAATCACTATGACGTAGGATGAGTACCTGAACAGCAGTGTCAGAGGCTTTGCTTAGAAAAGGTGTTTTTTCTAGATACATTTCTTAGAATAAACAAATACACCTATAAGGCAAATTCTGCGTGCCTGCTTAGTCTTTACTTTGTGGGCTGATAATACGCTGCACATCTGTGTGAGCCTAGGAAACTCCTCTCTTATACAAAAACACAAGAACTGTTGCTAGATTACATAAGATACAGCGTATGTTGGATTTTCAGGATCACTGTATACTGTATATACCATTAAACAATCCATTTTATTTGTTCTTACCCACCACATGTTTTATGTGCTCTTTTCAGGGATGAAGTGGTATAACTAAAATTACAATGAAAGGCTTCTAGATAGCATTATTGATCACGTTATGGGAACTAAAATACGGCACAATTTTATACTAATTATATATTGTTATATTAGAGGTCTAGAAAATACCATTGATGTATGGATGTATTTGGATCACCAATTAAGGGTCTTCTTCAGGGCAGTACCGCTATTGAGGCCCAATTCCAAAATAGGGCCCAATCTGGTAGTTGAAGTTGAAGGGAAACAAATGTAGAAAGGCATATGGAGAAACCACTGAGGTTTCTATTGTGGGGAGAAACTGCTAACATACAATATACAAATCATTTATAAGCGTTGTCTGGTCTTAGGCTACAAGTCTGCCATCACTTTATATGACTGCAGACTTATGAATTCTCACATTGCTCACACTGCACGCTGTGAGAATTATCCGGTGCTGGTGCTGGGTGTGGCGGGCACGTGACCGCATGTATGTGATTTGCATACATGCGCTCACATGCCTACTAGACATGCATGACCTCGCTCATTGCAAGTATGTCTAGTTGGAATGTGGCTGGAAGTACTGTATGCATGAAAGCCCGCTCCCAGTGCCGACACTGAAGAATCCTCACGGTGTGCAGTGTGCGCGGTGTAAAGATCCCATTCAGCTGCACTATGCTACGATGTAGCTGTGGCACATTACCTGTGTTTGGGTCAATGTTGCCTGTGTTTGGGTGAACCTTTCATGGAAGAATAATACTTTTCATGCCAAGACGCAAGGGGACATTGCCATATGACGATTTTTTTAAAGTCAGTTTTGCATCTGACCGTGTTACCATTATTTCCAACAAATGTATCAATGTTTCCTAAATTTGGCACATCTTTACATATAACACAGCTGTTTTTCCACTGTATAGTCCACCCACTACTGTTGTGAGATCTCCATACTTTGATACATTCCCCTGACAATGTTACCATTGCACCAGAATTCTAGCTTTTGTATCACCAAAATTTGTGCACAGATCATTGTCATGATTTTCGACATATTTATTAGGAATGATGAACCTTGCCAGACACAGTGTAAAATTGTCAATAAAATGGGACCTGTCTGTGGCTAGGGTCGTATTAATATAGTGGTCTCCGCAGAGCACTAATTTGGGTTTTTGTCACAATCCTTGATGAATTGTTTTCCAAGGGGAACCTCTGATACAACCATTCTATGGAAGGAAGCCAATGGGATCACTGTGGGCACAGTTTGGCCTTTGTCCTGGTAATATTCATCTTTTTAAGACATGCACAAACAGGTAGTCAGCCAAGTTAATAGCTCTGTTGAATTTCCCGTTGGAATACAGTTTTTGGGGTATTCAGACAGAAACCGTGCGAGAATATAGCCTTTATTGAGCAGATTTATTACTAGTGTGCGTCAAGAGGTGGCATAAAATGGGAAACAGTCTAAGGTCCGACAAATGTGTCTCAGATTGGTAAGTCTTAGATTTTAACAACATAATGCGTCACTTTCTTTAAATATAATGAGTGATTTATGGAATTCTGTGAAGCTGTGTGATATACCGTACATTTGTACAATGTGGGTGAGTAAACCAGCGTTTTGCCACTGATGGACTGCTGCTGCTTTTTGGCTGATTTGAGGGTAGAACTGCTTGGATGAGGTTTTTGTCTCATGAGAAATAACTGTATACGACTTTCCCCACAAGGGTCCTGCTCACACAGAAACAGCACAACATTTCCATGGCCTGCTATGTTCTCAGGTGAATTGGTTTAGCTATGCATGGCTGCCTTGTACTGACCGTGACGTGTCTGATTCTAGATGCACGGAGGTTGGTCACTTCAGGAGGTGTTTCCAGCACGCAGGAGCTTTGGCCTCACAGGCTTCCCCTGGATTTTGGCTTTTCTTTGTCACTTCGGTTATGTAAAATGTGAGGAGACCATTTATAGAGTAGAAGTAAATGAGTTAGTCTAAGGAAAGTTGTGATGGAATAACCTGCACCCCCTGTTCTCAACGTTTACTCGCTATCCAGTGTATTCAGAATTAGGCTGCCGTCACACTAGCAGTATTTGGTCAGTATTTTACCTCAGAATTTATAAGCCAAAACCAGGTGTGGGTGATAAATGCAGAAGTGGTGCATATGTTTCTATTATACTTTTCCTCTAATTGTTCCACTCCTGGTTTTGGCTTACACATACTGAGATAAAATGCTGACCAAATACTGCTAGTGTGACCGCAGACTTGTCATGTCACATTCGTTATAATACAATACCGTGTCCTACATAACGAATGGGGTTTAAGGAAAAAAGTTTTGCACTTTATACTTTCATCTTTGGAATCCCCCTAATGTTCCGTTTTAAATATTTTTAAACATTAAAGGAAATCTGTAAGCAAGTTTTTGCTATCGCATTTGAGAACAGCAAGATGTTGGGGCAGAGATCCTGATTCCAGCTATATATCACTTACTGGAATGCTTGCTGCAGTTTTAATAAAATCACTGTTTTATTTGCAGCTCTCTGAATGCTGAGCTCTGTATAACCCCGCCCACAACACTGATTGGCAGCTTTTGTGTACACTGCATAGGCAGAAAGCTGCCAATCAGTGACATATATTGTCTGCCTGCCTATATCAGATATCCTCATGTCAGACCAGTCATAAAAACTGCAAAAAAGGGAGAAATTCATGTAGGTTCATGCAACATGTTCAGGAACGTGCTGCATGTCACATCTCATGTACAGCACCATGGAATCAATGGTGCTATATAAATAAATAATAATAATAATAATAGTGCTTCCATTTTGTTATTTAAAAACCCCGTACTGATCCTTTTTACAAATGTTCTCTAACCTTTTGCCATGTTTCTATAAGACAATCGCACATACTGTGTTAATGTGAGTGTTGCTGCTGTAACGAACCAATGTATGTAAAGTATATTTGTTTTTCTGCAGATTTGCATATATGCAGTTTCCTTTGTAGCTTTTATATCTGCTCATCAAAAAAACCCTGCTGATTAAAACCAAAATGCGCCTGTAGCACCCCCTAGTGGAGAATAGTATGTGCAGCGTAGACTGAAGGATTTGTGCAGTAACAGTGTATCAGACATAAGGGCTCATACACATCAGGTTATTTAGGATTCTTATCACATGGGTTCTGAATATGGGTGTCACAAACATGGGGTGTGCACACTGCCATAACAGATGTGTCTTTATGCGGAGTTTATATATATATAAAAAGCGCTGCTTGCTGCATTGAATGCTGTATATTTCTGCAATGTATCCTGACCCGGAGGCAGGCAATATTTCCACCCTGCACTGTGGCTTGAGCCACTCTGGCTGGCAGTATAATGCACACCTCACTGATGTACTGTAGATCTCACTCTGCACTGAGCTTCTTGTTAATCAAGAGGTTCTGCAGCAACCAGACTGTACAGTGTTGGGAATTTGGTTTTCTGTAGTATAAATCATTCAGCCCATAGCCTTGCATATTAATATTCTAATAACTTGCAGCATTGGTATCGGATATGTCATGAGCATAGAATGCATACAGATTTAATGTGACACTTTGGGGTTTATTTTTTTAGATGATATGATAAGCATATGAACTCCTGAATCAAGCACTTTCTATTCTTGATCAGTATCGTAATGCCATAGGGGTGGATGCCCTGGGTGTCAATTTAGAGAATCCGCCCCTTGTTCAAGATGATCCAGAATGGCAAGACCAGCCTATAAGGAATCTCCACTGAGCCACCAGCAAGCGCCGATTCTACTAAAAGCACATGGGAGCAGTGATTGTCTGGCACCCAGCAAGCACTTTCCAGAATAATGCAACCTTTTTGCATGCAACTACAGTACCTATGCAGATCACAGGAAAGCACAACGGTAGATATAATTTTGCCTTAGGCAGTGTAATCGTTATACTGAGCGCTTTTTAACCTCGGTTGCTGCCTATGCAGAACACACAACAGCTTGAATGCTGCACTCTGCATAGGCAGCAACAGAGTTACTGTATTACAAGCTCTATAGCTCTTTCAAATAAAAACTAAGAGTGGATACTGTAGACAACAGTGAATGGATCAGCGGGCACTATTCTCAGGGCATTAGCTATATACGCAATCAGGGAAATAAGCTTAGGGCACACTGAGTATTCACGTGCAGAGCAGCCAATGATTTCTGTGCAATAGATTTCAGTCTATACATAGAGACTGCGGGGCAGGAGGACTGCAATGACTAGAAATGTGGTTAGGTTGGTGTTGGGCTGGAGGGAAAGCAAGGGTGGGGAACCTCAGGCCCTATGGCCAATTTCGGCAATCTCCTTTTATCCGCCCACCCAGGCAGATTCCCAGAGACCACAATGCTTGGGCCTTCAGCTGTATTTTGACGGCGACCGGCCCATTAAATTGTTCTTGCTCTGTGACCAGAGCAAGCAGTGTTCACTATTAAACGCTGAGGCGCATGCAGTGAATGATTACATCCTGACACCAATGCCAGTGTCAGGACGTAATTTGTGGGCGGAGTTGGCTTGCAATTTGTATGGCCCCCGAGGAACACACAAATGGAATTCATATGAAAAAGGATCTGTAGCATTAATGATAAAATCGTAAGCAGGGGTTTATGGTTATTATGATGTTTGGGTTCTCTTTTGAGTCCATTCTTAAAACTGGCACAAAATAGAACCCATAATAATCAATGGGGCCACACTGCTTATGGTTGCATAGCTGATACAAATTAACAGACAAGCGCAATGTACGTCAGTGTGAACTTAGCCTTACTTTAGTTACATCAGTATTTTCGTAAAAAATACAGTAAATGTGCTTGGTGAAAAAAGGCGTTCATCATTGGACTGATGGCATGGACTCAGGAAGTGCTAATAGTTCACTACTTAGAAGATTCAGAATACTTGCCTGTCCAGGGCACTGACCACTCATGCTGTGCCACTGGGAAGGACAGCAGTGCAATCAAATATATCCCGTCTGCTATGGTTTCTCACTTATAATGCAGCAAAACCCTAACGAGAACAAGAATACATTTCAATTTTTTTTACTATTCTAGGAGAAGAGAAAGGCAGAGGAAGCCCTCAATGACTTGAAGCGCCAACATGAATCAGAAGTAGCTGAACTCCAGGTCGCAATTAAAAAGCTAAAAAAGGTAACTTCAGCACTGCAAGGAGGGTTGGTGTGGATAAAGCTGACAGACAGACATTTTTCTAGCTGGGTATAAAGTGAACATAGCATTTGTGTAGATGATTAATCTTTTGGGAAAGCAGTTGGCTGCCTGATGTTTGGCTAATGGAATCATTATCTCACCATTATTATTGCCGGTATTTATAGAGCTAACTGCTTTCTACTCATGTGCCCTGAAAGGTCAAGTAATGCTATCGCGAGCTCCATCATAATTGTAACAATATTCATGAGTTCATCTTAGCTTGACCTAGATGCCAAGTTTGTCTAGAAGAATGAAAAATCCATGTAAGGCTATGTGCGCATGTTGAGTATTTGCTTGCAGAAATTTCTCCAAGGTTTTTGCATCTCTTGACACTGCTGCAAAACGCGCATTTGTTGCTGCGGTTATTGCATACGTTTTTGCTTGCATTTTTTGTACAGCAATGAATGTTTTTTTGAGCTAAATAAAGATATTTAAAAAAAAAAGTTTTGTGATGTAATTTCTTGGTTCAACACCACCTTTTCCATGCTGATGCAGTGGCATCAGGGTAATGGGATTAGGGCTTGGTGTCAGCAGCTGCTGTTGACACCAAGCCTTAAGGTACTGTTACACTAAACGACTTACCAACGATCACGACCAGCGATATGACCTGGCCGTGATCGTTGGTAAGTCGTTGTGTGGTCGCTGGAGAGCTGTCACACAGACAGCTCTCTCCAGCGACCAACGATCAGGGAACGACTTCGGCATCATTGAAACTGTCTTCAACGATGCCGAAGTCCCCCTGCAGCACCTGGGTAACCAGGGTAAACATCGGGTTACTAAGTGCAGGGCCGCGCTTAGAAACCCGATATTTACCCTGGTTACCATTGTAAAAGTAAAAAAAAAAAAAAAACCACTACATACTCACATTCTGATGTCTGTCACGTCCCCCGCCGGCGTCCACAGGGTTAAAACTGCTTTCGGCAAGAGCGCTGCTAATATGCACGCGCTGCTGCCGAGAGCTTCCCTGCACTGAATGTGTCAGCGCCGGCAGTAACAGCGGTGACGTCACCGCTGTGCTCTGCTTTACGGCCTGCGCTGACAGTCAGTGCAGGGAAGCTCTCGGCAGCAGAGCGTGCATATTAGCAGCGCTCTTGCCGAAAGCAGTTTTAACCCTGTGGACGCCGGGGGACGTGACAGACATCAGAATGTGAGTATGTACTGTTTTTTTTTTTAACTTTTACAATGGTAACCATGGTAAATATCGGGTTACTAAGCGCGGCCCTGCGCTTAGTAACCCGAAATTTACCCTGGTTACAAGTGAACACATAGCTGGATCGGCGTCACACATGCTGATCCAGCGATGACAGCGAGTGATCAGCGACCAAAAAAAGGTCCTGATCATTCCCATCGACCAACGATCTCCCAGCAGGGGCCTGATTGTTGGTCGCTGTCACACATAACGAGATCGTTAGCGGGATCGTTGCTACGTCACCAAAAGTGTGACGTTGCAACGATATCGTTAACGATATCGTTATGTGTGACTCAGCCTTTAGGCTGTCAACCAGACACCCCCATTACTAAGTTGGTAAGTAAACACAAACACACTCACAAACACACATTGTCACCATCCTATGCAGGAGCGTTACCAGAACAAACGTACATAGGCTGCAACCAAACAGCAACTGTTAATTTTAAAGAAAAAAAAGAAAAAAAAATGGGCTCCCGCATAATTTTAATAACCTGCAGAGGGAAAGCCGACAGCTGAGGGCTGATGTTAATATTCTGGGAAGAAGCCAATAACCATAAAGGTTCCCAGGCTATTAATATCAGCTCACAGCTGTTTGCTAAGCCTTTACCAGCTAGTTTACAGGGGGACCCCAGAAAAAAATTGACATAGGGTCCCCCTATAACATTTAACCAGCAAAGCCTAGGCTGACTTGATATTAATGGCCTAGGAAGGGGCCATGGATATTGGCCCCCTCCCAGACTAAAAACAGTAGCTCTCAACCACCCCAGAATAGGCACATCTATAAGATGCACCAAATCTGATGCTTAGCCTTGCTCTTCCCACTTGCCCTGTAGCGGTGGCTAGTAGGGTTTATATTTGTGGGGTTGATGTCACCTTTGTATTGTCAGGTGACATCAAGCCCACAGGTGAGTAATAGAGAGACGTCTATAAGACACCTATCCATTAGTAACCCCATAGTGATGTTGTATAAAAAACACACACCTAGAATAAAGTCCTTTATTTGAAACAATGACACAGACTCTTTTAATGACTATTAATTAAACCATGCTCACCGAACGCCTAATCAACTGACGCCAACGTCTCCTGCAACAAAAATCAAATAATAAACCACAATATTCCTCACCTGTCCACAGAGAAGATAACCCTTAATGTCACACGATGAACCTGATCACTGTGAGAGCAGTCACTGATGTGACTGCTCTCAAAGACAGCCGGCGATACACTCGCAGGAGGTAATCACTCCCGCAGTGTATCACTGAGCTGCTGTGAGAGAGTTCACCGGAGTTCATCAGCTGATCAGCTTCGGTTCTCAGTGATACACTGTGGGAGTGATTACCTCCTGTCAGTGTATAGCTGGCGGCCTAGTAGAGCGGTCACATCTCCAGATGTGACTGTTCTACACATGAGATCGCCGTGGGACACTCAGGATTACATGGACTATGGCAGGCAGGTGAGTATATGGTGGTTTATTAATTTTGATTTTTTTTCTAGGAGATAAGGGCATCGGGGATTCTGTGTTAAGGTGAGTATTTGTTGTTTTTTTATTTAAATTTTTTTCTAGGAGACGAGGGCATCGGGGATTTGGTGTTAGGTGAGTACAATTTTTTTTTAATTTGAATATGTATTTATTTTAGTTTTGAACCCACAGTACGACGTCCGACGGTCTTACTGGCGGTAGCGTTACCGCGGGTCACAGTCACAGCTGCGGGGTTAAGCTGACATCTGACAGCATGACCCCGCAGCGCTTTGACTGACGGTCCTACTGGCGGTAATATAGTAACATAGTAACATAGTTGTTAAGGTTGAAGGAAGACTTTAAGTCCATCTTGTTCAACCCATAGCCTAACCTAACATGCCCTAACATGTTGATCCAGAGGAAGGCAAAAAAAAACCATGTGGCAAAGAGTAAGCTCCACATTGGGGAAAAAAATTCCTTCCCAACTCCAGATACGGCAATCAGACTAGTTCCCTGGATCAACGCCCTATCAAGGAATCTAGTGTATATACCCTGTAACATTATACTTTTCAAGAAAGGCATCCAGTCCCCTCTTAAATTTAAGTAATGAATCACTCATTAAAACATCATACGGCAGAGAGTTCCATAGTCTCACTGCTCTTACAGTAAAGAATCCGCGTCTGTTATTATGCTTAAACCTTCTTTCCTCCAGACGTAGAGGATGCCCCCTTGTCGCCGTCTCAGGTCTACGAGTAAATAGGTCATCAGAAAGGTCTTTGTACTGTCCCCTCATATACTTATACATTAAAATAAGATCACCCTTAGTCTTCGTTTTTCCAAACTAAACAGCCCCAAGTGTAATAACCTATCTTGGTATTGCAGACCCCCCAGTCCTCTAATAACCGTGGTCGCTCTTCTCTGCACCCGCTCCAGTTCAGCTATGTCTTTCTTAGGCTGGGGTCACACTTGGCGTAAGACAATACGCCACGTATTATACGTCCGTACTACGGCCGTAATACGGAGAAATGTTCCCAAAATATTGATCCGTAGTCAGGGTGTTTCAGCGTATTTTGCACATGGCATCCTCCGTATGTAATCCGTATGGCATCCGTACTGCGAGATTTTCGCGCAGGCTTGCAAAACCGACATCTAATGGATTTATGTGCTCAAATGTTAGGGAAAACATATATACAGTATATATATATATATGTCATTGAGACACATATATATATATTCTGTATTTAGATTTCATTCAGCGCGATATCTGTGAAAAGTCGGTAATTCAATTGCCGGCTTTTCATTTCTCCTGCACAAACCCGACAGGATATGAGACATGGTTTACATACAGTAAACCATGTCATATCCCCCTTTTTTTTTTTGCATATTCCACACTACTAATGTTAGTAGTATGTATGTGCAAAATTTCAGCGCTGTAGCTGCTGAAATAACGGGTTAAATGGCGGAAAAAATTGGCGTGGGCTCCCGCGCAATTTTCTCCGCCAGAGTGGTAAAGCCAGTGACTGAGGGCAGATATTAATAGCCAGGAGAGGGTCCATGGTTATTGGCCCCCCCGTGGCTAAAAACATCTGCCCCAAGCCACCCCAGAAAAGGCACATCTGGAAGATGCGCCTATTCTGGCACTTGGCCACTCTCTTCCCACTCCCTGTAGCGGTGGGATATGGGGTAATGAAGGGTTAATGCCACCTTGCTATTGTAAGGTGACATTAAGCCAGATTAATAATGGAGAGGCGTCAATTATGACACCTATCCATTATTAATCCAATTGTTTGAAAGGGTTAAAAAACACATACACACACACACATGATTTAAAAGTATTTTAATGAAATAAACACAGCGGTTGTTGTAATAATTTATTGCTCTCTCAATCCATTTCCAGGCCCTCGCTTGGCAAAATAATAAACGCACAAGATACATACCTTCTGATGTCAGATCACGTCCAACGAGGTAATCCATCTGAAGGGGTTAACTAATATTACAGGCAGGAGCTGCGATAAACCACTCGCTCGTGCCTGTAATCCCCCGGGTGCTGAAAGGAAAGCTGGATCTGTACTTACATTGAGTCGCGGTGATGCGCCCCTGCTGGATATTCTCATGAACTGCAGCCTGGGAACTTTTTCCCACGCTCCAGGTCATATGAGGACATCCACCAGGGGGGCGCATCACCGCGACTGAAGGAAATGTAGGTCAATGACCTACATTTCATTCATTCGCCGGGGAATTACAGGCACGAGCGAGTGCATTAGCAGGGCTCGTGCCTGTAAAATTATTAACCCCTTCAGATGGATTACATCATGGGAAGTGATCTGACATCAGAAGGTATGTATCTTGTGCGTTTATTATTTTGCCAAGCGAGGGCCTGGAAATGGATTGAGAGAACAATAAATTATTACAACAACCGCTGTGTTTATTTCATTAAAATACTTTTAAATCATGTGTGTGTGTGTTTTTTAACCCTTTCAAACAATTGGATTAATAATGGATAGGTGTCATAATTGACGCCTCTCCATTATTAATCTGGCTTAATGTCACCTTACAATAGCAAGGTGACATTAACCCTTCATTACCCCATATCCCACCGCTACACGGGAATGGGAAGAGAGTGGCCAAGTGCCAGAATAGGCGCATCTTCCAGATGTGCCTTTTCTGGGGTGGCTGGGGGCAGATGTTTGTAGCCACGGGGGGGCCAATAACCATGGACCCTCTCCTGGCTATTAATATCTGCCCTCAGTCACTGGCTTTACCACTCTGGCGGAGAAAATTGCGCGGGATCCCACGCCAATTTTTTCCGCCATTTAACCCGTTATTTCAGCAGCTACAGCGCTGAAATTTTGCACATACACACTACTAACATTAGTAGTGTGGAATATGCAAAAAAAAAAGGGGATATGACATGGTTTACTGTATGTAAACCATGTCTCATATCCTGTCGGGTTTGTGCAGGAGAAATGAAAAGCCGGCAATTGAATTACCGACTTTTCACTAACACCGCTGTGTATTTCTCGCAAGTCACACTGCAGGTCCGTGTGGAATCCGTATTTTTCTCGCCCCCATAGACTTTCATTGGCGATTTTTTTGCGCAATACGCTGACAAACGCAGCATGCTGCGATTTTGTACGGCCGTAGAAAGCCGTATAATACTGAACCGTAATATACGGCTAATAGGAGCAGCCCCATTGAGAATAATTGTATGTTATGCGAGTTTTACGGACGTAGTTTCTGCGCTCTTACGTCCGTAAAACTCGCATGTGTGACCCCGGCCTTATACATCGGAGACCAGAACTGTACACAGTATTCTAAGTGTGGTCGCACTAGTGACTTGTATAGAGGTAAAATTATGTTCTCCTCATGAGCATCTATGCCTCTTTTAATGCATCCCATTATTTTATTTGCCTTTGTAGCAGCTGCCTGACACTGGCCACTGAATATGAGTTTGTCATCCACCCATACACCCAGGTCTTTTTCATTGACGGTTATGCTCAGAGTTTTAGAATTAAGCACATAGTTATACATCTTATTACTTCTACCCAAGTGCATGACCTTACATTTATCCCCATTAAAGCTCATTTGCCATTTATCAGCCCAAGCTTCTAGTTTACATAAATCATCCTGTAATATAAAATTGTCCTCCTCTGTAGATTACCCTGCAGAGTTTAGTGTCATCTCCATTACCGCTGATAAGAACCTCCACTCCGGTGTTTCCCATGCTGTCACACAGATGATGAAACATGTGAAAACGCGAACAAAAACTCAGAAAATCTGCAAACATTTTTATTCCTGCATCTTTGCTGCGGATTTGACTGACTCAATTGAAGTCAATAGGTGAAAAAGAATTGACATGCTGCAGAAAAAAACACACTGCAAATACTCAAAGGAAATTTACTGATCATGTGCACAACACTTCAGGGTTGTAATTGAATTAGCTTCCATAGTGTCTTTGGCCCATTTCCGCTCGGAAAAAAGCTGCAAAAATGCATAAAAAGCGCACCGTGTGCACATATCCTAACACATCTTTCGATTGTCAAACTAGTCAGCTGCCATTTCACAAGGTGGAAAATCCACTTGTGTGCAGAGGAGCTGGAGATGAGGCTCCAAGTAGACATATACCAAAGAAAGACCAGCTATTCTGCATCTTATCAAGAACAAACTTTAAAAGCCAGATAATTGCAGATAATGCAATCAGCCATCTTATGCCTTTTAGATAAGGGTCATTGGCCTGGTAATAGCTATGGTTCCCTGTACACCAGGCAAAAAATTGCCGACAAGCTGATGCTGGTGTTAAGGCTCATTCAGACATCACTGATTTTTTCTCGTATGCAAAAAAACTTGTCAACAATCAATTAGGATCACAACAACCTCCTGCACTTGTATAGAATCATGGCACGCACGTACCCCAAAAGGCAAGAAGACCCCCAGACCAAAATCAAATCCAAACGAGAGACAAGGATGGCGACAACATCCATGGTTCAAAAATAATTCCTTCCATTACCAATACAGGGGAGACAAGCAGCGTATCGAACAGAGAAAATAAGGCGTGAAAAAGACCTACTGTATGTTTCGAGGTTGAAGCGTGGCCTGTCTCCCCTGTACTGGTGATGGAAGGATACAGGAATGGTTTGTACCGTGAATGCTGTCACCATCCGTTGTATACAAAACAATTGACCAATGTCAGTGTTTAGGATCAGATTTTTATCAGTGTTTGGTCAGTGTGTCAGTTTTTACCATCAGAGCTTCTTCAGTTTTTCTCATATGCAAAAAAAACTGATGGCGGTTTCTTAAGCTTCTATCAGTGAGAACGAACAACACACAGATGGCATCCGAGTGATGTCCCATCTTTTTTTTTTAGATTGGTGAATTTGATGATCGATGATCCAAAACAAAATCGGACATGTCTCCGTCTTTTGGTGCGGACCACTCAACGTGAAAAAATACACTGATCGAACTTTTATGTGAAAAACTGGTGTCTATATAAGCCCTAACATGTAGCAATAACCGTGAGGGTTTTCTATGAGCAATAGTTCATGAGATCATTACTGTGAGCAGTGACTGAACCAGCAAAGGTGCCGCCCTCAAGACTGAAATCAGAATGCTGCCTTGAGGAATAAAGTTAATTTCCTCCCAGCAGGGTGGGTCTAAATGCTGGCGACGGGCAGCTTCGCCATATCTGCATGTTAAAACCTTTTTTTCAGGTGACAGGTTCCCTTTAAAGAAGCACTCCTCCTCCCGTCAAAGTTTTTATACTCTTAATGCATTGCAATCATCATATTATATAGCACTGTGTACTTTCAATTGCTCATTTTGCCTTTCTACCCAACTAATTATTCTCTTTTTTCTGCTCTATATAGAAACAGGAAGTATTTTGTCCTTGCATTAATCATTCCTCGCTTCACCTCCTGACCTAGCTGCTCCATTCTCCTCCCTGCCGGGGACTTTAGCAGTGACTCATATAGGGAAAACTAACCATCTGTACATAGAGCGTAGAAAATTCAGCTATTCAGTTTTTAACCCCTTCCCGACCCATGACGCCACGTAGGCGTCATGAAAACCCGTGCCAATCCGACCCATGACGCCTATGTGGCGTCATGGAATGATCGCATCCCTGCAGATCGGGTGAAAGGGTTAACTCCTATTTTACCCGATCTGCAGGGAGAGGGGGACTGGTACTTCAGCCCAGGGGGGGTGGCTTCACCCCCCCGTGGCTACGATCGCTCTGATTGGCTGTTGAAAGTGAAACTGCCAATCAGAGCGATTTGTAATATTTCACCTAAAAAACTGGTGAAATATTACAATCCAGCCATGGCCGATGCTGCAATATCATCGGCCATGGCTGGAAAACCTGAAGTGACCCCCCCCCACCCCACCGATCGCCCCCCCAGTGCTCCGTTATGGGGTCCGGTCCCCTCCGTCCTGTGCTCCGCTCCCCCGTCCTCCTGTCCGCTCCCCCCCTGCTCCTATGTCACCCCCCCGTGCTCCGACGCCCCCCCCTGTGCCCCGATCTCCCCCCTTATACTTACCGAGGCTCCCGGTGTCAGTCCGTCTTCTCCATGGGCGCCGCCATCTTCCAAAATGGCGGGCGCATGCTCAGTGCGCCCGCCGAATCTGCCAGCCGGCAGATTCATTACAAGTACATTTTGATCGCTGTGGTAGGTTCTATCACAGCGATCAAAATAAAAAAAATAATAAATAAACCCCCCCCTTTATCACCCCCATAGGTAGGGACAATAATAAAATAAAGAAAATATTTTTTTTTTCTTTTTCCACTAGGGTTAGGGTTAGAACTAGGGTTAGAACTAGGGTTAGGGTTACGGGTAGGGTTAGGGGTAGGGTTAGGGTTACAGGTAGGGTTAGGGTTAGGGTTAGGGTTATGGCATGTGCGGATTTGGCTGCGGATCCTCAGCGGATTGGCCGCGGATCCGCAGCGGATTGGCTGCGGATCTGCAGCGGATTGGCCGCGGATCCGCAGCGGATTGGCCGCTGCGAATTCGTAGCAGTTTTCCATCAGGTTTACAGTACCATGTACACCTATGGAAAACCAAATCCGCTGTGCCCATGGTGCGGAAAATTCCGTGCGGAAAATTCCGTGCAGAAACGCTGCGTTGTATTTTCCGCAGCATGGCAATTCTTTGTGCGGATTCCGCAGCGTTTTACACCTGTTCCTCAATAGGAATCCGCAGGTGAAATCCGCACAAAAAACACTGGAAATCTGCTGTAAATCCGCAGGTAAAACGCAGTGCCTTTTACCTGCAGATTTTTCAAAAATCGTGCGGAAAAATCTCACACGAATCCGCAACGTGGGCACATACCCTTAGGGTTAGGGTTGGAATTAGAGTTAGGGTTGGAATTAAGGCTAGGGTTGGAAATAGGGTTAAGATTAGGCTTGTGGTTAGGGTTACGGATAGGGTTAGGGGTGTGTTGGGGTTACAGTTGTGGTTAGGGTTGGGATTAGGGTTAGGGTTTGGATTAGGGTTAGGATTAGGGTTAGGGTTGGAATTAGGGTTACGGGTGTGTTGGGGTTAGGGTTGTGGTTAGGGGTGTGTTGGGGTTAGGGTTGGGATTAGGGTTATGGCTAAAGTTGGGATTAGGATTAGGGGTGTGTTGGGGTTAGTGTTGAAGTTAGAATTGAGGGGTTTCCACTGTTTAGGCACATCAGGGGTCTCCAAACGCAACATGGCGCCACCATTGATTCCAGCCAATCTTGCATTCAAAAAGTCAAATGGTGCGCCCTCCCTTCCAAGCCCCGACGTGCGCCCAAACAGTGGTTTACCCCCACATTTGGGGTACCAGCGTACTCAGAACAAACTGGGCAACAACTGTTGGGGTCCAATTTCTCCTGTTACCCTTGCAAAAATAAAAAATTACTTGCTAAGACATAATTTTTGAGGAAAGAACAATTATTTTTTATTTTCACGGCTCTGCGTTATAAACTTCTGTGAAGCACTTGGGGGTTGAAAGTGCTCACCACACATCTGGATAAGTTCCTTCGGGGGTCTAGTTTCCAAAATGGGGTCACTTGTGGGGTGTTTCTACTGTTTAGGCACATCAGGGGCTCTGCAAATGCAACGTGACGCCCGCAGACCATTCCATCAAAGTCTGCATTTCAAATGTCACTACTTCCCTTCCGAGCACTGACGTGCGCCCAAACAATGGTTTACCCCCACATATGGGGTATCACTGTACTCACAACAAACTGGGCAACAAACATTTGGGGCCCAATTTCTCCTGTTACCCTTGTGAAAATAAAAAATTGCTTGCTAAAACATCTTTTTTGAGGAAAGAAAAATTATTTTTTATTTTCACGGCTCTGCGTTGTAAACTTCTGTGAAGCACTTGGGGGTTGAACGTGCTCACCACACATCTAGATAAGTTCCTTGGGGGGTCTAGTTTCCAAAATGGGGTCACTTGTGGGGTGTTTCTACTGTTTAGGCACATCAGGGGCTCTGCAAATGCAATGTGACGCCCGCAGACCATTCCATCAAAGTCTGCATTTCAAATGTCACTACTTCCCTTCCGAGCCCTGACGTGTGCCCAAACAGTGGTTTACCCCCACATATGGGGTATCAGCATACTCACAACAAACTGGGCAACAAATATTGGGGTCCAATTTCTCCTGTTACCCTTGAGAAAAAAAAAATTGCTTGCTAAAACATCTTTTTTGAGGAAAGAAAAATGATTTTTTATTTTCACGGCTCTGCGTTGTAAACTTCTGTGAAGCACTTGGGGGTTGAACGTGCTCACCACACATCTAGATAAGTTCCTTGGGGGTCTAGTTTCCAAAATGGGGTCACTTGTGGGGGGTTTCTACTGTTTAGGCATATCAGGGGCTCTGCAAACGTAACATGATGCCCGCAGACCATTCCATCAAAGTCTGCATTCCAAAATGTCACTACTTCCCTTCCGAACCCCGGCATGTGCCCAAACAGTGGTTTACCCCCACATATGGGGTATCAGCGTACTCAGGAGAAACTGGACAACAACTTTTGGGGTCCAATTTCTCCTGTTACCCTTGCAAAAATAAAAAATTCTGGGCTAAAAAAATATTTTTGAGGAAACGAAACACATTTATTATTTTCACGGCTCTGCGTTATAAACTTCTGTGAAGCACTTGGGGGTTCAAAGTGCTCACCACACATCTAGATAAGTTCCCTTGGGGGTCTAGTTTCCAAAATGGAGTCACTTGTGGGGAGTTCCTACTGTTTAGGCACATCAGGGGCTCTGCAAACACAACCTGACGCCCGCAGAGCATTCCATCAAAGTCTGCATTTCAAAACGTCACTACTTCCCTTCCGAACCCCGACGTGTGCCAAAACAGTGGTTTACCCCAACATTTGGGGTATCAGCATACTCAGGAGAAACTGGACAACAACTTTTGGGGTCCAATTTCTCCTGTTACCCTTGGGAAAATAAAAAATTGTGGGCTAAAATATCATTTTTGAGAAAAGAAAAATTATTTTTTATTTTCACGGCTCTGCGTTATAAACTTCTGCGAAGCACTTGGGGGTTCAAAGTGCTCACCACACATCTAGATTAGTTCCTTGGGAGGTCTAGTTTCCAAAATGGGGTCACTTGTGCGGGAGCTCCAATGTTTAGGCACACAGGGGCTCTCCAAACGCGACATGGTGTCCGCTAATGATTGGAGCTAATTTTCCATTCAAAAAGCCAAATGGCGTGCCTTCACTTCCGAGCCCTGCCGTGCGCCCAAACAGTGGTTTACCCCCACATATGGGGTATCATCGTACTCAGGACAAACTGGACAACAACATTTGGGGTCCAATTTCTCCTATTACCCTTGGGAAAATAAAAAATTCTGGGCTAAAAATCATTTTTGAGGAAAGAAAAATTATTTTTTATTTTCACGGCTCTGCGTTATAAACTTCGGTGAAGCACCTGGGGGTTATAAGTGTGCTCACTATGCAGTGGTTTATCCCCACATATGAGGTATCAGCGTACTCAGGAGAAATTGCCCAACAAATTTTACGATCCATTTTATCCTGTTGCCCATGTGAAAATGAAAAAATTGAGGCTAAAAGAAATTTTGTGTGAAAAAAAAGTACTTTTTCATTTTTACGGATCAATTTGTGAAGCACCTGAGAGTTTAAAGTGCTCACTATGCTTCTAGATAAGTTCCTTGGGGGGTCTAGTTTCCAAAATGGGGTCACTTGCGGGGGAGCTCCAATGTTTAGGCACACAGGGGCTCTCCAAACGTGACATGGTGTCTGCTAGCGATGGAGATAATTTTTCATTCAAAAAGTCAAATGGCGCTCCTTGCCTTCCGAGCCTTACCATGTGCCCAAACAGTGGTTTACCCCCACATGTGAGGTATCGGTGTACTCAGGAGAAATTGTCCAACAAATTTTAGGATCCATTTTATCCTGTTGCCCATGTGAAAATGAAAAAATTGAGGCTAAAATAATTCTTTTGTGAAAAAAAAGTACCGTTTCATTTTTACGGATCAATTTGTGAAGCACCTGGGGGTTTAAAGTGCTCACTATGCTTCTAGATAAGTTCCTTGGGGGGTCTAGTTTCCAAAATGGGGTCACTTGTGGGGGAGCTCCAATGTTTAGGCACACGGGGGCTCTCCAAACGCGACATGGTGTCCGCTAAAGATTGGAGCCAATTTTTCATTGAAAAAGTCAAATGGTGCTCCTTCTCTTCCGAGCCCTGCCGTGCGCCCAAACAGTGGTTTACCCCCACATATGAGGTATCAGCGTACTCAGGACAAATTGGACAACAAGGTTCGTGGTCCAGTTTCTCCTTTTACCCTTGGGAAAATAAAAAAAATTTCGCTAAAAGATCATTTTTGTGACTAAAAAGTTAAATGTTCATTTTTTACTTCCATGTTGCTTCTGCTGCTGTGAAACACCCGAAGGGTTAATAAACTTCTTGAATGTGGTTTTGAGCACCTTGAGGGGTGCAGTTTTTAGAATGGTGTCACTTTTGGGTATTTTCAGCCATATAGAACCCTCAAACTGACTTCAAATGTGAGGTGGTCCCTAAAAAAAATGGTTTTGTAAATTTTGTTGTAAAAACGAGAAATCACTGGTCAAATTTTAACCCTTATAACTTCCTAGCAAAAAAAAAAAATTGTTTCCAAAATTGTGCTGATGTAAAGTAGACATGTGGGAAATGTTATTTATTAACTATTTTGTGTCACATAACTCTCTGGTTTAACAGAATAAAAATTCAAAATGTGAAAATTGCAAAATTTTCAAAATTTTTGCCAAATTTCCATTTTTTTCACAAATAAACTCAGAAATTATCGACCTAAATTTACCACTAACATGAAGCCCAATATGTCACGAAAAAACAGTCTCAGAATCGCTAGGATCCGTTGAAGCGTTCCTGAGTTATTACCTCATAAAGGGACACTGGTCAGAATTGCAAAAAACGACAAGGTCATTAAGGCCAAAATAGGCTGGGTCATGAAGGGGTTAAATTTGTGATGACATAGACCAAATGGAAAAGAAAACAATTAGATGGGTAGAAGGACAAAATGAGCAATTGTAAGTACACAGTGCCATATAATATGATGGCTGCAATATATTAAGAGGATAGAAACTTTGATGGGAGGAGGAGGAGTGCTTCTGTAAGGATTTTTATGCAAAATGAAGACGGCAGATTGGATTCCAAGGTTTTGTCCTTACACACTAGATATTATCAGGAGTTTATCTCAGTGGTGGACTTTTCTGACAGTTGTTGATTGTCCTCATGTAAAATAATTTAACAATATATTCAAACCGATCGTACAGTAATGAAATCTCAAATGGATGTCCCCTTGCATCAGTTATTACATGTATGGTACTTTGGGTACAGAAAGTATTCAGACCCCTTTACATTTTTTTTTCCACTCTTTGTTTCATTGTAGCCATTTGGTAAATTCAAGAAAGTTCATTTTTTTCACATTAATGTACACTCTGTACCCCATCTTGACTGAAAAAAAAAGAAATGTAGAATTTTTTGCAAATTTAATAAAAAAGAAAAACTGAAATATCACATGGTCATAAGTATTCAGACCTTTTGCTCAGACACTTATATTTAAGTCACATGCTGTCCATTTCCTTGTGATCCTCCTTGAGATGGTTCTACTCCTTCATTGGAGTCCAGCTGTGTTTAATTAAACTGATAGGACTTGATTTGGAAAGGCACACACCTGTCTATATTAGACCTCACAGCTCACAGTGCATGTCAGACCAAATGAGAATCGTGAGGTCAAAGGAACTGGCCAAGGAGCTCAGAGACAGAATTGTGGCAAGGCATAGATCTGGCCAGAATTTCTGCAGTACTAAAGGTTCCTAAGAGCACAGTGGCCTCCATAATCCTTAAATGGAAGAAGTTTTGGGACCACCAGAAGTCTTTCTACACCTGGCCATCCAGCCAAACTGAGCAATCGTGGGAGAAGAGCCTTGGTGAGAGAGGTAAAGAAGAACCCCAAAATCACTGTGGCTGAGCTCCAGAGATGCAGTAGGGAGATGAGAGAAAGTTCCACAAAGTCAACTATCAGTGCAGCCCTCCACCAGTCTGGCCATTATGGCAGAGTGGCCCGATGGAAGACTCTCCTCAGTGCAAGACATATGAAAGCCCGCATTCTCTGGTCTGATGAGACAAAGATAGACCTTTTTGGTGATAATTCTAAGTGGCATATGTGGAGAAAACCAAGCAATGCTCATCACCTGCCCAATACAATCCCAACAGTGAAACATGGTGATGGTATCATCATGCTATGGGGGTGTTTTTCAGCTGCAGGGACAGGACGACTGGTTGTCATTGAAGGAAACATGAATGCGGCCAAGTACAGAGATATCCTGGATGAAAACCTTTTCCAGAGTGCCCTGTACCTCAGACTCGGCTGAAGGTTCACCTTCTAACAAGACAATGACCCTAAGCACAAAGCTAAAATAACAAAGGAGTGGCTGCAGAACAACTCTGTGACCATTCTTGACTGGCCCAGCCAGAGCCCTGACCTAAACCCAATTGAGCATCTCTGGAGAGACCTGAAAATGGCTGTCCACCAACCTTCACCATCCAATCTGACGGAACTGGAGAGGATCCGCAAGGAAGAATGGCAGCGGATCCCCAAATCCAGGTGTGAAAAACTTGTTGCACCATTCCCAAGAAGACTCATGGCTGTACTAGCACAAAAGGGTGCTTCTACTCAATACTGAGCAAAGGGTCTGAATACTTATGACCAATGTGATAATTCAGTTTTTCTTTTTTAATAAATTTGCAAAAATTACTACATTTCTATTTTTTTCAGTCAAGATGGGGTGCAGAGTGTACATTAATGAGAAAAAAACAAACTTTTTTGAATTTATCAAATGACCGCAATGAATGAAAGACTGAAAAATTTAAAGGAGTCTGAATACTTTCCGTACCCACTGTATGTTTAAAGATATTACTAACTTACCTCTGTTTTAACGAAGAACACGTATTGATTAGGTCACCCCCTATCAAATTTTTCTCCTGATTAACTCTTCCCAATTTAACCAACCTTTCTTGGTGCTCCAGCTACTTTTCTGTGCTATCTGGTGTATACTGGACACAATATCACTTGTGATTTGACTAGAGAAAACTATGAATCCAAAAAGTTCATAAAAAATGAATTCCTTTGAGTCATAGTTGAAAAACATGTATAGCCATGTCCTGTGGTCATGAGCAGAGCCTGTGCATTTTGAGTGTGTCAATAAACTGGCGCTGGCTGCTTTATCTCAGCTTGTTATCCATGGATATTCTGAAAACTTGGTTCACATGAAACAAATTAGCTTTGGAATTTTAGCAAAGACTTCTTCTCCAGAGTAAAGTACAATGCATGTGAATGGGGTTTGGCAAAAATCCGTACACAAGCTGTAGATAAAACGTACACAGATTTGTGGATATTTTTTGAATGTGTGAGCATTTGTGTACAATGTATTTGGCTCTTTTTAGTCCAATTGATGCTGTGTACTGTAGATATCCGGTAAATATTTCATGTGGCAAATACAATCAACTTTACCTATTGACTGCACTTAAACTTCCCTGTTTCCTTCTGTGACTAACAGATCAAACACTTACTATATAATATTTTCTAAGCAGAAGAGAATGAATAAAATGCTGACAATGGATAACAATTTGCATAAATTAATAGACATATTTTATGTAGATATTTGTTTAATGCAATAAGTAAATGCTTGGGACTATTTGAGAAGTGACTGACTGGTGTGGGCAATTGCTCCACTTTTTGTATTATTGTTTAACCATGCGTTTTGTAATATGTGCTTCACTACATTGTAATATATGTGAAAGATTTAAATAGAATCTGTCCCCTGTTTTTTTGTGTAATCTGAGAGCAGCATGATATAGGGGTAGTGACCCTGAATGCAGCAATGTGTCACTTACTGGGCTACTTAATATCCATTTTTTATCTTCTGCTGGTCTAGCAGTTCTCTAAATGTTGAGTTCTGTGTAACCCTGATTGACAGCTTTTTGTGTACACTGTGCATAGGCGAAAAGTTGCCAATCAGTGGTATGGGCCGGAGTTGCACAAAGCAGGACTACATGACATGAGACATCTAGTCCTCTAGTGTTCATGACTTGCCGATAATACACTGAGTTTATGAAAACTACAGCAAGCAGCCCAGTAAGTGACAGATCACTGGAACCAGGTTCTCTTTCCCTGCATCTTGGTGCTCTCAGATTAAATGGTAAAAACCTGATGACAGATTCCCTTTAATGTAAGTCTGGATAATCTATGATATTAATTTGTGTCATTACCTAGCTGGAAGAACAGTCAAAGAACATAAGCTTAAAAGAAGATGTGGCTGCCCTGAAGACACGTCTGCATGAACTGACCATGGTGAGTTTTCACTTTTGGAAGAGCAAAGAAAAAAACAACAATTGGTGCTAATATTTAGCGCTAAACTATAATTTTAATCAAGTGAATCCTCAAGTCCTGGCATCTCGCTGTCTTGGGTAGACAAGTAGTCATACAAGCCACTTTGATGACTACTGATAAAATGATGCATCATAGCACTTTTATCAATCTTAAAAATGTATATATTTACAAATAAATACAACATAAATAATATTTGTTTATAAATACATTGCATACATTTTTACAAAATAATGTGTGGTATCTCCAGGTTTTTCATTAAGCTTTAAAAATGTGACTCTACCTTTCTACCAGGAAAATCAAAAACTTAAAAAGGATCTCCTAGAGGCTCAAACCAGCATCTCTTTCCTCCAGAGTGAGCTGGATGCTCTGAAAAGTGATTATGCGGATCAAAGCCTGAGTTCTGAAAGGTATATAACCAGTGTTCCTTCTTGAGAAATGTTTTAATAAAATTTATGGATGGAATGTAGTACTGATTTATTCTCCCTTCCAGAGATATGGAAATTATCAGGGAATATACAGATGAACGGGAGAATTTGGCTCGGCAAATTGAAATACTTCAGTATGTATTTATTGTTCAGGTTTTCTCATACATCTTACAATTCCAGAAAATGTTTATGCACTCAGTCAGATAATGCGGACTTCGTGATCTAAGTAGTAAATTTTCACATAGCAAAGAGGGACAAGCTAGTCTAAAATAACAATATTGAAAAGATGTGTGACTCTAAGTATAACTTGGTACAAACCCTTCATTTTTCAGTCCGGTGGGCGGTCCTATTAGTGACTGACAGCTATCTTTGTATAATAGTGCATAGGGAGGAAGCTGACAGTCACTGATAGGACCGCCCACCGGACCAAACGTCCCAGAAAGAGCAGAGGTTAAATGATGAAAACACAGATTAGACTGTATCATTTCTCACAAACTATAAATTAATGTACTCAGCTTTCCCTGCTTTATAACATGATGACTGCATTTTCATGGTGACAGGTTCCCTTTTAAGTGCAGAGGGCACAGAATTGTGGGGCTCCATGTCTGCTGTTCAGTGAGTTGTGGGAGGGAGTAGTACCAGGGTTTGTATTTCTGGAGGTTAGAAAGCAGTAAGACTGTGCTAAGGATCTACAGTGCAGAGCGGATATCCAGACAGATCGGGGCAACTTGATCACTGATCTGTATCAATAAGTTGTATAATTTGCTATGCTAAGTAGTGATGAGCGAGTATACTCGTTGCTCGGGTTTTCCCGAGCACGCTCGGGTGGTCTCCGAGTATTTGTGACTGCTCAGAGATTTAGTTTTTGTTGACACAGCTGCATGATTTGCGGCTACTAGACAGCTTGATTACATGTGGGGATTCCCTACCAGGCAACCCCCACATGTACTCAGGCTGGCTAGCAGTCATAAATCATGCAGCTGTGTCAACAAAAACGAAATCTCCGAGCAGTCACAAATACTCGGAGACCACCCGAGCGTGCTCGGGATAACCCGAGCAACGAGTATACTCGCTCATCACTAATGCTAAGCATATTTAGGTATGTTTTTGTAATTACACACCCCCTTTGGGGCTTATAGTAAGTAATGCAGCCATAGTGGGAATTATAGAGGTCTTAGCTTAATTTATCCTTTGTACTATAGTAGGATGACCTATTTAATCCAGGCCCAACATGTGATATATGTGACATACGTGAGAGTTTGGCCACGTTCACATGTGATGTATGTGGTCAGTATTTTATCAGTATGTGTAAGCCAAAACCAGTCAGAGGGAAAGTATAATAGAAACACGTCACCACTTCTGTATTATCACCCACTCCTGGTTTTGGCTTACAAACACTGAGGTAAAAAACTCACCAAATACTCAACGTGTGCACGTGGCCTAAGACTATGCTCTCACTATCAGTATTTGGTCAGTATTTTACCTCTGTATCTGTAACAGAAAACCAGGAATGGAACAATCAGAGGAAAATTATAATAGAAACACGTCACCACTTCTGTATTATCACCCACTCCTGGTTTTGGCTTACAGATACTGAGGTAAAAAACTCACCAAATACTCAACATGTGCACGTGGCCTAAGGCTACTCTCACACTATCAGTATTTGGTCAGTATTTTACCTCAGTATCTGTAAGGGCTGTCCCACACGTCCAGATAATTCCGGTACCGGAATAAATCGGTACCGGAGTTATCCGTGTCCGTGTGCCTGGGAACTCACGGAGGCCATACGTGCGGCACACGTGTGCCGCCCGTATGGCGAGTGGGTACCACACGGAGCGTGTGGTACCCACTCTGCATGGTGCTGAAGCTGCGATTCATATCTTCCCTGCAGCAGCGTTTGCTGCAGAGAAAATATGAAGAATAGTGTTTAAAATAAAGATCCATGTGTCCGCCGCCCCCCCCCACCCCCTGTGCGCCCCCCCCGCTGGTCAGAAAATACTTACCCGCTCCCTCGCTGCTTCCTGGTCTGGCCACGGCTTCTCCTGCATGCGGTCACGTGGGGCCGATCATTTACAGTCATGAATATGTGGCTCCACCTCCCATAGGGGCGGAGCCGACTATTCATGATTGTAAATGATCGGCCCCACGTGACCGCATACAGTAGGAGGCGCGGCCAGACCAGGAAGGAGCGAGGGAGCGGGTAAGTATTTTCTGACCAGCGGGGGGGGGGGGGGGGGCGCACAGGGGGTGGGGGGGCGGCGGACACCTAAATCTTTATTTTTAACACTATTCTTCATATTTTCTCTACAGCAAACGCTGCTGCAGGGAAGATATGAATACCGGCTTCAGCACCATGTGGGGGGGACAGCGCTTACTGTAGCGCTGTCTCCTGCACGCACACGGACCCCAGACGGAGAATGTCCGTGTGAGGTCCGTGTTTTACGCGGACCCATTGACTCTATTGGGTCCGTGTAAAACGTGCGCTCCCACGAACACTGACATGTCTCCGTGTTTGGCACACGGAGACACGGTCCGCAAAAAATCAATGACATCTGAACAGATGCATTGATTTTTATGGGTCTACGTGTGTCAGTGTCTCCGGTACGTGAGGAAACTGTCACCTCACGTACCGGAATCACTGACGTGTGAAACCGGCCTAAGAGAAAACCAGGAGTGGAACAATCAGAGGAAATGTATAATAGAAACACGTCACCACTTCTGTATTATCACCCACTCCTGGTTTTGGCTTACAGATACTAAACGTGTGAACGTGGCCTTTGAAGTGTTATACAGCCAGTACCAATCTCTAACAAAAGCTATCGGAGCGAGCTAGCTGGGATCCATGAAAACTGCATCATTAATACAGTGCCTGCAGACCTCTTTACATTAATACTATACCACTGAATTAAATCATTCTGTAAGGAGAAAATATACAATTATCACTAGACAAAGTGGAAAAAGATTACCCGAGCACCGTTCCATTGTGTGTAAGTGTACGTGCGCTAATTGAGGAGACACTGCTTCCATAGATTTAATTATAAGATGGAAATGTTAGTTTATAATTAGGTTTTAAACTGCCTAAATGGAGCAGAAAAGATCTTCGGGTGTTTCTTTAGTTGATGTTTTCTACCTTCTGATTACAGGACAGCTAATAGAAAGCTGCATGACAGTAATGATGGACTGCGGAGTGTGCTGGAGAACAGTCTGATAAAGTACAACAGATCACTGGTACGTTCCTTTTCCTGGCACCGGCTCCTGCTACTCTTGTGTGTAATGATGCGCTTCCCGCTAGGATAACAGCGCTGCCCTGAGAACATGAGCACGGCTTAGGGCAGCCACATCTTTATCAAAGTTTCATCTTTTCTCCTGGTTTCTCTCAGCAGTAAGGAAAAATATCATTACGTGAAGAACAAGTTTATCTTCAGTCTAAGACGCTTTATACGGCTGCCGCACAATTCTGCCCCCAATCTTTGCTAGGAGCCTTGTCATTTCTATTCCAAATTGAAATATAGAACTCACTAAATAGAGAAAAATTGTTTCAAATGTGACATAGAAGGTGCTAAATGATCAGACTTTCTGGATACAGGGGAACATAAAAAACTAATAAAAGAAAAACAAAAAACTATAGAACGAGAAGCTAACCCCCATAACAACATGCAAACACTGGACCCGATTCATTATTCCATTTGTGCCTGTTTTTTTATTAAGTTTTAGTGGTTTTTTTGCCATTTTTTTGTTTGCCCCATATTTTTCTTTCCATTTGCACCTTTTTTAAAGTCTATTTTTTGTGTTTGTCAGTTTTTTTTAATGTTCAACATTGTGAGCAAAGTTTAGGGTATAAGAAGTTTTTGGCTCATTCACTATTTGCGGTTATTAGGAAAAGTTGCAGAATTTTTTTTGCAACTGTACCCCTGTCCTTCCCTGGAGTAATTTTATGTACGTTTGTTTTTTTGGCATTATTTTTTAATTCAATTTTGCAAAATGTTCAACTTTTTGCATTAAAAAATCGCAGTGAAGGTTAAAGTGTAACTGGCGTTTTAATTTTTATTTCATAAATCAATGAATGACACATGAAAATAAGAAACTTTGTAATATATCTATTAGTGAAATTTGCTTTTATGTTCACTTCGGACCTATCTGTTCATTTTTTAAATTCGCAATTCACAGGTAAAATCTGTATTCAGTGAACACTGACTTTCCCATTACTGAGACAGGAGGCGACAGTTGGTGCTGATAACATTCTATGTAGAAGAGAGGTGGTGAAGGGGAGGAAGAGCTAGAGAGAGATTTCCTCCAGTCTATATAGAATCTTATAAGCACCAACTGTCACCTCCTGTCTCAGTAACATAACAATCTGTCTATACTGAGTACAGATGTTACCTGGGAATTGAGAATTTTGAAAATGAATAATCAGTCCTGGCAGAGAATGAAGCAGATTTCTCTGATAAGATATATTACAAAGTTGCTTTTTTCTGTCTATTGATTTATGAAATATAAATTAAAATGACGATTACTCTTCGAAGACAAAAATAAGAAACATTGTTTACATTGCGCAAAATTCATGAACTGCGTGCGCCATTTTAAAGAATTTGGTGCAAAAAAGAACAAATATCTCACGACAAAAAAGAAAAGTACCGTAACTAAAAAAAGCCAATCGGTAATGTTCACAACACACAGAAATGGCACAAGTTTGTTTCTTGGTTTATTCTTTTCATCAGTGCACTTTTTTGCTCAAATTGGCCTTTGCAATTGTGTAATATCAGCTTTAATAATAAAGCAAGTTCGCGACTATTGAAATTGAAGGAATTTTAGGCCAACTAATAAAACCTGCTAGAAGGCAAAGCTAAGGCTGTATTTACTGTATATTGGCCAATCGGGAACAAGCATTCTCAGGCCATTCGTTTCATGATAATCAGGCTTCACATCACCTGACGAACGAGCCAAATGAGCTTGTTTATTGGCTGAAACGATATTTTAAATTGCTTAGAAATCATTGTCCTCGGCAGCACATCATCCTCTGCATATAGAACCCTGTGCTGCCGAATATAATGACAGGTTATGTGAACACAACCAATACTCCTGAGAGCATGGGAAGTCTATTGCTCAAAACAGGCTATTAATTGACCGCTGATTGGCAAACATGTAGTAACCATCATCGACTGGTGTACACCCACCTTTTTTTTGCAGCAGACTGTTTTATCAGCTAATGGCAGTATACAATGAATCATGATTGATAGCTTGTATTCTGCAGTCACACGCTGTGGCCAAATAACAATGGATAAGGGAATAAAAAAGATAATGTCATTATATCAAAATACTGACCTTTGTGCAGTTTTCTAAAGTAATCTTTTGGCTACGTTCACACAATGCTGTTCAGTTGCAATTTTTGAATCTTGCTTTTATCTGCTAATATATCTGGGTATGGGTCTGGCTATACATTAAGAGGCACACCTCTCTGCATTGGGAGGAATAGGGTCACTTTTTGTGAAATTTTGTAATTTAAAATATTTCAATGTAAAGTTTCAATGCAAAATCGTATTACGATATGTCCAACCACCCACTAGCTAATTTTTCATGGCAGATTTGTAAAGCAGGTTGTACTTTGTCTATTTAGAGCACAAAAAACACTTCACCAGGAAGTACACTTTCTCGCCACAGTCCCAAGATGAACAGATGTAACTCTCCATATGACCGGTCAGTATCATGTTTAATGATATCTCTTTTTTTATTACTATTCTATGGTTGGATCAAGGTTGGTTTTGTGGGCTGATAAACTGGGCCATCGATACGTAGAAAGCTCCCAAGAACTGGACTACTAGGGTTAACCGTAGAATAGAACGGGGTTCCATTGTGCTTCAATGTGAGTTCCAGTAGCCAGGAAACTGGGCACCCAACAATAGAGTACTGTGCAGCCCTCTCTGTCTTCTTCTTTACACTGATCTATATTGGTGGTACTGTGTAAGTGGTATAAGCATTGAAATACCATATAGGAATATTATCTATTTATGGTATGGTGATACTGTCTGGAGACTGTATGGGAATTATTTGGCCATTGAAGTAATATGGCTTATAAGAGAGTGGTATAGAGACACTATACGTTAGTATTGTTTGGATAATGCATGGGGGTATTAGTTTTTATTAATAACTTTATAGATTACTAAAATAGATTCTAACTTTCTAGAAATACAAGAAATAGATATAGTGTGCAGGAGACCTTAATATTTATGGCCATATTTTCTGTAAAATCGATCCTGGTTGATTTTTTTAAATTCATTTTATATGTATTCACAAAAGGTAAATATGAGAGCTCAATGGGAAATAAGTATTGAAAGCGTCACCAATTTTCTAAGTAAATATATTTCTAAAGGTGCTACTGACATGAAATTCTCATAACTCTGTAATGACCCACCCAATCTACACAGGCAAAGAAATCAAACCATAGGTGTCCATAAATTAAGTAATGTGTAATAATGAGAAATGTCACAGGGAAAATGTATTGAACACATGAGGAAAGAGAAGTGCAAAAAGCCATGGAAAGTCATGACACCAGCTGAAATCTATCAGTAATTAGAAAGCAATCCTGTCACTTAGTGAAAAATAATATTAGCTGGTTTAACTGATGACCTATAAAAGTTGTCTCATTACCAAGGTGCCACACAAGAAACATCTCATGATGGGTAAAACCAGTGAGCTGTCTCAAGCCATTTGCAACCTTATTGTTGTAAAACATGCTAATGGCATTGGTTACAGAAGATTTTCTAAACTACTGAAGGTTTTAGTGAGCACTCTTGGGGCCATAATCCGAAAGAGGAAAGAACATAATTTCACCATAAACCGACCAAGACCAGATACTCCCTGCAGGATTTTAGACAGGGAAGTGAAAATAATTATGAGTAGAATTTTCTAAGAGCCAAGGACCACCTGTGGAGAGCTACATAAAGACCTGGAATTATTTCAAAGAAAAGTATAAGTAATGTATGCAACTTCCATGGCCTGAATGTACGCTTACCACGCAAAACTCCATTGCTGAACGAAAAGCATGTTCAAATGCATTTAAAGTATGCTCAACAACATTTAGACAAACCTGTGAAATACTGGTAGAATATAGTCTGGTCAGATGAGACCAAAACTGAACTCTTTGGATGCCATAATACACACTATGTTTAGAGGCCAAAAGGCGCTGCATATCACACCAAAAATGCCATACCAACAATGAAGTTTAGAGATGGGAACATCATGATGTGGGGCTGTTTTTCAGCGTAGGGCACTGGGAAATTTCATATTATTAAAGGAAGGATGAATGGACAAATCTCCTGAGACACTCTTGATATAAATCTTCTGCCATCTACCAGGATGGTGAAGATGAAAGGTGGACATTTCAGCAAGAGAATGATCCCAAACACACAGCCAAGGAAACTCTCAATTGGTTTCAGAAAATGAAAATAAAGCTAGATAAATAAATAAATGCTAGAACAGCCGAGCCAATCGCCTAACCTGAATCCAATAGAAAATTTATGGAAGGAAATAAAGCTCAGAGTTCATAGATGGAGCCAATGGAATCTTCAAGATTTAAAGAATGTTTGTGTGGAAGAATGGGCCAAAATCACACCTGAGCAATTCATGCGACTAGTTTCCCCACGCAAGAGGCGTCTTGAAGCTCTCATCACCAACAAAGGCTTTTGTAGGAAGTATTAAATACATTTCAGGATGCGAGTTCAATATTTTTTCCCTGTGTCATTTCTCATTATTATACATACCGTGTATACTTGAGTATAAGCCGACCCGAGTATAAGCCGAGACCTCTAATTTTGCCACAAAAAACTGGGAAAACTTATTGACTCGAGTATAAGCCTATGGTGGGAAATGCAGCAGCTAATGGTAAATTAATTGAGACATCATTAGGTTAAATGTTTTTGAATATCCATATTGAATCAGGAGCCCCATATAATGCTCCATACAGTTCATGATGGGCCCCATAAGATGCTCCATAGAAAAGCTATGCCCCATATAATGCTGCACAAAGGTTAATAATGGACCCATAAGATGCTCCATATTAAAATATGTCCCATATAATGCTGCATAAAAGGTTAATGATGGCTTCATAAGATGCTCCATACAATAATATGCCCCATATGATGCTCCATAAAAATTGATGGCCCCAAGATGCTCCATGGAATAATATGCCCCATATAATGCTGCACAAAGGTTAATAATGGCCCCATAAGATGCTTCATAGAATAATATGCCCCATATGCTGCTCCACAAAGGTTGATGGCCCCATAAGATGCTCCATAGTATAAAATGCCCTACATAATGCTGCACAAAGGTTAATAATGGCCCCATAAGATGCTGCATAGAATAATATGCCCCATATGCTGCTCCATAAAGGTTGATGGCCCCATAAGATGCTCCATAAAATAATATACCCCATATGCTGCTCCATAAAGGTTGATGGCCCATAAGATGCTCCATAGAATAATATTCCCCATATGCTGCTCCATAAAGGTGGATGGCCCCATAAGATGCTCTATAGAATAATATGCCCATATGCTGCTCCATAAAGGTTGATGGCCCCATAAGATGCTCCATAGAATAATATGCCCCGTATGCTGCTGCTGCGATTAAATAAAATGACATACTCACCTGGCCAGGTGCCGGTGTCCTGAGCAGGCGGGGACACTGGCACGCTATGGGGGGCCAGGTGCCAGAGTCGCCACTGGCTCAGGCCCCCGACACTTGTGATATTCACCTGTCCCCGTTCCATCGCCGTGCGCCGCTGTGTCTTCCGGGTCTCTGCAGTGACTGTTCAGGCAGAGGGCGTGCACTAAATACATCATCGCGCCCTCTGACCTGAACGTCAGAGCCAGAGGATGAGGAAGACAGAGCCCGGCGGTGGAACGGGGACAGGCGAATATCGCATGGCTAACCCTCCCCGTTATACTCACGCTCCTGGCGCGGTCTCTGCACTTCCCTGCTTCATCCCCGGGCCGGCTGCTCCTTCTAGTGTTGAGCGGTCACGTGGTAACGCTCATTAAAGTAATCAATATGTGCTCCACGCCTATGGGAGTGGAGTCGCGTCCATATTCATTACTTTAATGAGCAGTACCACGTGACTGATGAACACAGGAACAAGCTGCCAGCACCAGAGACAATTGGAGAAGCAGAGACCTCGCCAGGACGGGGTGAGTATGATGTGACAGCCGCCACTCCTGCCACTCCCCCTCCCCTGCCGAACCCCTGGGACAATGACTCGAGTATAAGTCAAGAGGGGCACTTTCAGCCTAAAAGAATGGGCTGAAAATTTCAACTTATACTCAAGTATATACGGTAACTTAATTTATGGACATTTATGGTTTTATTTTCTTTGTGTGGATTATGGATTGTTACCAACATCTAGAGAGAATTTCATGTCAATACCACCTTTAGAAATATATTATTTAGAAAATTGGTGACACGTTCAATACTTATTTCACCCGCTGTAAATCCTACCGTTATTTACTAGAAACCTATTACCATTCCTGATGTGTTTGCTTTTTATTTTTATGTTTTGTGTTCTTCAAGAAATAACTATTCTGGAGAATCTTTTCCTAGAACACCAATTTGCGCTGTTCCTCTGTAATTCTGTCTAGAAATCTACTATTTGATGGGGGACCCTACACAATGTGGCACTGTGCAATCAGTACTGACAGTGTTAGGCTGTGTAGTGGTGTAATCATAACACGTAGTTGCCAGTTTATTTATTTATATATATTCAGAAGAAATGACAGACAAGAGGCACAACTCAGAGTTATGAGAAAAGATGCTCCAGAATTGTTATCCAAGGGGAATGCAAGCATTTAAAGGGAATTTGTCCAAACCGGCTTCATTATCGCAGCTATGTTATTATGCTGATGAGGATGGTGCAACTAGTATGACTAGCCAGAGGTAGGTCCCTGGTGGCTTCTTCTCCCGCTCCACTAGTCTGGTAGGTCTCGTCCTATGGGTATGTATAAGTCCTGTGAGTAAAGGAGAGCGGGGAGAGGAGAAGTTGTTGGGGACCTGTCTCTTGGACTAGTTTTTGTAGTTGTATTGTTCTCGGCCCACGTTATAAAGTATGTTTTGTCTGAAACATACACGGCTGTGAGACGACGGTGGGTGTGGAACCTAGCCTGGCTTACCCTGGAGGGGCGTGACTATCTGGTGTTCACTTGAGCCTCTGGTGATGAGGATAGGCTTGGGCGTTAGGGTAGACACTAGGTGCCACTGCAGGTCAGTGTCTGGACCTGCATTAGCTGACTAAGGGGTCAGAGGCACAAATATATAGCACAGAGGGTGAAGATAGAGACGTGGTCAAACAGTCTGAGGTTGGGGTGGGCAGCACAGGTTCAAAATACGAAGGCGTGGGCAGGAGCAGAGAGATCAGACTATATGAGTAAATGAGCCAGGTCAGTAACAGGAGAGACAAAACAACATTGCACTTAGACAGGTTACTAGAGAATGACTGCAAAATAGAACTTAAGGTCAGGTAAAGTGTGGATGGTAGAGCGGCCTAACAAACCCATTGTTGGCAGGTGAGAGGCCAGAGAAACAAAACTCTGCACGACACAGTGCTTTTAAATTCATTCAAAGTCAGGCCGTGCTGCACTATACACGAGTAGAGACTCTCCAGCAAACAGAGGTTGTAGCAGTACTGAGGAAGCTCAGCGAGATGGCCTGACACTAGGAGGAGCAGAGCGTTGCACGCAGTGAGTAGGACGGCAATTACAAACCGTGTGAGTCAGCATCTTGACAGGCTGTAATAATGTAGCTGTCTCTGACCGTTGTTGCTTCTGGCTCATTCAGCAGAAATCATATGACAGGTTTCCTTTAATAAAACAGACATGTTAGTAGTTAACTGCAGCACCTTGGGAAGGGAAGTAGGGGATTATAAGATCTCTATCATTACAAAAAGAGCTCTAATCATGAAAAGAAATGGCGTTAATTCAATCAGCATAACATTTTGGATCTATTTAGAAAAAAATGGTAGTTTTACTTTGCCTCTGTAGTACTTTGAAAATATGTAACTAATATGTCACTGATTTCCTAATGATAACCATTTTCTTGGCAAGGTCTCCTAGATCATCCTACTTAGATGAGGACTACGATACTTTGGCAGTGTGTGATCCCATGCAGAGAATAAACTGTGAGGTTGACAGCCTTCCTGAAAGTTGTATAGACAGTGGACTGTCCACTCTGAGAGACTCCAATGAATATGATTCAGAGGTGGAGTACAGGCCTCCGAGGAGCTTTCAGCGGTCAAGATTTACTCATGAAGTTTATGGTGGTGATGCTTCAGATACAGATGTGAGTACTTGCAGCAGAACAGACGATTCTTTAAAGGGGGCTTACTAACTTTCCCATGTAGAGGCCATGCTTATAGAGTTTTTCCAGTAAGCGCTTCCACAGGAGTCATATGTGTTGTTGTTCTTCATCTCTTTATATCTAATGATGAGCTGAATCATAAAGACGGATTAATTATATCTATAATATGAATGTATTCCCTCGGCTGTGTGGAATACCATTGTACATCTCTGTTAATAATATTATATACAGGCGTGACTGCAGGGTTTTGTCAAGGTGGAGTTCACGTCGGCAAAATGCAAGTAGCTATTCACGTGAACAATGATGTACAGTCATGCCAAAAATGTTAAGACTGCCTCAAATTTTGGTTTTCACACTGTTTGCTGCCTTTGGCTGCTTTCACACATCAGGTTTTTTGTTTCAGGCACAATCCGGCAATTTTTGAAAAAAACAGATCCAGTTTTTTTACACGCCGGATCCGATTTTTTCCCATAGAGTTGCATTAGCGCCGGATTGTGCCTGAAGGACATGCGTTTCATCCGTTTTGTGCCGGATCCGTCCCTTCAGGCTTTTTTGCCGGACACGAAAAACGTCCCCTGCAACGTTTATTCTGTTCGGCGAAAAAGCCTGAAGGGACGTTTGCGGCAATAAACGCATGGAACGGATGTGTGAATGAACAGTTCCGGCTACCAAATCTGTTTTTTGTATACTGAGCATGCCCAGAAGCTTTGTTTTTGATTCTGCCATGGGATATCTCTCTCTCTCTCACTCTCTCATCAGGAAGTCAAAATTACATGCGCAGTAAAGAAAGCCGGATCCAGCTAAAAAACGGATCCGGTGCATCAGTTTTTCACAATTTACGCCGGATCCGTTTTTTGCAAATTTGGCGGATTTATCCTGAAACCAAAAACCTGATGTGTGAAAGTAGCCTTAGTCTATTTAGATCCTTTAGTCAGATGTTTCTATGATTACTGAAATACAATTATCAGAATTTCATAAGTTTTACACTTTTATTGACAAATACTGCTTAGACCAGAATGAGTTGGTAATGTCATCAGTCAGGATTTGGCCCAGGAGCTTATATCCAGCATGTCAGAGCAAATTGAAAAAGTCTTGAAAATTAAAGGTCAGCCCTGTAAATATTGTCTTTGCAGAAGTCTCATGCACACGCTAGCTTTCTTTTTCCTGATTGAAATGGGAAACTGCTGCTTTATTTGTTAAAACTGCAGCATACAACTTCTCTCAGCGTATTTGTACTGTTTTTGCTGCTTTTTTCACTCACAGAAAGCAATGAGTAAGTGCAAAAATGCAGCAAAAAACATTGCCATCAGTTTTTGCAGCATTTTTAGTGAAAAAAAACATGTGCAGCAGGATTTGAAACATTTATTTTAGGCCCATACAGTATGTATATAACTTGCTACTGTATATTGGACACTGAATATATTCTGACAGCCACTGCTATGGTACCCACACACATTAGATACAAGACGTTTCGTTAGAAGATGGACAAGTTTGACCATAACGAAAGATCGTCAGCTGTTTTGTTTTTAATAATTGTTCATTTTCGATCAGTGATCGACCCTCAAATACTCATCATCATTCAAATTACTGGTTGGGCATATTGATTTTTTTTTGGCCGATGATAAACACTGGCTACGTTATTGGCTGAAAAAATCCATGAAGGCCAATCCAGTCTAAAATGTTTTTTCTTTTTCTTCTATTGAACGACTTTTCGTTGGCCCATTTTTGTCTGATATACAGGTGCATCTCACAAAATTAGAATATCATCAAAAAGTTAATTTATTTCAGTTCTTCAATACAAAAAGTGAAACTCATATATTATGAGTGATCTATTTCAAGTGTTTATTTCTGTTAATGTTGATGATTATGGCTTACAGCCAATGAAAACCCAAAAGTCATTATCTCAGTAAATTGGAATACTTTATAACACCAGCTTGAAAAAATGATTTTAAAATCCGAAATGTTGGCCTACTGAAATGTAAGTTCAGTAAATGCACTCAATACTTGGTCGGGCTCCTTTGGCATCAATTACTGCATCAATGAGGTGTGGCATGGAGGTGATCAGTCTGTGGCACTGCTGAGGTGTTATGGAACCCCAGGTTGCTTTGATAGCAGCCTTCAGCTCGTCTGCATTGTTGGGTCTGGTGTCTTTCATCTTCCTCTTACTATCCTATCACTATCACCTTCCTTACCCTAAGGAAGTTTGCAGCCTCTTCTATAGCATAGACATTTTTTTCTTCTTGGGCATGACTGAATCATATTTGCAGAGTAGACATCTCTTTTTTGAGTGGCCCATTACTTGTGGGCACAAGCATTTTTCTGTAATCAGCCTAAACAGACCTTGTTCCATACAGATCTGCATGGAATTTGGCCAATTTATGAGTCTCATATGATGCATATCTTGCATCCAACAATACCATTAGCTGGGGTTCTTTTTCATCCATACGACATACAGTAGCCTTCTACTTCTATTAGAGCGTTTCTACTTGAATTTTCAGCAACTTGACTTCTCATATAAAATACAGGTACATGCGGTGTGGGTAGGAGCTCTGCTGGTATAACTCAATCCTGACTAGTACTAGTCAAATACATAAGGGGTTCCTCCCACAACTGTTGTAAACTTAACTGTGCCTATTTTCAACATGAATCTGGGTGATATATTTTGCAGTGCAGTGAGTACTAATGTAGTATGTATTCTATGTTAACTCCACAGGTTCCTGAAATTCGTGATGAAGAATCCTATGCTCCTGAATCTGGTGGCTCATTTCTAGATTGGAAACCATCGCGACCAGTCAGCAGGAGCAGTTCAGGTGCATCATCGAGAAAATGTATCTCAGCATTGCCTGCACGCATTACAAATGTAAGTGTCTTTGACTGCTTACAAACCTTCAGATTAAGATTAATGTTTTAAATGTAATCCTGTCTAATTATATTTAAAGATAGAGTACTAGATGGTTGAACCATTTCTTCTTTAAAGGCGGCGATGTGCAAGCCAGAGCTCTTGAAGTAGGAAACACATCAGCATGTCCTTGGATATATCCGCATGTTTACTGGCATGACGGTTATCTGTTTCTGTGGGTAAAGTGAAGAATCGGATCAGAACCGTTGTGAGATATTGATCTTTAATTTTAAAAATAGACCATGTATGAATATTTTCATTTTTTTTTACTACAACTGATTCTTCATATTTTTTTTCAGCGACTAAAGGTCAGATTAGTGCAAGAAATTCATATACCAATTCACCACCTTAGCACTATATAAAAATATTTATGATAAAACATCATTTTTATTATGAACTTCTAAAATCTTCGGAAGTGAATTAAACACAAAAATGTCTAGCCGATAAAATATACTTGTCTGGACACATACAAAATAATAGGGACTGTGCTTACCCTGATAAATAGCAATAGTATCCCTACCTTGCCATGGAGGGTGCCACCCTTTAAAACGCAAATGACGCCCTTGCTTATCGTCGGCTCTCCCTACCTGGCCATGTGAATACAATATACAGCTCTGGCAAAAATCAAGAGACCACTGCAAAATGTTCGGTTTGTCTGATTTTTCTCTTTATACGTATATTTTTGAGTAAAATGAAAATTGCTCTTATATTCTATAAACTACTGACAACATGTCTCCGAAGTTCCAAGCAATACATTTTGTATTTATTTTCTGAAAATGAGAAATGGTCAAAATAACAAAAATATACATTACTTACAGACCTCAAACAATGCAAAAAAAAATAAGTTCATAATCATTTAGAAACAGCAGTACTAATGTTTTAACTCAGGAAGAGTTCAGAAATCAATATTTTGTTGGATAACCATGATTTTTAACCCCTTTCTGCCATCCGACGTACTATTCCGTCCATGTGACCTGGGACTTAATCCCCATGGACGGAATAGTATGTGACGTGCGATCAGCTGCACTCATGGGGGAGCGTGACCGATCGCAGCCGGTCACTTTAACACCCGGGACACTGCAATCAAACAAGATTGCAGTGTTCCGGTGGCATAGAGAAGCAACGCGCAGGGAGGGGGCTCCTTCTGTACTTCCCTCAGAACGATGTGATCGCGTTGTTCTGAGGTTCTCCCTGCCTGCAGACCCTCGGATCCAAGATGGCCATGGAGTCCTTCCTGGTCCTACAGGGAGAGCAAGACCTGAAAAGCCTCCTTCACTGCCTGTCAGATTGCTGATCTGACACAGTGCTGTACAAAGTGTCAGATCAGCGATCTGACTTTATACAGTGATGTTCCTGTAGTGCCCCCACCGCCGCAGGGCCGAGGGGTACCCGGTACCGGGCCTACGAGTCTCTGCTTCTGGGGGTTGTCACGGCGGCTAGGCCCCGGTCCATGACCCTGCCGTGGGGCGCACAGTAAATAATAGGTGTGGATGTTGGTGGTGCAGTTGTGGGGTGCAGGTCGCGGTAAATAACGAGGACACCAGGTTGCAGTCTCTTTACCTCTTTACTGGAGATCTCTGAGTCCTCAGTCCAGAATACGGTTCACCAGGCTGCGCAAGTCCGGCCGGTCCAATGGCACCTCCAGAGTTCACTTCACAGGTGGAAATCGGTGCCTTCCTTCTTAGCGCTATGTGTTGTAGTCCTTCCCTGCTGTGCTTACGGAAAGTACCCCACAACCGTTGTGTCTGTTTCTTAAGTTCCCTCACAACTCGATTAAATGATGTTCTTCTAATCTTCCGTCCCTTCCTGATGTTACAGTTAGAACGGCACCCGTTTGTCGGATAGGCCTGGAGTTCTTCCGGGACCCTAGAGACGCCCCTCTCCCGCAATTGCCTCCCAAGACTTCATAGGTGATATGTGTTAGACAGCCCGCCTTAAACTGACTGTCCTGCCGCTGTTTAGAGTATTGCTTGAAGCTGAATGTTATAATACTCCCTCGGCGTTCCGGCCACCGGTAGTGCGCCTCAGTAGGGTGTTGCTCCGGTCTTACAGCACGACCCCTACTGGAATTCTCCTATTGCTTGATCTCGTTTCTCACTCAGCACAATCTATCTCGCTTCTAGTCCTTTCTTGGGTCCCGCCGCTTCCCGGAGCTGGCGCGGACCCGTTACGTTCTTTTCAATGCCAAGCCTCTGTCAGGATCCCACCCCTGACAGAGACCCTACTGTCTCTTCCTCCACAACACCCTCTGCCACTAGGTGTTGCTTCGTCCAATCCAGTCAGCTTTCTGATCTAACTTCCTGCCTGACCCCCAGTTTACCCACTATGGTGGGGAGTGGCCTAATGAATAGAACCCTTAGCTCCCCCCGGAGGCCCGGCTGTGAAATGTATTGGTGTCTGTGATACCTGATCAGATGAACTCCTTCAGTGCCATCGGACGCACCGTAGCTCCCCATAGTGGCGGAGCCACAGTACTGCAACGACCAGGACTCTGGGGCGCTGCACTCCCCCCTGGTTAAACACAGTACTCCGGGACTGGGAAGAAAACAACAATACAAGTTAGCAAAAAGACATACAATTTTGTTGAGTGCAATAACAATAGGCATATTTGAACAGGCTTCCCTTTATGGGAGGTGAGGACACTTGAACGTTACAAACATGGTTAACATTATAAATTACAGGCTATAAATAACTCCTGTTACCCAACCGGGTATTCTACTAAGTGCAAAATTGTTGGACAATAATTTAACATCGCCTTTAAGGACATACACTCTTAGTCCACTAAAGACCTTCCTATAATCACATTATAAGGTATTTTAACTTTTTCATTCTCCTTCTTTAAATCTGCAGGACCGCCTGTCCTATCAGCACCAGACCTACTGCCTCTCCTTTCAGTTACAGGACCGCCCCGTTCAGCCAGGGCCTACTGCCTTTTCAACTACTATACACAGTATAGAACATAACATTACTTTCAGTTTTAGAGCACTGAGCCATCTCTTCTTGACTCCTATGAGAACTCAGGGTTTACCTTCTATCCCCATTAACTATCCATCAGCATTATCAAAAAACATTTTCTATCGAACATTAGCCTTCTCATTATCTTTCTGTCTACTATGCATGCTGGACACCACGTCTATCTCTACGGGTCCACTTCATCCTTCTTCTATCTTTCACCTTTTTCTTCTCAGAGCACATTATCAATATTTCTTCACATTTAACCAGTTAAACACATATAACTTTTCTCATATAAACATTATCATCACTTTTCTCTTCATCAACATTATTGCTACGTGTCTTAAGCAATATTACTATCAAAATGCGGCAAATGAACATCCCCTTTAAGAGGGGACCAAGTCTCTGTGAGGTAGCATATCTTCTCAAGCTACCAGTCCATACTCAGCAAAGGCTCTGGTATGGTATCTTCGCAAAGAGTCTCTTTCCAAGTAAGACCAGTAGGAAGCGCCTTTAAGAAGGTGCAAACTATTTACAAGAAGTTTGTATCATGCACTGTTCATGATTCAGCAGTTTTTATAACATTGTGAACCAAAAAGCAAAAATGAAAGTGAAAGCAAAAATAAAAAGCAATAGGGATCCCGGGTAACCAAAGGGATCCCTTTAAGAGTTAACCCAGGACGGGTTTTAGCAGCAAAACAGCAAGGAAATAAACAGTTAACTATTTACAGTTTCAGGTTTCCGAGGTTTAGTTGGACGGCTTCCAGGGCTGCACCTGGCACTTAACCCTTCTTGGCCTGGGCAAAGTGAGGTCCAGGGTTACACCCAGTGCTGGACAAACGCCGTTAATCCGTCCTTCATGTATGGTTAAATCATGCGCAGCGATGGAGGTCTGCGCAGCTTGAGTATGGGCATTTGCTGCAGCAGAGGTAGCGGCCACTGCAAGATCAGTCACTGGAACGGAGTCAGCAGCTGTGGCACTAGCAGTCACTGGAGTGGTGTCGGTCGTCAGGGCAGGGTCGTCTTTCATACCTGCTTCAGATGCGGTCCCTCCGGTGCCGGTCTGCTCTGCCTCCGCTGGGGTCTGGAACGCTGGTTGCAGGGCCTTGTGCTGCGACATTGTCATCTCTGCTTGCAGCATACCCCTTTCCGGCAGGGCCTTGCTTTCCAGCTTCGGAGCGCTGGGACTTCTTCCCTGCTCCGGACCAGATGAGGCTGCCGACAGATGTCCGGTGAGGCTCCTGATGATTGCCTTCTTCCGCCCGGCCTCAGTGCTCAGCTGCGTCCGCCGGGGTCGGTCGCTGAGCTCGTCCACTCCGGCCTGCAGGAATTCAGCATCAGCGGTGGAGACCTGGTTGCGGTGCCCCTCCGGATGGCTGGGGGAGTCCTCTGCTCCGACCCCACGCTCCGGCTCCGGGCGGCTCGCCATGGCGTCCTCCATGTCGCTCGCACCTTCTTCCTGGTCCTTTTCCCGCTCTCTTCTTCGTGGGCGGTTTCGTTTTCGTTGTCTCTGCCCACCATTAAGGATCAGGAGGCGGATCTCGGCTGCTGACGGACACGTCCTCAAGGGGCCGAGATATTTAGACTGGGCGGCCATTGTCTTTCGCGCTCTTCGGCTTGTTCACGCCCACTTCCACGCCCTTCTTCTTCTCCTGCGCTCTCCTTAGCGCTGTAATGGCGGCGGTTTTGGCGGGAACTTCTGGCGGCAAGTGGCAACACACAGTCCTTGTAATAAAGCACAGTCCAAGCACGACAAATCACAGTTCCAAGGCACACATGACCTGATTCTTCAGGCTTAAGTAGATCCTGTTCGTGACGCCAAGTTTGTAGCGCCCCCACCGCCGCAGGGCCGAGGGGTACCCGGTACCGGGCCTACGAGTCTCTGCTTCTGGGGGTTGTCACGGCGGCTAGGCCCCGGTCCGTGACCCTGCCGTGGGGCGCACAGTAAATAATAGGTGTGGATGTTGGTGGTGCAGTTGTGGGGTGCAGGTTGCGGTAAATAACGAGGACACCAGGTTGCAGTCTCTTTACCTCTTTACTGGAGATCTCTGAGTCCTCAGTCCAGAATACGGTTCACCAGGCTGCGCAAGTCCGGCCGGTCCAATGGCACCTCCAGAGTTCACTTCACAGGTGGAAATCGGTGCCTTCCTTCTTAGCGCTATGTGTTGTAGTCCTTCCCTGCTGTGCTTACGGAAAGTACCCCACAACCGTTGTGTCTGTTTCTTAAGTTCCCTCACAACTCGATTAAATGATGTTCTTCTAATCTTCCGTCCCTTCCTGATGTTACAGTTAGAACGGCACCCGTTTGTCGGATAGGCCTGGAGTTCTTCCGGGACCCTAGAGACGCCCCTCTCCCGCAATTGCCTCCCAAGACTTCATAGGTGATATGTGTTAGACAGCCCGCCTTAAACTGACTGTCCTGCCGCTGTTTAGAGTATTGCTTGAAGCTGAATGTTATAATACTCCCTCGGCGTTCCGGCCACCGGTAGTGCGCCTCAGTAGGGTGTTGCTCCGGTCTTACAGCACGACCCCTACTGGAATTCTCCTATTGCTTGATCTCGTTTCTCACTCAGCACAATCTATCTCGCTTCTAGTCCTTTCTTGGGTCCCGCCGCTTCCCGGAGCTGGCGCGGACCCGTTACGTTCTTTTCAATGCCAAGCCTCTGTCAGGATCCCACCCCTGACAGAGACCCTACTGTCTCTTCCTCCACAACACCCTCTGCCACTAGGTGTTGCTTCGTCCAATCCAGTCAGCTTTCTGATCTAACTTCCTGCCTGACCCCCAGTTTACCCACTATGGTGGGGAGTGGCCTAATGAATAGAACCCTTAGCTCCCCCCGGAGGCCCGGCTGTGAAATGTATTGGTGTCTGTGATACCTGATCAGATGAACTCCTTCAGTGCCATCGGACGCACCGTAGCTCCCCATAGTGGCGGAGCCACAGTACTGCAACGACCAGGACTCTGGGGCGCTGCATTCCATCTTGGGACAATGTAAAAAAGTAAAAAAAAAATATTATACTGTGTAAAAATATATTTAAAAAAATTCCTAAATAAATACAAAAAAAAATTGTTCCAATAACTACATTTCTTTCTGTAAATAAAAAAAAACAATAAAAGTACACATATTTAGTATCGCCACGTCCGTAACAACCCGACCTATAAAACTGTCCCTCTATTTACCCCTTCAGTGAACACTGTAAAAAAAATAAATAAAAACTGAGGCAAAAAGCAATGCTTTATCATCATACCGCCAAACAAAACGTGGCTGAATACTGCTGAATATGTCATCTTGTCCCGCAAAAAACGAGCTGCTATACAGCGTGATAAGCGAAAAAGTAAAAATAGTTATAGCTCTCAGAATAAAGTGATGCAAAACAATTATTTTTTATATAAAATAGTTTTTATTGTATAAAAGTGCCAAAACACTGACTTGAAGAATAAAACTACCTTATCAATTTAACCACACGTGGACCGGTATAAACGCCCCACCCAAAAGAAATTCACAAATTGCTGTTTTTTTGTTCATTCTGCCTCCCAAAAATCTTAATAAAAAGCGACAGGACCTCACATGACTCTGTGGGCCAAAATATGGAAAAATTATAGCTCTCAAAATGTGGTGGTGCAGAAACTATTTTTTGCAATAAAAAGCATCATTTAACATGTGACAGCTGCCAAACATAAAAACCCGCTATAAAAACCCGCTACAAATAGTAAATCAAACCCCCCTTAATCACCCCCTTAGTTAGGGAAAAATAATAAAACCAAAAAGTGCATTTATTTCTATTTACCCATTAGGGTTAGGGTTGGGGCTAAAGTTAAGGTTAGGGTTGGGCCTAAAGTTAGGGTTAGGGATGGGGCTAAAGTTAGGGATAGGGTTGGGGCTAAAGTTAGGGTTAGAGCTAAAGATATGGTTTGGTTTGGGGCTAAAGTTAGGGATAGGGATGGGGCTAAAGTTAGGGATAGGGTTGGGGCTAAAGTTAGGGTTGGGATTAGGGTTAGGGTTTTTGTTTTTTTCACAAATAAACGCAAGACATATCAAAGAAATGTTACCACTATCATGAAATACAATATGTAACGAGAAAACAATGTCAGAATCACCAGGATCTGTTGAAGCGTTCCAGAGTTATAACCTCATAAAGGGACAGTGGTCAGAATTGTAAAAATTGGCCTGGTCATTAACATGCAAACCACCCTTGGGGGTAAAGGGGTTAATCACAGCTTTTATGCGTCTTGGCATGCTTTCCACCAGTCTTTCACACTGCTTTTGGGTGACCTTATGCCACTCCTGGTACAAAAATTCAAGCAGTTCTTCTTTGTTTGATGGCTTGTGACTATTGATCTTCCTCTTGATTACATTCCAGAGGTTTTCAATGGGGTTCAGGGCTGGAGATTGGGCTGGCCATGACAGGGATTTGATGTGGTGGTCCTTCATCCACATCTTGGTAGCTGTGTGGCATGGTGCATTGTCCTGCTGGAAAAACAGTCCTCAGAGTTGGGGAACATTGCCTGAGCAGAAGGAATCAACTGGATAACCTTGTATGCGGCTTGATGCATACGTCCTTCGCAAAGATTAACCTGCCCAATTCCAGCCTTGCTGAAGCATCCCCAGATCATCACCGATCCTCCACCAAATTCTACAGTGAGTACAAGACACTGTGGCTTGTACACCTCTCCAGGTCTCCGTCTAACCATTAGACGACCAGTTGTTGAGCAATTAGACTCATCAGAGAAGATTACCTTACTCCAGTCCTCTATGGTCCAATCCTTATGGTCTTTGGCAAATTTCAGCCTGGCTCTCCTTTGCTTCCCATTGATGAAAGGCTTTTTCTAGCTTTACATGACTTGAGTCCTGCCTCTAGGAGCCTGATACGAACTGTTCTTGCTGTGCACTTCACCCCAGCTGCCATTTGCCATTCCTTTTGTAGGTCACTTGATGTCATCCTGCGGTTGCTGAGTGACATTCGAATAAGATATGATGGTCATCCCGGTCAGTGGAGAGTTGTTTTTGCCCTCTGCCGGTGTGTAGCTTTGTTGTCCCCAATGTCTGCTGCTTGACCTTGTTGTAATGGACTGCTGTCTTAGAAATTTTAAGGATGAAGGCAACATGATGCTCACTGTGTCCCTCTGCTAGTAATGCCACAATTAAGCCCTACTTTTCCTCACTCAAGACTTTTCTTTTCAACTCCTTTGGCATGTTTAAAAGTTATTTTTTCATTCTTATTACTTTTGGGATATTACTAGCACTTGACAGACTGAATGACTGTCAGATATGTAGAGAAGCTGATTTTTATAAAACTGTGCAGTGGTCTCTTAATTTTTGCCAGAGCTGTATAGTAAACTGTTGTATTTTCTTTATAAAATAGTAGTACATTATCTAATTATGTATGTGGCACACCCAGTTTGGTGTACAGAAATGTGGTACTTTTTGGTATTTTTTTTCTGGACAATAGTCCACACGTTCCCATTAAAGGGCCTTATAGGGCTGGGTAGAGAGAGACGACAAATTGAGTAGAGGTGCTTCATGTGCCCTACCCTTATATTCATTCTGAATGGGAGCGCTAGAGTTTGCCGAGTGCAGCACTTTAAAATGCGCATGGTCAACCCCCACTTCATTAAATCGATGGGTGCAATGTCGGTCGGACACCCAGCGCTCAAAAAGTTATCCCCTCTTCTTTGGAGAGATAAATTTCAAACTTGATGGCACCCTTTTACGTATTTCATAGTTCTCACTCAAGTCACTGTGTTGTCTGTGTAATTCAGGACAGGACAGGTCCTCAAGAGTTAGACACTCTAATTGCAATTCTCACTTCAAGCCAAGACATGAGGATCCTAAAAATTTGACCTCGCATCTCAACTCTATTTACTCAGATTTCCCCAAGTGAAGAAGAATACAGTATATAGTTCCCAGGGCTTATTTTAATGTAGAAATAAAAGAACAGGCATAAGTGTCTCCTCTATCTTTTTATTAAAAAATATTTTAGCATTGAATAAAATGTTCTTTCTCCTTCCAGGCAGATACTACTGAAGATAATGTAAGCAAATTTTCCAACACAGAGAAAGCGTACAAGATAGTCCTCGCTGGTGATGCTGCCGTCGGGAAGTCTAGTTTTCTCATGAGACTTTGTAAAAATGAGTTTCGAGGCAACACAAGTGCAACACTAGGTATGTTACTACACCCAGACGATGTATTGTAACTGTAGCGGAGCTCTGGTAGGTAAGACTGCAATGAGTTTATGAATGTAGTTCAGAGACATAGAAAATGAAGCCCAGGACAACAAGCAAAATTTTCCCACTCTCTCATCATTTCTTATTAGTTTTTCTGTAATTCATTATTTTAATGAGTATTTTAATAAATAATTAAAGAGGTCTTCCGCTACTAACTTAATCCCGTTTCATATGTCCTAACTGGCACTTTTCTAATTACCTGCCCTGCTCTGGTAAGTTCATCTCTGTGTGAGTTACAGTAGTCTGAGCACGCATGCTCAAATCATACTTCGCTCCCTTCCTCTGCACAGATCCTGCCAATGTTTTGGAGTTCCGTGCCTTCAGCTGATAAGCTCTGCGATGTGCTGCTTGCTATTAGAAAGGAAATCACTGAGCTTGTAGTTGAAGGGATGGCACTTGAAAGCATCTGCAGGACCCAAGCAGAGAGGAGAGCAAAGCCTGATCTGAGCTCGGTCATGCGTTGTGCAGACTGACTCTGCCAATACTTTTCCATGCCATCTCACCTATCCCATCTTTCTAATGATCAGCAGCACATCGCAGAGCTTGTCAGCTTGTCATGTGTGCTCAGACTACTGTCACTCACAGAGGTAGTGCCTTCCCCACCAATGACATGCATTACTGAGTACGTCCAATTCTGGTTTCCAGCTCGGAAGTAGCAAAGCCAGAATCACAACAGAAGGCTAGATGACCCACATACAGATAAGCTTACAGGAGCAGGGCATGTTATAAGAGTATATTAGAAAAGTGATAGTTAGGATATATGATTATGGGTTAAATTAGTAAAATTACTGTAGTAGTGGAAAACCTCCTTAATGATTATTGAAAAAATAAATTCATTTAATTCATTAATTTTAGAGTGCATTCTGACATACAATGCCAAGTAACATGACTATGCAACACACACTCAACGCAACTATTTAACGCCTCAAAATACCACCATACAATGTCTAAATAACACTGCCAAATCCAAGTAATACTAAGATATAGTGTTTATTATTCTGTATACTGCGATATAATTAATAAAACTTCAATTCATTCTAATAGAATAACAAATAAAACTGCCGATCAGTGAATGGATATTACTGTTGGAGAATGCCTAAATAATGGTGGGGTTAATGGTATTTATGCTGGTGGTCTAGGAGAGTGAAGAAATTATTGGTAAAGTGCCTGATGCTCTACAGAGACTGAAGCACTTTGTATTCACCTCTGCAAATCCCCTGAGCAATATCGGCCTGTCTCAAGCTAATCACTTTCAGATACCACTCCTCTCTGATCATGCTGTCACTTACCCGCCACACACTTTGCCACCAGTAGTGTAATTCAACACTATATCACATATTGTTCAAAGTTCCACCACACTTCTTGTTTCTGGTATCTGCTTGAACTGAGGAAGGCAGTGATGATCAAAAAATTGCTGTCGTTTCCATCCTTTGCTGTAGTTGTAAACAGAAGAAAATAGTAATATAGAGGCTTAAAGAGTAACTGTCATTTTATTTTTTTCCCATTCATCAATAGTACACATGAACATGTAATATATCTTATTGGATAGTACTGTTTCTTTCTCCTCCTGGACTGATCTTTCATTCTCAAAATTCTGAAGTCAAAGATAAAATTTGTCTTTAGTTAATACAGATTTTCCCTAAACTGAGATATTAGATGAGAGTTGGTGCTCATAAAGTTATATGAAAAACTGTAACTTTAGTTTTATGAGACCTTCCAGCAGAATGTCTGCCTTCTCTAACTACTCCCTACTAGTGATAAGGTGTTATCCAAGCATGCTTGTGTGCTTCGGTGTGCTCGAAAAATATGTTACCACGGCTTCATGTCTCTTGTCTGTTCAACATTCGCAGCACGTGAGGATTGCCTGTTTGTTAGACAATCCCTTCACGCGTTGCGGTTGTCCAACAGCCGCGAGACATGCAGCTGCGGGGGCTCAAACATATTATTCGAGAATGCTGAAGACCATCATTTAGCTTCCAAGCATGCTGGGGTAACACCTGAGCATGTTTGCTCATCACTCCCTACCCATTTCCCTTCCATAGAACTTTGAAAGCACTAGCTGTCTGTCATCTCTTATCTCAATAATGGGAAAATCTGTGTTAATTGAGTACAGATGTTACAGCTTTTACCCATTATTTGAGAGTGAAAGATCAATCCAGAAGGAGAAAGAAGCAGATTTCTCTGATAAGATATTTTGCAAAGTCTCTTATTTTCACATGTAATATTGATTCAAGGAGTAAAAACTAAAAGGACGCTTTTTTTTCTGTTTTACAAGAAATAACTTCAATTTTTTTCAATTTCTTTTCTAACATTAGGCGTTGATTTTCAAATGAAGACTTTGGTGGTGGATGGGGAACCGGCAATACTTCAATTGTGGGATACAGCAGGTCAAGAAAGGTGAAGCATCCAAAGTTTTATGGCTATAGCTCATTATATTTATTTATTTCAAAGATCCAGTCCACAGTGTCCACTTTATTGTTTTGTTATTCTTAATTTATTAAGTACCGTATTCTTCGGACACTAAGACGCCGTTGTTCACAAGAATAAATCTTGATTAAAACTGTGGTTCTTACAGTTCGTTTATAGTCAGGTCAGACACTTGGTTTGCCAGTGACGCGTGTGTCCCACCGGCTGGACGACAGTGCTAGTGATTAAGATATCAGTAACCAAGAGAAGAAGCAATGGGTTACCAGAGACCAGAACTCATCACAGGGCGGTCACAGTGATGTCAGCTTTATCTACAACTGCCACTACCTGGAGATTACTGCTGAAGATTAGTATGAACTTTGAAGACTAGGAGAGTTCTATCTTCACTACTTGGTTGGGTGTTTTGGTATGGCGCATTTTAAAGGAGGGATGTCCTGCAACAGCAGCTGACACACATCTTGTCGAAGTGAGGAGACTTAAAGCCGCAATGCTCCTCTCCTCTTCCTCTCTGAAGAGACAATTTGCATATTTCCCAGAGGAGCATTGCGGCTTTAAGCCTCCTCACCTCGACATGCTTAACATGTCACTCTCCACAAGGAGAAACGATACTTCTTGGATCCCGGTCAGACACCTCTCAATCAGCCAAACCAGATCTCCACTTTGCACTGACGAGGGGCAGTACCCCGAAACACAGTGTCTGCAAATTGAGATTCTGGTTTGGCTTTTATCCTAAGTCATGTGACAAGGCTCGTTAAAGGGTCAACATCGACTGTTAGGATTGCTTCTTCCAATAGTTGGCACTCGAGTTCTAGTCCTCTTCCTCTCTGAAGAGACAATTTGCAATTAGTAGGAGAGATGTTGATTATTTTTTTTGGTATAAGTCAAAAGGTGCATATTATAGTCCAAAAAATACAGTAATCCTGAGTAATTGACAGGTTACATTTTATTATACAACTTTGGAAAACAATTTAGATTTCCAACTATTAGTATTAACAATAACAAAATCACCAACTTTGTTGTTTCAGGTTTAGGAGCATTGCAAAGTCTTACTTTAGAAGAGCAGATGGAGTTTTGCTTCTCTATGACGTGACTTGTGAGAAGAGCTTCTTGAATGTGAGGGAATGGATAGATATGATTGAGGTAATATCTTAGCGGCATAATATAAATAGGCATGTACACCCTTATGTACAGATGTATAGTTGAACCTAAAGTTAAATGTAACATGTCATGCTGCATATACCACAGGCAGCAGTAATCAGATACTGGCTGCACAATTGCAGCCAGGCACAGTAGATATAAAAAGTCTACTTACCCCTGTTAAAATTCTAGGTTTTTGCCATGTTAAAAAATCATACTAAGAAGAATAATTTCAAATGTTTTTCCACCTTTATTGTCAATCATAATCTGTACAATTCAATTGAAAATATTTCAGTCTTTTTGGGTAGGAATCTATAAGCATGGCACATCTAGAATTGTCAGCCTTTGCCCATTCTTTGCAGTAGCACTCCAAATTTGTCAGAATGCAAGGACATCTCCTATGTTCAACCCACTTCAGATCAACCCATAAAGTTTCAATTGGAGTCACATCTGGGCTCTGGCTGGACCATTCCAAAACGTTGATCTTCTTCTGGCAAAGCCATTCTTTTGTTGCTTTGGAGGTATGTTTAGGGTCATTGTCTTATTGTCATGCTGAAAGATGAAATTCCTCTTGATCTTCATCTTTTAGAAAAGGACTGAAAGTTTTTTGCAAAATTGATTGATATTTGGAACTGTTCCTGATTCCTTCCAGCTCAACTAAAGCCCGAGTTCCAGCTGACAAAAAACGGCTTCCGCCATGCTTCACTTCGGGTATGGTGTTTTTTTTGAAGATGTACATTGTTGGCTTTGCAGCAAACATACCTTTTGCAATTATGACCAAAAAGTTCAGCTTTGTTGTCATTAGCCCATAACATGTTTTCCCACATGCTTTTGGCAGACTTGTAGGTTTTGCCAAAATATAGCTGGACTTGGATGGTTTTTTTGTCAGAAAAGACTTCAGTTTTGCAACCCTACCCTATAGGAAAGACATATGAAAAATACGGAGATTGTTGTCAATTGCAGTACGCCATCCGTACTTGCCAGAAATTAGTGCAGCTCATTTATTATTGCTGTAGGCCTCTTGGTAATTTCATCAACCAATTTTCTTCTTGTCTTTTTGTCAATTTTTGAGGTATGTACAGGTCTGGGTAATGTCACTGTTGTGCTAATTTAAGCCACTGGTGATGACTATATTCACAGTGTTCCATGGCATATTTAATGCCTGGGAAATTATTTTGTACCATTTTCTTGACTGATAACTTTCAACAATGAGATCCTTTTGTTGTGTTGTAAGCTGTGTACAGATGATTGATTTTGCAGTAAAATGCAACTAAGAAAATGTGAGTAAAATCCTAGAAAACGGCTAAATTTTCATAGTATATGTAGCACAAAAGAAGCTTGAAGTATGAACGGCACTAGGCAGCATGGCTACAAGCGGTTCAATAGCAGACGTAGGATCCTAATTAGGACACATGCAGCACATATAGACCAGTAACGTGCGAGTGGTGCTCAACGCCAAGTAATACTCAGGTATGAGAAGAAGAAATAGAAGTGGCACTCACCCAAATGTTGCTGTAATTCAATGTCCTTTATTCATGTTACGAAAAAACAGACATGGTGTGGAGAGGCGGCTGGTGAGAGTTGCGGTGTCCTTTTCCTCCTCCCCTCACCGCAACTCTCACGAGCCGCCTCTCCACACCATGTCTGTTTTTTCATAACATGAATAAAGGACATTGAATTACAGGAACATTTGGGTGAGTGCCACTTCTATTTCTTCTTCTCGTACCTGGCTAAATTTTATAATTTTATATGGTGTTAATCAGCATCACAGTAAATGATAGCAGCTGCGTACTGACTGCTATTTAGCATGAGTGTAAATGTGAGTGGCTATTTCTGAATACCACCACATCCCCAATTATACTAGGGTGTTTACATTTACACTTATGCAATCACATTATTTTAGTTTTGATATTTTAATTTTTCCCTTCAAAATAATTTCAGTTTGTTTCCCAATGGATTTGTACAGATTATTGGTGACATTAAAGGTGGAAAAAATTCGGAAACCATACTTATTAGTATGATATTTTTTACATGAGAAAAACCTGGGTGTGTAGAATTTTTATATAAACTGTATAGTTTTCACTGATGCGCTCTTGCATTTCAGAGAAGGTATACTTTAAAGATCTGGCCATTGGGCATAGCTGGAGATGAAACTAGTCAGGCGCAACCCCCAACTGACTCTTCCAGCGCTCCTGCTGGTGCTCAACAGGTCTCTTCCTGACATGTACATAGGTAGAAACCTGTCAGTCACGGGGATAATAATATAACTGGCTGCAATTGTGCAACCGGTCACCATGAATCAGATTCCTTTTTAGTTAAAGGTTTTTCAGACTCAGTAAAAATAGACATGCATTATTCAACTAAATTGTGGCATTAACTTTTACACAACAGTAAATCTGAAAAATTTACAAACATGTATGTTTATAAAAGTCATCCAAGGCATTTAAATTTTTTTTCGCCAATTAAGTCCAAAACATAGAAAAAGTAATGCACCAGGACTTGCAACATAGGGCCTGATTCATTATTGCATTTGTGCTTTTTTTGTCTCATTTTTGGTGTATTTCAACTGTTTTTCATTTGCACCTTATTGCTTCTTTCAATTTGCACCCGTTTATTTCATATTTTTGCACAATTGCAATCCATTCCCCCAGAGTGGTTTTATGAGCGCCCGCCATTTTTGCCAAAACTTTGTGACCTTTTACCTGAACATCCAACTTTTTGTGCTAAAAATGCGCCAAATTTAGGAATCACTTGTGGTAGTTTGAAGAATTTGGTCGTCAACACATATGAAAACCAAATGACTTAAAAAAAATGCAAATGATGAATAGGGCCCAGAAGGCTCAACGAGTTTATTCACGTCACGTGTATGAATTTTCTGCTGAATTATTTTACATGTGTGGTGTTGAAAAAAATCGTGACAGTGTTTCTCAAATCCTGATTGTGTTACTTTTACCATATGTTTTGGATGTCTAAAGGGATAGTTCCAGTCTTGTGGTAATGTGCACCTTATGTATTTATGCTGAATGATTGGAGTGTCTGTTGTCAAATGTATTTTATTTTAATTACCACTATTGGTGTTTATATCATTTAAGCTGTCATGTTGCTTTGCAGGATTCAACAAATGATAGTATACCTATCATGATGGTTGGGAATAAAGCTGATCTCCGACAAACACTCTCAGAACAAGGTCATAAATGTGTACCAACCAGTTATGGAGAGAAGCTATCCATGGTAAGTGTCAAAAGCAAAACAAGAAAAAAACAAAGAAAAACTGAAATAAGCTGTTTAAAGCACCACTCCAGTGCTTTTCTTTATTTCAGTGCTGGAGTGGTGCTGCTAATCTAAGTTGCTTGACCCAAGTCTTATGCTTACCAGCCGCCATTTTCATTCTTTCCTGGTCCCGCTCCAGTTCCATTACGTGTCTCTGAAATAGGCCCCATGAGAGTTGGAACAATGGCCTGGGAATTGATTTGTTTCAATCCATGCAGTGTGTCCTAAACCTCCCCTATGGCTTAATCGAAACCTTCCACATTTATAACTTTGATGGTATTTCTTTTTGGACCTCTTATGGAATCAGATGTCGTGATCAATTATTTCCTAATTAATCTAGATTTCCCTCTTTCCTGGGAATGCAGTGGTTACTGTATACCATATACTGTACCTAAATCCAGGTTTTCCAGCATTTACAACTTGGGCATGTTACCCAGTCAGAATTTGGTCCTTTGGAGGTCCAGGTAGAATTCCTGGTGTGTATATCAGATTTTTCTAAACCCTTCTCCAATATATATAGTCTTTTACAGTCTGTTGGCCTGCTCTAGTTATAAAGGCACACCAGAGGTAGAAGGATACCATGCTGAATCTTTCCGATGATGACTGGGAGGATTTTACTGATTTCTTTTTCAACTCAGTGGTCCTGTCCCATGATCCTCCCATTTTGCTCCTCTGCTTTTAGGTTCCTCAATACACATTTTGATTTCCCAAGTGTTATCCCCACAAACCTTTTTTCTAGGTGTTTTAGACATCATTGTTTCAAGCACATGAGAGGATTTTTGTTCTTAGATTTCTTCTCTTTTGTGTTTAGAAAATAGTGATTGTGGCTTGGACATAACCTAACACCCCTACCCTGTCCCAGTGGCTTAATCTGATTACCGATATGTACCATGCTATACATAGTTACATAGTTACATAGTTATTAAGGTTGAAGGAAGACTGTAAGTCCATCTAGTTCAACCCATAGCCTAACCTAACATGCCCTAACATGTTGATCCAGGGGAAGGCAAAAAAACCCCATGTGGCAAAGAGTAACTCCACCATGGGGAAAAAAATTCCTTCCCGACTCCACATACGGCAATCAGACTAGTTCCCTGGATCAACGCCTTATCAAGGAATCTAGTGTATATACCCTGTAACATTATACTTTTCCAGAAAGGTATCCAGTCCCCTCTTAAATTTAATTAATGAATCACTCATTACAACATCATACGGCAGAGAGTTCCATAGTCTCGCTGCTCTTACAGTAAAGAATCCGCGTCTGTTATTATGCTTAAACCTTCTTTCCTCCAGACGTAGAGGATGCCCCCTTGTCCCTGTCTCAGGTCTATGATTAAAAAGATCATCAGAAAGGTCTTTGTACTGTCCCCTCATATATTTATACATTAACATAAGATCACCCCTTAGTCTTCGTTTTTCCAAACTAAATAGCCCCAAGTGTAATAACCAAATATCTTGGTATTGCAGACCCCTCAGTCCTCTAATAACCTTGGTCGCTCTTCTCTGCACCCGCTCCAGTTCAGCTATGTCTTTCTTATACACCGGAGACCAGAACTGTGCACAGTATTCTAAGTGTGGTCGAACTAGTGACTTGTATAGAGGTAAAATTATGTTCTCCTCATGAGCATCTATGCCTCTTTTAATACATCCCATTATTTTATTTGCCTTTGTAGCAGCTGCCTGACACTGGCCACTGAATATGAGTTTGTCATCCACCCATACACCCAGGTCTTTTTCATTGACGGTTTTGCCCAGAGTTTTAGAATTAAGCACATAGTTATACATCTTATTACTTCTACCCAAGTGCATGACCTTACATTTATCCCCATTAAAGCTCATTTGCCATTTATCAGCCCAAGCTTCTAGTTTACATAAATCATCCTGTAATATAAAATTGTCCTCCCCTGTATTGATTACCCTGCAGAGTTTAGTGTCATCTGCAAATATTGAAATTCTACTCTGAATGCCCCCTACAAGGTCATTAATAAATATGTTAAAAAGAAGAGGGCCCAATACTGACCCCTGTGGTACCCCACTGCTAACCGTGACCCAGTCTGAGTGTGCTCCATTAATAACCACCCTTTGTTTCCTATCCCTGAGCCAGCTCTCAACCCACTTACACATATTTTCCCCTATCCCCATTACTCTCATTTTATGTAACAACCTTTTGTGTGGCACCGTATCAAAAGCTTTGGAAAAGTCCATATATACTACGTCCACTGGGTTCCCTTGGTCCAGTCCGGAACTTACCTCTTCATAGAAGCTGATCAAATTAGTCTGACATGAACGGTCCCTAGTAAACCCGTGCTGATACTGGGTCATGAGGTTATTCCTCTTCAGATACTCCAGCATAGCATCCCTTAGAATGCCCTCCAGGATTTTACCCACAGTAGAGGTTAAACTTACTGGCCTATAATTACCGAGTTCAGTTTTTGCCCCTTTTTTGAATATTGGCACCACATTTGCTATACGCCAGTCCTGTGGTACAGACCCTGTTATTATGGAGTCTTTAAAGATTAAAAATAATGGTCTATCAATGACTGTACTTAGTTCCTGCAGTACTCGGGGGTGTATCCCATCCGGGCCCGGAGATTTGTCAATTTTAGTTATTTTTAGACGCCGCTGTACTTCCTGCTGGGTTAAGCAGGTGACATTTAATGGGGAATTTTTATCACTAGTCATTTTGTTTGCCATGGGATTTTCTTTTGTAAATACTGATGAAAAAAAGTCATTTAGCATATTGGCTTTTTCCTCATCCTCATCCACCATTTCACCCAGACTATTTTTAAGGGGGCCAACACTGTCATTTTTTAGTTTCTTACTATTTATATAGTTAAAGAATATTTTGGGATTATTTTTACTCTCTCTGGCAATGAGTTTCTCTGTCTCAATCTTTGCTGCCTTGATTTGCTTTTTACAGAATGTATTTAATTTTCTGTATTTATTTAATGCCTCCTCACTACCTACTTTCTTTAATTCTCTAAATGCTTTCTTTTTGTCCCTTATTGCGCCCCTTACAGCTCTATTTAGCCATATTGGTTTCCTCCTATTTCTAGTATGTTTATTCCCATACGGTATATACTGTGCACAGGTCCTATCCAGGATGCTAATAAACGTCTCCCATTTTCTTTGTGTATTTTTGTGTCTCAGGATATCGTCCCAGTTAATTGCACCAAGATCCTCTCTCATCCGTTGGAAATTTGCCCTCCTGAAGTTTAGTGTCCTTGTCACCCCCCTACTACCCATCTTATTAAAGGTTACATGAAAACTTATTATTTTGTGATCACTATTCCCCAAGTGACCCCCAACCCTTATATTTGATATGCGGTCTGGCCTGTTGGTTAATATTAGGTCTAGCAGTGCCCCCCTCCTTGTTGGGTCCTGAACCAGTTGTGAAAGGTAATTGTCTCTCATAGTTGTCAAAAACCGATTACCTTTGCTGGAACTGCAGGTTTCTGTTCCCCAATCTATTTCAGGGTAGTTGAAGTCCCCCATAATAATGACTTCTCCTTGAGTCGCAGCTTCATCTATTTGCTTTACGAGAATATTCTCCATTGCTTCCATTAGTTTTGGAGATTTATAACAAACCCCTATCAGTAATTTATTATTTTTTCCCCCTCCCCTTATCTCCACCCACAGAGACTCTACATTTTCATTAGATTCACCTATATTATCACGCAGGATGGGTTTTAAGGTCGATTTTACATACAGACACACCCCACCCCCTCGCTTATCTGTACGGTCATTTCTGAACAGGCTATAGCCCTGCAAGTTAACAGCCCAGTCATGGCTCTCATCCAGCCACGTCTCAGATATCCCCACCATGTCATAATTATGTTCCAACAACATTAGTTCTAATTCGTCCATTTTGTTGGCGAGGCTTCTGGCATTAGTATACATGCACTTGATGTTACTCTCTGTACCTCTATTCTTTCTTAAATTACTAACTGTTCTAACCCCACCCCCCATGCCACCGCCACCCCCAACTTCCTTATTTGTGCCCAGGTCTCTATCTGCACTATCTTCCCCTCCTATAAAATGAATACCCTCCCCCCCAATCCCTAGTTTAAACACTCCTCCAACCTTCTAACCATTTTCTCCCCCAGCACAGCTGCACCTTCCCCATTGAGGTGCAGCCCGTCCCTAGCGTAGAGCCTGTAGCCAACTGAGAAGTCGGCCCAGTTCTGCAGGAACCCAAACCCCTCCTTCCTACACCAATTCTTGAGCCACTTATTAACCTCCCTAATCTCCCGTTGCCTCTCTGGCGTGGCACGTGGTACAGGCAGTATTTCGGAAAATACCACGTTGGAGGTCCTTGCTTTCAGCTTGCAGCCTAATTCCCTGAAATCATCTTTAAGGACCTTCCACCTACCTCTAACTTTGTCATTTGTGCCAATGTGCACCATGACCGCTGGGTCCTCACCAGCCCCTCCCAGTAATCTGTCCACCCGATCAGCGATGTGTCGGACTCGAGCGCCAGGTAGGCAGCACACCGTCCGACGATCCCTGTCTTTGTGACAGATTGCCCTATCTGTTCCCCTAATAATTGAGTCCCCCACTACCAGCACCTGTCTGGCCTGCCCTGCTCTCCTTTTTCCCTCCTTACTGGAGCAGTCACTCCTCCGGCTTTCAGAGGACATGCCTGGCTGCAGCAGTGCTACCCCTGTACTGGCACCCTGTACTGGCATGCTATGAGATATTTTATATGATTCCTAAGTGCCCACAGCAATTTAACGAAATCTGGGTGGAATGGATATCCAACAATGCCATGGACTCCCAGTAATCTGATTATGGGAGCCTTGGGCGGCTGGTGAATAGTCTCAAGTTTCATACTCTATTGTGTTCATGGGAGGGAGTGTGTGAGAATATTCCTATGTGTAACTGTATGAATGGATTGTCAGTCATACTGAAATATTTAACATTTTTGTTGCATTACAATTACACAAGCTTCATGTATCGTTGTCAATTCTTATTTTACAGATTTCATGTCAAGTGATAATATAGTGTACTAGTATTCTTGTGCAACCCCTGCAAAGTTGTTTACTGGGGTACACAGTGGTGTATTATTCTTTATATCACTATTGTTAAAAACGTCTTAAAAAAAACTTAAAAAGAAAAAAAGAGATACGGACTTAACAACATTGTAATCTAATTTTGGATTCATGCAGCAATTTTTTATTCTTTCTCACATATAGACGTATGGAGCTTTATTCTGTGAAACTAGTGCCAAAGAAGGATCAAATATTGTGGAGGCCGTCCTTCATCTTGCACGGTATGTATATTGCTTACAACAGTGTGAAGATTACAGCAGGAGCTAACATAAACCATTCAAGGTAAACTGGGTCATTGCGTGCACTGGCAATAAAGCAATACAATGACAAAGTGTGGGTGAAGGGCATTATTAGCAATAGGTATTTCCTATGATGTAAGCCTCCACATTGGTTTGAAATACTGCGCGCACTCTTGAGTGGGCCGCTGCTGGGATCTAACCATTGGGGACTGTCTGCAGCCCTGTGTGCTGGAAGATTTACTTTCTATTGTCTCTGTTTGTTTAGGGAAGTAAGAAAGCGCAGCGATAATGAAGATGACAGAGGATCTGTAACCAACCTTTCGGGAGCCATTACCAAAAAGCCGACACAAATGAAGAACTGCTGTAACGTCTAAACTTTTCTAACAAGCCCCCTTCCAATCATACAATACTACTTTTTATAAGTTGCTTTGGACATTGTATTGTACATAAGCAATGCTGTGCGGCCCATGTGGTCCCCATCGCTTGCTCCTCTAATGCACATTGCACCTGACAACTGATATGATCTTTATGTATCAGTACATGTATAGATTACAGTAAATGAGGTAAAAGATTATTGGAAGTGAACAGTCCTCTTATTAATACATATGTTCTTCTGTCTATTTATGGGAGATGTTTATTGGTCTGTTTTTGTACATTTATTTATAAATGTGACTTTTTATGCTTTTATTGGGGGGTTTCTGAAAACCACTTTTTAAAGCGTATCTGTCAGCCCAAACTGACAGTATAAACTATGTACATACAAGTAGCCATGTAGGGAATATAGCCTCTATAAAGAAATTCTCACTTTTAGCGTGTATAACACGGGTGAGGATCGCATCGCAGTGCACGGACTGGCTGGCGGCTCTCCTGACCCAAGCATGCCAGCTGCATAGAAATACATGCTGTCATTCTCGGGTCAGGAGAGCCGCCAGCCAGTCAGAGCTTTGCAATGTGATCGTCGTCCATGTTATATGGCCAACTGACTGCGCACATAGGATACTAATCGCTGGGTACTAATATGCTAATTAAGGTGCTCAGTGCACCCAGTGTGGCCTACAGGCTCAGTGCAAATTTCAGACCACTGGTTTGTCTTTCACCAGTGAGGAAGGAGAAGTCATACAAAGCTAGTGGGCAAATCAGGGCACTATGCCAAGCGTGCATTGAGCAGCTTAATTAGGATATTTCATTGCCTCAGTTTCTACAGGACCAAGGCACCAATTAGAACACCAAAGTCTATAAGGCTATGTTTATAAGTTTATAGTCAGTTTTGGCAGATATACTTCCTTTAAGAACTATGTCAATGTCCTTGTATTTGTCCTAGTTTTCATTATTACTCTTATATTGTACATAATTTATAAAAAATCAATACCAAGAATGTGGTTGTGTTTTCTTTTTAATATTTCACTGTGAGCAGGTGTGTATAGTTAAGTTACTACAATGAGTTTTTGACGCTGATTATTTTCATTAAGCAGAAAACGCAGTGTCTTACAGCTCCAGAAAAGAGGCTAGGATTTACAGAAATCTCCTGCTCACTGTGCTTTTATTTATGCTGCTTAACCTGACCTTGAAAATTACAATATGTCAACTTCTCTTGTGGGTAAGCCTTATTTTATATGCAGATTTTCACCGTAGAACTGCATCAGAAGCAGAAGATTGGCAATTAAAGAAATTCATTTGAGACTTCAGTGCATTTCCACTGTGTAGACATACTAAAATGCAAGTAATCCACATATGACTATAACTTTAAAATCTGTGAAAGCAAAATACCAGGAAGTTTCAAAACCAATAGAAAAATATAAAAAAAAATGTCATTATAAGTTAAAGTTGAGCAAAAAGGTTTGTCCTTGACCATCGTCCAGTCTTGTCTTCCATAACAGCAGGACCAGGGCAGTCTTCACTCCTACCACCAGCATTGGCATCCTGGGAACCTACTGCACTTACTAAGCACCGCAAAGCCGGGTGACTCATGAGTCATGGCATGAAGGGGCCTAGTAAGCGCATGAGGCACACGAGATGCTGGCACAAGAGTGCTGGCTGCAAATATACAGATTGCCTTGGTTCAGCTGCCTCCGAGGACAGAACTAGAGGCTGAACCAGGGCAGCGCTAATTTTTTTGCTCAACTCTCTTACATATAAGCTCCTAAATACCTTTAATCCTTTAATTAGCAATTGTTTTAAATGCAAAGTTAATCAGTGTATAACATTAAAATGGCTTCTCACAAGATTGTTAATGTGACAGGAGGCATGTGTAGTAGGAACCTGCGCTGCTGTCACCTGGAGGTAGCTTGATAATACATAGTGTAGGTCATCATGAGGTGCAGAGAGACAGGGTGGACAGTAATGTGAACATCATATTCTTACATCAGCACTCCTGGTATCTCCAGTATTAGATCAAAACAACCGGATGGACAGCAGAGGGAGCAGCCTCTTTTTACCACAGCACCTCTGCAATCTCCAGTATTAGATCATAAAGATAGGGCTGATAGCAATTTGAGCAGCTTCTTATATCCAGTACCCATGAAATCTCCACTGTTAGATCAGAAAGATAGGGTGGAAAGCTGTGTGAGCAGCCTCTTCTTACCATAGAAGACCAGAAATTTCCAGTATTAGATCAGAAAAAAAGGTGGGTGGCGGAGTGTGTAGCCTTTGCATGCTTTAACAATCTTGTTTTTCCAGTATTAGAGCTGAGAGACATTTTGAGCAGCCTATTCATAAACAGCACCCCTAGAATCTTCACTATTAGAAAGACAGAGTGATCAGCCTCATTGTAATTCCAGCGTCCCTGCATGCCTCCTCCTGGCAGGGAAGCCGGCGTACTCACCACTCCTTAGCATGCTATTAGCTCTGTGTCCTCTTCTTGCTCGGCATGTTTCCTGGCAGCATACGTAGGGTGCACAAGCGGGAATTTCCTGGTTCTTAAAGAGATCATGCGTGCACTCCTAAGATGTCCCCAGTCAATACATGGGAGACATATGGTACTTAACCCCTTAGTGACGGAACCAACTTGCAGCTAAGGCTACTTTCACATTTCCGTCGGTAGTCGGCCATCAAAAAGCGTTGGCGCGACGTACCGACGGACGTTTGTGAAATAGTGTATATCGTGAGCAGCGGACACAGTTTTTTAACGCGTCCGCTGTCCAGTCTAAAGTCTCGTGGAGGAAAGAGAGAGAGAGCGAGATTTCCTGCCGGGCATGCGCAGTCGGAAACACAGGATACAACGTACAGAGAAACGTTCCCTTGAACGTTTTTTGCAAAAGAGGGGCCGTCACATTTTGCAGGATCCAGTGCACGGCGGACAAAACGTGAGTCCATACGTCGCTAATACAAGTCTATGGGAAAATGCAGGATCCTGCAAATTGTTTTGCAGGATCCTGCATTTTCAAAAAATGGACGTATTGCGACGGTAGCAGAAAGATGTAAATGTGAAAGTAGCCTTAATGACCAAGCCAATTTTTACAATTCTGACCACTGTCACTTTATGAGGTTATAACTCTGGAACGCTTTAACGGATCCCGCTGATTCTGTTTTTTCGTAACATATTGTACTTCATGTTAGTGGCAAAATTACTTCGATATTACTTGCGTACTTATTTATGAAAAAAACGGAAATATGGCAAAAAGTTTTAAAATTTTTCATTTGTATTTTTCAATTTGTATGCCCTTAAATCAGAGAGATATGTCACAAAAAATAGTTAATAAATAACATTTTCCACATGTCTACTTTACATCAGCGCAATTTTTGAAAAAAAAAAAGGAAGTTATAAGGGTTAAAAGTTGACCAGCGATTTCTAATTTTTACAACAAAATTTACAAAACCATTTTTTTTTGTGTACATGACCGAAAATACTCAAAAGTGATACCATTCTAAAACCTGCACCCCTCAAGGTGATCAAAACCACATTCAAGAAGTTTATTAACCCTTTACGTGCTTCACAGGAACTGAAGCAATGTGGAAAGAAAAAATTTACATTTAACTTTTTTTTTACAAACATTTTACTTCAGAACCTTTTTTTTTATTGTCACAAGTGTAAAAAGAGAAACTGAACAACAAAAGTTGTTGTGCAATTTCTCTTGAATACGCCGATATCCCACATGTGGGGGTAAACCACTGTTTGTGCGCAGGCCAGAGCTTGGAAGTGAAGGAGCGCCGTTTGACTATTTCAATGCTGAATTGGCTGGAATTGAGATCGTATTATCGTATTTGGAGATGCCCCTGAACCCCCACAAGTGACGCCATTTTGGAAACTAGATCCCCAAGTGCTTCACAGAAGTTTATAACATAGAGCCATGAAAATAAAAAATATTTTTTTTTCCACAAAAATGATCTTTTCTCCCCCAAATTTTTATTTTAACAAGGGTAGCAGGAGAAATTTTGGAAACTAGACCCCTTAAGGAACTTATCTAGATTTTAGTGAGCACTTTGAACCCCTAAATGCTTCACAGAAATTTATAATGTAGAGCCGTGAAAATAAAAAAATCTTATTTTTTCCACAAAAATTATCTTTTCGCCCCCCAAATTTTTATTTTCACAAGGGTAAGAGGAGAAATTGGACCCCCACAGTTGTTGTGCAATTTTTCCTGAGTAGACCGATACCCGATATGTGGGGGTAAACCACTGTTTGGGCGCACGGCAGAGCTCGGAAGGGAAGGAGCGCCGTTTGACTTTTTCAATGCAGAAATGGCTGGAATTGAGATCGGACAGCATATCGCGTTTGGAGAACCCCTGATGTGCCTAAACAGTGGGAACCCCCCCAAAAGTGACACCATTTTGGAAACTAGACCCCTTAATGATGTGTGGTGAGCACTTTGAACCCTCAAGTGCTTCACAGATGTTTATAACGCAGAGCCGTGAAAATAAAAAATCCTTTTTTTTCCTCAAATATGATTTTTTAGCCTGCAATTTTTTTATTTTCATAAGGGTAGCAGGAGAAATTAGACCCAAAAAGTTGTTGTCCAGTTTGTCATGAGTATGCCGATAACCCATATGTGGGGGGGACCACTGTTTGGGCACATATCAGGGCTCGGAAGGGAAGTAGTGACGTTTTAAAATGCAGACTTTGATGGAATGGTCTGTGGGCGTCATGTTGCATTTGCAGAGCCCCTGATGTACCTAAACAGTAGAAACCCCCCACAAGTGACCCCATTTTGGAAATTTGACCCCCAAGGAGCTTATTTAGATGTGTGGTGAGCACTATGAACCCCCAAGTGCTTCACAGAAGTTTATAACGTAGAGCCGTGAAAATAAAAAATCATATTTTTTCCACAAAATTTATACTTTCACCCCCAAATTTTTACTTTCACAAGGGTAACAGGAGAAATTGGACCATAAAAGTTGTTGTGTAATTTGTCCTGAGTACTCTGATACTCCATATGTGGGGTGGGGACCACTGTTTGGGAGCATGGCAGAGTGTAATAATTATAGGGGATAACTCAGGAGACTCTTTGCGTGGAACAAGACAACTACAGGACACAGTTTTATAAGTGGTAAAGTCTATATTATTACACGGTGATTCAAACAGGTGCAGAGAGAAATTCAAGTCCACAACACTTAGAGTAAATATTAAATGCAGCTTAGCAGTCTATAGGAAACTTCAGAGGAAAATGCAATCACGCAGAAAGTCTATGAAGCACAATTATTCTTGAGGATACTTGACACAAATTAGTCCTTGCTTAGTCCAAAACACAGATAGATATGCTTATAAGGCAGTTCAAATAATATCTTAGCTCAACCAGGGAGGCCTTGGTAACAGTCTCAGGTTCTTGCAGAGCAGCAACAGCTTACATGTCCAGCGAATGCAGATGGAAGTAAACACGAGCAGCAGATGAAGGAGGATTACTGGAACTGGTGTATGCAGTAGGAACTCAGAGAGGAGTAGCAGGATAACCCCACAGGTTCACAGGAGCAGGTATATAGCCATGGAGTCACCAGATGTCAGGAGCTGGATGCAAGGCGGAATACTCTAGCACAGACTGAAGGCTGGGGTGGAGTTTTATAGCAGGAAGACAGTGCACATGAGACCAAAGACGCCATCTTGGAAAAGGGCAGTAATGCACAAAAAGTAATAAAAAATGTTCAGAGTCCTGACATTACTCCCTCCTTAGAAGTGGCCTCAGGACGATCCTGGACCTGGTTTCTCAGGGAATCTCTGATGAAAACGAGAAATCTTCTGTTGGGCATTGATGTTTTCCACAGGTTCCCAAGAGTCTTCCTCAGGGGGATATCCCTGCCATCTTATCAGATATTGAAGCCGATTCCTGCGAATCCTGGAATCAACAATTTCCTCCACCACAAATTGTTCTTGCCCATCAACCACCACAGGCTGCGGAGGTGGCACAACACGTCCCTGGAAGGTATTAGGAGATACAGGCTTTAGTAAAGATACATGAAAAACTGGGTGTACCTTCATAGTCCTAGGCAGTTTCAGCCGGCAGGCCACAGAGCTCACAATACTGTTGATCTTGAAAGGGCCGATGAATTTCTGTCCAAGTTTTTGTGAAGGAACGTTTAACTTCAGATTCTTAGTTGCTAACCAATCTAATCTCCTACCTTGAACATGGGTGCAGGTTTACGGAATCTATCAGTTCCTTCAGAACCTCCAGATTTTGCCTCATCGCATTCAGCATTTCCTCCACTGCCGGAACCGGAGAATTAATTGGAGACATAGGTAAGATACATGGATGATAACCCAGATTGGCAAAGAAAGGTGTAAATTTAGTGGAGGCGCTCTGAGAATTGTTATATGAAATTTCGGCTAATGGCAGCAACTCCAACCAATCATCCTGGAGATGGCTGACATAGCATCTTAGATATTGTTCCAGCGTCTGGTTCGTACGCTCAGTCTGACTATTTGTCTGGGGATTGTAAGCGGAAGAGAGACAGACATTAATATTGAGTGCAGAGCAAAACCCCTTCCAGAATCTTGAAGTGAACTGCTCTCCACGGTCAGAGATGATCTCATCCAGAACTCCATGCAACCGAAAGACATTCTGTATAACCAAGTTCACTGTATCTTTAGCTGAGGGGAGGCCGGTGCACAGAACAAAATAAGCAGCTTTAGTCAGGCGATCAACTACCACCATGATTGTATTCATGCCCCCCGATGTAGGCAGCTCCACAATAAAGTCCATTGATATAGACCCCCAAGGGTGGGACGGAACAGGTAATGGTTGTAGAAGACCTGTAGGTGCCACATGAGGAGTCTTGTAACAGGCACATACCTCGCAAGAGAGAACATAGTCCTTGGTATCCTTCAGGCAAGTTGGCCACCAGAAGAATCGGCTCAGGAACTCTTGTGTCTTCTGTACCCCCCTGTGACCAGCCAACTTGGAGTCATGTACCAACTTGAGGATCTGCAGACAGACCACCTCAGGGACGTAGATACGTCGATCTCTGAACCACATGCCACCCTTAAAGACAAGATTAATATCCACAGGTGGGTTGGCCAGAAATACATCACCGTCATAGGCCTCCCTGCACTCCTTCCACAAGTCCTGTTTGTGGATAACTCTAATGAAATTGGCATCAGATAGAATGGTCTTGGACGGGGCTCCAGGTACGGAATCCACAGCATGGATTCGGGATAAAGCATCATCCTTCCCATTACGAGAACCTGGACGGTACGAGATAGCAAAGTTAAATTGATTTAAAAATAAGTTCCGAGCCTGACGAGGAGAAAGACATCTAGCGGATCTAAGGAACTCTAAATTGCGATGGTCAGTTAGCACTATGATCTGTTGTTCAGCTCCTTGCAGATGATGCCTCCATTCTTTGAAAGCCGCAATATCAGCCAGCAATTCCTTGTCTCCCACGTCATAATTCTTCTCTGCTGAGGTTAGTCTATGGGAAAAGAAAGCACAAGGATGTAGCAGACCCTTCTCTCCAGTTCTTTGGGAGAGAATAGCCCCCAAAGCATTATCAGAAGCGTCCACCTCCACAATGAAAGAAAGTGTTGGATCTGGGTGTATCAACAGCGGTGCTGATGTGAAACAGATCTTAAGCCGATCAAAAGCTTCTTGAGCCTGTGATGACCACTTAAAGGGCTTTTCCTTCTTTGTCAAGGAAGTAATGGGATGGACAATATCAGAAAAATTTCAAATGAAGCGTCTGTAGAAATTTGCAAAACCAATAAAATGTTGAACCTCCTTAACGTTCTTGGGTACTGGCCAGTCAAGGATAGCCTGAATCTTACCAGATTCCATGTTCAGCCCCTGGGGAGAGATGATATTGTTGAGGGAGGATCTAAATTGATCCTTCACGGTTAACTCAGTGATTTCCAAATTAATCTACAGGGCGTTGCCGGCAACTGAAAATGACCAGACGGAGACGTGTGTCTCTGTATGGGGGATCGAGCAGATCTCTGGCCCCCGTTTTATTCTATATCACTTTTCATAATCAGAGAAATTATACTTCAACCAATCAGCATTAAGAACACGCTCACAGTTCTTAACCTATAAGAATGCAGGAAAAACTTACCCCATGAGAATACAGAAAAACCAGAAACTACATATATGGTCATATCTTCTTGGCATAGTATGTTTTTCTAACAGGTGCCTCAGTCTTGTATAGCGATACACCCCCGAATCTATTATCTGGCTTGTGTCAGAAGACTCAAGGTCTTTATACCAATTATGAACAATAGCCTAGTTGAATAACAGGCTTGTGAACAACAAGACAAAGTTACTTCATGGCAGCTGTAACCTTTTACCTAATTAAATAACAGAATTTATCTTTAAGCAACAAGAAAATGGAGTCGAAAAGCACAAAATGGAGAATCGTTCTTAATTTGTCCCTTCACATTCCCACCTAGATAAATTTTGTTAATTAATGTCCAGCATCAGAGGTACTATCCCAAGCTCTAAGCTCGAGGGGTACTGGTCTTCACATGACTGGTGCCATGTTACCAGCCATGGCTGTTGCGGCGTACCCGTCCCCCCTGTATACTAGAATTTACGAATAACAATTGTTGATGACAATGGTGGGGATCTTTTGAAGATAGCCATGCGCTTGGCTTCAACATCTTCATCAGGTAACTTTGTGAAATTGGTGTAGAGAAGAGCAGGAGTGGCAACGATTTTGGTTTCATCATTAGTTGTCTTAGTGCAGAATTTCCTAATACATACAGAAATACACCAAAGAACAAGTTTTAGTATTACATACATAACAAGGATAAAGGCAACAATATACAACAAATTTTAAAAGATTTCAGTTATCCAGCCCCCAGGTCCCTCAAACCAATTGGCTGGATTAAGAAAGGAGAAGGTGTCTGCCCACCAACTGTCCTTATTACGGTCATTGTCTTTATCATATTAGTCTCTGAGTCTTTGAATATCCTCTAACTTTAACTTCATAGTGCTATTGGGATCTATATAATGACAGCAAGCTGGTCCAATAACCTGACACATACCACCCTGTGCTGCTGTTAAATAATCCAGTACTACAGTATATTAATTAGTGACTATGAAAAGTTGGTTTTGGACAGCTACAGTAGTATTAAGTATATCCAATATATCCCAAATTTGATCATCTAGAAAATCTGTGGCCCTAAACAATTTATCCCACATTTGTGTAATCATAGGGTAAATGAAAACAGAACTGACAATTTTATTGGCTATACCCATCTGTACTACTAATCTTTCATGATATTGTACAAACTTATTACTCAAGGATATTGGGGAATTTAGGCTGTCTCATGCGGTTACCAATATTATTATATGGAAATACGAAAAACCAAAACATTATGTCCCCTTATTTGCTACTAGTTTGTTTGACCAGCTTGCAGTGCGATGCGTGGATCCACGTCGACCTTCCTTCCAGCTTTACTGACGTAGGAGTGATACTGAGGACTTGGTAGGGACCATCATACAAGGGTTCTAGTCCGTGTTTTCTGACATGGCTTTTTCACGACCACGAAACCACCAGACTTTAAAGTTGTGACAAGTGTCGGTTTCTGCTGAATCTGGAAAGGAAGAAAAAAACTAAAACATGGGTGTTAGCAAGATTTTTACTAAGCTGAATAAGATAATAAACAGCACGGTCAGTTTCTTCTAATAACTGTTGAGACTGGAAATTTGCAACTGGGGACCTAGCACCAAATAATATCTCATATGGGGACAGGCCATATTTTGCCTTAGGGGTAGTACGAATGTGGTACAGTACAATGGGTAGGAGCCCTGGCCATGGAGCCGTAGTCTCCTGCATCATTTTGGTCAATTGTCCCTTCAGTGTGCCGTTCAGCCTCTCAACTTTCCCACTAGATTGTGGATAGTACTGAGTATGGAGGGCTACAGTGGATCCAAACCTTGTCAAAACCTTCTGATACACATAAGAAGAAAAGGCCGGGCCTTGGTCACTTTCGACGACTTCTGGAAGACCATATCTGCATATAACTTCTATCACCAGTTTCTTCGCTGTAGTCTTTGCAGTCATGTTGGTAACAGTGAATGTTTCTGGCCAAGTGGAGAACATGTAGACAACCACCAGACAATATTCATACCTTCCAGACTTAGGCAACGTGATGTGGTCCACTTGGAGCCTTTGGAAAGGATAGTCGGGCTTAGCAAGGTGCTTCGGGGATACATATTGAAATTGACCGGGATTGCAGGTCTGACAGATATTACATGCATGGTTGAGTGCTGTCAGGACTGTAGAAATACCTGGAGCCCAGTAGAATTTTTGTACATTTTTTTCCTCGATGTGTGGGCCCATGTGCCCACGTGGCAATAGCAGGGTACATCCGCTTAGGGAGACACACAAGTTGGTCCTTTTTCCAGAGACCATTGTCCATACATGCTCCATCAGCCTTCCACCGCTTCACTTCTTCCTTTGGGGACATTCTCTGCATCGTCATTAAGCGGTCTCGCGGGGTCCGGCAGAAAACCTAAGTCTGGCGTAGATCATCAGGTTCCTGTAGAGTCAGTGTTTCTTGTAACTGTTTACGCTGAGAGCGTGTGGTCACCATAGTTGGTATGGTCAGTTCAATGGGTAGGAGAGCAGCAGCTTTTGCTTGCATATCCACAAAGATGTTACCAACAGTGTGTGGACTTTTCCTAGGACCGTGCGCCTTGACCTTGATAATGGCCACCTTTGTAGGTTATTTGGTAATTTGATTGAGTCCATGAGGGTTTTAACATCTTCAGCATTTTTCACTGGAGTTCCAGCGGTGGTAATAAACCCTCGATTGGCCCATAGGGCTCCGAAATCGTGAACAATACCAAATGCATACTGTGAGTCCATGTATATATTAGCCCGCCTGTCTTTGACCAGAACACATGCAGTAGACAGAGTCTGAAGTTCTGCTTCTTGTGCTGACAGTGAGGGAGGGAGTGCAGCTCCGTGCACTACAGTGTCTTCCGTAGTAACAGCGTATCCGGGGTGGAATCTGCCAAAATCATCAGCATATCTTGAACCGTCTTTCAGGGCATTGTAGAGAGGTTGCATTATGCGGGATGCGTCCGGTGTCCACTGACGACAATAAGTACATAGTCCAAGAAAACGCAAGAGTTCAGTCTCATCTTTTGGAAAAGGAAGGGAGCTGATGGCTATTTTTCTTTCTTTTGTGAGGTGTCTGGCACCCTGAAGGAGACAGTGACCCAAAAATATCACTTGACCAAGGCAGAACCGAAGTTTCGAGGCCGAAACCCGACAGTTCAGATCTGCCAGATACTTGAGGAGGCTAACAGTGGCAACAATGGCTTCCTGCTCTGTTCGTGCACACAACAAAAGATCAGCCACATACTGAAGCAGCATAACATAGCGGTGATCTAACTGCCAGGGAAAAAGACACTCACCCATATTTTTTGCAAACTGATTGGGACTATTTTGGGCCCCTTGTGGCATAACTGTCCACGTCAATTGTCGTCCCTGATAAGTGAATGCAAACAGAAACTGGCAAGGCATTGGCGAGGTCTATGACTGTGAACCAAGCAGCATCCTGAGGTATCTGGGACAAAAGAGTATGTGGATTAGGCACCGGAGATTCCAGAACAGTAGCTGCATTAACTGCCCATAGATCTTGTACCAGCCGGTACACAGGGGGTTGGCCGGGTGGTGGCTTTTTCTTAATGGAAACAAGGGCGTGTTACATGGGGAAACACAGGGTACCAGGGCACCATTATCGAGAAACGTTTGTATTTGCCCCTTGAGGCACTGCTCCTGATCATGTTTCAAAGGGTACTGATAGACTTTGGGAAAAGGGGCACAAGGTTTGAGAAACACTTTTACTGGTTCTACAGGCATTATTGGGGGTGGATCTGGGCCTATCAGGGCCATCATAACCGTGGGAAGGGCGTGTAGGATACAGATCTCATTGTGTTCATCTGCATAGGGGTTATATAACGTAAGTACCATCTGACCATCATCTTGGAATTATATTCTGGAGCGGAACTGTGATAATAAATCTGCCCCCAGTAAATTTACCGGACATATAGGAGACATTACGAACTGAGCCGTGACTTCAGGGAAAGGTCCCAATGGGATGGGTTTTATAAGAGTATATTTATTAAGTCTGCCATCTACACCGATTAAAACAAGCTCTTGGTCTGAGAATTGACATGACGGGGCTGGGGAGTGAGATTCTCAGACATAGGGTTAAAAGAAATATTGGATTTGTGTAAGGTGGGGAGGGCAGGAGCTGAAGTCTGTTACATGGGCCACTGATAAGGAACAGAGCTGTGTCCTTGCAGCTGTGGGGGGCTGAGATTGGAGTAGGAATCACTGCGGCCACTGATTTAACCTTTAATTTCCCTGCTGATGCAGAACGGGCTAAATTCTTTTGAAAACCTTTTTTACTACTTTTAATGCAACATCCAGAGTGGAAGTCTCGATATCAGGTCTAACTGACATTATTGCCTCTTTCAATTCAGATTTAAGGTCGAACATTAAAACTGCCACAAAAATGTGTGAATGGGCTTTATTTTACAATGAGAATCTCAGATCTTAAAATACTACCATAAGACGCCCATAGAACTTCTCGGCAGTCCAGGATATATTGGTGCTATGGGGTTAAGGGGCATAGGGCTTACAGTCGGGAGTAGAGGCTTAATTTCCTGGGGAGGGACCATATTATCTAGCAGGGAGACCCCCTGTCCCAAATTTTTGATTGTTTGCTTTACCGACACATTAATCTCAGTCACTTTCTCAGTTCCTTCTTGCACCACAAAACATCCAGCTTTTTGTCATAGTAATAGACAACTTTCCTTTTTTCAACGTAATTCACTTCCTCTGTTGATCCTCAATTTGCTATATATCAACCACTCAACTTGAAGCAGGTGAATCTTTTACCAATCTTTCAATTACACTGATAATCAAACAATCTCTTACAAATTTCCTTCTAAAACTAGGTACCATATTCCAAATATTGTTTAAACACAAATCTCCCAGCGCGACAGAAAATATAGAGAAACTTAGAACGTAGCTATGTGCCCCCTCCATACGAGAGGCACAGCAAAGATAAGAAAAATCACAGCATTCCTCAACACAGAGAAAGCAATAACGCAGCTGTTTGACCCCTCCCATCGGGTATTTTAGAGATAAACACAGAAACGGAATACAGCAGTTCTCAGACTTAATTAATTTCTACAAAACCTTCATCACACAATTCACATACCAGAACACCTTAGAAAAACCCATGATTGAGAATATTTTATCTGCGTTCCTGATAGATTTATTTCCCCGTCTTTGGGCTAACAATATCAGATTCATCACACAAATTCAAAGTCTTCTTTTCCTTCCACGGAAACTGATTCTCCTTTAGAGCTAAATATCCTTACTTTGTCGTGCATAGTACTAGAGCGGCCGTATAGTCTATTCCACTGGGTCTACCTGTCCCCCGCTGGGACAGCCCAAAAATGCGGTACTCAGTGAAAGGAGGAGGACGTCTTAGACTTCCCTCCGGACACCTCTGGATATATATACTGTATACTTCTATATATTCCTGAGTTACGTATCCTACCCAATCTTCGATCACCTCACCGCGCCTGATTCTAACAGTGATCAAGAATTCAGGATATTTTGACTATAAAGAGAATTACATCACGGGTCAATCCGAGGTGTCCGTCCCTTATGAGGTACGGTTCAAGCACTGGGCTCCCAACGGAACTACACCTCTATATGATTCCACCCAAAAATCACCCCACCATCGGGGACAAACCTCAGATCCTCTTTGCAGCAACAAACACAGGAAAACCTCACCAAACGGTCAGTCTGGACAGTATAACTGCCTACTTACCGTGGTTGTTGTGGGGGATGATCAGTCCCAATTTTCCAGTGCCTGTGTCCGGTTCGAGGGTCCTTTGTCTTGTTGTCCTCCGGGGGGCAGAGGCGTTCCTGTTTGGGGCCCCACGTTTTCGGGCGCCAACTTTATACCAATTATGAACAATAGCCTAGTTGAATAACAGGCTTGTAAACAACAAGATAAAGTTACTTCATGGCAGCTGTAACCTTTTACCTAATTAAATAACAGAATTTATCTTTAAGCAACAAGAAAATGGAGTCGAAAAGCACAAAATGGAGAATCGTTCTTAATTTGTCCCTTCACAATATAACCTAAGAACTGTATCTCAGAATGATGGAACTCGCATTTGTCCGGCTTAATATACAGATGGTTCTCTTTCAGACATCTTAAAACAGTTTTGACATGTTCTTCATGTTCCTGTAGAGAGTCAGAAAAGATTAGTATATCGTCCAAATAGATCACTACAAACTGGTCCAACAAATCTCTGAAAATGTCATTAGCAAGGTGTTGAAACGTTGCAGGGGCGTTACAAAGCCTGAAGGGCATCACAAGAGATTCAAAGTTACATGGTTATTAAGGTTGAAGGAAGACTTTAAGTCCATCTAGTTCAACCCATAGCCTAACCTAACATGCCCTAACATGTTGATCCAGAGGAAGGCAAAAAAAAACCATGTGGCAAAGAGTAAGCTCCACATTGGGGGAAAAAATTCCTTCCCGACTCCACATACGGCAGTCAGACTAGTTCCCTGGATCAATGCCCTATCAAGGAATCTAGTGTATATACCCTGTAACATTATACTTTTCAAGAAAGGCATCCAGTCCCCTCTTAAATTTAAGTAATGAATGACTCATTACAACATCATACGGCAGAGAGTTCCATAGTCTCACTGCTCTTACAGTAAAGAATCCGCGTCTGTTATTATGCTTAAAGGGAACCTGTCACCACGTTTTTGGAAGATGGGATAAAAATATGGCCGCGGGATGCCGCGCGTGCGCAGATGGATATCGCGGCGGCCATTTTCCTGAAGCCGCGGCCAGCAGAGCGCCGCTTCTGCGCACGCGCGGCCAAAGGAAGATGGCCGCGCCCACCGATCACCAATGAAATAACGAACAGCGCGCTCTTTTAAATCCCCTGGCAGAGGATTCGGGACCTTGAGCATGCGCACACCACTACGCCACCAACGGAAAACTACGCAAAATCTGGGGGAAGACAACACGCCCTTTTGACCAGACCAGCCTGAAAACGGAGACTTTGCAAAGGTATTTCGGCAACTTAGGTGGGTAATAAACGCATAACAAACACACTAATGTAACGCCCACCTCTGCCCCTATTTAACGCTATTTTTATCCCATCTTCCAAAAACGTGGTGACAGGTTCCCTTTAAACCTTCTTTCCTCCAGACGTAGAGGATGCGCCCTTGTCCCTGTCTCAGGTCTATGATTAAAAAGATCATCAGAAAGGTCTTTGTACTGTCCCCTCATATATTTATACATTAAAATAAGATCACCCCTTAGTCTTCGTTTTTTCCAAACTAAACAGCCCCAAGTGTAATAACCTATCTTGGTATTGCAGACCCCCCAGTCCTCTAATAACCTTGGTCGCTCTTCTCTGCACCCGCTCTAGTTCAACTATGTCTTTCTTATACACCAGAGACCAGAACTGCGCACAGTATTCTAAGTGTGGTCGAACTAGTGACTTGTATAGAGGTAAAATGATGTTCTCCTCATGAGGATCTATGCCTCTTTTAATACATCCCATTATTTTATTTGCCTTTGTAGCAGCTGAATGACACTGGCCACTGAATATGAGTTTGTCATCCACCCATACACCCAGGTCTTTTTCATTGACGGTTTTGCCCAGAGTTTTAGAATTAAGCACATAGTTATACATCTTATTACTTCTACCCAAGTGCATGACCTTACATTTATCCCCATTAAAGCTCATTTGCCATTTATCAGCCCAAGCTTCTAGTTTACATAAATCATCCTGTAATATAAAATTGTCCTCCCCTGTATTGATTACCCTGCAGAGTTTAGTGTCATCTGCAAATATTGAAATTCTACTCTGAATGCCCCCTACAAGGTCATTAATATGTTAAAAAGAAGAGGGCCCAATACTGACCCCTGTGGTACCCCACTGCTAACTGCGACCCAGTCCGAGTGTGCTCCATTAATAACCACCCTTTGTTTCCTATCCCTGAGCCAGCTCTCAACCCACTTACACATATTTTCCCCTATCCCCGTTATTCTCATTTTGTGTATCAACCTTTTGTGTGGCACCGTATCAAAAGCTTTTGAAAAGTCCATATACACTACATCTACTGGGTTCCCTTGTTCCAGTCCGGAACTTACCTCTTCATAGAAGCTGATCAAATTAGTCTGACATGAACGGTCCCTAGTAAACCCGTGCTGATACTGGGTCATGAGTAGGGTTGAGCGAAACGGGTCGATCATTTTCAAAAGTCGCCGACTTTTGGCTAAGTCGGCGTCTCATGAAACCCGATCCGACCCCTGTGCTTGTCGGCCATGCGGTACGCGACTTTCGCGCCAAAGTCGCGTTTCAATGACGCGAAAAGCGCCATTTCTCAGCCAATGAAGGTGAACGCAGAGTGTGGGCAGCGTGATGACATAGATCCTGGTCCCCACCATCTTAGAGAAGGGCATTGCAGTGATTGGCTTGCTGTCTGCGGCGTCACAGGGGCTATAAAGGGGCGTTCCCGCCGACCGCCATCTTACTGCTGCTGATCTGAGCTTAGGGACAGGTTGCTGCCGCTTCGTCAGAAGCAGGGAGAGCGTTAGGCAGGGTCCACTAACCACCAAACCGCTTGTGCTGCAGCGATTTCCACTGTCCAACACCACCTTCGGTGTGCAGGGACTGTGGAAGCTATTTTTTTTTTTTTTTCCCCTCAGCGCTGTAGCTCATTGGGCTGCCCTAGAAGGCTCCGTGATAGCTGTATTGCTGTGTGTACGCCACTGTGGAAACCAACTGCTTTTTTCAAAGCACATATCCTCTTGTTCCTTCCTTTCTGCACAGCTATCTTTTTTGTTTGTCCACACTTTTTATTTAATTTGTGCATCAGTCCACTCCTATTGCTGCCTGCCATACCTGGCTTACATTACTGCAGGGAGATAGTAATTGTAGGACAGTCCCTGTTTTTTTTTTGTTTTTTTTGTGGGAGATTAAGATTGGCATTTCTGCTACAGTGCCATCCCTGTGTGTGCCATCTCTCACTGAGTGGGCCATAGAAAGCCTATTTATTTTTTCCGTGATTTGTGTTCTAAATTCTACCTCAACACAAAAACACTACATCAATCAGTGGGAGAAAAATATTGGCCTCAGTCAGGGCTTGTGTGCCACTGCTGTGTGTGCTATCTCTCATTCAGTGGGCTATAGCAAGCCTATTTTTTTTTTTTTTTTTTTTAATATTATTTGGTTTCTAAAGTCTCCCTGAAAAAAAAAAAAATACCTAAAAAAACAGTGGGAGAGTAATATTGCCCTTTCAGCTTGTGTGCCAGTCTTGACTCCTGGGTGTGCCACCTCTCTCCCTCTCATTCAGTGGGCCATAGAAAGCCTATTTATTTTTTTTTTTAAATATTATTGGGTTTCTAAAGTCTCCCTTAAAAAACAAAAAATACATAAAAAAACAGTGGGAGAGTAATATTGCCCTTTCAGCTTGTGTGCCAGTCTTGACTCCTGGGTGTGCCACCTCTCTCCCTCTCATTCAGTGGGCCATAGAAAGCCTATTTATTTATTTTTTTAAATATTATTGGGTTTCTAAAGTCTCCCTTAAAAAACAAAAAATACATAAAAAAACAGTGGGAGAGTAATATTGCCCTTTCAGCTTGTGTGCCAGTCTTGACTCCTGGGTGTGCCACCTCTCTCCCTCTCATTCAGTGGGCCATAGAAAGCCTATTTATTTTTTTTTTAAATATTATTGGGTTTCTAAAGTCTCCCTTAAAAAACAAAAAATACATAAAAAAACAGTGGGAGAGTAATATTGCCCTTTCAGCTTGTGTGCCAGTCTTGACTCCTGGGTGTGCCACCTCTCTCCCTCTCATTCAGTGGGCCATAGAAAGCCTATTTATTTATTTTTTAAAATATTATTGGGTTTCTAAAGTCTCCCTTAAAAAACAAAAAATACATAAAAAAACAGTGGGAGAGTAATATTGCCCTTTCAGCTTGTGTGCCAGTCTTGACTCCTGGGTGTGCCACCTCTCTCTCATTCAGTGGGCCATAGAAAGCATTTTTTTTTTTTCCTTGATTTGTGTTCTAAAATCTACCTCAACACAAAAACACTACATCAATCAGTGGGAGAAAAATATTGGCCTCAGTCAGGGCTTGTGTGCCACTGCTGTGTGTGCTATCTCTCATTCAGTGGGCTATAGAAAGCCTATTTATTTATTTATTTTTTTTCTTATTATTTGGTTTCTAAAGTCTCCCTGAAAAAAAAAAAAAAAACATAAAAAAACAGTGGGAGAGTAATATTGCCCTTTCAGCTTGTGTGCCAGTCTTGACTCCTGGGTGTGCCACCTCTCTCTCTCATTCAGTGGGCTATAGAAAGCCTATTTTTTTTTTTTTTTTTTTTATATTATTTGGTTTCTAAAGTCTCCCTGAAATAAAAAAAAACTTAAAAAAACAGTGGGAGAGTAATATTGCCCTTTCAGCTTGTGCGCCAGTCTTGACTCCTGGGTGTGCCACCTCTCTCTCTCTAATTGTGGGCCATAGAAAGCCTTTTTTTTTTTTTTTTTTTTAATATTATTTGGTTTCTAAAGTCTCCCTGAGAAAAAAAAATAAATAAATTAGGTGGGAGATTAATATTGACATTAGTGCTTGAGTGACAGTCCTGCGTGTGTGTCATCTCTGATTTTGTGCCACAGAAAACAGAGTGTGTAACATTGTGCCTGATTTTCCTTGTGGTCTCACCAACCTGTTAAGGGATATTGAAATCATACTGAAGTTATAGCTCACCGTGTAAGTTGTTTGACAGCAACAAATAAAGTTACTTTGGTTAAGATTTTAAAACAATGAGGAAGTCTGGTGCAAGAGGTCGTCGTGGGCGTTCATTGTCAGCTGGTAATGATGGTAGTGGTAGTGGAGCATCAGGTGGTCGTGGGGATAAAAATATTCCACCTAAGTCTGGAGCTGTGGAGCCAGTTTCGTCGTCAGGCTACACAAGGCCTCGAACGCTCTCTTTTCTGGGAGTAGGAAAACCGCTTTTAAAGGCGGAGCAGCAACAGCAAGTTTTGGCTTATATTGCAGACTCAGCCTCTAGCTCTTTTGCCTCCTCTTCCGAAACTGGTAAATGTAAAAGCAGCGCGTCGCTTGTGGATGTTCACGGTCAGGGACAAGTCGCTTCCTTGTCCTCCTCAGCAAAAACTACAACAAGAGAGAAGGATGCAGCAGGCGACACAACGGGTCACTCCATGGAGCTCTTTACACATACCGTCCCTGGCTTAGAAAGTGAAACATTTAACAGGCCATGCCCATTACAAGTATATTCTGACATGGAGTGCACTGATGCACAGCCACAGCCAGAGTACTATGCTGCTCCTTTGACTCAGACCACCACATTGCCCTCTCAGGGTACAGATCCACAATCAGACCCTGATGAGACTATGTTGCCCCGCCACGAACGCTATACCACCGACCGACACAGTGACACAGACGAAGTTGCACACGAGCTCGAAGAGGAGGTAATAGATGACCCAGTTATTGACCCCGATTGGCAGCCATTGGGGGAACAGGGTGCAGGCGGCAGTAGTTCAGAAGCGGAGGTGGAGGAGGGGCCGCAGCAGGCATCAACATCGCAACAGGTTCCATCTGCCGGGCCCGTATCTGGCCCAAAACGCGTGTCAAAGCCAAAACCTGTTGGAGCACAGCGTTGCCATCCGGTTAAAGCTCAGTCTGCAATCCCTGAAAAGGGATCCGAGTCTAGGAAGAGTGCAGTCTGGCATTTTTTTAAACAACATCCAACTGATCAGCGCAAAGTCATCTGTCAAAAATGTTCAACTAGCTTAAGCAGAGGTCAGAATCTGAAAAGTCTAAATACTAGTTGCATGCATAGACACTTAACCACCATGCATTTTCAAGCCTGGACTAACTACCAAACGTCCCTCAAGGTTGTAGCACCCTCGGCCAATGAAGCTAGTCAGCAACGCAACATCCCTTCCGTCACTGTAAGGCCACCATTTTCCGCACCACCGGCAGTATCTGTGCAGGTTTCTTTGCCAGCCAAAAGCAGTCAGGGTCAGGGAATCACCAGTTTTGTAGGAGGAAATATTGCATCTAGGGCACCGGCGGAAACAATACCGTCTCCAACCGTCTCTCAGTCTGCCATGTACACCGGCACACCCGAAAGTTCCACGATCTCCAGCTCTCCAGTCCAGCTCACCCTACATGAGACTCTGGTTAGAAAAAGGAAGTACTTATCCTCGCATCCGCGTACACAGTGTTTTAACGCCCACATAGCTAGACTAATCTCGTTAGAGATGATGCCCTACCGGTTAGTTGAAAGCGAAGCTTTCAAAGCCCTGATGGAGTACGCTGAACCACGATACGAGCTACCCAGTCGACACTTTTTTTCCAGAAAAGCCATCCCAGCCCTGCACCAGCATGTTAAACAGCGCATCGTCCATGCACTCAGGCAATCTGTGAGTACAAAGGTGCACCTGACTACAGATGCATGGACCAGTAGGCATGGCCAGGGACGTTATGTGTCCATCACGGCACACTGGGTGAATGTGGTGGATGCAGGGTCCACAGGCGACATCAATTTAGGGACAGTTGTGCCTAGCCCACGGTCTAGGAAACAGTTGGCTGTAGGCGTTCGCACCCCCTCCTCCTCCTCGTCCTCCTGCAGAAGCTACAGCTCTTCCACAGAACGCAGTCTGCCAACCACTCCATCGGCAGATGACACTGTTGCACACCAGTTGTCCCATTATGGGCCAGCTACTGCCAAGCGTCAGCAGGCTGTATTGGCTATGAAGTGCTTGGGCGACAACAGACACACCGCGGAAGTTCTGTCCGAGTTCTTGCAACAAGAAACACAGTCGTGGCTGGGCACAGTAGATCTTGAGGCAGGCAAGGTAGTGAGTGATAACGGAAGGAATTTCATGGCTGCCATCTCCCTTTCCCAACTGAAACACATTCCTTGCCTGGCTCACACCTTAAACCTGGTGGTGCAGTGCTTATTGAAAACTTATCCTGGGTTCTCCGACCTGCTCCTCAAAGTGCGTGCACTTTGCTCACATATCCGACGTTCGCCTGTACACGCCAGCCGTATGCAGACCTATCAGCGGTCTTTGAACCTTCCCCAGCATCGCCTAATCATAGACGTTGCAACAAGGTGGAACTCAACACGGCACATGCTTCAGAGACTGTGCGAACAGAGGCGTGCTGTTATTTATTTGTGGGAGGATACACGGGCAGGCAGTAGGATGGCAGACATGGAGTTGTCAGGTGTGCAGTGGTCTAAGATACAAGACATGTGTCAAGTCCTTCAGTGTTTTGAGGAATGCACACGGCTGGTTAGTGCAGACAACGCCGTAATAAGCATGAGTATCCCCCTAATGCGTCTGCTGATGCAAAGTTTGACGCACATAAAGGAGCAGGCGTCTGCACCAGAGGAAGAGGAAAGCCTTGATGACAGTCAGCCATTGTCTGGTCAGGGCAGTGTACAGGACGAGGTAGCGGGCGAAGAGGAGGTGGAGGACGAGGAGGATGATGGGGATGAGTATATTTTTAATGCCGAACCTTTCCCGGGGGCACAGGAAATTGGTTGCGTGTCACGGCCGGGTTCTGGTTTTTTGAGGGACACAAGTGACGTAGATTTGCCTGCAACTGCCCCTCAACCAATCACAACCGGAGATTTGACAACTGGAACTTTGGCCCACATGGCGGATTATGCCTTACGTATCCTAAAAAGGGACACACGCATTACGAAAATGATGAACGATGACGATTACTGGTTGGCCTGCCTCCTTGATCCACGCTATAAAGGCAAATTGCAAAATATTATGCCACATGAGAACTTGGAACTAATATTAGCAACCAAACAATCAACTCTTGTTGACCGTTTGCTTCAGGCATTCCCAGCACACAGCGCACGTGATCGTTCTCACACGAGCTCCAGGGGGCAGCAGACTAGGAGTGTTAGGGGTGCACACATCAGAAGTGGCGTTGGACAGAGGGGTTTTCTGACCAGGTTGTGGAGTGATTTTGCTATGACCGCAGACAGGACAGGTACTGCTGCATCAATTGAAAGTGACAGGAGACAACATTTGTCCAGTATGGTTACTAACTATTTTTCATCCCTTATCGATGTTCTCCCTCAACCGTCATTCCCATTTGATTACTGGGCCTCCAAATTAGACACCTGGCCAGAATTGGCAGAATATGCATTGCAGGAGCTTGCTTGCCCGGCAGCAAGTGTCCTATCAGAAAGAGTATTCAGTGCTGCAGGTTCAATATTAACCGAAAAAAGGACTCGTCTGGCTACCCAAAATGTTGACGATCTAACATTCATTAAAATGAACCACAACTGGATTTCGAAATCTTTTGCCCCACCTTGCCCGGCCGACACCTAGCTTTCCTATGAAAGGCTCTTGCCTGTGAATTACTTTTCTAATGTCTAATTTGCTGCAGCTGATTGTACAGCATACGACATGTTTACACCTCCCTAAATGGCCAAACTCCCCACACGGGGCCGTGGTATCGCGACTTGGCGCAAGCACCCGTGAGACTGCTGTTTGTCTGAAGAGGTGGGTGTGCTCGCTTTTGGTTGACGGCATTGCTACTGGGTCCCTCATAGTACAATGTAGTGTCTCTGGCGGTGGTGGTGCACACCCAACGTCAGACACACCGTTGTAACATGAGGGGCCCTGGGGCGGTCCCGCCGGCCTCTAGAGAGTTCCCCCCTACCCCAGCTCAAAATGTGCTCTACCACATGCAAAATTATGTCGCACAGCTCCACCAATCTTTAGTCTATTCGCTGACATCATTCAATGTCTGGCACTGACAATACAAATTTGTAGACATCTACGATGCAACTTAAAGTAGTCTGTGTCTGTGTCCTATATTGGCACCATTAAATAGTTACTGCCAAATTACTATGTCAGAAACTCAGCAGATGAGCCCACCCCTGTACCTAAGTATGCCACCTTTTTTTTTGTTTTGGTTGTTTTGCGAGACATTAACATCTATTTATATTTTGGGAGTACTGGGACAGACACTCCTTGCACTACTCCTCCACTCACCACCAAGCTGCCCGTGTATCCATGTAACCGCTGTAAAACTGCCATGAGCCTATTGTTTGTTATTTTAGGCCTTTGAAGCCTGTCTGCGGTCCCTCCTTCCACTAGTCCTCCACTGACCAGACCACTGCTGCCCGTGTACCCCTGGAACCAATTATAAAGTGCCTACAGCCAGCCCATTTTCTTATGTTAGGCCTTTGAAGCCTGTCTGCGGTCCCTCCTTCCACTAGTCCTCCACTGGCCAGACCACTGCTGCCCGTGTACCCCTGGAACCAATTATAAAGTGCCTACAGCCAGCCCATTTTCTTATGTTAGGCCTTTGAAGCCTGTCTGCGGTCCCTACTTTAAATACTCCTCCACTGACCACCAAGCTGCCTGCCCGTGTATCCATGTAACCGCTGTAAAACTGCCATGAGCCTATTGTTTGTTATTTTAGGCCTTTGAAGCCTGTCTGCGGTCCCTCCTTCCACTAGTCCTCCACTGACCAGACCACTGCTGCCCGTGTACCCCTGGAACCAATTATAAAGTGCCTACAGCCAGCCCATTTTTTTATGTTAGGCCTTTGAAGCCTGTCTGCGGTCCATCCTTCCACTAGTCCTCCACTGGCCAGACCACTGCTGCCCGTGTACCCCTGGAACCAATTATAAAGTGCCTACAGCCAGCCCATTTTCTTATGTTAGGCCTTTGAAGCCTGTCTGCGGTCCCTACTTTAAATACTCCTCCACTGACCACCAAGCTGCCTGCCCGTGTATCCATGTAACCGCTGTAAAACTGCCATGAGCCTATTGTTTGTTATTTTAGGCCTTTGAAGCCTGTCTGCGGTCCCTCCTTCCACTAGTCCTCCACTGACCAGACCACTGCTGCCCGTGTACCCCTGGAACCAATTATAAAGTGCCTACAGCCAGCCCATTTTCTTATGTTAGGCCTTTGAAGCCTGTCTGCGGTCCCTCCTTCCACTAGTCCTCCACTGGCCAGACCACTGCTGCCCGTGTACCCCTGGAACCAATTATAAAGTGCCTACAGCCAGCCCATTTTCTTATGTTAGGCCTTTGAAGCCTGTCTGCGGTCCCTACTTTAAATACTCCTCCACTGACCACCAAGCTGCCTGCCCGTGTATCCATGTAACCGCTGTAAAACTGCCATGAGCCTATTGTTTGTTATGTTAGGCCTTTGATAGCCTGTCTGCGGTCCCTACTTTAAATACTCCTCCACTCACCACCAAGCTGCCTGCCCGTCTATCCATGTAACCGCTGTAAAACTGCAATGAGCCTATTGTTTGTTATTTTAGGCCTTTGATAGCCTGTCTGCGGCCCCTACTTGCAATACTCCTCCACTGACCACAATGCTGCCTGGAGTGCCTGCCTGTGTATCCATGTAACCGATGTAAAACTGCCATGACTGCCTACTGTTTGTTATTTTAGGCCTTTGATAGCCTGTCTGCAGCCCCTACTTGCAATACTCCTCCACTGACCACACCAATGCTGCCCGTGTACCCCTGGAACCTATTTAAAAGTTCATAGAGCCTAGTTATATATTTTATTTACTATTAATAAGGCCATGATGGACTACGCTGTACCACGCTACAAGCTAACCAGTCGACACTTCTTTTGCGAGAAAAGCCATCCCAACCCTCCACCAGCATGTAGAAGACCGCATTGTCCATGCACTCTGGCAATCTGTGAGTGCAAAGGTGCACCTGACAACAGACGCATGGACCTGTAGGCATGGCCACGGAAGATTACGTGTCCATTACGGCGCAATGGGTTAATGTGGTGGATGCATGGTCCACAGGGGACAGCCTACTAAGTCTGTCTGCAGTCCCTAATTCAAATTGCCCTCCACTGTCTAAATCGGAGCTTCCACCTTCTGGCTTTCGGCCTATAGTATCAGAAATTAAACTGCATTTGGCCTTCAACTTTGGTTAGGGCCTACTAACGGCTTCTGCCCCTCCCTGGTGTTGCCCTCAACTAAATAAAGCTGAGCTTCAACCTTCTGCTCCAAATTACCATTTTAAAAAATGCAATAGGCTTTTCCGGCCTACTAAAGGTGTCTGCCCCTCCCTGGTGTTGTCCTCAACTGAACAAAGCTGAGCTTCCACATTCTGGCTTTCGTCCTATACTATCAGATATTAAACTGCATTTGGCCTACTAGTGTGGTTAGGCCCTTGAAACAGTGTCTGCTGCTCTTGGGTTTGCTACTCCACTGAACAAAGCAATGCCGCCTGTTTAGTCCTGTTACCAATTTTGAACTGCATGTAGCCTACTTTATTCTTTGGCCCTATATCTGTTTCCTCCTCATCCTGCCCATTGCCCAGCCACTGCTAAATGAGTCTGCTGGTACATTGACCTAGACCACTACATTCCCCTTGTACTCTACACAGCCAGAATCTGACCCTGCTGAAAGTAAGGTTCCCCTTCCCGCATGTTATACCACCTTACACAGGGACAAAGAGGAAGGTGCAGATGAAAGTGCAGGTTCCTTCATCAGGTGGGGGGGCATACTCGTTGGCGACGTCACTGGCACAGGGCCCCTCAGAGTACGCAAAAGTGTCGCTGCTGGTGGGAGGCGCCCCCGCCATGCAAACACACCGCCGTACTTTGAGGGGCCCTGTGCCAGTGGCAATGCGAACGAGTGGGCCCCCCCCTGCTTGCTCAGGATCACAGCACTTGCAACTTTTAAATACTTACCTTTCCCTGCAACACCGCCGTGACGTAGTCCGCATTTCCTGGGCCCACGAAAAACTTGAGCCAGCCCTACTCCCCCCACAACTTTCCCCCAATTCCCTATGCCCAACTATTATTATACAGTTAATTAAGATTGGCAAGCTTCAGAAACAAGAATGGATGTTTTTGGCATTAAAATGGGCACTGTAGGTGTTTTCCTGGCCTCCACTCACTGCCGACTATGCTTCCCCATTGACTTGCATTGGGTTTCGTGTTTCGGTCGATCCCCGACTTTTAGCGATAATCGGCCGACTGCACTCGACTCGACTCTGGACAAAATCGGGTTTCCCAAAACCCTACTCGATCTTAAAAAAATGAAAGTCGCTCAACCCTAGTCATGAGGTTATTCCTCTTCAGATACTCCAGTATAGCATCACTTAGAATGCCCTCCAGGATTTTACCCACAGTAGAGGTTAAGCTTACTGGCCTATAATTTCCGATTTCAATTTTTGTCCCCTTTTTGAATATTGGCACCACATTTCCTATACGCCAGTTCTGTGGTACAGACCCTGTTATTATGGACTCTTTAAAGATTAACCCCTTCATGACCTTGGGATTTTCCATTTTTCCGTGTTCGTTTTTCGCTCCCCTCCTTCCCAGAGCCATAACTTTTTTTATTTTTCCGTCAATTTGGCCATGTGAAGGCTTATTTTTTGCGGGACGAGTTGTACTTTTGAACAACATCATTGGTTTTAGCATGTCGTGTACTAGAAAATGGGAAAAAAATTCCAAGTGCGATGAAATTGCAAAAAAAAGTGCAGTCCCACACTTGTTTTTTGTTTGGCTTTTTTGCTAGGTTCACTAAATGTTAAAACTGACCTGCCATTATGATTCTCCAGGTCAGTACGAGTTCATAGACACCTAACATGACTAGGTTATTTTTTATCTAAGTGGTGAAAAAAACTTAGCTTAAAAAAAAAAAAAAAAAAAAAAAAAAAATTGCGCCATTTTCAGATACTCGTAGTGTCTCCATTTTTCATGACCTGGGGTCGGCAGAGGGCTTATTTTTGTGTGCCGAGCTGGCGTTTTTAATTATACCATTTCGGTGCAGATACGTTCTTTTGATTACCCGTTATTGCATTTTAATGCAATGTCGCGGCGATCAAAAAAACGTAATTCTGGCGTTTCGATTTTTTTTTTACGCCGTTTAGCGATCAGGTTAATGCTTTTTTTTATTGATAGATCGGGCGATTCTGAACACGGCGATACCAAATATGTGTAGGTTTGATTATTATTTTATTGAATTATTTAGAATGGGGCGAAAGGGGGGTGATTTAACCCCTTCATGACCGTGGGATTTTTCGTTTTTCCATTTTCGTTTTTCACTCCCCTCCTTCCCAGAGCCATAACTTTTTTATTTTTCCGTCAATTTGGCCATGTGAGGGCTTATTTTTTGCGGGACGAGTTGTACTTTTGAAGGACACCATTGTTTTTACCATGGCGTGTACTAGAAAACGGGAAAAAAATTCCAAGTGCGGTGAAATTGCAAAAAAAGTGCAATCCCACACTTGTTTTTTGTTTGTTTTTTTTGCTAGGTTCACTAAATGATAAAACTGACCTGCCATTATGATTCTCCAGGACAGTACGAGTTCATAGACACCTCACATGTCTAGGTTATGTTTTACCTAAGTGGTGAAAAAAAATTCCAAACTTTGCAAAAAAAAAATAAATAAAATTGCGCCATTTTCCGATACCCGTAGCGTCTCCATTTTTCGTGATCTGGGGTCGGGTGAGGGCTTATTTTTTGCATGCCGAGCTGGCGTTTTTAATAATAGCATTTCGGTGCAGATACGTTCTTTTGATCGCCCGTTATTGCATTTTAATGCAATGTCGTGGCGACCAAAAAAAAACGTAATTCTGGCGTTTCGATTTTTTTTCTCGTTACGCCATTTTGTGATCAGGTTAATGCTTTTTTTTTATTGATAGATCTGGCGATTCTGAACGCGGTGATACCAAATATGTGTAGATTTGATATTTTTTTTATTGATTTATTTTGATTGGGGCGAAAGGGGGGTGATTTAAACTTTTATATTTTTTTCATTTTTTTCACATTTTTTTTTACTTTTTTTTTTAACTTTTGCCATGCTTCTATAGCCTCCATGGGAGGCTAGAAGCAGGCACAGCCCGATCGGCTCTGCTACATAACAGCGATCATCAGATCGCTGCTATATAGCAGAATTGCAGGTGTGCTGTGAGCGCCGACCACAGGGGGGCGCTCACAGCCACCGGCGATCAGTAACCATAGAAGTCTCAAGGACCTCTATGGTTACCTTCCTGACTCATCGCCGACCCCCGATCATGTGACGGGGGTCGGCGATGCGCTCATTTCCGGCCGCCCGGCCGGATGCGGTAGTTAAATGCCGCTGTCTGCGTTTGACAGCGGCATTTAACTAGTTAATAGCGGCGGGTGATCGCGATTTCACCCGCCGCTATTGCGCGCACATGTCAGCTGTAAAAAACAGCTGACATGTCGCGACTTTGATGTGCGCTCACCGCCGGAGCGCACATCAAAGCAGGGGACCCGACATTGGACGGTATAGTACGTCCGATGTCGGGAAGGGGTTAAACTTTTAAATTTTTTTTATTTTTTTCACATTTTTGTTACTTTTTTTTAACTTTTGCCATGCTTCAATAGCCTCCATGGGAGGATAGAAGCTGGCACAACACGATCGGCTCTGCTACATAGCAGCGATCTGATGTTCGCTGCTATGTAGCAGAAATGCAGGTGTGCTATCAGCGCCGACCACAGGGTGGCGCTCACAGCTGCCGGGGATCAGTAACCATAGAGGTCTCAAGGACCTCTATGGTTACTATTCTGAAGCATCGCCGACCTCCGATCATGTGATGGGGGTCGGCGATGCGCTCATTTCCGGCCACCCGGCCGGAAGCGCCGGTTAAATGCCGCTGTCTGCGTTTGACAGCGGCATTTAACTAGTTAATAGCGGTGGGTGAATCACGATTTCACCCGCACCTATTGCGGGCACATGTCAGCTGTTCAAAACAGCTGACATGTCCCGGCTTTGTTGCAGGCTCACCGTGGAGCCCTGCATCAAAGCAGGGGATCTGACCTCGGACGTACTATCCCGTCCGAGGTCAGAAAGGGGTTAAAAATAATGGTCTATCAATGACTGTACTTAATTCCTGCAGTACTCGGGGGTGTATCCCATCCGGGCCCGGAGATTTGTCAATTTTAGTGACTTTTAGACGCCGCCGTACTTCCTGCTGGGTTAAGCAGGTGACACTTAATGGGGAATTTTTGTTATCACTGATCATATTGTCTGCCATGGGATTTTCTTGTGTAAATACTGATGAAAAAAAGTCATTTAGCATATTGGCTTTTTCCTCATCCTCATCCACCATTTCCCCCAGACTATTTTTAAGGGGGCCAACACTTTCATTTTTTAGTTTCTTACTATTTATGTAGTTAAAGAATATTTTGGGATTATTTTTACTCTCTCTGGCAATGAGTCTCTCTGTCTCAGTTTTTGCTGCCTTGATTTGCTTTTTACAGAATTTATTTAATTTTCTGTATTTATTTAATGCCTCATCATTACCTACTTCCTTTAATTCTCTAAATGCTTTCTTTAGTCACTTATTGCGCCCCTTACAGCTCTATTTAGCCATATTGGTTTCCTCCTATTTCTAGTATGTTTATTCCCATACGGTATATACTGTGCACAGGTCCTATCCAGGATGCTAATAAACGTCTCCCATTTTCTTTGTGTATTTTTATGTCTCAGGATATCGTCCCAGTTAATTGCACCAAGATCATCTCTCATCCGTTGGAAATTTGCCCTCCTGAAGTTTAGTGTCCTTGTCACCCCTCTGCTACACATCTTATTAAAGGATACACGAAAACTTATTATTTTGTGATCACTATTTACCAAGTGACCCCCAACCCTTATATTTGATATGCGGTCTGGCCTGTTTGTTAATATTAGGTCTAGCAGTGCCCCCCTTCTTGTTGGGGCCTGAACCAGATGTGAAAGGTAATTATCTCTCATAGTTGTCAAAAACCGATTACCTTTGCTGGAACTGCAGATTTCTGTTCCCCAATCTATTTCAGGGTAGTTGAAGTCCCCCATAAAAATGACTTCTCCTTGAGTCGCAGCTTCATCTATTTGCTTTACGAGGATATTCTCCATTGCTTCCATTATTTTTGGAATTTATTACTCAACATTTTCATTAAATTCACCTATATTATCACGCCGGATGGGTTTTAAGGACGATTTTACATACAGACACACCCCTCCCCCTTGCTTATCTGTACGGTCATTTCTGAAAAGGCTATAGCCCTGCAAGTTAACAGCCCAGTCATGGCTCTCATCCAGCCATGTTTCAGATATCCCCACCATGTCATAATTATGCTCCAACAACATTAATTCTAATTCTTCCATTTTGTTGGCGAGGCTTCTAGCATTAGTATACATGCACTTGATGTTCCTCTCTGTACCTCTATTCTTTCTTAAATTTTTAACTGTTTTAACCCCACCCCCCATGCCACCGACACCCCCAACTTCCTTATTTGTGCCCAGGTCTCTATCTACCCTATCTTCCCCTCCTATAAATTGAATACCCTCCCCCAATCCCTAGTTTAAACACTCCTCCAACCTTCTAGCCATTTTCTCCCCCAGCACAGCTGCACCTTCCCCATTGAGGTGCAGCCCGTCCCAAGCGTAGAGCCTGTAGCCCACTGAGAAGTCGGCCCAGTTCTGCAGGAACTTATTAACCTCCCTAATCTCCCGTTGCCTCTCTGGCGTGGCACGTGGTACAGGCAGTATTTCGGAAAATACCACGCTGGAGGTCCTTGCTTTCAGCTTGCAGCCTAATTCCCTGAAATCATCTTTAAGGATCTTCCACCTACCTCTAACTTTGTCATTTGTGCCAATGTGCACCATGACCGCTGGGTCCTCACCAGCCCCTCCCAGTAATCTGTCCACCCGATCAGCGATGTGTCGGACTCGAGCGCAGGTAGGCAGCACACCGTCCGACGATCCCTGTCATACCGGCATCTGAATGCTGTCTTCCACTCATCCCCTGGACGAATACGCACCAAATTATAAGCCCCTCGAAGATCCAGTTTAGAGAACACCTTAGCATGGCAGATTCTTTCCAGTAATTCAGGAATCAGAGGCAAAGGGTAACGGTTTCGTACGGTTACCTTATTGAGTTCCCGATAGTCAACACAGGGTCTCAGGGTCCCATCCTTCTTTTTTACAAAAAATATAGGTGCCCCTGCTGGCGAGGAAGAAGGACGTATGAAGCCTTTGGCCAGATTTTCATCAATATACTCCTTTAAGGCTTGAAGCTTAGGTGCCGCCAAAGGGTATACGTTACCAAAAGGAATAGCTGCCCCAGGAAGAAGCTCAATGGGACTGTCATAATGTCTGTGTGGAGGAAGCTGATCTGTATTCTTCTTGTCACAGATGTCAGAGAACTCTTTATATGCTGGAGGTAAAGAAAATACCTGTACATGTGGTTCCGTAGCCGTGGACTCAGGGACAGCTTCTGTTAATGCTGAGTTGCTCCTTGTTGGAAAGATAATCTCCTTGGTCTCCCAGTTGATAATTGGGTTCTGAGAACGCAACCAAGGAATGCCTAAAATCACAGGAAAATGAGAAGAAATTAGCAAGAAAGAAAGTTGCTCCTGACGATTAGGCTCTAACAAAATTTCAAGGGGTACAGTCTCCTGATACACAGGCCCAGAGATTAAAGGTGACCCATCCACTGTTTCCATGGTAATTGGAGAGGCTCTTTCTGAATTTCAATACCATGTTCCTTGGCAAATGCGATATCCATGAAATTGCCACCTGCACCAGAGTCAATCATAGCTGCACTGGAAATCCACTGTCCTGAACACAGGATCTTAATAGGGAAAGAACTGTGAGAGTTCTTTTCCTTAAGCTCCTTGGGGGGTGAAGTTGTAGCGCCCCCACTGCCGCAGGGCCGAGGGGTACCCGGTACCGGGCCTCTGAGTCTCTGCTCTGGGGTTGTCACGGTGGCTAGACCCGGTCCGTGACCCTGCTGAGGGGCGTACAGTGATAGATGTAGATAGTGGTGGTGGTGCGGTGCAGTAAATAACGAGGACACCAGGTTGCAGTCTCTTTACCTCTTTACTGAAGGTCTCTGGGTCCTCAGTCCGGAATACGGTTCACCAGGCTGCGCAAGTCCGGCCGGTCCGATAGCACCTCCAGAGTTCTCCTTGCAGGTGGAAATCTGTGCCTTCCTGCTAGCGCTATGTGTTGTGGTCCTCCCCTGCTGTGCTTACGGGATAGTCCCCACAACTGTTGTGTCTGTTTCTCGTGTTCCCTCACAACAACTCGATTAGATGATGTTCTGCTAATCCTCCGTCCCTCCCGGTGTTATGGTTGGGACGCACCCGTATGACGGGTAGGCTCGGAGCTCTTCCGGGACCCTAGAGTCGCCCCTCTCCACAGGTTGCCCCCCTAGTCTGCATAGGTGATTTAGGTTAGACAGCCCGCCTGTGACTGACTGTCCTGCCGTTGGTTTGAAGTATTGCTTGGAGCTAGATATATGAATACTTCCTCGGCGTTCCGGCCGCCGGTTGTGCGCCTCAGTAGGATGTTGCCTCGATCTTACAGCACGACTCCTACCGGTAATCTCCTTCTTGCTTTGATCTCGTTTCTCACTCAGCACAATATATCTCGCTTCTGATCCTTTCTTAGGGCACCGCCGCTATGCTGAGCAGGCACGGTCCCGTGACGTTCTTGTAGCCAGGCCTCTGTCAGGGTCCCAAACCTGACAGGGACCCTACCGAATCTTCCCCACAACACCCTCTGCCACAAGGTGTTGCCTGGTTCCAACCCAGTCAGCTTTCTCTACTAACTTCCTGCCTGACCCCCAGTTTACCCACACGGTGAGGAGTGGCCTAATAAATAGCACCCTTTGCTCCCCCTGGAGGCCCGACTATGAAATGTATTGGTGTATGTGATACCTGGTCAGATGAACTCCTTCAGTGCCATCAGACGTACCATAGCCCCCCTTAGCGGCGGAGCCATAGTACTGCAACGACCAGGACTCTGGGGCGCTGCAAAGTCATAGAAAGTGAATGGAATACAGTGTTTAAAGGCAGGCTACATTCAGAGATGTCAGATTCATCATCACAGTTGTCATACTCCCCTACTGCTGCTAGCACCTTGTTAGGCCGTCTAGGACACTTAGGACAATTGATCAAGAAGTGGTCAGACTGGCCGCAGTAGAAACATAGACTTTCACGAAGGCGATGCTCCTGGCGCTCATTGATCTCGCGCCTCTGAACGGTATCAATTTGCATGGGCACATCCTCCACCTCCCGAGATGTTTTACCTGCAGGCTCTTTGGAAGGAAGGGAAAAGTTAGAAATACGGTTATATGCAGCAAACTTCTTCTGCCTACGCTCAGTAAGGCGAATGTCAATGAGCACACAATGCTGTATAAATGTCTCTAGCTCTTGTGGTGACTCAGAGTGAGCTAGTTCATCTTTTACAATACTAGACAGACCCCTTTTAAAAATAGGCAATTGTGCATAACTGTCCCAATTGGTATCTACGGCTAATCTCCTGAATTCAGTAGCATACTCAAAAACAGAACGTTTTGCTTGGCGTAAAGACAATAAAGCAGATTCAGCGGTTGCATGGCGATTAGGATCATCAAACATTAATGCCATAGCGGCCAAGAAATCATCCAAGTTATTTAACCGTGGGTCACGAGACTCTATCATCGGATTCGCCCAAGCGAGCGCTCGTGCGGTCAGCAGCATTATTACACACAATACTTTGGATCTATCATTAGGAAAATGGTCACCATGCACATCAAAATATAGCATACATTGATTCACAAAGCCATGAAATTTATCGCGATCACCATTAAATCTGAATGGGGGCAATTTAGGTGGGCTAGCTGGTGGCCGTTGCCCAGAGGGAAAAGTCGCTTGTGCAGCTATTTGCGTGCTTATGTCCTGAAAAGCCTGTCCATACTGAGACTCTATGCCAGCAAGTTTGTTTTCCTGGGCTGCCATGCGGTTGCTCAAGTCCTGCAAAGTCTGTCCAAACACTTGTTGATTGTGTTGAAAGCTTCCAAACTTCTTTTGCAGACCTTCCACATCTTTCTGCAGTGATCTAATTATGGAAAACACCTGCTCTAATCTGCTTTCTGCAGTCATTGTTCCAGCAGTTTCCTTTTTTTTTAGGCTAGAGTATCCTGTAATAATTATAGGGGATAACTCAGGAGACTCTTCGCGTGGAACAAGACAACTACAGGACACAGTTTTATAAGTGGTAAAGTCTATATTATCACATGGTGATTCAAACAGGTGCAGAGAGAAACTCAAGTCCACAACACTTGGAGTAAATATTAAATGCAGCTTAGCAGTCCATAGGAAACTTCAGAGGAAAATGCAATCACGCAGAAAGTCTATGAAGCACAATTATTCTTGAGGATACTTGACACAAATAAGTCCTTGCTTAGTCCAAAACACAGATAGATATGCTTATAAGGTAGTTCAAATAATATCTTAGCTCAACCAGGGAGGCCTGGGTAACAGTCTCAGGTTCTTGCAGAGCAGCAACAGCTTACATGTCCAGCAAATGCAGATGGAAGTAAACACGAGCAGCAGATGAAGGAGGATTACTGGAACTGGTATATGCAGCAGGAACTCAGAGCAGAGTAGCAGGATAACCCCACAGGTTCACAGGAGCAGGTATATAGCCAGGGAGTCACCAGAGGTCAGGAGCTGGATGCAAGGCAGAATACTCTAGGACAGACTGAAGGCTGGGGTGGAGTTTTATAGCAGGAAGACACAGTTCACGTGAGACCAAAGACGCCATCTTGGAAAAGGGCAGTAATGCACAAAAGGTAATAAAAAATGTTCAGAGTCCTGACACAGAGCTCGGAAGGGAAGGAGCGCCGTTTTGGAATGCAGACTTTGATAGAATGGTCTGCGGGCATCATGTTGCGTTTGCAGAGCCCCTGATGTGCCTAAACAATAGAAACCCCCGACAAGTGACCCCATTTTGGAAACCAAACCCCCCAAGCAGCTTATCCAGATGTGTGGTGAGCACTATAAACCCCCAAGTGCTTCACAGAAGTTTATAACGTAGAGCCATGAAAATAAAAAATCATTTTTTTCCACAAAATTATTATTGTTTTTAAGCCCACAATTTTTTATTTTTCCAAGGGTAACAAGAGAAATTAGACCCCAAAAATTGTTTTCCAATACGTCCCGAGTACGCTGATACCCCATATGTGGGGGACCACTGTTTGGACACACGTCGGGGCTCGGAAGGGAAGTAGTGATGTTTGGGAATGCAGACTTTGATGGAATGGTCTCTGGGCATCATGTTGCATTTGCAGAGCCCTTGATGTACCTAAAAAGTAGAAATTCCCCACAAGTGACCCCATTTTGGAAACCAGACCTGTTATGATCTGGTGGCCTAAGAGCTAAATTTCTGGCAATATGATTCTGCCACTTCTTGACCCTGACACAGGGCCAACAAGATCTTCTCAGCATGATCCACTGAATTAGGTTCATCATACAATAACCCAAGCGCCTGGAAAAAGGTGTCTACATTAAGCAAAGCCGGATTCCCAGGTTCCAGGGCAAATGCTCAATCCTGGGGTCACCACGCAGCAGAGATATAACAATTTTAACCTGCTGGATGGGATCACCAGAGGAACGGGGTTTCAGAGCAAAAAACAGTTTACAGTTATTTTTAAAGCTTAAAAATTTAGACCTGTCCCCAAAAAACAAATCAGGAATTGGATTTCTAGGCTCTAAAACCGGAGTCTGAACGATATAATCGGAAATACCCTGTACTCTAGCAGCAAGTTGATCCACACTAGAAGCCAATCCCTGAACATCCATGCCAGCGCCAAACTCCTGAGCCACCCAGAGGTAAAGAGGGAAAAAAACACAACAGACTACAGAAAAAAAATGGCTCAGCACTTTCCTTCCCTTCGTCTGAGATGCGGTTAACTCATTGTTGGCCAGTTGTACTGTTATGATCTGGTGGCCTAAGAGCAGCATGAGACGTACTCTGGAGAAGGTGGTACCTGTACTGACCGCAGACCCTGAACTTAACACCGCAACTAGAAGTAGCCGTGGAATGTACCTTTCACTCCCTAGACATCTCGACACAGCCGGAGGACTAATTACCCCTAGAGATAGAAAAGGGAAAACTATCTTGCCTCAGAGAAAATCCCCAAAGGATAGACAGCCCCCCACAAATATTGACTGTGAGAGGAGAGAGAAAAAACATACACAGACTGAAATCAGAATTTAGCAAAGGAGGCCACTTCTAGCTAAATAGAAAGGATAGGACAGTGTACTATGCGGTCAGTATTAAAACACTAGAAAATATCCACCACAGAAAATACAACATTTCCACATCTAACTAAAGATATGGAGGGTATATCTGCATCTCCAGAGATACCAGCTTGGCTAAACAAATCCTTATACAGACCAAGCTGGACAAGACAAAAACATGGAAAAGAACTGAACAATAAGGCCCACAGCATGTGGACAGCAAAAATCAAGGCCAGAACTTATCTTTGTTGAAATGAACAGCAAAGCAGGAGAGACCAGGCAGGGATGTGAATCCTCCAGGAACAATAGTCAAATGGCACTGACTAAAGGGTAGAGCAAGACTAAATAGCCCAGTCAGAATTGCAAAAAGTGGACACACCTGATGAATGCTGCGATCCAGAGACAGCAGCGCTACCACTTATAACCACCGGAGGGAGCCCAAGAACAGAATTCACAACACAGACCTCCCCCAAGGAGCTTATCTAGATGCGTGGTGAGCACTTTGAACACCCAAGTGCTTCACAGAAGTTTATAAGGCAGAGCTGTGAAAATAAAAAATCATTTTTTTTCCACAAAAAAGATTTTTTAGCTTCCAATTTCTATTTTCCCAAGGGTAAAGGGAGTAATTGGACTCTAAGATTTGTTGTCCAATTTGTCCTGAGTACGCTGATACCCCATATGTAGGGGTAAACCACTTTTTGGGCGCACTGCAGAGTTCAGAAGGGAGGGGCACCATTTGACTTTTTGAACTAAAAATTGGCTGGAATCAATGGTGGCGCCATGTCACGTTTGGAGACCCCTTGATGTACCTAAACAGTGGAACTCTAACCCTAACCCTGATCCCAACCCTAACCATAACCCTAATCACAATCCTAACCCCAACACACCTCTAACCCTAATCACAACCCTAACAATAACCCTAATCACAACCCTAACCCCATCCCTAATCCCAACACACCCCTAACCCTAATCCCAACCCTAACCATAACCCTAACCACAAAACTAACCCTAATCCAAACCCTAATCCCAACCCTAACCCTAATCCCAACCCTAATCCTAACCCTAATCCCAACTCTAAGCCTAACCCTAATTTTAGCCCCAACCCTAACCCTAACTTTAGCCTAACTCTAACTCTAATGGGAAAATACATTTTCTTTATTTTATTGTTTTTCCCTAACTAAGGGGGTGATAAAGGGGGCGTTATTTACTATATTTTTTTATTTTAATCACTGTTATAGGGTCTATCACAGTGACCATAATGAACCAATAGGAAAAATCTTCCTATTGTTGCAGGGTGCCAGCCAGCAGATCTCGGCGCTCACCATTTTCTTGCTGGAAAAAGATGCCAGCGGTCGTGGGGGGAAGCAGGAGGATGCAGGGACATCGGGAGACACTGGTAAGTATCAAGGGGCAATCGGAGACCCCATTTCTCTGTTCTCTGATGTGCGATCACATCAGAGGACAGAGAAATCAAATGGCAAATTGTATTTGTTTGTTTTTTTGCAGTCATCGTTATACGGCGATCGCAACCCAAGGGTCGGTAAAAACCGACCCAAATCATGTTCTCTGGGATCTCGGCTACCCCCGGCAGCCGAGACCCCGGAGAAAATCCGACTCTGGGGGCGCTATACACTTTTTCCACAGCGCCGTTAATTAACAGAGCTGTGGTTTAAGTACCTTTAACTACCGCCGTTAAAAGACTTATTGGCAGTCGTTAAGGGGTTAAGACACTTCTCCCCCATTAGGAGGTGCCTGCTCAACATCATAGACTTTAGTGTCTAGCTTGTCTGTAAGCTGCTAAGCCCTTTGTTAGGTCCACGCTTTGCCAGAACCTTTTTCCCTGGCCAGGCCTGAACCTGTACCTGTGTCTGAATTAGGACCTGATTCTTATCCTGTTTGTAGTCTGTATTATTCCCTGTATCTGCTGTGTCAGCATCAGCACCTGTTTCCACTCCAGCTGTATCTGATTCAGTTCATTCCTCCAAAACTGTTGTTTGAATTAGTTCCTACCCTATACCTGCTGTATCAGCTTTCTTTCCTAATCTGTTGTGTCTGACTCTGTACCTTTCTTTAATCCTCCTGTGTCTAAACCAGTACCTAGCGCTAATCTGCTGTGTCTGAACCAGTATGTTATTTGCAGCTGATTATTCATTTTTGCATCTTTGCTCAGAACTTTGGGATTTCCCTTAGGGGGTTGGGCAATTTAGCACCCCTGGTCTCTTCAATGCATGATCCAGTTTTAATATATGATTATTGCCAGTATCTTTAATGCTATACCTCAAATTATTTAATTGGGTGCATTTAGTTTTTGTCCGGCGGCTAGTCCCTACTGTGGGAATGTATGTTACTGTTGTCGTTTTTTAAATGTTTTTAAATGATATAATATTTTGGTGTTTGTGGTGTTTAATAAACTTTATTATTGTATACATTTTGGTGGTCCCGGCTATATAGCATGTCTTCTTTTTCTTTTGGTTCACTGTTACTGCTGTGATATGCTCTTGGTAGATCCCAACAATTTAGTAGATGGTGCCCTCCGCTTTTTTTGTGTTCCCATGCAATATTCACCTGTCCCCTTTCCACCGCCAGGCTCTGTCTTCCACGTCCTTTGGCTGTGACGTTCAGGTCAGAGGGAGCGATGACGTGGTTAGTGCGTGCCCTCTGCCTGAACGGTCACTGTAGAGAGCCACAGACACAGCGGTGCACGGCGGTGGAACGGGGACAGATGAATATTGCAAGTGCCGGAGTCCTGAGCCAGTTGCGACTCCCGCACCTGGCCCCCATAGCGTGCCGGTGTCTCCACCTGCTCAGGACACTGGCACCAGACCCCCAGCGATGAGAGGTAAGTATGGGGCATATTATACTATTGAGCATCTTATGGGGCCAATAACCTTTTTGGAGCATTATATGGGGCATAATATTCTATGGTGCATCTTATGGGGCCATCATTAACCTTTTATGCAGCATTATATGGGGCATATTTTGATATGGAGTATCTTATGGGGCCCATCATGAACTTTTTGGCGCATTATATGGGGTGTATTTTGTATGGAGCATTTTATGGGGATCATCTTGAACTTTATGGAGCATTATATGGGGCATATTTTGCATGGAGCATTTTTTTGGAGCCCACCATGAACTGTATGAAGCATTATATGGGGCTCCTGATTCAATATGGATATTCAAAAACACTTAACCTACTGATGTTTAAATTTTACCTTTATTGGTATTTATTTTTATTTTTGAAATTTACCGGTAGCTGCTGCATTTCCCACCCTAGGCTTATACTCGAGTCAATAAGTTTTCCCAGTTTTTTGTGGCAAAATTAGGGATCTCGGCTTATTTCACTTTTTTTATTAATTCATAGTCACCTTTCATGTAATATGCTGGAGTCCTTTTGTCTGGTTCTTGTCCTGTTGGCATGTTTCATATCCTGGTTCCACAGCCTTGCTTCATTTTCTTGCTTCCTGCAATCAGCAAAACCTTTCTGCACAGACAATGCATTATTTTGTATTATTTTTTATCATATACGACTTCATTGTTAGTTCTGCATATATTGATGTTGTTTTGTTCTTCATATTTTTGATTCATTTCTATTTATTTGTTAATTCATTTATTATTTTTTCTTATTCACTCTGTCATATTTGTTTTTTTTTTCATTAACATTCATTCCCATCACTTATGTATTTTTTCTTTAACATTTCCAGCTAATATTCCCCTTTTATATATTTTTCCCAGCACTTCATTATTTATACACTTTAACTCTTCCTTATTTTTAATCTTATTCAATCACGCCGTATTTTTCCCTCTTTGTTGTTATATTCTCATCCACAGTAGTGCTCTATTACTGATATCACCGCAGGACCTTATACTTACTTTCAGGACCTTTTCCATGTGACCCTTTTTCCTCCAATGGCAGCGGGCCAGGTGGAACGCATGCTTGTATTGAGTTCCAGGTGGCTCTGCCCGCCGTGCTCGCGTTCCTCTGGCGCCAAAACTCGCTCATCACTAATCATTGCATCTTCAACTTGCTCAACTGTTCATAAAAACAATAATTTTGACCAGGGATGCCCAAACTTTTACATGTCACTGTATGGCGATTATCTCTCTGGGCAAAACTAATGTGATTTAAGATTTCATTTTTAATGATTCCTTCCTTCCTTGTTTCCTTCTCTTTTCTTTCCCCCTTTAATTTAATAGATTTCAAAATAATATGCAAAAGATATCAAACAACCCTTCCAAGCCAAAAACACACAAAATCTCTAGCAAGAAGATATGCTCTTTGCTTTGAGAAGTTTCCAAGCTTCCAACCCTTCAGCCTGGTGACTGTGAGTCCAGCCTCGCAGATCTTTTACAGAATGGAACCAGAAATCACAGCAGACATCATTTATTTCTTTGTTAGATTGAAGGCCTGGGCAGCAGCTGCATAAAATATGGATAGCATAAGATCACCTTTATCACCGAGGACATTCTATATATCATCCCTCAGAAATAAGTGATCGCTACGTCGCAGAGCGCTTTATGTCCATCAAATCAAATAATGACAGAGTTGATCGATTGTCCCAATATCTGTGCAATATTAGCAAGCGGTATGATACTTTTGTATTTGCTTCTTTTTTTTACATCTACTCATTACATTACTATTACAATTGATAATTGGAAAACAAGGGGCAAAAAATTTGGAAATGTATAGTCTGTAAAAAAATAACATAGAGTTCAGCAAAAATAAGATAAGTAAGTAAATTCAGTCCATAAATTGCATTGCTAGTTTTTTTTTCTTCTACAAGAGTAAATAGTTTATTCAGGCTGCCTGCAGAATAAGGAGTCCTTAACAAGCAAGTTCGGATCGGCCCTCATTTTTCATGTTATTTTTCAAATTGCATAGTCTGATAACATCACTTTATCATGGTCGGTTAAGGGCTATTTGCTTGCAATCCTGTGCCTCACTTTCCCATCTGAGTTTTAACAAGGTTGTGTTTGCACATTTACTGCGGCTGATGAGAGCTGCGCAGCACAGGTGGCTTCAGATTGTTATTTATGAGTGTTCTCCTGGCCATTAATAACACAATGGAGGCAGAAATAATCAAACACCCAGTGTGGCAGCTAAGGACACTCGGCGGCGAGGGTAATGCATTTTAAATGGTAACTCTATTAAATCTGTCTCTCACTTTTTTTTTTAACCTTTCAGTCTCCTTGCTGTATAATTACTTTCTTTTTTTTTGCATTTCTCATCATTAGTTGTCCCAGATGAGTATTTATTTTTTTTAACATTTTTACATCTATCAGGTTACAAGGAATTTTTTTTTTTCATACCCTAAGCATAGGTCACATCCTGTGCAAAGTTCGTCTTGTGTACCAATCAATTGTAAATGATTTTGTGTCATTGTCATTCAAGCTGCAAATCAAATCTGACCTTGAGCACTTAATGAAAAGAGGCACGGAAGCATGATGTGGCGCAGAATTTATTAATCTTTCAAGGGAATGGAAAATACTTTGCCTAATTACATGAACAGCTCTTTTTTTCAGTCCTTAAGTACCTGACATGACAACAACAACTTTGTAATATATATATATTTTTTTTTTATAATTGGTCAGTGAGAACTTCTTGATACTATTTAGGATAGTCAATATGCTGTGAGACAGCATACTACCACCAGAGAGCAGCAATGTCTCAATAAAGTGATTTTCTACTATTTTATTCTTCCAGCTATAGTCTCTTATGGCATAATATGACTGTCTGACAGCACATAAAGTGTAGGATGCATTGTCAAATCAGGCAAAATAAGTTGATTAAATATACTCTGGATAAAATGTGAAAGACAGCATAGGCAGTAATTAAAACCCCAACATTAAAAAAATATATTAGAAATGTTACAAAGCTATGAGGTAGCGTAAACTATTTGTTACCATGGGCATTATATTTCTCGGACCAGTCATGTTTGTGACTTATGGCTATGACAGGCTCTGTGTGCGACCACGTGTGCTTGTCCGCACAGCAGATGTGTGCAGGATCTGTCTGCTTGCTGAGAATTTTTTCACGTGAACCTAACGTTCACATGAAGACATCACACATAAGGAAAATACACTCATGTGAACTTAGCCTTTGAAGCATGGAAGACTATTCAGTAAGTTTTCACGTCGCGGGGGGGAAACATCAAGGCGCCAATTCATAAAAACTTCTTAAGGAAACAAGAGCTTCTGTTTTCCAGTCTTATTCCAGTCCCTGACTGGAGTTAGATCTCTGGCTTAAGAAACACCACAGCTTATCATGAATTAGACAAGATATAGTGTCATGCCTCTGCCCCGCACTAGCTCCGACCATTTTGGCGGAGTTGGGAGAAACTAGTGGAAAAGTGCCAAATGTCTTAATATTTTTGCACAAATCTGCCATGCACAAACTTTGCTACTTTTCAAAGCAATTTACGATGCAATTCTGGCAAAAGTGCTTTGATGAATAGACGGAAACACCTTTAGTAGAGGCTCTAAAGCTTATAAAACAACCTAACCTGTATTGTATGTTTAAACATTCACTATGCGTCTGCACACTCCACTGAATGGGGAGTGAAAGAAAAATGGGCGCATATGGGGGCTGAGCCCTAGAGGGGTCAAAGCCCCCGATTTCTTTTTTTTAGTACTAAATTGTAAATTTATCAGTACATAATTTTGTATCTATTGAAAAAGAAACCCACACTATTCACTTCATTACACTAGACCACCATGGATGGGGTCAACTACTGTACTGCTCAAGACCACCGTTGTTTATATTGCTACATTACGCTGTCACTATTGCTTATGGGTGACATCCATGGTATGTTACTGTTATATGGTCACATTATTGGTGCACTGTAGGTGGCATTATTAATCTATACAACATGACAGTTATGTGTTATGTGTGCTTTACTGTGGCATTCTTTGTTTTGCACAGTATGACCTATTACTCTGTATGGTGACATTACTTAGATTATAATAACTAATTGTTTCTATCCAGTTTCTGTGCAACTATTTGCATGTCTATACATTCTGTGAAAACACCTACCTGGGCACAATAATATTTTCTAATGCATTTTTACATTCATTTTCTTTGGGATACAGAAAGTTGCAGTAGTAGTAGATGATGCGCTTTGATCTCAGTACCTTGCACGAATTGTCCATAATTTACTTACCATTATTTAGCATCCCTGACTATAGAAATAATAGAAGAAAGCTCCAGTCTTAAATAGAGAGTTCCCAGTGTGAGACAAGTAACTAACACAGAACAGGAGAACTGATCTTTGTTTTCTTACAAACACATTTGCTGCAGCTCTCTGAGGTGTGCTGTACTGTAACAATATTGCAACCATGTCTGCCTGTGAGATGGAAGCTGAGAGGAACCTGCAGATGTGTCAGGTATAGTCACACTTAGCTCTGCAGTGAGATCAGGAGAGCAGGGAGCGGCCATTACACATCACACTGGTAACTCCCCCTTCATGTAACACAATCTCTGGAGGCAGATTCTCAGGGAGATCGGTGTCCCACCCATAGGTCTAAACAGCTCATTTACATATAAGAAAAACATGGATATCTCTGGAATAAGACATCGGATGAAAGATCTGAAGGTATCATTTCCTTCGGCTTTCTATGACCTACATGCCCTTATAGACCGCTTAGCAGGGCAGATACCCTTTAGGCTACTTTCACACTAGCGTCGTGCACTGCACGTCACTATGCGTCGTTTTGTAGAAAAAACGCATCCTGCAAAAGTGCTTGTGCAGCGCCCCCACTGCCGCAGGGCCGAGGGGTACCCGGTACCGAGCCTCTGAGTCTCTGCTCCGGGGTTGTCACGGTGGCTAGGCCCAGTCCGTGACCCTGCTGAGGGGCGCACAATAAAAGGTGATGGTATGGTGATGATGTTATGATGCGGTGTAGTGCCGGTCACGGTCAATAACGAGGACACCAGGTTGCAGTCTCTTTATCTCTTTACTGAAGGCTTCTGAGTCCTCAATCCAGATTACGGTTAACCGGGCTGCGCAAGTCCGGCCGGTCCGATGGCACCTCCAGAGTTCTCTTTGCAGGTGGAAATCTGTGCCTACCTTCCTGTGCTTGTGTGTTGTGGTCCTCCCCTGCTGTGCTTACGGGATAGTCCCCACAACTGTTGTGTCTGTTTCTCGTGTTCTCTCACAACTCGATTCTGATGTTCTCCCTGATCTTACGGTTAGGACGCACCCGTATGACGGGGAGGCTCGGAGCTCTTCCGGGACTCCAGCGTCGCCCCACTCCTGTTGTTACCCCCCTGTGTCTTCCTGGGTCTGGGTGAGACAGCCTGCCTGTAACTGACTGTCCTGCCGTAGGTTTGAAGTTTGGCTTGGAGCTCTATACTTCCTCGGCGTTCCGGCCACCGGTTATGCGCCTCAATAGGATGTTGCCTCATCTTACAGCACGACTCCTACTGGTATTCTCCTTGTTGCGTTGATCTCGTTTCTCACTCAGCACAATAAACCTCGCTTCTTGTCCTTTCTTGGGGTATCGCCGCTATATCGTGCAGGCACGGTCCCGTAACGTTCTCTCTAGTTGCTAGGCCCCTGACAGGGACCCCTCCAAATCTTCCCCTACAACACCCTCTGCCACAAGGTGTTGCCTGGTTCCAACCCAGTCAGCTTTCTCTCTAACTTCCTGCCTAACCCCCAGTTTTACCAGATCGTGAGGAGTGGCCTAATAAATAGAACCCTTAGCTCCCCCTGGAGGCCAGACTGTGAAATGTATTGGTGTCTGTGATACCTGGTCAGATGAACTCCTTCAGTGCCATCAGACATACCATAGCCCCCCTTAGCGGCGGAGCAACAGTACTGCAACGACCAGGACTCTGGGGCGCTGCACTTGCAGGATGCGTTTTTTCTCCATAGACTTGCATTAGCGACGCAGTGAGACGCATTGCCACACGTCGCAACTGTCATGCGACGGTTGCGTCGTGTTGCGTCGGACTGTCGCCACCAAAAAACGTTGCATGTAACGTCTTTAGGTGCGTCGTGTCCAGCATTTCCGACCGCGCATGCGCGGCTGGAACTCCGCCCCCTCCTCCCCGCACCTCACAATGGGGCAGCGGATGCGTTGAAAAACAGCATCCGCTGCCCCCCGTTGTGCGGCGCTTTCACAGTATGCGTCGGTACGTCGCAACGTCGCATTGCGACGTGCAGTGCATGACGCTAATGTGAAAGTAGCCGTAACTTGTTACAACCTTTTCTGTGTCTTGGGCACTTGCTTTAGTTCTATTATTTTAATATTCGCACAGATAGTAATGCTTTGTCTGCAGCCGTACAGACCAAATATCTACTGATGATAAAGCAATGGCAGATCTGTCGTCATTATATTTTTTCCCCTGAATTTGCTGACGCGGGGGATTCCAGTTTATCACTGACAACAGATTGTGAGCTATGATCCTAATTGTCAATAAATGATTACACAGCGGATGGTAATTATATGCATCCTCCTCCGTAACTGACACTTTCCTTTGGGAATGATTTACTTATGGGCGCTTCTAAATGGATCTCCTTGTTAATGACAAGATTGTAATCCCTCCACTACATGTCCGTGTATATAACACTCCCTTATTATATGACCATAATTTATCTTTAGCTTACAATGGTCCCATCTTAACTGTATAATGAGATGCACGCCAACGCCTGACAGCCAATCGGATATTTATGTAAGCTTGCATAATTTGCCTATATTGGCAACCTTGTTGGTTGCCTGGAGACAGCATATTTATGTTCTTTTCACCATATTATGATATAAGCCTCCATGCGTGATATATGTGCAGCATGTATGTTCGGATTCGATAAGGGAAGCGCTGCGTCCTTAATGTTTGTGCCCGCTTTTTGGGCCGCCTGAAAGAATTCGCTTTTTTTAAGTCTGCTTTAGAAAGTCATGTTCATATGATTGTTTTGTGTTGCTTCAGTAACTCCAGAGCATTTATCCATGTAATAGCATGGCCTTCTGCTTCACTGATTACATAGCCCTCGCGCTTCACTGACTCCCTGATACCATACACTCAAAATATTACAGTCTATGAAAAGTATGAAATATTCAGAGATGAAGAAGTCAATAAACTTTTCACTAGAAATCATTATTTTTTACATATAAAGTGTTTATAATACCAAATGAAAGTTTATTATGGCAGGAAATTGCAGGATTTATGTAAAATGCAGATTTAGGCTATGTGCTCACGTTGAGCATTTGCTTGCAGAAATTTCTGCAAGGTTTATGTTCTGCATCTCTTGGCAGGAAAAACGCTGCAGCAAAAACGCGCGTTTTTGTATGCATTTTTGTATGTGTTTTTGCGTGCGTTTTTGTACAGCAACAAATGCTTTTCTGAGCTAAGTAAAGATATTTTTAAAAAAGTTATGTGATGTAATTTTTGGGTCCAACACCACCTTTTTCATGCTGAATAATGGGATTAGGGCTTGGTGTCAGCAGCTGTCCTTGACACCTAGCCCTAGGTTTAGTAATGCAAAGGTGTCAGTCCGACACCCTCATTACTATGCTGATAAGTAAACACAAACACACTCAAACCTACACACACACATTGTCACAAGCCTATGTAGGAGCATTAACAGAACAAAAGTACATAGGCAAGCAACTAATGAAAAAAAAGAAAAAAAAATTTGCGTTGGCTCCCTCGTAATTTTAGTAACCAGCAGAGGGAAAGCGGACTGCTGAGAGCTGATGTTTATAGCCTGGGAAGGGGGTAATACCCATGGAGCTTTCCAGGCTATTAATATCAGCTCATTGCTGTATATTAGCCTTTACTGGCTATTAAAATGGGGGGACCCCCCCATAAAATGACATGGGGTCCCCCTATAATTAATAACCAACAAAGACTATGCAAACAGCTGTGGGCTGATATTAATAGCCTAGGAAGGGGCCATGGCTATTTCCCCTAAAAACATCAGCTGTCAGCCGCTCCAGAAAAGGCGCATCTATTAGATGTGCCAAATCTGGTGCTTAGCCTCGCTCTTCCCACTTGTCCTGTAGTTGTGGCAAGTGGGGTTCATAGTTGTGGGTTGATGTCACCTTTGTGTTGTCAGCTGACATCAAGCCCACATGGAGAGGCGTCTATAAGACACCTATCCATTACTAACCCCATAGTGATATTGTATAAAAACACAGACACCCAGAATAAAGTCCTTTATTTGAAATAATGATACAGACTCCTTTAATAAACTTAATTAAACCATACTCACGAATGCCTAATCCACCGAAGCCAACGTCTCCAGAAACAAAAATAAAACAATAATCCATAATATTCCTCACCTGTCCGCAGAGAAGATAATCTATAATGTCACACGACGATCCTGATCACTTTGAGAGCAGTCAGTGATGTGACTGCCCTCAAAGACAGCCGGCGACACTCACAGGAGGTAATCGCTCCCACAGTGTATCACTGAGCTGCTGTGAGAGAGTTCACTGGAGTTCATCAGCTGATCAGCTCCGGTGATCTCCCTTAAGACACCACTGCCGCGTGGGAAAGGTCTCATGCAGCGGTGCCATAAGGGAGACCACCAGAGCTGATGAACTCCAGTGAACTCTCACGGCAGCTCAGTGATAGACTGTAGGAGCAATTACGTCTTGTCAGTCTATCGCCGGTGGCCGGGTAGAGTGGTCACATCTCCCGATGTGACTGTTCTACACGCGAGATCGCTGTCCAGGATTACCTGGACTATGACGGACAGGTGAGTATATGTTGGTTTACTATTTTACATTATTTCTAGGAGATGAGGGCATCAGGGATTTGGCATTAGGTGAGTATAGTATTATGGGCTTTTATTTTTATTTGAATATGTATGAAATTTTATTTTTTAACTGTGGGCACAGGCGCAGGCAGATGAGACTATATCTCCAATCAGCGGCACTTGCTGTCACTGTTTTCAGTGACAGCAGACATAGCCCGATGGGAGCAGTAGTCTCATCGGCCCACGCCTGCTGACCTGCGGTAAGCTTTTTACCGCGGGTCACCACTGCGGGTCACAGTTAGCTATGCGATCAAGCTGACATCTGACAGCATGACCCCGCAGTGCTCTGACCCACGGTCTTACCGGCAGTAGCGTTACTGCCGACAAGAACTACCGTGCCAGTGTTTCCCATGCTGTCACACAGATGACAGCATGGGAAACACCATAGGAAAATGGTAAATCGCAAAACAAAAACTCAGCCAATCTGCAAACATTTTTATACCTGCGTTTTTGCTGCGGATTTGACTGACTCAATTGAAATCAATGGGTGCAGAAACACTGCAGAAACGCACAAAGAATTGACATGCTGCAAAAAAAAAATGCACTGCAAATACGCACGGAAAATTACTGATCATGTGCACAACACTTCAGGATTGTCATTGAATAAGCTTACATAAAGATTCCATAGCATTTTTGGCCCATTTCTGAGCGGAAAAAAAGCGCAGGGGAAACACATAAAAAACGCACTGTGTGCACTCAGCCTTATTATTCTGCTGCTATTGTATATTTGTGACGTATGTTGTGACATTAGGGGTAGATTTACACTCATGTATTGAGGAGTCTATGGTATCTAATAATTTATGCTTGAAGAACACTATTATTCAGCTGTGACCATCATCAGTGAACTTTACCATTACACATCTGACACCCAGGGACATCACGGGTCATTAGCCATTCATCTATGCCAATGGATGGAAGATGGTGTCGGCACAAATGTCGCTCTAGAGGAAGCGTAAGTCAGGCAGTGGTTGAGTCATGGATAAGATTTGCTTCTTACAGCCTCCCATCGTGAGTAATTTAGTGGGCTTAGGACAAAATTGGTAGGGTTCTAGGTATATAGCTGATAAGAGGGCCTGCTGGCTTTATTTCAAGGGAATCTATCAGCAGGATTTAGCAATGTAATCTGACAGCAGTGTGATGTAGGGTCAGAGACCCTGATTCTAGCAATGTATCATTTACTGGGTGCAGTAGTTATGATAGAATTTTCTGAGCTAGCAGAGCTCACTTGCTGATCTGTGTATAGCCCCGCCAACCCTATAGCTTTCTGTGTGCATTGTATAGTGACAGAGCTGCTAATCAGTGCTGTAGGTGGGTTGGACTAGGCTGCACGAGGCCAGTTGTCATCTCCTGTTGATAAAAAACTGTATTGAAACTGTATTGAAACTACATAACACAACCCAGTAAGTGGGACATCACTGGAATCAGGGCCTCTACTCCTACATTATGTAACTCTCAGATTACATAGCAAAAACCTATTTTCAGATTCTCTTTAAAAGGGTTGTTCATTTTTTTAACTTAAATACATATAGTTGATTCCAGAAGTTTGAAACTGGGTTTCATTAGCAATCTTGCACTATTTAGCTTTTTTTCAGGCTCTTTGTTGTTTTGAAGTGCTTGGATGTGGCTTGTGGTCATAAAACAGCTAATAGCAGTTCAGAAGAGTTAGCAACTTTCCCTTCGGACTGTCAAAACAAGCTCACTGATAGATCTTCAGTTAACTCCTTTTGCAGCCAGGAGTAGACAGTGCAACACAGAGGTTGTAAAAGACAAATAGTTAAATGTTTTAATAAAACCCAATTGCAAAATTACTTTATTTGAGTAAAAATGCTGCCCCCTACAGTCATGTACAAGTTAAGAACATTTTTCACCATTTCATCATTTTTGGAGGAAATAATGTATAATTTCCTGTGGAGTAGACTTGAAAGATGAGATACAACTAACTTAAAGGAAACATGTCTTGGTGAAAATGGTATCTGATCTGCCGGCAGGAAGATATAGAGCAGGAGGAGCTGATAACACTGATGTACAGTTTTGTTGAAAAAGTTTTACTAAAACTCTTGGTGTTTGTATACATATGAGTCCAGTGGGCGGTCCTATTTGGTGATTGACAGTCTTCCATGTGTGATGGTACATGCAGAGCTAGCTGTCAATCACAAAGTAGGATGGCCCACAGGACTCATATTCATACAAAACACCAGTGACTTCAATGAATAAAGTATAAATTATAGTGATAAGTTTTCCCACAAACCTATATATCATTCTTGTCAGTGGGTGGAAAAAGGCATCAGGACCTGGCACCGGGACCAAATGTCGGCTTCAATATACTTGGCAACCGCTCCTCAGGAGTCCGATACAACAGTGTGCGGTAATCTGGGTGCTTGACGAATATGCAGCATAGTGGAAATGTCCAATAAAGAAAAAAAGGCAGCACTCACCGTACCGGTCGTGATTCTTTATTCAAAAGCGGAATTATAGATAGCAGTGGGAAGAAGAGGTGGAGAAAGGACTACAGCCGTTTCTCGCTGCAAGCACTTCAAAGGGTCTGCAGGTCCCCTTTAAGGCCAGATATGCACCATACGTCTCAAATGCTGTGGACTTGGATTAAGGAAATAAAAACATGTAATCAGATGCGCTATAGCAAACATTCATACCCGTACATTGTGGCTGGTTTATCTAAAATGATTAATTTCTAAATCACTAAGTAAATGAATTTGTATTAAATCAAAGTCCTTAACAAAATCTGTAAGCAAAACTAACATCCCCGAATTCATTCGTAGGCCACATGTTATTCACTACTATTTGGGTGAAAACAATTTACAAAATCCGCTGAGACTTATTTACCTTTGATTTCACAGAACTGATATAATCATAGTCCCTGCGGCAAAATGTAAGCCCCATTTAACCTATGAGTCCGCCGTCAGGAAATTAGGCCACCCATGTTGGCAAACTGTGGGCAAAAACCGAGAGACTTCAGAATTCAAGCTGTAAGTCAGTAGGCAACAAGGAAGAAAGCGAAAAACAAATCATTCCAATGACGCCGAGACCTCTCTTATTTTATCTTGACAGGAATTCGTTTATAGCATGGTGTTTTTTTTCCCTGCAGCGATTGCCTCTCGTTACTCTTTATGGTAATTGAAGCTGGGCCCAAAAGGCCTCTGAGGCTTGTATCTTCTCCTCACATGAATGACAATTCAGTGATAAACTTGAACTTAAATTTACTGAGGCGGAACTGAGGGTTCATTTGATAGCTAGCGGTTTCGAGCTGCACTGCAGGGTTTCAGGGGCTCAGCGTGAGGGAGATTGTTAATGTCCTGTGAAGGGAAACAATAACACATTTCATTAATGCATTCATGTGTGAAGCATCCATTAGAGTACTGGAGGTATTAATGACGTTAGGCTTTAAACTGACATGTGGGGCATGACAGGAATTGCAAGGTCTGATGAAAACAGATGACAAGATAAGCAAATATTTGGATGGCTTAATTTGCCTGCAGGTCAGGAGATGAGTATACGGTTCTGAAACAGCTAAATCCTGGGAGAAATCCATTCTGGTTCAGGTTGGATTGAAGTACACAAAGCAGAAAGAAAATAATCCAGAAGAAACAATTATGAAGGCCAAAGCCAGTCTCACATGTGTCGTCCTAATGGTTGATGCCAAGGACGGGCTATTACTTACAGACATTGCGGCCATCATACCGGCCTCGTATTACTTCTTATTTATAGGGCTGCAGTCACGTAAGTGATGGATGTTCTTTGTGTCTTTTACAGAGTTTTTCGCAGCAAACTGCAGGTGTAAAGCTGCCATTATATGGCCATGATTACTTGCGTGTGGTTCTTCTCTGGAAAATAATAAATTAATCCTGATTCCATATGCTATTGACTGAACCTAGTAGCAAGGAACTTTTCTCAGCTTCTAGCCTGGTTCTGCCAAGTGATCTGCTTTATTGCTGAATGTAGTCAGTAAGAAAGGGAAGAGGCTGATAAAACTTAACAGTGGATGTCCAAATTGTGCTATTCAGGTACGGCATCTTTGGGAGTAGTAGACCTCATGCAGACAGGGTAATTGACTTACACATAGCTGAATTTTAGCTGTAAAGAGGCCAGGTTTCAAGAGGTTAAGAACGGAAAGTATTATAAGGTGACAGTACTTGCTGAAAGTGCCTAATGAGATAGGAAGAGTAAACTTCTGAAGTAGAGTTTCTTAAACTAATTGTCCACTGTTTTATCAAGAATCTTAGCCCCCTCAATTCTTTGAGACTGGTATTTTTAAATGTCAGGCTTAAAGATGAGTGTGCAGTAACAAGACGTGCCTAATTCATTAAGAGGCTCATGTCATTTAATGAATTATGCACGTCTTATCAATGGCAAGTGCCTCAGTATGCTTCCCTAGAAATTGCGAATTGAGATACTGATTTGGCTTTTATCCTAAGTCATATTGCACGACTCGTTAAAGGGTTGATTGTGACTTGTCGGATCTCTACTTCCAACAGGTGGTGCTATAGAGATTAAGTCCTCTTTTTTTCTGAAGAGGAAATTTGCATATCCCTAGAAATATTACTCCAGTCAGGGAATGCTGACATTTTTTCTGAATTTGTTGAGTAGGCGTTGCTGTGCGTCGCCCTACGTCCTCTGTCACCTCCACCTAAGTCATGTTTGAAGGTGTTTTATGTCAGAATTCATCATGATCAATTGGGAGCAGAAAACAATAAACAATACAAAACCCGGCACTCAACTTAATGGTGAGAAGAAATGACAAATTTATTGTATCCCAAATCCAACAAAACGTTTTGGTCTCACAACAGGACCTTCATCAGTAACTGAAACAAGTGTATACATACAATGAAATCAAAACACAAAATTGGGAGAATACAAAATACATAAATAATAACAGAAAACCAAAGTATACACAACATATGCAATGCCTTATGCATATGACTATGGCAGATAATGGTAGTGAGTAGGTACTATTGGTGTTAAAGAGTGACCTATAACATGGCACAGTGGTAGTACAGTGATGGAAAAATACATACCGTAAATTGGGATAATGTTGGGAGCAAGTGACTATATGACCTGTCTGGGAGTAGACACACAGACTGAAATGAGGGAGTGAATATAAAAGAAAGTCCAACGTAGAGGGATGAAAACATGGTTATGCACCTACCAGGAGAGCTCTAGTCAATATAGTGTAGAATGTCCAGCAAAGGAAGAGAGGTTACAGCCTATGGAAAATGAAACCTGTTTCACAGACCCTGATAAACTCATATGATACAAAGGTAATAGAAGAAGGTGTAAGTCATTACCTATACGCAGGCTGTCATCGCGGCGTCCACCGCTGAATGGTCGGTGTGGGGAAAGGGCAGTGAGGCTGTATTTATAGTGACAGAGGCCGGGAGGGCGTCAGTTGCAGAGACAGGTGCAGTGCAATGCCGCCCTGTGTGCGAACGGGGATGGGCGGAAGTGACACACCGGAAGGAGTGGGTCGCATGAGCGGTGATTAGAAATCCCCCCAATCACCCCCCCACCCCCCTGTACCAACCTGATGTCTATTATGACATTAGGCCTTCGTGACAAGAGTTCTTTCCGCCCACCTCAGGGCTCTCACGCTGTAGAAGCCTTTATTGGCTTTGTCCGGGATTCATTTCACACTATACGTGATGACATCGAAAAAGGTAGACTACACTATCCCTCTAATCTTTCTGCAGCAGAACACCAGGCACTGGCCCCACTACAGAAGGACCCCAACCTTGTCATTAAGCCAGCAGATAAGGGGGGTGCCCTGGTCATAATGGACAAAGCACAGTATGTTGCGGAGATTCACCGCCAGCTGAATAACACCTCTATATATGACTAACTTTCGATGAATCCCTCTACAGAAATTAGGGGCAAAATTGAGAGAATCATTACCAAATATTCACACTTGGGTATTCTAGATTTTAAAACCAGTGATTTTCTTAGAAAGAAGAACCCCATAACACCGGTATTTTATACCCTACCGAAAATCCATAAAGATCTATCTAATCCCCCAGGCAGGCCAATAGTAGCTTCTACAGACTCTATTCTCTCCCCATTATCACAGTACCTCGAAAGGATACTTACACCAATCACCCAAAAATCAGCATCATTTATCTTGGATACTGGGGAATTTCTGCAATGTATCAGGGATCTACATAGGGTACCCCCTAACACCTTACTGGTTACCCTGGATGTCAAGGACATATATACATCCATCCCACATTTGAATGGGATTAATGCAGTGCATCAGTCCCTCACTGTCGCAGGCCTTGACACCGAACAAATTAATCTTTGTATTGAATTACTGACTATGGTATTATACAATAACTTTTTTCTTTTTCAGGATTCCTTTTACTTGCAGACACGGGGTACAGCAATGGGCTCCAATGTAGCGCCCCCGTACGCTAATACATACATGGCACTATTTGAAACTTCCATCATCTATAAACATCCATTGTTCATCAACAACGTTACATTATGGAAACGATATATAGATGATATTTTTTGCGTATGGGGGGGCTCATTGGAGTCCTTGCAGGAGTTCTTTCTGTTCCTTAACGATGCCTGGCCAGGTATCAAATTTACTATCAGTTATGACCAAAACGCCATTAATTTCCTTGGTATGACTACGAAATTTCTAAAGAGGGGCTATCCCCCCATCCTTTTGGCATATCTAGGGACCCCCCATCTCGAATAACCAGGAGGACCTCAGAAAAGCGTATTCCCTTTGTACATTCATACCACCCTTTTCTTTCATTCTCCACAAAACCATCAGGAGACACTGGCATCTCCTGTCCACTGCCCACCCAGACATACCAGAATTTAGAAAGCCTTTTTTACCATGCTTCAGGAGACCCCCCAATTTGAGAGACAACCTGGTTAAAGCAGATATTGGATCCAAGCACCCTCATAGACAGACTTTCCTTTCACGACCCAAAACTGGCACTTACCCGTGCCTTCATTGTGCACAATGTAATAATATCCAAAAGGGGAACACTTTTCAACACCCTAGATCTGGTAAAACATTCCATATCAAGAATTTCTTTACTTGCGAATCTTCCTACGTCGTGTACCTCATCAAATGTCTGTGTGGACTACTTTACATTGGCGAAACCACACAATCGGTCAGGGATAGGATTTCGAAGCATAAAAGTACCATTCGTTGCAGCAACCTACTCCTTCCCATTCCATACCATTTCCACACACAGGGACACTCTGTCTCCCAATTAAAGTACCAGGTTATAGACTACGTACTACCACCTAGGCGAGGTGGTGATAGGGTCACTTTACTTAAAAAGAAAGAGGCTTTCTGGATACACTCTCTGGAAACCCTCTCTCCCAGAGGCCTGAATCGCGATTATGAACTTATGGCATTTGTATAATTTATACCCTGGTTATCTTGCATTGTTATTAATTTGCTCTTCTCTGTCTCTCTAGAGTCGTCTTTATTGAATTGCCGACACAATGGATCACGAGCACCGTTCCACCCACTTGCCATCACCTTGCTCAGGATTATCATGTCCCCCTGTTTTTGGTTATTTTTAATACCATCTGTTTAATAATAGTATACTCCATCACAGCACGATTTGTACTATCTATCTGCCATTATAACAGTAAAAGTATTTTTTCAGGTCCTATAAATTATCACTGACCTGTCTGGGTTTGTACATTCTCTATGCATTTTTTCGTTCTACATGGCAGTGACGCTCACCGAACCATCTCATACAGGGCAACTGCCAAACCATTCTTTTCTATACCAACTATCCATAGGGCTCTATGGTCATTATGTGGCTTCTGTACACATAACCCCTTATATTCTATATTGCTTCCCCTGTAGTGTACACCGTATCTGCCCGCCACATACACATCTACTCATACCACAATATGAGCGACAGATAGGTGCGCCATAGCCGCCCCACAATTGCGTACATAACATCCTTTATCATACACTTAGCCATCCATATCTTATAATAACAACTGACATGCGCACTTAGCCCATACACTCAGCTCGCACACTTGCGGCTGCTGACATGAGCACTACAGCAGTTGTCACTGCTTTGCCACCTCCAATATGGCGATTTCTAATCACCGCTCATGTGACCCACTCCTTCCGGTGTGTCACTTCCGCCCATCCCCGTTCGCACACAGGGCGGCATTGCGCCGCACCTGTCTCTGCAACTGACGCCCTCCCGGCCTCTGTCACTATAAATACAGCCTCACTGCCCTTTCCCCACACCGACCATTCAGCGGTGGACGCCGCGATGACAGCCTGCGTGCAGGTAATGACTTACACCTTCTTCTATTACCTTTGTATCATATGAGTTTATCAGGGTCTGTGAAACAGGTTTCATTTTCCATAGGCTGTAACCTCTCTTCCTTTGCTGGACATTCTACACTATATTGACTAGAGCTCTCCTGGTAGGTGCATAACCATATTTTCATCCCTCTACGTTGGACTTTCTTTTATATTCACTCCCTCATTTCAGTCTGTGTGTCTACTCCCAGACAGGTCATATAGTCACTTGCTCCCAACATTATCCCAATTTACGGTATGTATTTTTCCATCACTGTACTACCACTGTGCCATGTTATAGGTCACTCTTTAACACCAATAGTACCTACTCACTACCATTATCTGCCATAGTCATATGCATAAGGCATTGCATATGTTGTATATACTTTGGTTTTCTGTTATTATTTATGTATTTTGTATTCTCCCAATTTTGTGTCTTGATTTCATTGTATGTATACACTTGTTTCAGTTACTGATGAAGGTCCCGTTGTGAGACCGAAACGTTTTGTTGGATTTGGGATACAATAAATTTGTCATTTCTTCTCACCATTAAGTTGAGTGCCGGGTTTTGTATTGTTTATTGATTACGGTTTGGGAACCTACCCGTGCACCAGATTTGGTTGTGCACACGTTAACCTAACCAATTGGGAGCAGAGACTTTTCCCCAAAATGTAGACCATCAAGGAGTGAGATGCATAGCAGAATAGTTTATAGTATACTGCACACACTATTGCTTTAATGATGGCATAGATGGTGGAGAAGATGTCTGAACCCCCTCTCTGAAGACTCCTAGCTGTATAGTTAATGTGATCTGTAGTTTTATGTGTTTAATACTTAATGTGATGACACAGCATTTAATATTAATTATCCAGATGTAAATTCAGTAATCCAGGAGGCATAGACTGTTCTCTATATGTTGACTTTTGAATTTATGCATTTGTTCTTCATTTGGTCAAGAACCATACACAGTTGTCATACGAGTCTTAAACATTGATTTTTTAAAAAATTTTTGAATGGCTGATTTTTGCCTCTTATATCAGCTCCAACAGCTTATTGTCTGCTACCTTTGTAAGACAGTGATGCAGAGTCATTGAACAATGGATGTTTGCTTAATATGCTGATTACACATTGTCCAGACCAGCTAGTTTATTAAACAGCAAAATAGAGAAGGACAAACTATGCAAATTGATTAAATAATCAAACAATGTGGGTTAACCTCATCACCCCTTCCCCTTGATCTGTGAATCATGGTTTGAAGAACAGTTCTGAACTATAAAAAGGGTTTATGCCTCTGTAACAGGAGATCCAAATATCCAGAGATCCAAAGAACCAGAGACTCTTTACAAAACGACAGCCAGGAACACTACAGGATAGCTGCCAGATCATGGCTCCATCACAAGGGACACAGATTTGATATTTTACAAGATTCCAGCTTTGGGGACCACGGTCCTGGCTGAAAGAATACAGATCTGCTCCATTGACCATCACTGAACCCATGATACATTTGGGGAAGGCAGGATTGGACTCACCAATCACCTGAGTCCCATAGATATGTTTTGGGGAAGACAGGTTGTGACCCTCCGGTCACCTGGCCTTGTGCCCCAATGGACTGTCAGCTTCCTAAGATTGTTGTTACCTCCTGTATGTGCATGCCACAGGTGGGCATAGGTGGCCCTGGAAGCTATGAAGCCACAGCTGCGCTTATCCCAGCGAGTTGGTGGAAGGGTAAGACTGCACCATTTTGGGTATTTTGCTGGGACTTTTCTATGTGTTATTTGCCTGTTTTGTGGTTCAATAAAGTATTGCCACACTCTTTTACCCTCACCCTGTATTGTCTGAGTAGTATTACGCACACATTAAAAGGAGAGAAGGCATTTGGTGGGATGAACCCGGATCCATGCAGTTTAGGGCTAGTGGACTAGAGCACTCACTGACCCCTGGGTCTCCACACTTAGGTAGGCTGCAGGCTGCAGTTTTTCCTGCGTACACAGGTGGACAGGGTTAACTGGAGGGCCAGCTCATAGTTTGGGTAGGGGCAAGTGGGCACTAGGAACTACTGTAGTTCCTGTTTTTTAGAGTTAATCTGAGTAGCACTACAGAGAAGAAAGAGTGCCCTCAGTCAATTCTGGCCATAAGGCGTGTGCTAAGAGCAGACCTGCAAGATAGAACACTTTCAGCACTCAAGTAACAGTGGCTACAATTTCTCTCATATCAGGCAGATTGGACACCTACTGGAAGTCAATTTTAAGGAAGTCTCAGTTTTCCCCAGACCTGGAGATCTTTGTGAAGATATGCAGGATCAGCCAAGCTTGGACACATCTGTAAGGTCTGGCAGTTGGGAGAGCTATTTTTGGTTTTGCGTTTTTGTTTTTTGCTCCCCTTCTTCTCAGAGCCATAACGTTTTAATTTGTCTGTCAATATGGCCATGTGAGAGTTTGTTTTTTGCGGGACGAGTTGTAATTTTGAACGACACCATTGGTTTTGACATATTGTGCCCTGGAAAATGAGAAAAAAATTTCAAAGTGCGGTAAAATTGCAAAGAAAGTGCAATCCCACAGTTGTTTTTTGTTTTGCTTTTTACTAGGTTCATTAAATGCTAAAACTGACCTGACAGATTGATTCTCCAGTACATTATAAGTTCATTGACACCAAACATGTTTAGGTTCTTTTTTATCTAAAAAAAATTGGAAAAAAAATTCCAAACTTTGCTAAAAAAAGAAAAATTGCGCCATTTTCCGATATCCATAGCATCTTAATTTTTCGTGATCTCGGGTCAAATGAGAGCTTATTTTTTGCATGCCGAGCTGATGTTTGTAATGATACCACTTTGGTGCATCTTTCTCGCCCGTTATTGCATTTTAATGCAATGTCACAACAACCAAAAAACCGCAATTCTGTAATTCTGACATTTTTTCTCGCTACGCCGTTTAGCGATCAGGTTAACCCTTTTTTTATTGATAGATCGAGCGATTCTGAATGCGGCGATACCAAATTTGTGTATGTTTGATTTTCTTTTATTGTTTTATTTCAAATGGGGAGTAAGGGGGGTGATTTGAACTTTTATATTTTTTTTATTTTATTATATTTTTAAAAACATTTTTTTCACTTTTGGCATGCATCAATAGTCTCCATGGGAGACTAGAAGCTGCCATAGCCTGATCGGCTCTGCTACATGCATGCGATGATCAGATGTCCTGCATGTAGCAGAATACGAGCAGCAATGTAATTTGAGGATTAGCAGGTTGTGTGGTAAGGAATAGCCAGGGGTCAGTACATGGAGCAGTAATATAGTTAAAGGATCAGCAGGTTATGTAGTCAGGAATAGCCAGGGGTCGGTACATGGTAGCAGCAGTATGACCTTGGAATGAAGCAGCAGGTGAAAGGAAAGCATGACTAAAATCTGGGAGCTCAATAATCTCGCAAGGAATGAAGTGTAGTGCCAGGTTTAAGTAGGGTGTTCAATCAGGGTGGAGACAATCAGGAACTCAGGGTGGAGACAATCAGTATCAACACAGGTACTAGTATCTGGGTTAGCAAAGAACTGTCCAGTGAGTTGAATAGCTCAAATGGAAGAGCTGCTACCTGGTGGGTTTGAGTCCTAACAGTCTATATTCTTCATTGTGGAGATAAAGGGCCCCAGTGTCTCACAAACTGTGGCAGAACATAGTCTGAAGGTGCCATCAGCAGAATCAGTAATCCTGGGGACATTTGTATAGTGTGTTTTGGGATGCAGAAGTTAAAGTCTTACAGTCAAATCTCTTACAAATACAGTATATTTGTAGGAGCTATTTTATCTAAAAATATCTTGTAACAATACAGTTTGCCCTAGAGTTTTCTTTTCCCAAAAATTCTCTATAGCAGAACAAAATAATTTGATTGGGGATCGGAGATAGCTGGCAGTATAGTCTACATTAGACAATAACAGAAGGGTAACTGGAAGGTCCTAAAGCTCCTGTCACTGGTTATATGGATTTTAATAACCTGGAAAATCTCATAGCCATCCAAACTTACTATAAAATTGCTGGCCTCTCTATTTTTCACAAATTTTATCTTCATTTTCCATACTTATCAGGTGACAATATCCCTAAGATCCCATTATATTACTTTGACACATCCAACTCTTGTCCATGGGATCCATTACACATAAATTGACCTATGAAGTGTTCTAGTAATGTGGGACTCTCTTCTTGCCATCATGCTAATGGTCTCACTTGTGTTCTGCCTTCTTTGTATTCTGATAACAAATTGCCCTTGAGTGCAAATAGAGGTCCACTAAATAAATACTCTTAAATAAAATATATCTTTAATTATAACTATTGATATTGAAAAAATGACACTACACTAATTCAAACACACAATGCAAGAAATGGGATTATTGGAATAGACAAAGGGAATCCTAGTGTAACAGTTAGCTGAATAGGTGCAGGACTGTGTTACATATAAATCATTAGCCACAGTCATGGACCATTAAAGTACTGCTAGATTCCTACCTATTCTAATCTCTATCTTTGCCCATCGTGTATGTTAAATTAAAATTAATCCCCTATTAGCCTCCCCGACATGTTTCACCAAAGTGGGGTCATCAGAGTAGTCCATTATTGGATATATACTCAGGAAAGAGGAGGCAATAACGGTGGTGCACAGTTAAATTGTATTCCAAAAATCAAAATAGCTGGTAAAAAAAGCAAAAAAAGAAGATGGTCAATAGCATTTATCTGCTTTATTAACAATAGTCCTTGTGCCAATGATAGGATGCGTATCAGGTGATGGCCGTTTCATGTTACTTCACCTTGCAAGACGTGAACCAGTCATTGCCTGAGATTTGTCCTGCTGCCTTCCCTGCTATTATATCATTGACACTTGTACAATCTTAATATATACTTACCTTGTAATGTCTTCACATCCTGTTTCGTCCAGATGTGTCCGGATCCCAGAATTCCAAGCGGCGGAAGTTCACCGACCTCCATATTGGGACACGCAAGTGATGGGTGTCTCAATACGGAAACTGCTGGGGGTACCAGTGTTGGCCCTCGCTTCCGTGTCGGCGTTCACATGCGCCATCATTATACAGTGAGGGTATGATTTGGATCTTGCAATAGGGCAGCCTGTTCTATATAAGGTTCTGGTAATCTAAAGATGCCATCCCCCAGAAAAAGGCAAAGTGCCGAAACACACGTTGGGGACGGTGGCACCTCAGAGCTCCAGGTTTCGTTCAGGTAATACCTACATGTCATCTTAGTTTATATAAACCATTTTTTTGCTCTCTTCATAGTTCTGGCACATAGCCCTTCTGGGGACATTATGTTTTGGATATAGCACGTATCAGATCTTACAAATTGACATGCTTCTTTGCATACTGTGCATATGCACTGTCTTGAGCAAATATACCCACTTTATATGTACCTGAATGTATCTGTCTCTGGTTGTGGTGCCACCTTAACCTGGCTTACCTCTGTCACATCCCTTGTAGTTTTTCTGTCTACTGTTTTTATATGACTATGAATACATTTTGATAATTTTTATTACTTTGGTTGTTTTGGTGCTTCCTTCATATATGATTTTCATGTACTATTGGCACTTACCTGTTTCACTCTTGTTGCACGTTTCCCTACTGGGTAGTGGGTGCAGGCCCTGATTTTTGGTTTTGAATACGCAGTATGTAGCCTCTTGCACGGTACCACCAGCGGAACTCCATTGTGAACACACCGCCGGGATCAGCCGAATGATTCACTGACTGCTGTCATCTTTGTACAGGAGGAGCACATGCGCAGTTTTAATGTGACCGCCACTGTCTGTCTGCACAAAGATGGCGGCGGTCTGATTTACTGCGCCTGTGCAAATTCTGCACACAGGTAAAAACAGAAATGAGATGAGAGGAGAAGACAGCAGATGGGGAGAGAGAAAGCGCACAGCGGTGAGAGAAACAGAGCACAGGGAGGAGACAGCTCAAATGGGACAGTACATGAGGGGAGAACACAGCACAGGAAGGAGAGAGACAGCAGACAAGGGGGATAGCACATGGGGTAGACAGGTCAAAGAAGAGAGCACAGACAGGAGAAGTCAGCACATGCGGAAAGAGAGAGTGGATAGGTGGGTGAGCACATGGGGAGAGAGATTCTCAATGCTGCAAAGCCTACCCCTATCGTGATATTACTGCCCTCCTGATGCGATAGCATCGGGCCTCCATCTAGTTATTAATAAAGATTAAACTCCATTAGTGAGGTTAGCCTTCCTTTTTGCTCCTTTATCAGCTATTTTGTGCTATGCACCTTTTTCCTTTTTTACTGTACCCAACAGTATAGGAAAGCCCAGTAGGCTACAGTACAAAAGTAAAAAATAAGTTGTGCCAACATATAATTGAACTTTCCAAAAAGGAGACTATTTTAGCATTTTTTCTGGCTTACAAGTGACCCCTTTAGAGTATGTGCCAGGAACATTTACATTTTCTGACGACTGACAAAGACTCTGAATGATATAGACACCTTTGGTAGCATTTCTTTTTTTACTTACATGCTTGTATATTTTGCGAAAAATCATTTTTTGCAATAGGTAAACAATCATTACACATTTTGAAAAATTTGACTTTAACAATCTCCATTTGTCACAGTCCATTGCAGACTGCAGAATGAGAAAACTGTTCAACACGTTACTGAGTTCCTTCAGATGGTACAATTGGTAAGCCTTATCTCTTTTCTCCAGAACCATCTTTTAAGGTGATTTATGACCACATCAAAGTTTTAGCTTCCAGTTGATCATAAAGGAGATTAGAAGATGCATCAGGACAAGAGAGATAATGGTTACAAATTAACTATGACTGTTAATTTATTCTACAGTCTAAGGGTACCGTCACACTCAGCAACTTTCCAACGATCACGACCAGCGATACGACCTGGCCGTGATCGTTGGAAAGTCCTTGTGTGGTCGCTGGAGAGCTGTCACACAGACAGCTCTCCAGCGACCAACGATGCCGAAGTCCCCGGGTAACCAGGGTAAACATCGGGTTACTAAGCGCAGGGCCGCGCTTAGTAACCCGATGTTTACCCTGGTTACCATTGTAAATGTAAAAAAAAAACCCACATACTCACATTCCGGGGCCTGTCACGTCCCCGGGCGTCCGCTTCCCTGCACTGCTGCATCCTGTGTAAGCGTGGCCGTAAAGCAGAGCGGTGACGTCACTGCTGTGCTCTGATGTACGGCCGGCCGGCGCTGACACAGGATGCAGGAGGAGTGCAGGGAAGCGGACGCCCGGGGACGTGACAGGCACCGGAATGTAAGTATGTAGTGTTTTTTTTTTTTTACAATGGTAACCAGGGTAAACATCGGGTTACTAAGAGCGGCCCTGCGCTTAGTAACCCAATATTTACCCTGGTTACCAGTGAAGACATCGCTGCATCAGCGTCACACACGCCGATGCAGCCGCCGATGCAGCGATGTCAGCGGGTGATCCAGCGACGAAATAAAGTTTCAAACGATCTGCTACGACGTACGATTCTCAGCGGGGTCCCTGATCGCAGTAGCGTGTCAGACACAGCGAGATCGTAACTATATCGCTGGAACGTCACGGATCGTGCCGTCGTAGCGACCAAAGTGCCACTGTGAGACGGTACCCTAAGGGTCAACTTTTTTTTAATGCAAATTGTCTCTTCAGAGAGGAAGAGGACTAGAACTCTAGTGCCACCTATTGGAAGTAGAAATCCTAACAGTCAATGTCGACCCTTTAATGAGCCTTGTCACATGAATTAGGATAAAAACCAAACCAGAATCTCAGTTTGCAGACACTGTGTTTCGGGGTACTGCCCCTCGTCAGTGCAAAGTGGAGATCTAGTTTGGCTGATTGAGAGGCGTCTAATCGGGATCCAAGAAGTATCGTTTCTCCTTGTGGAGAGTGACATGTTAAGCATGTCGAGGTGAGGAGACTTAAAGCTGCAGTGCTCCACTGGCACATGTCCATATCCTTTAACTCTCCATTCTAATTTTTTAGAACAATTTTGGCATTAAGAAGATACATAATATTAACTAAAAATAAAGAAAAGGGTATTCCACCTCTTTATTTCTGTGAGTTTGCTGATTTAGCCTTTTTCCTACTAGATTTTCTTTGCCAGTATTATTCCTCGTGCCCCTAGAATAAATATTACTTAAAAATCAAGTTTGACACTTTCAACCTCCGTTTCTTTCTCAGCTCCTAATACTTCATAAGTATTCAAAACCATGCATAGATGATATGAACTGGTTCACGCATAAGGTTGTCTGAATTCACCCTATGTAAGTCATTTATCACTCTTCTTTAAGCCCTTCTTTATCTCTGTGAAAAACACTGTTTTAGGAACTAAGAATAAGATGGACTGCTGGGTTTTGTATTGTGTAAATGAAGTCTACCACACGGGTGAAGTTAACATTTCATCATTACTATTTTTCCCAGTATTTCTAAAGTGAAAAAAAGTAGTTTCCTATGTACATCCTTTTAAACAATAAGATATCATTGCAATCTATAAAGTAGTAAATTGAGCCTCAAAGACATTTTTGGGTTCCTATGGTCAGTAGAACAAGGTGTTTAGGCAATAATAGGAACCATAAAATAGAATCTTATTATGTCTGGGACTGGGTAAATGTAATGTTTTTTTTTTCTTTAATATATTCCTGTGTTCGTATTCAGCAACGCACATAATTTATTCTCTAGACCTGCAAATGTCGTTATCATTTCAAAATCATTACTTAACATGTATTTTATATCCATTAAAGAAGTTGTTCACTATTATAGCATTGATGACCTACCCTTAGCATAGTTCATCAATGTCTGAATGGTCAAGGTCCAACACCCGATCAGCTGTTATTAGCATCGGTGGCCGCTGGCCAGGAGTACTTACTTTACGTCTTTTTGTAGTGGCCACGGCAGGGTACTACACATCCGCCTCCTATTGATTTTAACTAAGCCTCTGCCACTACCATAAGACGGAGCAGCTCCACTAGTGAGCACTTCCAGCTAGCGACCGCTAGTCGGGACTTGTATTGTATAAGATTATTGTACTGTTTTTATTATGTATACCCCTCCTCACATGTAAAGCGCCATGGAATAAATGGCGCTATAATAATAAATAATAATAATAATAATAACGGCTGATAGGCGGGGGTGTTGGACCTTGACCCATCAGACATTGATTACCTATCCTAAGGATAAAAAATAATAGTAATAAAAATAATAATAATAAAATAATAGACACAGTTTAGAAAAAGTAATATCAGTTCACCCTTGATGGAAACTCCTTGTGAGTTTCAGTATTGAAAGCACAGGATCACATCTCTGCCAGACATCAATTATACTTGCAAGAAAGGTAATGATCCAGTTTCAGTCCATAAAATCCATATAATTTTATTGTTTGTTTTATCTTTATTCTTTACTTACTGCTCCCTCTCTCAATCCCAGTGGCAACCCCATGACAATATCACTGGGAGCTGATGGTTGTCATGGCATTCGGAGGTCGAACAATGACCTCCTGGTGTGAAAATTATGGTGGTCTGTTAGACCCAGTCATATGCAGGGTCTAACAGGCATTGTGCCAGTGTAATCTGACAGTACTCATGGACTGCAGTACATTTTGATTGCAGTGCATGAGACCAGTGATCAGAGAAATAAAAGTCCCATAGGGGGACTAAGTAAAAAAAGTAAAGGAAAAGGAAACAACCCCCCCCCACAAAATAAAGAACAAAAAATACCACATCAATAAATATGCATATTTATGTAAAAAGTAAAATAAACTAATAAAGTGCACATACTTGGTATTGCCACATCCAGAATAACCCAATCTATGAAACTGGCACACTATTTAACCCTTATAGTGAACACCATAAAAAGGGGCAAAAAACTATGCGTTTTACCACACTGCCAAAATAAAAGTGGAATAAATCGTGTCAAATAGATGCATGTAAATAAAAATTGTATCACTGAAAATGTCATCTTGCCCCACAAAAAACAAGCTGCAATACAGCTCCATCAGTAGAAAAATAAAAAAGCTATCAGAATACATAAATGCCCTAGCAATATTTTTTCTATAAAATTATTTTTACTGTGTAGAAGCCGCAAAACATAAACAATGAATAATTGTGGTATTGCTGTAATTGTACTGACCCAAAGAATAAAGCTGTCTTATCACTTTTATGAGCAAAAAAGCTAAATGGGAGCTGCATTCACCACTGGTATTGTTTGTGTGGTTGTCACGGGGAGAAGAGACTCAGATGGCCAAAAATAAAGTGCAGCTTTTTCACATACAAGTGGTGAGTGCCTCTCTCATTTAGCTTTTCATGCTTTCTTGCTCACAATTTTGTACAGCTTTATCTCAGGGTGAGCACCACTATACCTGGCAATCCGCAATGCCTGAATGCATTTCTGGAGGGTGTGAGAGCAGTGCCAGTATTTCTGCCTTTTATTTTTCATGTGCTGCACTTATCCCTTTTGCCACAATGTCAACGGCATAAAAAATCAAATTCCTGAATAGCTGGTTTTTGTTCATTTTGCCTCCCAAAAATAACAATAGAAAGCGATCAAAAAATATTATAAGCCCCAAAATGGTATCAATAAAAACTCCAACTCAATCAGCAAAAAACAAGCCCCAAAGTGGCTCTCTTGACAGAAATATGGAAAAATTAAAGCACTTAAAATATGGAGAAAAAAAGGGTTTTTTAGTGTGTGACAGTAGCAAAACCTAAAAAAGACGATATAAATTTGGTATCGCTGTAATTGTACTGATCAGAAGAATAAATTTATCTAATTTTTATGCGCAGGAGTTAGTCTACTTGGTAGCAACTCACACCGGACCTGCAAATACACTGTCACAGATGTAATTAGTGCTAGGCAAGACCTGAAGGGCAGGGATATTCATCCCACCTCTCCCGATAAGGAGGGAGGCTTTACAGAGTCTTTCCCAGACTACTGTTGCAGGGTAGCTAGCATCTGGTGATAGCTCTGCCTCCAGCATGGACAGACAAGCAGGGAAATCTGGCTACTGAAGGAGAACAATTGCGTCCATGACAGGTATTCCTAACACTAATCACTTATAGCACACAAGGCACAGTGTGAAAAATAAATAAAACCAATTCTTGACTTGCTGTTGATTTGTTCATTCTGCCTCTCAAAGATTGCAGTAATGCTCAGCTCACATTTATCCTGTGCTCTGCATTGAGCGCTAAGACCAGGGTTTTCTGTAAATATCTGAAACAAGCGATTCAGACGGAAACCCCAATGGAAAATATCCTATAATAAGACAGATGAGAACAATTTAGATTCTGTCTGGACTATGATCCGACTGTAACCGTTTGTTTAGGCACATGAAAGCATAGTCAACCACTGTTTGATGCACCTCTTAAAAGCCAGATACCACTGAAAAGAAGCCAGTAAAAGTCTAGAGTATCTTTCGTGCCTCACTAGTGTATGGATTACTGTATGTATTAGTGTATGGATTCCTCTTAGGTTTCATCCAAATCATGTATTTTGTAGATTTAGATTGAAACCCCAATGTAAGCGCTCAGCATAGAGCACAGGATAAATGTGAACTAACCGAAAATGTTCTGTACCTCAAATGCCACCATTAAAATCTTCTACTCAACCCACAAAAAACAAGTTCCCAATCAAGTCCATCATTTGCTAACAGAAATATAGGGGGTGTCCATGTTTTGGCTCCCACCAAAAGAAGGCCAGCGAAATCTACATTCCAAAATCCAAATTACTCTCCTCCTGAGCCCCATAGTGTTCCTAAACCGCAGTTAGCGTCCACATGTTTGGCCTTACTGTAGCAAGGAGAGCCCACTTAGTTTATGGAATGCTTGTCTCCAGAAGCATGAGCTGGGCACAATGTAGGAGCATTACAATATACGGGCATATTTCCATTTTCACTCTGCAATTCATTGCTGTTTAATTCTGCAACATACCCAAGGAGTCAAAATAATCACTACACCTGTAAATGTAATTTCCAAATTGGGGTCAACTGAGGGAGGTTTCTGCTCTTCTGGCAATTAGAAGCTCTGCAAATGGAGTCTGCAAACTATTCTAAGAAAATCTGTCCTCCGAAAGTCAAATAGCACTCCCTCCCAAGTCTTGCTGTGTGGCCAAACAGTACTGTACAGCCATGTATGGGGCATTGCCACATTCACGAGAAATTGTGTCACAAATTAGAGGTCATTTTTACCCATTTCCCATTGTGAAAATGTAAAATCTGGGGCTAAAACAACATTTTAGTGGTAAAAATGAAATTATTTTTTCTTCATTGCCCAATCGTATAAAATGTTGTGAAACACATGTGGTGTCAATATTCTCTCTGCACTGCTCAATGATTTCATTGAGAAGTGTAGCTTGTAAAATAGGGTCACGTATGCAGGTCCTGCTGTCCTGACACCTCAGGTTCTGCCAATGTGACGTAAGAAGTTTTGTGGTCTATTTTCTCTTATTAGCTGTTTATAAATGTAAAAACGTTGAGCTTAAACATTTTAGTGGAAAAATTTAATATTTAATTTTCATAGCCCAATGTTATGCAATTCAGTGAAATACCTGTGCATTTAAAATGCTCACTACACCCCTAGAGGAATTTTTCAAGAGGTGTAGTTTGCAAAATGGCTAAACTTGTGGGGGTTTCTGCTGTTTTGAAACCTCGGCAGCTCTCCAAATGCGGCATGGTGTGCACAATTTATTACACACAAATTTGGACTCCAAATATCCAATAGCTCTCCTTCCCTTCCGAGCTCTGCTGTGTGCCCAAACAAGAGTTTCGACCACATAGCGCATCCCTGTTCTCATGAGAAATTGCGCAACAAATTATGTGGTCCATTTTCTCCTGTTACCGTTGTGAAAACGAAAAATTTAGGGATAAAGCAACAGTTTTGTGGAAAAAATGTATTTTTCCATTTTCACGGCTCAATGTTTTAAAATTCTGTGAAGCACCTGTAGGTTCAAGGTACTCACCAAACCTCTACATAATTCCTTGAGCGGTTTAGTTTTTAAAATCATGTCACTTATGAGGGGTTTCCACTATTTAGGCACCTCAGGGGCTCTGCAAACATATGGTGTCTATTCCAGCAAATTTTACAGTCCAAATGCTAAATATCCTTCCCTTCTGAGCCTTGCTATGTGCTCAAACAGTACTTTTCCACCACATATGTGATATTGGTGTATTCAGCAAAAATTTCACATCAATTTGAATGATCCATTTTCTCCTATTACCCTTGTGAAAATGAAAAATTTGGGGCTAAAGCAACATTTTTGTGGGAAAAATTGAAATGTTCATTTTTTTTTAAATAAATTGGTGAACCAGGGAAAGCTTGGGGGAGTGTTTATTCAAACAAAATATTCTTTTGTGTGTTTCTCCATTACAAACACTAGGGCTTGATGTCAGCTGTGATTTTTGACAAGTCACAGCTGACATCAACCCCAACTACCATTAACCCGACTGCCAACGCACCAGGGCAATCAGGAAGAGCCGAGGCAAAGCACCACTATTGGAGCATCTAATCTGCTGTGCCATTCTTTGGGCAGCTGCGGGTTGCTCTTTTTAGACTGTGAAGGCCCAATAATCATGGACCTTCCCAACCTGATAATATTAGCTCACAGCTGTCTTCTTTACATTTGCTGGTTATCAGAAATGATGGGGCCCAACTTCATTTTTTGTTTATTTATTTATTAGCTTAATACATGCACAGTGACCTACACTTGAAAGGCCATCGTGACAGGCACATATATATGGCTTCAGCTCCCCCTGCAGGTGCACTGTAAAATCCGCGGTTATAAATTGAAAGTGGAATTTACCAGGTTAACAGCTTAGCTCTGCCCACGTCTGTTAGAGGCAGATGATGGGCGATTATCACAGACATCATCTGCTCTCAAAGATGTGGGCTCGGCTTGCAAGTCCTCATCCAAGTCAGGGAACTGTCACATGACTTACCCAGTATGTCATATGTTGGTAACAGATTAAGATTCTTTTTTCTTCTTTATAACATTATAGTAATTTTTATAGCTGACCTCATCAGAAACAATATATAAATAATGCATTATGCTGAATTTAATGATTGTTTCACTCAGTACAGCAGAGCTCACATTTCTGCCATGCCAAATATTTATTGCCAATACTGGTTTTAAGTACACATGCGATTACTATGGGCAATGTAGCCTTCTATGTGTATAGTGAATGTAAAAAAATCAGTATATAAAAATAATGAGCACAGTGTGACCCCGCTGAGATACAGAGATAAATGGGCTACAGAATGCCAATTATTCATCGCTGACTCTTAGCATGCCTCCAGTTTAAAAAAGCTATTTACAGAAAAATGTGATCACAAAATAAGTAACCACATACTATATATTTAATGAGTCAATAGGTTAGGCCAGTATCTGTCTCATCAGAGTCTGTGTTGCCATAAGTGATAAATCACATGTTTTGTTATAATGAGATTCTTTGAATTACTGCACTTTCCTATCAGCAATTTTGATAAATTGGTCACTTTGAATAAAACGTATGCTTCCATGATCGTCAATCCATAAGATATGTATTAAATATAGAACCCTTAGGTTTTCAGCATTGCTACTAAATTCATAGGCGTATTTCTTTGAAAGATTATAGGTAAACCATTAAAATGGATCTTTCATCAGGCTATGGAGTGCTACAGTATGTAAGGGCAGCCTAAAATTATCATTTTCCTCCCCAAACGTATATTTACTTGTCAACTGTTGTGATAATTATTGAGTTTCTCAATGTAGAAAGTGCATTGCCACAAAATGCACTAAAGAGGTTTTCCCATGAACAAAGTACATTTTAATCAATAGATCTAGTAATAAAAATAAGTTCCGCAACTTACGGATATGTAAAAAAATGTTCCTATGCTGAGATAATCTTATAAATGTGCCCCTGCTGTGTACTGTGTAATGGCCATATCTGACCATACAGGAACATGGTTGGATCTTACCACATCTCCTGGGTAGGGGAGGGAGCAAAAGAGTATACAGACAAGACAGCAGGGGATCACAGCTGATTCTTTCTGTGAGATAAGACATTTCCTTGCCTGCTTTCAAATAATGTTTCACCTTAAAGAAAGGACAGCATGGGATCGCAGCGGACTCTATCAATATACTGTCTTTTGCCTTCCCCCTGCCCAGGAGCTGGTGCTATGATCTGACCATGTTCCTGCATGGTCAGACACAGCCATTACACAGTACATAGCATAGCTCCCACCCATCGCGGATTCAGTGGGACTGTCCCGATTTGAGGACTCAGCCCTGCCATACCGGCACATCAGGGTTTTGTCCCGGACATCTAATACTCACCTCTCTCTGTCGTTGTCATCGTTCCACTGCTCCTCCTCCTCCGGGGGTGGGGGATGTTTAGTGGTGAGCCCTCTCTCTGTGTATTGATATAAGGTAAATTATACTATTTATTTCTCTGTCATCAGATCTCCCCAGAACTCATGTTTCCATGCAGTAGCTCTAGCTTTGATCCAAATCTCATAATGATGTAGATAGGAGAATTTGATAATATTGACCTGTATTTCATTGAGTGAACCCAGAAGCAGATTATACATGTACATAGAGATACATTGAATATAGCAGTGTATTTCTATGTGAATTATAGGGGGGAAAAAGGCAGATATTTTTTATCCTATAAAATTACTAAAAATAAAAAAAGCAGTTACAAAAATTTAATTTTTAAATTTTTTTTGCGATTCTCCCTGGTACACACAAACCACGTAAAAAGACCACTGATACAAAAAATGCCAATGATGTTTCACTGTAGAGTTATTGTAACATCCAAATTCAGTGTTTTTGACCAAAACAATATACACTAAAAGCACCATGAAAAAATCCATGTAAAAAAGTACAGTATGTATGTGAAACCAGCCTACACGATGACCTCCTCCCTGGCATGAAGAATAAAACATTACGTAGAAGTTCTGAAGACTTCATTTGGCTTCTCTGCTCAACTTTAGGTTCTTGAAGGGTTCAGGTGTAATCACAGCCTTCTGTTGTAAGAGAAAGCACCATCTGCCGAAGCATTCTGTGAGCGGTGTAATGTCTCCCCGGAGAGGGTTTAGCATTCAATTCACAAAGAAGAATGGCAAAGGCGTGTAAACAAAAGCAGACAAGTGAAGCAGCAAAGGATGGGCTGTGTTTTAAATATTTAAGATGTTTCTTTATAGAGGAAAATCCTGTTACGCTCCTTTAATACTTCCAGAGCCTGGTGCGGTTTTCTAATGAATCAATGTTTGTTTTTTTAAATTCATTTGTATTAAATGGATGGGATCATTGCCATTTCTATTTATACAAGAATTGCACCACTACTTCAAATTTCTTCATTTATAGTTTAACATATGGTCAATAAAGACTATTCAGCACAATGTATACTCAACCACTGTACACTTCGCTCTCATACTGGACTGAAATCTTGCTGCTTTCTGGTTATGCTGTATTAGTATACTTTGTATGCAAACGGGAAAACTGAGGCTGCATTGGATGGAACACTGACTGCAAGATACAGTGGTGAAGTCAATTTATGTCAATTAGCAAATCCAGCATAAAGACCACCATCAATGAGGTGGAAAGTAATCTGTTCTATTAACAGCTGCAGCCAGGGGCCCACCTCTGGGGCACGTGTGGGTAATCTCAGCTGCCAGGCCCTTGGGTATTACTGTGTGCGTAGCGCCTAAGTCTACCCATCTAGAAAGGGATATAAACAAGCGTAACACTATGGCAATACAGTTTCATAGCTCTGCTGCTGACATCCATTGGAAAGCAATATATATATTAAAAGTGTTGTATAGGAAATGGAGATAATTGCAGATATGCCCTAGACTGCCTAAAAAAATGAAAACTCAACCACATATATCCCAAACAGGTACTGTTCCAGCAGTTGCTCGGCCTCCTCTCATCTGTTTTTCCTTGTCTCATCTTCATAAATGGCTGGGGATGATTGTTCAGCCAATCACCTCTGAGGTGGGTCAGTAATTGGCAGGGTAATTTATGAGAGGGTGAATATTTATTATTTTCTTTTTTGAGAAGGTAGCTTGGGACATTACAGCACAACATTACATTCAGTGAACCCCTTTAAAAGGAATTTGTCAGCAGGTTTTTGCTACTTAATCTGACAGGAAGAGGAAGGAGTTAAAACACAGATTTCAATGATGCGTCACTCATCAAGCTTACAATGAAGGTTTTATCACCAGGACATTACCTTTGCTGTGACTTGCTGGCCCTGTGACCCAGCCCCTTTCTGTGATAAGCAGCTCACTATCAATAGAGAATGTGCATACAAAGCCCAGTGTGGGTGAGGTTAGCTTTCGCAGCTCTGCTTCATGTTACATTTAAGATCTCTGATTGTGACAGAACCTCTGCACCCAGTAATCTAAGTGATACATTGTTGGATTCAGAGTCTCTTTGCCTACATTACACTGCTCTCAGAAAAAACCTAATGACAGATTCGTTTAATGCATATTGTTTTTGTAAAAGTTTTACAGTTAATTGTTTTCAGTGTTGAAAAAAAATGTGGCCAATATAAACTTGCAAGATATAATGTATGTCTGCATAGAAGAAGCATATAAGTGCAGTATATCTCTGATAACGGATTTAAATGCTGTATGTGTGTGATATATTTGGGTGTAAATATGGCCTAAGCAGTAGTTGGTATACTTTACTGTTTTGTTTTGTTTTTTAGAACTGATCTTGCCAAAAAAGATGTACACATTGATTTGGTTTATATCTAATGTGAAAAGTATAATTATCTGGTGGGAAGGCTGGAGCAGGTGGGCAGCTATATGCATTTTGAGCCAGCAGTCACATGGGAAGAAGACACGTACACAAGGACGTTAGGGCTACATGGTGACTTTGGCCACGTGATTGCCACATAGTGACTGAGACTTGCCAGAAATCCAGCTCATTTGGGTTTGCCGACACTTGACTGTCATGACCATTGGTCACAAAGCTGCCACAATTATCTTCATTATGTTGTAATCTAGCAATCGCAATAATGTGATTTTTGGCCTTGCGACAGCCAACGATGCTAAGTAACCCTAGCCTAAATGTTACATGGTGGTTGGGTGCCCAAAATAGGTTTTGCATTATGCTGCAAAATAACTGGCTAGATGTAAAGGGTCACAGACAAAGAGAAACATGGAAGCAATGCAATGGCCATATAGACTTATTCAAGAGGTTGAGAAGGAACAATTGATTGTGGTTTGTCCTGAAGAAGCATGTGAACTTTGAAACGCGCTGATAATAAAGCCACCCTTGAATTATTTCTCCTGGTTTCCTGGGTTATTCGTCCACAATCTCCAGTGTCATTATTGGTCTTCTTGGCAGCGCAGAAAAAAACCCCCTATTTCTTATTTAGCTTTCAAACGGATCAAAAACACATGCACGCTTTGGTTTGTCATCCTTTTCTGTTTCATTTGTAATGGATTCATTTTTAGTGCAGGAGTCTATGAACATTTCTACTAATCATAGCACCAACTGTTGCTACAAAAATGGATTTGTTAACCCATTACCTGCCAAATTAGCAATTTTCATTTTTATTTATTTATTTTTTTTTTATGACAGATTTTGAATGATTTGAGTCCTAATGAATCAGAAACATAATTTGCAACATTTTTTCAAGTACGGATTTTTCAGAAAAGGGCGTCCCAATATTCAATTAAAAATGACAATGACATGATTTCCTATTTTGTAAACATTCATTTTACAAAAACAACCCCAAAAAATTGGACCTAATTGTAAAAATTATAAAATCTTAGCTGCTAGAAGCTAAAGATTAGGCGTCCCAAAAACAGGACGTTGGAAGACAATGGGTTAATGGATGACACAACAGATGTCCACCCATTATTATCCATTCTCCATAGTTTTCAATATTAACCCCTTCCCGACATGTGACGGTATAGTACGTCACATGTCGGGACCCCCGCTTTGATGTGCGCTCCGGCGGTGAGCGCACATCAAAGTCGCGACATGTCAGCTGTTTTTTACAGCTGACATGTGCGCGCAATAGCGGCGGGTGAAATCGCGATCACCCACCGCTATTAACTAGTTAAATGCCGCTGTCAAACGCAGACAGCGGCATTTAACTACCGCATCCGGCCGTGCGGCCGGATATGAGCGCATCGCCGAACCCCGTCACATGATCGGGGGTCGGCGATGCTCCTCCATTGTAACCATAGAGGTCCTTGAGACCTCTATGGTTACTGATTGCCGGTGGCTGTGAGCGCCCCCCTGTGGTCGGCGCTCACAGCACACCTGCAAATCTGCTGTGTAGCAGCGATCTTATGATCACTGCTGCATAGCAGAGCCGATCGGGCTGTGCCTGCTTCTAGCCTCCCATGGAGGCTATAGAAGCATGGCAAAAGTAAAAAAAAAAAGTTTTTAAAAATGTGAAAAAAATAAAAAAAATATAAAAGTTTAAATCACCCTCCTTTCGCCCCAATCAAAATAAATCAATTAAAAAAAACCCCAACCTACACATATTTGGTATCGCCGCGTTCAGAATCGCCCGATCTATCAATAAAAAAAAGCATTAACCTGATCGCTAAATGGCGTAATGAGAAAAAAATTCGAAACGCCAGATTTACGTTTTTTTGGTCGCCACGACATTGCATTAAAATGCAATAACGGGCGATCAAAAGAACGTATCTGCACCAAAATGCTATCATTAAAAACGCCAGCTCGGCACGCAAAAAATAAGCCCTCACCTGACCCCAGATCACGAAAAATGGAGACGCTACGAGTATGGGAAAATGGCGCAATTTTGTTTTGTTTTGTTTTTTGCAAAGTTTGGAATTTTTTTTCACCACTTAGGTGAAAAATAACCTAGTCATGTTAGGTGTCTATGAACTCGTACTGACCTGGAGAATCATAATGGCAGGTCAGTTTTAGCATTTAGTGAACCTAGCAAAATAGGCAAGCAAAAAACAAGTGTGGGATTGCACTTTTTTTGCAATTTCACTGCACTTGGAATTTTTTTCCCGTTTTCTAGTACACGACATGGTAAAACCAATGATGTCGTTCAAAAGTACAACTCGTCCCGCAAAAAATAAGCCCTCACATGGCCAAATTGACGGAAAAATAAAAAAGTTATGGCTCTGGGAAGGAGGGGAGCGAAAAACGAAAACGGAAAAACGGAAAAAGCTCCGGGGGGTGAAGGGGTTAAAATAAAACATTTTTGCACTTCATTTTTTTGATCCAGCTGAAAAGCGGATAGTGTCTGGATTGAAGTCAAACTCAAGACATTTTAGGACATTTCTGTGCCCATTCAAATGAATGGATCTTGTGCTTGATCATTTTATTTCCATTTTTGTCATTCCAAAATAGAAAAACTACTGGATATGTGAGCATAGCCCTAGTCCATTACAAAATCTAAAAAAGCTAACACTAACCAAACCATATCACTGTTATGAATCATGAGCATCATTTTCCTTTGGTCCCCATCAGTTATATCTACCAAGTCACCTATTATCTCATAAATATACATATCCATTTACATATTCATTCTGAAAGACGGAAATAAGTGTGATTACATAGAATTCCCAGACGTCTGGCTTGTAATATTTTTAGTGATTATTTTTCAGGAAACTCTATTCTCATTGAAAGTATTTTTTGTCTTCTGTCACTTTCTGCACTGTAGCATTTGCTGAGTAATTTCAGTTGTCTCCTTATGAAAGATGTGGAAGCTGCACCAGATGGCTTAGACAGGTTTACTGTCTGACACAAAGGTAGTGTGACTTAACTATGTAGCTCCGACAGATGATGATGTACCGTACTTTACTCTCAGAATACCTTACAATGACAGTTCTCTGCTTAGTAGGTCAAGTAAAATGTGCTCCAGTATGGCAGAAGAAAAATCACTGAAATCTAGCTGATAATATGCAGAAAATAGGAAAACATCTTGTGAAGCGCTAAAACTAAGGGCTTAAGTGGGGTTTAAAGGGAATCTGACACCAGATTTCTGCCACCTAATCTGAGAGCAGAATAATGTAGGACGATTGACCCTGATTGTGGCAATGTGTCACTTTCTGGGCTGCTTGCTGTAGTTTTGATAAAATCACTGTTTTATCAGCAGTACAATATCATAGAATGTTATAGTTGGAAGGGACCTCCTGTGTCATCATGTCCAACCCCCTGCTCAATGCAGGATTCACTAACCCATCTCAGACAGATGTCTGTCCTGCCTCTGTTTGAAGACTTCTATTGAAGGAGAACTCATCACCTCTTCTGTCAGCCTGTTCCACTCATTAATCACCCTCACTCTCAAAAAGTTTTTTTTCTAATATCTACTCTGTGTCTCCTCCCATCACTAGACTACTAGTGGACTTGCTCCAATTTAGTAATTGATATTCATGAGCTCTGTATAACTCTGCACCCTCACCAATGATTGGCAGCTTTCTGCCTATGCACAGTGTACACAGAAAGCTGTGTTATACAGAGCTCATCATTCAGAGAACTGGTAGATCTGCAGCAGATAAAATAGTGATTTTATCAAAACTGCAGCAAGCAGCCCAGTGATATTTCACTGAAATCACAGTCTTTCATCTTGCTGCTCTCAGATGGGATAGGAAAAACCTAGATACAGCTTCGATTTAAATGAAAAAATGTAAAATGCAGAACTTTTACACATGTTTTGCCCTGGTTTATAGTATAGAGAATTGAATGCAGCAGTAGAGTAGGGATTATAATAAAATGTATTATCAGATAGCTCATAGCTTGCACACCTCTCTTATCCATTTTCATTTGTATCTATGAGAACATCTCAGAGAAGACCTTAAAGACGTACGTCTGGTGACAGATGGTCTTTTAACAACCATTTCGCCGACCTCAGGATCGATAGTGGCCATTTGAATGTATCTGTCTTGTGCCAAGCACTGTACATAAGTTTTTTCAGATTTACTGTATGTCACTGTATGTTGTTGATTGGTTGCTTTTACTGATTTATTGTCAAGTTTGTGACTTTATTAGGAGAGACACTTAGATATTTTAATATTCATATGATAGAGATTAATTTTATTTTTTTCTTTCTCTAGGTCAGCATTTTCTGCTTGAATCATTCAGAAGGCAATGGGTCATGTAGATTTTGCTGTAATTGAAATTCCATGTGGTTGCCTATCGGTCCCTTTAATCTCTGTGTCTAATTGCTGTGCAGTCTTGTGCTATCTTGTGAGAAATTTACCATCCAGGCCATAAATACATAAATCACAAGTTGTCTTTTCCTTGCAGACTGTCTTTTTACAGTAGCTGTGAGGGTTATACCAGGATTTATGACAGTGGTATGTGAAGTAACTTATTTTACAGTTTACAATTAATGAAGCAATTATCATTGTTATTGGAGCTACTATTTAACGACGGTATCTTGATATATTCTTCAATTGAGCAACTTCTCCTTTATGTCTATTACAGCTGTGAATAATAGATCAGGGCTATAATCTGTGACTGCACCTTACCAACGGTGCCCACAATGAGTCTAGGGAGGTCTGAAATCCACTTCAAAAGCTCAGACTACTTCTTTCTCTGCCTTTGCTTGTTACACATTGCTGCTCTGTTTTTCCATGGATGACTCTAATCAGGACTTTGCAGTGCCGCCATCAGGGCATTACTGCCCTTACTGCTGTATGGGGCCCGGTGAGCAGCAGTACAGAAGGGGCCCTGCACATCCAGGGCCCTGCACATCCGGGGCCCCGCTCCTGTGCGTCTGCTCATCGGGCCCCAAGTACTGTGCGCTGTGGGCCTGCGACGCACACATCAGCACAGCGGCCAACACCAGAGAGCGACACGCAGTGTCTGCTGCTCTGATGGGCCTTAACGGTTAGAAAGGAAGAGCTGAAGAACCTGTGGTGATGTCATCATTATCACAGGTCCTTCACCATTCATCAGCTCCACCCCTGATCACATGACGAAGATGTCACCACAGGTCCTTTAGCTCTCAGATCAGCAGCTCCGTCCAGGTTGTGTGCAACTCCTGTTCTCTGGTATCAGTCAGCAGCAGATTTCCGGTGAGATTGCAGGAGGGTTTTGTGGAGTTTTTGTGCTTGTGGTAAATCTGTGAGAGGAGAGTGTGGGGTGAGATCAGAGCTGTTCCTGTGGAGGCTCCTGCTTCATGTGACTGCAGCTCCTCAGTGTTTAGGAGAGCTGCATTGTATGGGACTGCACATGATGAAGTGGGGGGAGAAGGAGCTGCACATGATAAAATGGGGGGTAAGACAGATTGGAAATGATAAAGTGGGGGGTAGGGGGACTGCACATGATGGAGTTGGGGGAGGGGACTGCATATGCTAAAGTGGGGGGATAAGGGGGACTGCACATGATGAAGTTGGGGAAGGGGACTGCACATGATGAAATGAGGGGTAAGGGGGACTGCACATGATGAAGTGGGGAAGGGGACTGCACATGATGAAATGGGGGTAAGGGGGACAGCACATGATGAAGTGGGGAAGGGGACTGCACATGATGAAATGGGGTAAGGGGGACAGCACATGATGAAGTGGGGAAGGGGACTGCACATGATGAAATGGGGGGAAGGGGGACAGCACATGATGAAGTGAGGAAGGGGACTGCACATGATGAAATGGGGGTAAGGGGGACAGCACATGATGAAGTGGGAAAGGGGACTGCACATTTTGAAATGAGGGGTAAGGGGGACTGCACATGATGAAGTGGGGGAAGAGGACTGCACATGATGAAGTGTTTCTGAGGGGAGACTGCACATGATGAAATGAAAGGGGGATAGGGGGCTGCAGATGATGAAGGAGAACTGCAGATGAAGTGAGGGGGGTGATAGGGGACTGCAATGGATGAAGTAAAGTGACTTAATTAAAGTGGGAGGACTGCAAATGATGAATTGGGGGAGTGGACGGGGGACTGCAAATGAATTCAGTGTGAGGGATGTGGGAAAGCAATTTAATTGAAGGTGGGGGTGGGGAGAGCAAATGATGGATTGAAGGTGGGGGGGTGGGGAGAGCAAATGATGATCTAGGGGGAGAACAAATAATGAATTTTGAGGGTGGGGGAGTAAATGATGTACTTAACGTGGGGTAGAGCAGTTGATAATGAATAGAGGGTAGAGAGAGAAGACGTGACAATGAATTGGGGCGGGAGGGGCATGTAAATATGAATCGGGATTAGGGCTAGAGCGGGAGGTACATAGTGGGGGCGTTGAGGATGAAGTGACTGGTAATGAATTGGGGGAAAGTGTACATGTGCTAATTAATTTATCTATTAAATGGGGAAAGTGGCTATGTATAGATAGTGGGTGCACAGTGGCGGATTATAATTTATAATTGGAATGGTGGGTTGCATAATAAGCAATTATATATTAATGGTGGGTGCATATCTGTAAGCCGTGCTCAAGGTAACTGTGTTATTTTATGCAGAGATGAGTCCTGGCTGGAAGAAGTGACTTCAGCTAGATACATTACTGGTGAGTCAGTGTGTTACCTGTACACTGACACTATAAACTGTATACTATATACAGAGCTCCTGTGTATGTCACTGGAGATCACTGTATTACCTATACACTATACACTATGCACAGAGCTCCTGTGCATGTCACAGGTGATTATTGTATTATCTGTGCACTAACACTATACCCTGTACACTATATACAGAGCTCCTGTGTACAATATCACCAGTGACCACTGTATTACCTGTACATTGACACGATATACAGAGCTCCTGTGTGTAATGTCACTGGTGATCACTGTATTACCTATACACTATATACAGAGCTCCTGTGTATGTCACTGGTGATCACTGTATTACCTGTACACTGACACTATATACAGAGCTCCTGTGTACTTAGTAGCGATCACTGTATTATCTGTGCACTGACACTATACACTGTATACTATATACAGAGCTCCTGTGTACAATATCACCAGTGATCACTACCTGTACACTGACACCATATACAGATCTCCTGTGTATAATGTAACTAGTGATCCCTGTATTACCTGTACAGTGATACTATATACAGAGCTCCTGTGTATAATGTCACCGGTGATCACTGTATTACCTGTACAATGACAGTAAATACAGAGTTCCTATGTACAATGGCACTTAGTATTGTGGTGTTTTTTTATATTAATGATCAGTATTGTATTATTCAGTCACTGGTGGTAATATGTGGTCCGGTCATAGTGTGGCGGTATTTGTTCCTTGTATGTGGTATTATAGGTCACTATGTGGTGATAATATGTGGTCTGATCATGGTGTGATGATATTTGTCCCTTGTATGTGGTATTAATGGTCATTAAAAAAAATTATGTGACTCATTCCCTTAAAGAAAAATACTTAATATTATTAAATATATTTATTTTTGATAGTTTAGAGTAGAGTAGAGCTGGCCAAAAGAGTCTACTGTGTCATGGTGCAGCTTAAAACTTCTTTTGGCCAGAACAAAAGCTGATGGTTATGAATGTGATCTGGTGTTTGATGGGAACTGTTAATATTTGATTGGTGAGGACGTGGTGGAGAAGTTGAGTTTTTCCAAGAGTGGGCAGTGGGATGGTGGAGGCAGAGCTGGGGTGGAGCCTGGGTGGAGTCTCAAGGGGGCCCGAAAATTTTGCCAGTCTGGGGCCCTGAAATTCCTAGTGGCAGCCCCGGGATTTTGTAGTAGACACTATTATAGATGTACTTTGGTTGGCTCTGCTCTTGTTCTTCAAGCTCCTCCAGTTTGTCTACATCTCCTAAGGTTGTCATCAAAGGCATCTAGGAAATATTCTTATTCCAATCTGTGTGTAGGTGAATTTTAAAGGGAATCTGTCATTAGGATCAACTCTCCTAAGCCGTCTATATGGACATACAGGTCATAGGAAGCTGAATAAAATGATACATTGATATATTTAATCTGATTTCTGCAGAACTCTGTGTGATTGTAGCTGACACATCTGCAGGCTCCTCTCAGTGCTTCAGCTTTCATCTCACTGGCAGTCAGTGTGGCAATAGTGTTGCAATACAGCAGAGCTGTGAGAGCTGCAGCTGCAAACATGTTTGTTATAACACAGAATTCAGTTGTGCTGTTTTGTGATGGTTACATGTCACACTGGTAACACCCCTTTTAGTTAAAATAAGCTCTGGATTCAGCATTTTTGTTTCATTGACTGAACACTGGAAGACCAACTTTCACTGACTCGGACAACCCACTGATTATATGCAACGTAATCACTAATTAGAACAAACCAATTGGTTATTTTCTGTATCCTTACATGCTATTGGTCCAGCCATACTTATGATTTCAAGCCCTTCTCCTCCCAAACACTCCCTTGACAAAGTAGGGCGAAATGGATACTGGGGTGGCAGGGACACGTGGACATTGTATGTTTTATTCTCTTGGCAGTCAGGAAATTCATATTGGTTAACATATTCAGTTTACCTGCACCTTATACCCCTTCCCCTGGTCTATGATACATGTGGTGACTTCACTCTTATTAATTTGAATCCACTCCATTGTGTACTTGTGCATTTACTCTAGCAAATTGATTGACTATTTATATTGCTGGAATTTGGAACTCTATATTTAATGTTAATTAATAAAATATTCAGTTTTATGGGCATGGAAAAGTCTCTTATTTGGGCTTTTAATATGTCCTTTGTTTTTTGGAATTGTTGATAATTTTGGGAATTTTTCTGCTGTCACTTATACAGTGTATCTGGACTGAGGACTTAATCCTTTGTCTTTTATATTCCATTTACACCTAGTAGTATTTAATTTTCCCACTTTTCACTTCTCTTCTAATTTTTACCTCACCATTTTTGCTCAGTAGTTTTCACTTAATATTTCAGTAAAATGTAGACATAGAAAATAGAAAAATATTAAACCTAATAGAAACTTAATGTCACATACCAATAAGATTCAGATTGTTGCTATCTATAATATTGCAGACAGCAAATCACTCAGTTTAGCAAATATACAGATGACAGTACTTGAAGACTGTAAGAAATTATTAACAATTAGGATATTACTTATAAGCTGCATCTCAGATGAGAAACAAGTAAATACTTTAATGAATTCAAGCACTAGACACATTTCACAGGAGACTTTGTTAATAAGGCTCTTAATTGATGTGTTAATTAAAGTAACTACAAAACTACTTAAGGAAGGAGGAAACACAAGGAAGAGTAGTCAGCTGACACCAGAGTGGAAATCTGGTAAATTTTTGGTTACAACTACCATATGTTCGTTGAATGCGAAAAATGACATTTTTGATTTCCGCCATAAAGGATTGGGAAGAATGTGTGATGGGATGGGGTGTATTGCTGGTAACAATGATGGCAATTCTACTTCAGATTTTTAAGTGATCTGACATAACATTTATGTCATGATCCAGACTGGGTTTTGAGTTCTGTCTTCCCTTTTCTCAGTCTGATCATGTCAGGGGTTAACTTTTCTCAGCCTTAAGGTACCTTCACACTGAACAACTTAACAACGATAATGATAGCGATCCGTGACGTTGCAGCGTCCTGGATAGCAATCTCATTGTGTTTGACACGCAGCAGCGATCAGGATCCTGCTGTGACATCGTTGGTCGGAGCTAGAAGGCCAGCACCTTATTTCGTCGCTGGATCACCCGCTGACATCGCTGGATCGGTGTCTGTGATGCGGATTCAGCGATGTCTTCACTGGTAACCAGGGTAAACATCGGGTTACTAAGCGCAGGGCCACGCTTAGTAACCCGATATTTACCCTGGTTACCATTGTAAAAGTAAAAAAACCCAAACACTACATACTTACATTCCGATGTCTGTCGCGTCCCCCGGCGTCCGCTTCCCTGCACTGTGTCAGCGCCGGCCGGCCGTAAACCAGAGCACAGCGGTGACATCACCGCTCTGCTTTCCGGCCAGCGCTTACACAGTGCAGGGAAGCTGAAGGCGAGGGACGCGACAGGAATGTAAGTATGTACTGTTTTTTTTTTTACTTAACAATGGTAACCAGGGTAAACATCGGGTTACTAAGCGCGGCCCTGCGCTTAGTAACCCGATGTTTACCCTGGTTACCCGGGGACTTCGGGATCGTTGGTCGCTGGAGAGCTGTCTGTGTGACAGCTCTCCAGCGACCAAACAGCGACGCTGCAGCGATCGGCATCGTTGTCTAGATTGCTGCAGTGTCGCTTAATGTGACGGTACCATTAGTCCGGTCTCAGGTTTGCTATTTATCTCCGCTGTGTCTTGCAGACCATGTCAGTTATAGCTTCTGCCTACGGTGTGAGTAGCTGACTCTGGTTATATCCTGATTTGTCCTGCTGCCATTCCTGACTGTTCCCGTGTCTGTTCATTCCCCTCCACCGTTCCGACTCAGTGTTTTCCCTTCGTGTTTGGACTCTCTGGTACTTGACTCGGCATTGACTCTGACCTGACTCTGTCTTTTGCTCCTGGTACTTCTGCTTCCGTCTGGTATTGACCATCTGACGTGTCTCTGACTCAGTTGATTTTCCCATTGGTACTACGTTACTTTTCTTTGACGTGGCTTGTTGACTACCCTGTTGCCTCCTGATGGTGGCCTCGCTGCAGCACTGCAGGTCTACTCTGACAAGTGTTGCAGTCTTCCCTCCACTGTACTGCCATCTAGTGGAGTGTGCATCTACCTGCATAGCTGAGGCGTGACAATTTGATTATCTTTTAATCAAATATATAACTATAATTAATTTATAATTAATTTAACCTAATAAAGAACTATACTAATATGGTGGCATGAATAAGCTCACCCTTATACTTATGCATTGTTGGAATGCCCTTTGAACATATGGTAGCATTCAGTCATTTTGTATAGGAGTCTATCAGCATGGCACATTTAGAATTGGCAATCCTTGCCCACTCTTCCTTACAGTAACACTACAAATATGTCATATTTTGAGGGCATCTCCTATGTGCAGCCCTCTTTACGACACCCCAGTTTTTTCTTTTTAATTCAGGTCTGTCTTCCAAAATGTTAAAGGGAACCTGTCAGCAGGATTGTGCACAGTAACCTATAGACAGTCTCAGGTTGGCTCCGTTATACTGAATAAAATGATACCTTGGTTGATGAACTCCGTCTTGTGGCTGTTTCTTAATCTTTATTTTTAGTTTTGTGTTAATGAATGCTCGTGTCCTAAGGCAGGGTTCATGTATGTGGTGCTCTGATTATATATTCATAATGCAGCCTGCTGACAGGTCACTGAGCCTTCAGTGACCTGCCCCTTAGTTTGCATAATGAATATACTAATATATGTATTTGAAAAAAATCTTGTCACTTAATCAAAATGGCGGTGCCTGCGCGCTCTCTCTTATCGGTAAGTGCCAAATCACCATCAATATGGCAATGCCTGGTGCATCTGCGCATTAGCATCTGTCGTGTTCCGATAGATGCTACTGCGCAAGTGACTCCTCCGGCCCCTTGTTGCTGCAGCCAAAAAAATGTAGACAACAACAAAATGGCGCTGGTGGCGGTGCTTGCAAAGTAACATCTTTCGGTAGGAGATAGATGCTACTGCGCAAGCAACTCCACTTGCTGCTTGTGGCTGCAGTTAAAAAAAAAATTAGACTACAACAAAATGGCGCTAGAGGCGGTGCATGCGCAGTACCATCTGTCACGTACCGAGAGATTCTACTGCGCAAGCGCCGACGAAATTTTGTTGTAGAGTACATTTTTTTGACTGCAGCAACAAGGAGCCTATCGGAACACGATAGATGCTAATGCGCAGGCGCCTCCGACGGCGCTATATTGATGGTGATTTTTTAATTTGAAACACAGGAAGATAATAGGCAGTAACCAATAAGAGAAAGTACGCAGGTGCCGCCATTTTGATTAAGTAACGTGCTTTTTTTCAAATACACACATTAGTATATTCATTATGCAGACTAGGGGGCAGGTGAGTGAGGGATCAGTGATCTGTCAGCAGTCTGCACTATGAATATATAATCAGAGCACCACATACCCCAGCCCTGCCTTAGGGCACGGGAATCTTATTAACACAAAACTAAAAATAAAGATTAAGAAACAAAAACAAGATGGATTTCATCAACCAAGTTAACATTTTATTCAGTATAATGGCGCCAACCTGACACTGCATGTAGGTTACTATGCACAACCCTGCTGACAGGTTCCCTTTAATCTTCTTCTGGGAAAGCCAGTCTTTTGTTGATTTGGAGATATGCTTAGGCTTGTTGTCACGCTGAAAGGTGAAATTCCCCTTCATCTTCAGCTTGTTTTAGCAGAGACCTGAAGGTTTTATTGAAAAGTTTACTGATATTTGTAACTGCTCATAATTCCCTACATCTTGCCTAAAGCACATTTCCAGCTGCCGAAAAACAGCCCTAAAGCATAATGCTGCCTCTACAATGCTTCACTATGGGTATGGTGTTCTTTTGGTGATGTGCAGCGTTGGTTTTGTGTCAAACATATCTTTTGGAATTATGGCAAAAAGGTTAATCCTTAGGCTCATCAGAACATATCATATTTGCCTACATGCTTTTGGTAGACGTGATGTAGGTTTTGGCAAAACATAGACCGTCTTGGATGTTTCTCTTTGTAAGAAAAAGCTTGCTATCCTACCCTACCAGCCAGTCATATGAAGAATACATAAGAATATTGTCACATGAATTACACAATCAGAAATTCCCGCTGCTTCTTTAATGGTCTTCTCCCAGATCAATTTTCTTCTTTTCATCAATGTTTAGGGACATCCTGTTTCGGGTAATGTGACAATTATGCCAAATTTAAATCACTTGTTGAAGATGGTTATTTGATGACCATATGCACAGTGTCATATGGTATATCTAATGCCTCAGAATTTTTTGTTACCGTTCTCCTGACTAATAACTTTCAAAAATGAGATCCTTTTGTGTGGTGTTAGCTGATTATGAACCATGGCATTTGCATTAAAATGCAACAAAGAAAATGTCAAGAAAATCGTACTAAAACTTTATATGTGATTAAACAGAATCACCGTAAATGATCAATTATATCCTGAGTTATAAGACAGGGGTTCATACATAAGTAACCATATTATTTTAGTTTTGCTATTTGTACTTTCTCATTGGATTTATACAGATTATGGGTGAAATTAAAGGTGGAAAACGTTTTGAAATGATTCTTTGTATGATGTTTTCACATGATAGCAACCTAGCACTTTAACAGGGTGATGTATATTTTTTGTATCCATTGTATGTGAGAAAGATAAATGAATTGCCAAGGAGTATTTTCCACATTCAACAATTACACACACCTCTATCAGATAATGAGCATGTTGCAAAATCAATAGATAAGCAGATTTGCCACATACGTGCGATCTTCAGGAATAATAATATTAATAACTCACAGCCCCTATGTACAGTATAAAACTCTTTATATATAATATAAAGTCCCCTACAGATCCCTATATATAGTATGATGGTGTCACGGGTGTGTCAGAGGCTGCAGACAGTCACACTGCATCCAGATGCGGAAGGTCTCAGCAGTTGGCTTTGTAAACTCCTTCCTAGTTTAGGATCCAGTGGCAACCTCTCCCAGCTCTAGTTGACACACCTGGACCAGGTTGTACATAACTCCCAGCTTGCTGCTGGAAGGGGCGGTTGATATTTCTATTTCCAGTTCCCTGTTGCAGCTTGGAGCTATTGCAGTCAGCTATCTTCCTCCTTGGTGTTGCCAGAGGACATCTGTGTTTCTCTCTGAGCCTACTAAAGATAAGTGTTCCCTCTTGTTTGTGTATCCCATATGTCTTTAGCAGCAGTGGGGGTTGACTAGTGTCATCCTGTCCTTCTCGGTGCAGGGCTTATCATCAAGGTCAGGCAGCTATTAGGTATTCTGCTTGGCGATAGGTGAGGAACCTATATAGGAACGATGTGGCAGACAGTATGACATTAGATCTGTCTGGGGGTCTCCACTCTCCTCTTCTTTAGTGCTTAGTTCCCTTTCCTTTATCCCTTCGTGTTGCACTTAGTCTCCCTTCACTATGCATGACAGATGGCCCCACAGCTCTCTATATACAGCATAATGCCCCCCAGATCCTTATAAACAGTACTCCTATAACTCCATAGTGCAATCAGCTATATGATGCCACCAAAGCCCTCTGTTGTGAATTCTGCTCTTGGGCTCCCTCCGGTGGTTGTTGGTGGTAGTGCAGTTGTCTTGGGGTTGTAATCCGGGCAGGTGTTTCTGCTGATTGCAGCTCTATTAGGTATTTAGGTGTGCAGGCTCCATGAGTCAGTGCCAGTTGTCCATTGTATTTGGAGGGATTGCATCTCTCTCTGGCTCCTCATGCCATGCTGCCAATTCAGATAAGATAAGTGTCTGTTTTTTGTCTCTGTGCACACATGCAGTGAGCTTTGCAATTCAGTGCAATTTATTGTGTTTTTTGTCCAGCTTAGACTTTTTTTGGATTTTTCAGTCATGCTGGATTCTCAGGAGATGCAGATATACTTTCTATGTCTTTAGTTAGATGTGGAATATTTGTATTATCTGCTGTGGATATTTTTAGGATTTTAATACTGACCGCTTAGAATTCTGTCCTATACTTTTCTATTTAGCTAGAAGTGCCTCTTTTGCTAAATCCTGTTTTTCTGTCTGCGTGTGTCTTTCCTCTTATACTCACAGTCAATATTTGTGGGGGGCTGCCTATCCTTTGGGGTTCTGTTCTGAGGCAAGATAGAATTCCCATTTCTATCTATAGGGGTATTTAGTTCTCCGGCTGTGTCGAGGTGTCTAGGATGTGTTAGGTACATCCCACAGCTACTTCTAGTTGTGGTGTTAGTTTAGGGTTTGCGGTCAGTACAGGTACCACCTACTCCTGAGAAAGTCTTTCATGCGGCTCCAAGGTTACCAGATCATAACAGTACAACTGGCCAACAATGAGTTAAATGCATCTCAGAAGAAGGGAAGAAAGAGCCATTTTTTTTTTCTGTAGTCTGCTTTGGCTTTTCTTCCCTCTTTTCCTCTGGGTGACTGAGGAGTCTTGTGTTAGCATGGATGTTCAGGGATTAGTTTCTCGTGTAGACCAGTTTGCTGCTAGGGTACAGGGTATTTCTGATTATATTACTCAAACTCCGCTTTTAGAGCCTAGGATTCCTACTCCTGATTTGTTTTTTGGGGACAGATCCAAATTTTTGAGTTTTAAAAACAACTGTAAACTGTTTTTTGCTCTGAAGCCTCGTTCCTCTGGTGATCCCATTCAGCAGGTTAAAATTGTCATATCCCTGCTGCGTGGCGACTGTTGTGAAATTGGATTTTGGGCTCCCCCGGTGGCCACTGGTGGAATTGAACTTGTGTGCATCATCCCCTCTGTTCACCTGTTCCCATCAGGATGTGGGAGTCGCTATTTAACCTTGCTCCTCTGTCACTTCCATGCCGGTCAACATTGTAATCAGAAGCCTTTCTGTGCATGTTCCTGCTACCAGACAACTTCCAGCTAAGTCGGACTTTTGTCCTTGTTTGTTTTTTGCATTTTGTTCCAGTTCACAGCTGCAGTTTCGTTTCTGTGTCTGGAAAGCTCTTGTGATCTGAAATTGCCACTCTGATGTTATGAGTTAATACTAGAGTCTTAAAGTAATTTCAGGATGGTGTATTGATAGGGTTTTCAGCTGACCATGAAAGTACCCTTTCTGTCTTCCTGCTATCTAGTAAGCGGACCTCGATTTTGCTAAACCTATTTTCATACTACGTTTGTCATTTTCATCTTAAATCACCGCCAATATATGTGGGGGCCTCTGTCTGCCTTTCGGGGAAATTTCTCTAGAGGTGAGCCAGGACTATATTTTCCTCTGCCAGGATTAGTTAGTCCTCCGGCCGGCGCTGGGCGTCTAGGGATAAAACGCAGGCTACGCTACCCGGCTACTGTTAGTTGTGCGGCAGGTTTAGTTCATGGTCAGTTTAAGTTTCCATCCTTCCAAGAGCTAGTTCCTATGTATGCTGGGCTATGTTCTCTTGCCATTGAGAACCATAACAGTTTGACCGGCCCACAAAGGGTTAAATTAATTGGCAGAGAAAGGAGAGAAAAAAGAAGTCTGCTGAAAATTTTTTTTTTTTTTTTTTTTTTTTCCTTCAGTTCTGAGTGTGCTTTCAATTGAATCACTTGCAAGTCTGCCTATATTGCAGCCTTCCTCTCTCTCTCTCCTTCTAATCCTGGAATGGCTCTGTGTTCACCTGTTTAAAATGGATATTCAGAGTTTAGCTGCAGGTTTGAATAATCTCACCACGAAAGTTCAAAATTTACAAGATTTTGTTGTTCATGTTCCTATATCTGAACCTAGAATTCCTTTGCCTGAATTTTTCTCGGGGAATAGATCTTGCTTTCAAAATTTCAAAAATAATTGCAAGTTGTTTTTGTCCCTGAAATCTCGCTCTGCTGGAGATCCTGCTCAGCAGGTCAGGATTGTGATTTCCTTGCTCCGGGGCGACCCTCAAGATTGGGCTTTTGCATTGGCTCCAGGGGATCCTGCGTTGCTCAATGTGGATGCGTTTTTTCTGGCCTTGGGGTTGCTTTATGAGGAACCTCATTTAGAGCTTCAGGCGGAAAAAGCCTTGATGTCCCTATCTCAGGGGCAAGATGAAGTTGAAATATACTGCCAAAAATTCCGTAAATGGTCTGTGCTTACTCAGTGGAATGAGTGCGCCCTGGCGGCGAATTTCAGAGAGGGTCTCTCTGATGCCGTTAAGGATGTTATGGTGGGGTTCCCTGTGCCTGCGGGTCTGAATGAGTCCATGACAATGGCTATCCAGATCGATAGACGTCTGCGGGAGCGCAAACCTGTGCACCATTTGGCGGTGTCTACTGAGAAGACGCCAGAGAATATGCAATGTGATAGAATTCTGTCCAGAAGCGAACGGCAGAATTTTAGACGAAAAAATGGGTTGTGCTTTTATTGTGGTGATTCAACTCATGTTATATCAGCATGCTCTAAGCGTACTAAGAAGCTTGATAAGTCAGTTTCAATTGGCACTTTTCAGTCTAAGTTTATTCTATCTGTGACCCTGATTTGTTCTTTATCATCTATTACCGCGGATGCCTATGTCGACTCTGGCGCCGCTTTGAGTCTTATGGATTGGTCCTTTGCCAAACGCTGTGGGTATGATTTAGAGCCTCTTGAAACTCCTATACCTCTGAAGGGGATTGACTCCACCCCATTGGCTAGTAATAAACCACAATACTGGACACAAGTAACTATGCGAATTAATCCGGATCATCAGGAGATTATTCGCTTTCTTGTGCTGTATAATCTACATGATGTGTTGGTGCTTGGATTGCCATGGCTGCAATCTCATAACCCAGTCCTCGACTGGAACGCTATGTCTGTGTTAAGCTGGGGATGTAAGGGGATGCATGGGGACGTACCTTTGGTTTCCATTTCGTCATCTATTCCCTCTGAGATTCCTGAATTCTTGTCTGACTATCGTGACGTTTTTGAAGAACCTAAGCTTGGTTCATTACCTCCGCACCGGGAGTGCGATTGTGCCATAGATTTGATTCCGGGTAGTAAATACCCTAAGGGTCGTTTATTTAATCTGTCTGTGCCTGAACATGCTGCTACGCGAGAATATATAAAGGAGTCCTTGGAAAAGGGACATATTCGTCCTTCGTCATCTCCCTTAGGAGCCGGTTTTTTCCTTGTGTCTAAGAAAGATGGCTCTTTGAGGCCGTGTATTGATTATCGGCTTTTGAATAAAATCACGGTTAAATATCAATATCCGTTGCCACTGCTGACTGATTTGTTTGCTCGCATAAAGGGGGCCAAGTGGTTCTCTAAGATAGATCTCCGTGGGGCGTATAATTTGGTGCGAATTAAGCAGGGGGATGAGTGGAAAACCGCATTTAATACGCCCGAGGGCCACTTTGAGTATTTGGTGATGCCTTTTGGCCTTTCAAATGCCCCTTCAGTCTTTCAGTCCTTTATGCATGACATTTTCCGTGATTATTTGGATAAATTTATGATCGTGTATCTGGATGATATTCTGATTTTTTCGGATGACTGGGACTCTCATGTCCAGCAGGTCAGGAGGGTTTTTCAGGTTTTGCGGTCTAATTCCTTGTGTGTGAAGGGTTCTAAGTGCGTTTTTGGGGTTCAAAAGATTTCCTTCTTGGGATACATTTTTTCCCCCTCTTCCATCGAGATGGATCCTGTCAAGGTTCGGGCTATTTGTGATTGGACGCAACCCTCTTCTCTTAAGAGTCTTCAGAAATTTTTGGGCTTTGCTAACTTTTATCGTCGATTTATTGCTGGTTTTTCTGATGTTGTTAAACCATTGACTGATTTGACTAAGAAGGGTGCTGATGTTGCTGATTGGTCCCCTGCTGCTGTGGAGGCCTTTCGGGAGCTTAAGCGCCGCTTTTCTTCCGCCCCTGTGTTGCGTCAGCCTGATGTTGCTCTTCCTTTTCAGGTTGAGGTCGACGCTTCTGAAATCGGAGCTGGGGCGGTTTTGTCGCAAAGAAGTTCCGACTGCTCCGTGATGAAACCTTGTGCTTTTTTTTCTCGTAAATTTTCGCCCGCCGAGCGGAATTATGATATTGGGAATCGGGAGCTTTTGGCCATGAAGTGGGCTTTTGAGGAGTGGCGTCATTGGCTTGAGGGGGCTAGACATCAGGTGGTGGTATTGACCGACCACAAGAATTTGATTTATCTTGAGTCCGCCAGACGCCTGAATCCTAGACAGGCGCGCTGGTCGTTGTTTTTCTCTCGGTTTAATTTTGTGGTGTCATACCTACCGGGTTCTAAGAATGTTAAGGCGGATGCCCTTTCTAGGAGTTTTGAGCCTGACTCCCCTGGTAATTCTGAACCTACAGGTATCCTTAAGGATGGAGTGATATTGTCTGCCGTTTCTCCAGACCTGCGGCGGGCCTTGCAGGATTTTCAGGCGGATAGACCTGATCGTTGCCCACCTGGTAGACTGTTTGTTCCTGATGATTGGACCAGTAAAGTCATTTCTGAGGTTCATTCTTCTGCGTTGGCAGGTCATCCTGGAATCTTTGGTACCAGGGATTTGGTGGCAAGGTCCTTCTGGTGGCCTTCCCTGTCACGAGATGTACGAGGCTTTGTGCAGTCTTGTGACGTTTGTGCTCGGGCCAAGCCTTGTTGTTCTCGGGCTAGTGGATTGTTGTTGCCCTTGCCTATCCCGAAGAGGCCTTGGACGCACATCTCGATGGATTTTATTTCGGATCTTCCTGTTTCTCAGAAGATGTCTGTCATCTGGGTGGTGTGTGACCGTTTCTCTAAGATGGTCCATTTGGTTCCCCTGCCTAAGTTGCCTTCTTCTTCCGAGTTGGTTCCTCTGTTTTTTCAAAATGTGGTTCGTTTGCATGGTATTCCGGAGAATATCGTTTCTGACAGAGGAACCCAATTCGTGTCTAGATTTTGGCGGGCATTCTGTGCTAGGATGGGCATAGATTTGTCTTTCTCGTCTGCTTTCCATCCTCAGACTAATGGCCAGACCGAGCGGACGAATCAGACTTTGGAGACATATTTGAGGTGTTTTGTGTCTGCAGATCAGGATGATTGGGTTGCTTTTTTGCCTTTAGCGGAGTTTGCCCTCAATAATCGGGCCAGCTCTGCCACCTTGGTGTCTCCTTTTTTCTGTAATTCGGGGTTTCATCCTCGATTTTCCTCCGGTCAGGTGGAATCTTCGGATTGTCCTGGAGTGGATGCTGTGGTGGAGAGGTTGCATCAGATTTGGGGGCAGGTGGTGGACAATTTGAAGTTGTCCCAGGAGAAGACTCAGCTTTTTGCCAACCGCCGGCGTCGGGTTGGTCCTCGGCTTTGTGTCGGGGACTTGGTGTGGTTGTCTTCTCGTTTTGTCCCTATGAGGGTTTCTTCTCCTAAGTTTAAGCCTCGGTTCATCGGCCCGTACAAGATATTGGAGATTCTTAACCCTGTGTCCTTCCGTTTGGACCTCCCTGCATCTTTTTCTATTCATAATGTTTTTCATCGGTCATTGTTGCGCAGGTATGAGGTACCGGTTGTGCCTTCCGTTGAGCCTCCTGCTCCGGTGTTGGTTGAGGGCGAGTTGGAGTACGTTGTGGAAAAAATCTTGGACTCCCGTGTTTCCAGACGGAAACTCCAGTATCTGGTCAAATGGAAGGGATACGGTCAGGAGGATAATTCTTGGGTGACTGCCTCTGATGTTCATGCCTCCGATCTGGTCCGTGCCTTTCATAGGGCTCATCCTGATCGCCCTGGTGGTTCTGGTGAGGGTTCGGTGCCCCCTCCTTGAGGGGGGGGTACTGTTGTGAAATTGGATTTTGGGCTCCCCCGGTGGCCACTGGTGGAATTGAACTTGTGTGCATCATCCCCTCTGTTCACCTGTTCCCATCAGGATGTGGGAGTCGCTATTTAACCTTGCTCCTCTGTCACTTCCATGCCGGTCAACATTGTAATCAGAAGCCTTTCTGTGCATGTTCCTGCTACCAGACAACTTCCAGCTAAGTCGGACTTTTGTCCTTGTTTGTTTTTTGCATTTTGTTCCAGTTCACAGCTGCAGTTTCGTTTCTGTGTCTGGAAAGCTCTTGTGATCTGAAATTGCCACTCTGATGTTATGAGTTAATACTAGAGTCTTAAAGTAATTTCAGGATGGTGTATTGATAGGGTTTTCAGCTGACCATGAAAGTACCCTTTCTGTCTTCCTGCTATCTAGTAAGCGGACCTCGATTTTGCTAAACCTATTTTCATACTACGTTTGTCATTTTCATCTTAAATCACCGCCAATATATGTGGGGGCCTCTGTCTGCCTTTCGGGGAAATTTCTCTAGAGGTGAGCCAGGACTATATTTTCCTCTGCCAGGATTAGTTAGTCCTCCGGCCGGCGCTGGGCGTCTAGGGATAAAACGCAGGCTACGCTACCCGGCTACTGTTAGTTGTGCGGCAGGTTTAGTTCATGGTCAGTTTAAGTTTCCATCCTTCCAAGAGCTAGTTCCTATGTATGCTGGGCTATGTTCTCTTGCCATTGAGAACCATAACAGGCGACCCTCAGGATTGGGCATTTTCCCTGGAATCTGGGAATCCGGCCTTGCTTAATGTAGATGCCTTTTTCCAGGCTCTAGGATTATTATATGATGAGCCAAGTTCTGTGGATCAAGCGGAGAAGACCTTGTTGGCCCTGTCTCAGGGTCAAGAAGCGGCAGAATTGTATTGTCAGAAATTTAGAAAATGGTCTGTGCTGACTAAATGGAATGAGGATGCTTTGGCGGCAATTTTCAGAAAGGGTCTTTCTGAATCTGTCAAAGATGTTATGGTGGGGTTTCCCACGCCTGTTGGTCTGAGTGATTCTATGTCTCTGGCCATTCAGATCGATCGGCGCTTGCAGGAGCGCAGAACTGTGCACGCTGTGACGTTGTCCTCAGAGCAGATGCCTGAGCCTATGCAGTGTGATAGGATTCTGTCTAGAACGGAACAACAAGGATTCAGACGTCAGAATAGGTTGTGTTTTTATTGTGGCGATTAGTGTTGAGCGATACCGTCCGATACTTGAAAGTATCGGTATCGGAAAATATCGGCCGATACCGGCAAAGTATCGGATCTAATCCGATACCGATACCCGATACCAATACAAGTCAATGGGACTCAAGTATCGGACGGTATCCCTGATGGTTCCCAGGGTCTGAAGGAGAGGAAACTCTCCTTCAGGCCCTGGGATCCATATTAATGTGTAAAATAAAGAATTGAAATAAAAAATATTGCTATACTCACCTCTCCGACGCAGCCTGGACCTCACCGAGGGAACCGGCAGCGTTCTTTGCTTAAAATGCGCGCGTTTACTTCCTTCCGTGACGTCACGGCTTGTGATTGGTCGCGTGCCGCCCATGTGGCCGCGACGCGACCAATCACAGCAAGCCGTGACATAATTTTCAGGTCCTCAATGCCTAATTCTAGGCATTGAGGATTTTAAAATTACGTTCCGGCTTGTGATTGGTCGCGTCGCGGTCACATGGGCGACGCGACCAATCACAAGCCGTGACGTCACGGGAGGCAGGAAATGCGTGCATTTTAAAATTACGTCACGGCTTGTGATTGGTTGCGTGCCGCCCATGTGACCGCGACGCGACCAATCACAGCAAGCCGTGACGTAATTTTCAGGTCCTGAATGCAGAATTAGGCATTCAGGACCTGAAATTACGTCACGACTTGCTGTGATTGGTCGCGTCGCGGTCACATGGGCGGCACGCAACCAATCACAAGCCGTGATGTAATTTTAAAATGCGTGCGTTTCCTGCCTCCCGTGACGTCACGGCTTGTGATTGGTCGCGTCGCCCATGTGACCGCGACGCGACCAATCACAAGCCGGAACGTAATTTTAAAATCCTCAATGCCTAGAATTAGGCATTGAGGACCTGAAAATTACGTCACGGCTTGCTGTGATTGGTCGCGTCGCGGCCACATGGGCGGCACACGACTAATCACAAGCCGTGACGTCACGGAAGGAAGTAAACGCGCGCATTTTAAGCAAAGAACGCTGCCGGTTTCCTCGGTGAGGTCCAGGCTGCGTCGGAGAGGTGAGTATAGCAATATTTTTTATTTTAATTCTTTATTTTACACATTAATGTTGTTTCGATACCGATACCCGATACCACAAAAGTATCGGATATCGGTATCAGAATTCCGATACCCGCAAGTATCGGCCGATACCCGATACTTGCGGTATCGGAATGCTCAACACTAGTGGCGATGTTTCTCATGTCATTTCAGTCTGCCCAAAGCGTACAAAGAGAATCGTTAGTTCAGTTACCATCGGAACTGTACAACCTAAATTTCTGTTATCTGTGACCTTGATCTGCTCATTGTCGTCATTTTCTGTCATGGCGTTTGTGGATTCAGGCGCCGCTTTGAACTTAATGGACTTTGAATTTGCCAGGCGTTGTGGTTTCCCCTTGCAGTCTTTGCAGAACCCTATTCCTTTAAGGGGCATTGATGCTACACCTTTGGCTAAAAATAAACCCCAGTTTTGGACACAGGTGACCATGTGCATGGCGCCAGCCCATCAGGAAGATTGTCGTTTTCTGGTGTTGCATAATTTGCATGATGCTATTGTGCTGGGTTTTCCATGGTTGCAGATACATAATCCTGTGTTGGATTGGAAGTCTATGTCTGTGACTAGTTGGGGTTGTCAGGGGGTTCATAATGACGTTCCTGTGATGTCAATCTCCTCTTCCTCCTCTTCTTAAGTTCCAGAGTTTTTGTCTGATTTTCAGGATGTATTCGATGAGCCCAAGTCCAGTTCCCTTCCACCGCATAGGGACTGTGATTGTGCTATTGACTTGATTCCAGGCTGTAAGTTTCCTAAGGGCCGACTTTTCAACCTGTCTGTGCCGGAACATACCGCCATGCGGAGTTATGTTAAGGAGTCTTTGGAGAAAGGGCATATTCGGCCTTCTTCTTCACCGTTGGGAGCGGGTTTTTTTTTTGTTGCTAAGAAGGATGGCTCCTTGAGACCCTGTATTGATTAACGCCTCTTGAATAAGATCACTGTCAAGTTTCAATACCCTTTACCTTTGCTTTCCGATTTGTTTGCCAGGATTAAGGGGGCTAGTTGGTTTACTAAAATTGACCTTCGGGGGGCATATAATCTTGTTCGTATTAAGCAGGGTGACGAATGGAAAACTGCGTTTAATACGCCCGAAGGCCATTTTGAATATCTTGTGATGCCATTCGGGCTCTCTAATGCTCCATCTGTTTTTCAGTCCTTCATGCATGATATCTTCCTGAATTATCTTGATAAATTCATGATTGTATATTTGGATGACATATTAATTTTTTCCGATGTTTGGGAGTCTCATGTGAAACAGGTCAGGATGGTATTTCAGATCCTTCGTGATAATGCTTTGTTTGTGAAGGGGTCTAAGTGTCTCTTTGGAGTGCAGAAGGTTTCTTTTTTGGGCTTCATTTTTTCTCCCTCATCTATAGAGATGGATCCGGTTAAGGTTCAGGCCATTCATGATTGGATTCAGCCCACATCCGTGAAGAGCCTTCAGAAATTTTTGGGCTTTGCTAATTTTTATCGCCGTTTCATTGCTAACTTCTCCAGTGTGGTTAAGCCCCTGACCGATTTGACGAAGAAGGGCGCTGATGTGACAAATTGGTCCTCTGTGGCTGTCTCTGCCTTTCAGGAGCTTAAACGCCGATTTACTTCTGCCCCGGTGTTACGTCAGCCAGATGTTTCTCTTCCGTTTCAGGTTGAGGTTGACGCTTCTGAGATTGGGGCAGGGGCCGTTTTGTCTCAGAGGAATTCTGATGGTTCCTTGATGAAACCGTGTGCCTTCTTTTCCCATAAGTTTTCGCCTGCTGAACGCAATTATGATGTCGGCAATCGTGAGTTGTTGGCTATGAAGTGGGCGTTTGAGGAATGGCGACATTGGCTTGAGGGAGCCAAGCACCGTATTGTGGTCTTGACCGATCATAAAAATCTGATTTACCTTGAATCTGCCAAACGGTTGAATCCTAGACAGGCTCGATGGTCCCTGTTTTTCTCCCGTTTTGATTTCGTGGTTTCGTATCTTCCGGGTTCTAAGAATATTAAGGTTGATGCCCTCTCTTGGAGTTTTTTGCCTGATTCTCCTGAGGTACTTGAGCCGGTCGGCATTCTGAAGGAAGGGGTGGTCCTTTCTGCCATTTCCCCTGATTTGCGACGGGTTCTGCAGGAATTTCAGGCTGACAAACCTGACTGCTGTCCAGTGGGGAAACTGTTTGTTCCTGATAGATGGACTAGTAGAGTGATTTCTGAGGTTCATTGTTCTGTGTTGGCTGGCCATCCTGGTATTTTTGGTACCAGAGATTTGGTTGGTAGGTCCTTTTGGTGGCCTTCTTTGTCGCGTGATGTGCGTTCTTTTGTGCAGTCCTGTGGGACTTGTGCGCGGGCCAAGCCTTGTTGTTACCGTGCTAGTGGGTTGCTTTTGCCTTTGCCGGTCCCTGAGAGGCCCTGGACGCATATTTCTATGGATTTTATTTCAGATCTTCTGGTTTCCCAGAGGATGTCGGTTATCTGGGTGGTTTGTGACCGGTTTTCTAAGATGGTTCATTTGGTGCCTTTGCCTAAATTGCCTTCCTCTTCTGATTTGGTTCCATTGTTTTTTCAGCATGTGGTTCGTTTGCATGGTATTCCAGAGAATATTGTGTCTGACAGAGGTTCCCAGTTTGTTTCTAGGTTTTGGCGGGCCTTTTGTGCTAGGCTGGGCATTGATTTGTCTTTTTCTTCCGCATTTCATCCTTAGACAAATGGCCAGACCGAGCGAACTAAACAGACTTTGGAAACTTATTTGAGATGCTTTGTGTCTGCTGATCAGGATGATTGGATGGCTTTCTTGCCATTGGACGAGTTTGCCCTTAATAATCGGGCTAGTTCGGCTACCTTGGTTTCGCCCTTCTTTTGTAATTTTGGTTTTCATCCTCGTTTTTCTTCGGGGCAAGTTGAACCTTCTGATTGTCCTGGTGTGGATTCTGTGGTTGACAGGTTGCAGCAGATTTGGGCTCATGTGGTGGACAATTTGGTGTTGTCTCAGGAGGAGGCTCAGCGTTTTGCTAACCTTCGTCGGTGTGTTGGTTCCCGGCTTCGGGTTGGGGATTTGGTCTGGTTGTCTTCCCGTCATGTTCCTATGAAGGTTTCTTCCCCTAAGTTTAAGCCTCGGTTTATTGGTCCTTATAGGATTTCTGAGATTATCAATCCGGTGTCTTTTCGTTTGGCCCTTCCGGCCTCTTTTGCCATCCATAATGTTTTCCATAGATCTTTATTGCGGAAATATGTGGTGCCCGTTGTTCCCTCTGTTGATCCTCCTGCTCCTGTGTTGGTTGATGGGGAGTTGGAGTATGTGGTTGAGAAGATTTTGGATTCTCGCTTTTCGAGGCGGAGGTTTCAGTACCTTGTCAAATGGAAGGGTTATGGCCAGGAGGATAATTCTTGGGTTTTTGCCTCTGATGTCCATGCTGCTGATTTGGTCCGTGCCTTTCATCTGGCTCGTCCTGATCGGCCTGGGGGCTCTGGTGAGGGTTCGGTGACCCCTCTTCAAGGGGGGGGTACTGTTGTGAATTCTACTCTTGGGCTCCCTCCGGTGGTTGTTGGTGGTAGTGCAGTTGTCTTGGGGTTGTAATCCGGGCAGGTGTTTCTGCTGATTGCAGCTCTATTAGGTATTTAGGTGTGCAGACTCCATGAGTCAGTGCCAGTTGTCTATTGTACTTGGAGGGATTGCATCTCTCTCTGGCTCCTCATGCCATGCTGCCAATTCAGATAAGATAAGTGTCTGGTTTTTGTCTCTGTGCACACATGCAGTGTGCTTTGCAATTCAGTGCAATTTATTGTGTTTTTTGTCCAGCTTAGACTTTGTTTGGATTTTTCAGTCATGCTGGATTCTCAGGAGATGCAGATATACTTTCTATGTCTTTAGTTAGATGTGGAATATTTGTATTATTTGCTGTGGATATTTTTAGGATTTTAATACTGACCGCTTAGAATTCTGTCCTATACTTTTCTATTTAGCTAGAAGTGCCTCTTTTGCTAAATCCTGTTTTTCTGCCTGCGTGTGTCTTTCCTCTTATACTCACAGTCAATATTTGTGGGGGCTGCCTATCCTTTGGGGTTCTGCTCTGAGGCAAGATAGAATTCCCATTTCTATCTATAGGGGTATTTAGTTCTCCGGCTGTGTCGAGGTGTCTAGGACGTGTTAGGTACATCTCACGGCTACTTCTAGTTGCGGTGTTAGTTTAGGGTTTGCGGTCAGTACAGGTACCACCTACTCCTGAGAAAGTCTTTCATGCGGCTCCAAGGTTACCAGATCATAACAGCCCTCTGCAAAATTTTAAAAAGCAAAACAAACAAAAAGCCTAATGTTCACCTTATCCTTTTCTTCGTCCACTGCAGCTGCCATTCCTTCTTCCAGCTTAGCGCCAGCCTTCAACAGGCCGAAGGACAGAAGTAGCTTGTGGCCTGCCAAGTAAGTGGCCAAGTGGGTCACTGATGGCACTCTGCTCTGCTGCATGTGTTAAGGCTGAGTCACACATAACTATATCGTTAACGATGTCGTTGCAACGTCACGCTTTTGGTGACGTAAGCAACGATCCCGCTAACGATCTCGTTATGTGTGACAGCGACCAACGATCAGGCCCCTGCTGGGAGATCGTTGGTCGATGGGAATGATCAGGACCTTTTTTTGGTCGCTGATCACCTGCTGTCATCGCTGGATCGGCGTGTGTGACGCCGATCCAGCGATGTGTTCACTTGTAACCAGGGTAAATATCGGGTTACTAAGTGCAGGGCCGCGCTTAGTAACCCGATATTTACCCTGGTTACCATTGTAAAAGTTAAAAAAAAAACACTACATACTCACATTCTGATGTCTGTCACGTCCCCCGGCGTCCACAGGGTTGACTGTGTCAGCGCCGGCCGTAAAGCAGAGCACAGCGGTGATGCTCTGCTTTACGGCTGGCGCTGACACATTCAGTGCAGGGAAACTCTCGGCAGCAGCACGTGCATTACCAGCGTTCCTGCCGAAAGCAGTTTTAACCCTGTGGACGCCGGGGGAAGGGACAGACATCAGAATGTGAGTATGTACTGTTTTTTTTTAACTTTTGGATGTTTACCCTGGTTACCTGGGTGCTGCAGGGGGACTTCGGCATCATTGAAGACAGTTTCAACGATGCTGAAGTCGTTCCCCTGATCGTTGGTTGCTGGAGAGAGCTGTCTGTGTGACAGTTCCCCAGCGACCACACAACGACTTACCAACAATCACGGCCAGGTCATATCGCTGGTCGTGATCGTTGGTAAGTCGTTTAGTGTAACGGTACCTTTAACCGTATTAACAGTATAACAGTTTTTAGAACTGTTGCCACACCCTAAGAATCACTATAGGGTGCTGTTTGAGACAAGATGCTAATCTCGCCTCATGGCAGAAGCAGACTTGTATACACTGCAGGGGGAATGGGGCCATACTATTATTTTTTCACCTTTTAAGGCCTTTATTGGCAACCAAGTAGTGGAGTACCTCAATGCACGTGATGGGATGGTGTGTTCAGGGTGATGAGCTGTGTTGCCATTGTTGCCAAAAAATTCGAGTTTGGTTTCATCTGACCAGAGCACCTTCTTCCACATGTTTGGTGTGTCTCCCAGGTGGCTTGTTGCAAACTTTAAATTACATTTTTTTATGGATATCATTGAGAAATGGCTTTCTTCTTGCCACTCTTCCATAAAGGCCAGATTTGTGCAGTGTATGACTGATTGTTGTCCTATGGATAGACTGTCCCACCTCAGCTGTAGATCTCTGCAGTTCATCCAGAGTGATCATGGGCCTCTTGGCTGCATCTCTGATCAGTCTTCTCCTTGTTTGAGATGAAAGTTTAGAGGGATGGCCAAGTCTTAGTAGATTTGCAGTGGTATGATACTCCTTCCATTTCAATATGATCGCTTGCACAGTGCTCCTTGAGATGTTTAAAGTTTTGGAAATCATTTTGTATCCAAATCCGGCTTTAAACTTCTCCACAACAGTATCACGGACCTGCCTGTTGTGTTTCTTGGTCTTCATGATATTCTCTGTGCTTCAAACAGAACCCTGAGACTATCACAGAGCAGGTGCATTTATACGGAGACTTGATTACACACAGGTGGATTATATTTATCACCATTAGGCATTTAGGACAACATTGGATCATTCAGAGATCCACAATGAACTTCTGGAGTGAGTTTGCTGCACTGAAGGTAAAGGGGACGAATAATATTGCACGCCCCACTTTTCAGTTTTTGAATTTCCACAAAAATTTAAAATAACCAATAAATTTAGTTCAACTTCACAATTGTGTTCCACTTGTTGTTGATTCTTCACTAAAAATTTACATTTGGCATCTTTATGTTTGAAGCTTGATATGTGGGAAAAGAATGAAAAGTTCCAGGGAGCTGAATACTTTCGCAAGACACTGTATATCAAATAAAAATGATTAATACCAATTCATAAATAAACTATAAAGTGCATAGTGCATACTGTAAACATTCATCATGAATTGGTAACATACCAAGTGGCTATAATCAAAATTATATAACAAAGAGTCACATGATTAAAAAAAAGCGCCAATATATGCCTAATAATGAAAAGTTTTGCCAGAGTCATGTTCAAATCATTGTAAAAGCAAAGACAAGTAAATAAGTGAAGGTTAGAAGGAAAGAGTACCTATAAAGTGCTGAGTGCAAAGGTCCCAGCTGCCACATGCTCTCACTCTGACAGCGCCGTTTCGCACAATGCTTCCTCAATGGGGCCCTGATTAAACATGGCCAGAGGTGGTGCCTTAAATACCTATGGAGGGAACGTGATTGGATATCAAGAGTCAAATGTGAAGGAATGTGGGCGCTTCTCCGCTACTGTTGGTCTGACCTAGAAGTAAAGACGACTTCTGGTCTCAGCGCTGGAACACATGTATGGAACGCATAATGTATCCATTGCTCAGGACCGGAAGTCAGGGTGATCTTAGAGCAGCGAAGCGCACCACCCACCAATGACGTATATGGGGATGTATGCCTGCAGAAACCCTTGCAATGTTCAAAATAAGTGTTTACTTTGTTTGGGGCTTAAAAAAGAGCGGACACACATGATGCCATAATGAACCAAAAAAAATAAAATACAAAATTGATATTTGGGCAGTGGGGATGGAAGAGTAAGAGTTAAACCAATAAGGACTGCTTATAAATAAATAGTGAGCGTGATAAATGTAGGTTATAAAGATGTGAATGACAGCAGAGAGTGTTATATGAGAAAATGTGCAGAAAAAATGAACAAATCAACGATATATCTTGGAAAAATGTAATCAGACATTTTTTGGTCCTATCTTGACGTTTCCATTTATGTGTTTTGTTCAGTGGTGGTCGGGTTTAAGCCTTCACTACCTTGGCCATGTTTCTGAGCACTGAGTACTGCTGGGCTCAGCTAAAATGAGCATGACCCCTTTGAAAAGTAAGATTTTAGTCAATATCTTCATGAAAACTATAAAAACTTCATATTATATATGTATTTAGTTGACCTTTTAGGTACATCTGCATGTTTATGAGGATTGATTTCATTTTAGTTCAGGAAGAATTTTATTTGGAGTAAAACTAAGAATCTTTTAATATTGATGTTATGGATAAAAATGTCGCTATATCTGCAGAATTAAAGGCTAACAGTTGAGCAGATGTGATTACTTCAGGTTTATATGGAAGGTTCTTACGTGGTTGAGTTATGACTAAACTGCTCTCTGTACAACCATTACTCCTGCGCAATCATATTGCCCATTTATATACTGTATATATCAGCCTTGCATTCATTAGGTGAGGTGACATGATTCTAATTGAGCTGGTTTCAGTTCCGTTTAGCATTGTGCACCACTCAAGAGGAGTGCATCATTTCCTCTCCCACGTGCCAGTTAATTTCATTCTAAGCACTTTAGGAGGCATGAATGAGACACATGTTTACTGCTAAGTAATGCTAAGAAGTCAATGTAAATATGCTTGGAAACAGAATCAATTTGGTTTGGGCAAGGCAAACCAAAATGTTTTCTCAAAGAGAATATAGAAATAAAGCTTCTTGGCAGGCATGAGTCAATCATTTATATTGAAAGCAATAGACGAGTTTCAAATGCTTACTATGGGCCATCCTTAACAATTGTTCACTTACAGTATGTTGTAATTTGTTATAGGTGCCATGAAATTAAAATAGTGATAAAAACAATATATATGTGAATGATAAATACATCTTAAGGTACCGTCACACTCAGCGACGCTGCGGCGCTATAGACAACGAGCCGACCTAAACTAGATCGCTGGAGCGTCGCTGTTTAGGTCGCTGTAGAGACGTCAAACACAGCAACTCCGGAACGATGCAGGAGCGATCCAGTGACGTAACGGCGACTCACTTCTCGTTCTCACAGGTCGTTAGCTCCATTACATCCATTGTTAGCATCGTTGCTTTTGATGTCCAACATGACGATACACGCCGACCTGGCGACGAAATAAAGTTCTGGACTTCTAGCTCCGACCAGCGATGGCACAGCGGGATCCAGATCGCTGCTGCATGCCAAACACAACGAGATCGCTATCCAGGACGCTGGATTGTTGTCGTTCTCTTTGCAAAGTTGCTGAGTGTGACGGTACCTTAAGGCTTTTAGAACTATGCTAGATAAGGCTCCGAGATCATGTCCCTTAATGTTTGGCAATGATGTGGTTTATTCATAGTCTCAGATGCACGTGTGGGGATAGCTCCCCTACTCTCTCTCCCGAAAGCTCAAAGTGTACGTTTACCACTAGTCACTTCCCCCATTTACAGTGACATCCAGCAAAAGTGCCTACTTAGCTTTCGCTTCATGCTACCGATGCTCAGTTGTATAGATAGTGTGTTCAGTAATGTAGCAGGCATTCCCAAGACCTCTTTGGACACAAAGACCCCTCTTCCATACAGGCAGACAGCAGTATTTTAAATGGATAAGTCAATTACAGATTTTGCTTTGGGGCTAGGAGTTATACATTTTGACTGCAAACAATCTGACAACACCATCATAGCCTGTAGACTATTTTATAAAATTAATGACAGGAGCAGTGGCATAACTAGAATCCCATGGGCCCGATGCAAAATTTGGACCTGGGCCTTCACCTACTTATTGATCAGATATAAGGGCCATCGTAGAGTTCTAGATCCTATAAAGACATACGTGTAATAGTATCCCCATCATGGCACCTTCCTGTAATGTTCCCCTCTTGTAATAATGTCCCCACTCCTAGCCCCGTCCTGTTATAATGTCCCTTGTTTTGTCCCGTTATTGTAATAATGTGCCCCATCCTGGACCTCTTTCTCTAATAATATACCACGTTCTGTCCCACATCCTGTAATAATATTTCTCATCCTAAGCTTAAGCCCCTGCCTCTTATAATATCCCCTTTCCTGGGCCTCTTTATGTTATAATGTCCCCCATCTTGGGTCCCTTCCTGGTATAATGTCCCCCTTCCTGGTTAGTGTCCCCCCTCATGGGCCCCTTTCTAGTACAATGTCCTTGATCTTGGTATAATGTTGTACATTATAGGCCTGATCCTGATACAATGTCCCTCATCCTGTACACCTTCCTGGTATATTGACCCCCGTTCTGGTATAATGACCAGCATCCTGGGCCCCTACCTGGTATAATGACCCCAACCCTGGACCACATTCTAGAATAATGACTCCTATAATGACTCATATCCTGGGCCCAATCCTTATATAATAATCCCCATCCTGGACCCAGTTCTATCATATTGACCCCTATCCTGGACTCCATTCTAGTATAATGACCCTTATCCTGGGCCCCTTCCTTGTGTAGTGTCCACAATCATATGCTCCTTCCTGGTATAATGTTTGTTCTGTTTTACAAAACTTAAAAAATTAAATGATTCTTCTTACCTTCCTCCACTCCCACAATGTGTGGCATTTTCCTCTGTAGCTAACTTCAGCATGCAAGCGACGAGTAGCACACAGCGTTACTGCCATGCGATGCCCGTGACTGGCATGCCAATCATTATTATTATACATTTTTATAGCGCCATTTATTCCATGGCGCTTTTTATGTGAAAATGGGGGAAATATAGGCATATACATTAAACATGAGCAAAAAACAAGGCACTAACAGGTACAGAAGGAGGGAGGACCCTGCCCGCGAGGGCTCAGTCTGAATGTGTCAACTGCCTCCGATTGGCCGGTAGCGTGTATTGCAGCGCAGGGAGCCGGAGGACAAGATAAGAGGCCCTGAGCCAGCACATCTAGGATGCAAATAAATAACAAGGAGATGTTACATGTACCTCCTTCTTCACTCAAATCTACATGCATAATAAATTATATCTTGGCAGGAAACAGTCAAGCGACCAAACACTAGTTCCACACATGAGCTCTCTGCAGGACTTCCAATTTCAAGCAAACAGCAAACATCTTACAGTGTATTAGTTTTATGACTCCCCATCATTTAGTGCAATCTTCAAAATGCAAACAGTTGATTAAATAGCCACTTTATCAATTGGATCAGCCATTGATATACTGTGCATCATCCCCATTGTGTCTTTAGCCAGCAGACAAATGGTGAGAGCGTGACTCCAGTTTGATGGCAGAGGAGCCTTGTGGTTTGTAATCATCCTCTATGTTTTCCTACCACACCAGCCCCGCGCAGATCAATTCCCATAATGCTCAGAGTGACATTCATTTTATGCCGTTTATGTATTCTCGCCATAAGGTTAAGCAATTGCTACCATTAACCAAGATGAAATTGCATTACCTTAATGAAATGAACTTTACGGATAAAAGAAGAATGTCACTTTCACAAGTGGAAGCTCTGTTAGCAAATTTTTACAAGAGAATTCCCAAAATCATATCTTAATTGCTTGGACAGCTGTGGTTTACATAACGAGCAAACAATGCCAAGATTTTTTTTTTTTTGCCTTCTTATTTCCTTTGTCAGCTGACTTGAATGTTAGTATGCATGGTGGACCATTTTTAGTCTTTTATTACTTGATTGCAAATCATTCTTCATTGCTGCCCAAATTTATGGAAGGACATTGCTCCCCGAGGTGTCATATCCTTTCAGGTCTGTAACTGAACATGACTGATGGTTCCAGTGTAACAGTTGCTTATTACGACGCTCACTGAGCTATGATTGCTCCAATACTTTATGTTGGCAGATGTGTTTCCCTTGGAACAGCATCTCGGAGACAGAGGTCATTGATCAAACCCCCCTCTGGCTGTTCCATTATGTGCAAATTATAGCTAAAAGCAGAGAGGCTGAGAGGGAGTGTGTGTTCTCATTCTAGGTCTCAGAAGGAGGGAGCAGGGAGCTAATGTAATGAAGCAGAAAAAAATCTAACTAGATTGGAACAATGTTTTTATTACTCAAATTAACCCTTTTATGCACTGGATCAGCAATCCATACCACAGGAAATATTTAACAGGAAAATAATTTGTAATTGAAATACACGATGTAAACGAGAACAACCGTGCAATGCATCAATGTTGGTTCTGTTTATTGACTCAAAAATTGCAAATTTCTCTAAAAAAAAACCTGGCGATGCACAGATGGTGTAATGCCGTCCTTATACCAGACTGAGGAGATGAGTGCCTTGCAATGAAGATGTATAACCGAAGGAAAAAGCCACTTCCCTTGAGCTGGAAATGAAAAGATGTATCCTGATGATATTATATCTGTCTCTATTTTTCAGAACTGATGAGCCTTGGACTCATATATTTCATGTTACAGTAATGCTGAGACATTAGATTGGAGTTTACCCAAAATCCAGCTGTGAAAATGCCATAAAAGTGTTAAGCAGATGTTGATTCTGGCTTTGTGTATACGGTATTTTACAAGTGCCGTTCATGTGCAGCTATCTGCAGAACTATAGGCTAAAAAACAATTTTAACGAACATCTGTCATCGTAAGGGTGTTTTTGTATATTTTCGGACAAATATATTAGAATGATATAAAACACGTGTGGCCACCTTTCTATTCATTTATCGCCTGGATGCAACATCTATTGGTAACATTACCAGATTCACTCAAATTTGGATGGGGAATTCAAATTTGATGCAAATAAACTGGTCTGAGGGCTCTAAAAAGCTGAGCATATTAAACGGAAGGCTTAAAAAACAAAAAATATTATACTCAGCTCATCCCTTACCTGCTCTAGTGGAGCGCCCCCAGACGCAGGGCCGCGGGGTACTCGGTACCGGGCTTCTCTGTCTCAGTTCTGGGGTTGTCACGGTGGCTAAACCCGGTCCGTGACCCTGCTAAGGGGCGTCCAATGAAAGGTGTAGGTGGTGGTGCGTGGTGCAGGTCGCGGTGAATAACGAGGACACAGGGTTGCATTCTCTTTACCTCTTTACTGAAGGCTTCAAGATTCTCCATCCAGAGTACTGTCAACAGGGCTGGCTGAGACCGGCTGGTCCGATGGCACCTCCAGAGTTCCCTTTGCAGGTGGAAATCTGTGCCTACCTTCTAGCGCCTGTGTGTTGTAGTACTTCCCTGCTGAGCACCACGGGATAGTCCTCACAACTGTTGTGTCTCTTTCTGATGTTCTTTCCCACAACTTATGTCTGTTCTGATGTTCTTCTCCGTCCCCCAGATGATATGGCTAGGACGCACCCGTATGACGGGTAGGCCTGGAGTTCTTCCGGGACCCTAGCGACGCCCCTCTCCCACAGTTGCCCCCTATGTCTGCTTAGGTGATTTAGGTGAGACAGCCAACCTATAATTAACTGTCCTGCCGTTGGTTTGAAGTAATGCTTGGAGTCAATACTTCCTCGGCGTTCCGGCCACCGACTACGCGCCTCAGTAGGATGTTGCCTCGATCTTACGGCACGACTCCTACTGGTGTTATCTCCTTTTTGCTATGATCTCGTTTCTCACTCTTCACAATAAACCTTGCTTCTTGTCCTTTCTTGAGATACCGCCACAAGGTAGTACAGGCGCGGTTCCTTAACGTTCTGTCTTGTTCGCTAGGCCTCTGTCATGATCCCACCCCTGACAGGGACCCCCCTGAATCTTCCCCTGCAACACCCTCTGCCACAGGATGTTGCCTGGTTCCAACCCAGTCAGCTTCTGTCTAACTTTCTATCCAACCCCCAGTTTTACCAGATTGTGAGGAGTGGCCTAATACATAGTACCCTTTGCTCCCCCTGGAGGCCAGACTGTGAAGTGTATTGGTGTCTGTGATACCTGGTCAGGTGAACTCCTTAAGTGCCATCAGAAGTACCATCACTCCCCTTAGCGGCGGAGCGTCAGTACTGCAACGACCAGGACTCTGGGGCGCTGCACTAGCACCACAGATCTCCTACCAGTCCTCTGCTGCCTTGCTTCCTCCCTTTGTTTTAGTCTTCTCTTCTATTTTCAGTATCCTCCATTCCACAAAAAGCACACTAGCCAACATAAGATAGAAATATCATACACTGTACACTTTACTGAGCCTGGTCTAGGCATCCACAACTACTTAACCACCTAGGGCAGCATTTCAGTGAGCTACCCTCCTCTGTTTCTAGGGACATACAAGTCAGCAATGTGCAGTTACATTCCAGGTTTTCCCCAAATTAAAGGGAACCTGTCACCCCCAAAATCGATGGTAAGTAAGGTAAGCTCACCGTTATCAGGGGCTTATCTACAGCATTCTGAAATGCTGTAGATAAGTCCCCGATGTTACCTGAAAGAGGAGAAAAAGACGTTATATTATACTCACCCAGGGGCGGTCCCACTGCGGTCCAGTCCGATGGGTGTCTCAGGTCCGGTCCGGGGCATCCCATCTTCATTCCATGACGTCCACTTTTGGTCTCAACACTGCGGCTGCGGCGCAGGCGTACTTTGTCTGCCCTGTTGAGGGCAGAGCAAAATACTGCAGTGCGCAGGCGCCGGGACAGGTCAGAGAGGCCTGCGCACTGAAGTACTTTGCTCTGCTCTCAACAGGGCAGAAAAAAGTACGCCTGTGCTGCAGCCGTGGCGTGAAGACCAGAAGAGGACGTCATGGAATGAAGATGGGAGGCTCAGGACCGGACCTGAGACACCCATCGGACTGGACCACAGTGGGAACGCCCCTGGGTGAGTATAGTCTAATATCTTTTTCTCCTCTTTCAGGTAACATCGGGGGCTTATCTACAGCATTACAGAATGCTGTAGATAAGCCCCTGATACCGGTGAGCTTACGTCACCATCGATTTTGGGGGTGACAGGTTCCCTTTAACACCCATTCTGTGTTTGTAGAGGTCAATATTTAAAGTAATCACGGTAGTGAGTGCTGGCAAAACACAGCAAAGGCACCACTGAAACCCACACAACTGTTAATGACAACAGCTTTCTGTGACTGGTACACCATACTCCTTACGCAAGATTGAGCAATCTTCCTGGGATGCAAGTATGAAACAGGATTACTCTACTGCCACCGGCATTACATACGGACAAGTGTGCACTGTGCCTACATCCTACAACCATACAGGGAACAGGCACATGCCCTCATGCTTTTACTTGCCACCTGAGCTTGTGCACCATGTCATCTGTCCATTGTTGCACATCCCTCTCTACAAGCTCCATCCTTTCTGCTTTTTTTTCTAACTTTCCGTCCTAAATTGAGTAGTGTCTGTAATTATTGTATAACAAAAAGAATTTGATAATTTTTTATACGTGCAAAATAAAATATATACTCATATACATGAGTGATTCACATAGTAATAATATAAACAGTAATAATTGTAACACTAGTAATACTTGTTACTAACATTACGACTGTAAAGGTCGCATTTGATGAGGTTTTCTTTCCCAACCCTAGACACCAGTGACATGGGTTCCTCTGTGTGTTTGATATTGTTTGCTGTAGATGTTTCCCACTCAACTCGCATACACTCAGATAACTTGTGATGGCACAAAACTTGTTAGCAACAACATTTCAAATATACGGCATAGGGGATATGAATATCCATTTTAATTATTTGTCCTTCCCTGTCCACAGCCCTCTTTCAATGGTACTCGTGCAATGGCCGGGGAGGTCCAATATTTTGTGAGGCAGTGACCCCTGTTACAGCTAGGGGGTGTTGTTTGTGCTCTCCGGGTTGTGCATGCAGACGGATGAGGTCCATAGGTGTGCATGGGAGTCATGGATTTCCAATCCTGGTATTCCATGTGGCTGAAGGAAACAGGTTTGTATGTGTTAAAAGCCCTGCAGTAAGGGGTATGGGTGTGTCAGGTGTCAGGTGTGTGAGGTGCACGTGAGTGTCAGTCTTGCATGTGCTGGTGTGCAGAGCAGAGGCCTGCAGAGCGCTGGCTGAGTGCATGGAGGCACAGGCCAGGGGAGCCAGCACCCAGGGCAGCTGAAAAGCCTGGCACCCTCAGCGTATACCGTGATGAAAGTCATCCATGGTACAGGTCTCGGATGTGGACAGTACTGTGCCCGGAGGTGGATGTCCTGTGCTCAAAGGAGTCAGATGTGGACAGTCCTGTGCTCGGACGTGGATGTCCTGTGCCCGAAAGAGGACTAGCGTGTGTAACAATTGCAAACAGGTGAATATGGTGCCCGGCTGCTATCCGGAGGATATCCTGGGCTGTGTACGGCTGTGTGAGTAAAGAGACTGTAAGAGACTGTGATACAGTGATACAGGACACCTACAGGAACTAGTCAGAGGAGGGCTGGCGTGTGTAGTGTCTGCAACATATGAGGCTGTGTATATGAAGACTGTAATATGGCATGCGGTCACCCAGGGAAAGTGGACAAGGAAAGTCTGGCCTGTTTAGCGACTGTAAATCTAAAGCCATATGATATGTATTGCTATGAACTGGTGTGAACTAAACACTGATAATATACACTGAAGTTACATGAATTTGTGTGAATTGGACTTTAATCCTGTGAGGAAACACATTAAAGAGACTTTTGTGTTGGAACTTTGTGGGTCACTGCCTCTTCACTACGTATGATGCTACCACAATCTTACAATTTCTTGACTAAGACCCTTGCCTGGAATACACATTGCCTTTTCAACGACAGCTTTGACAACAGCAAGAATATATTAAGGCCATGTGCACACGTTCAGTATTTTTCGCGTTTTTTCGCTATAAAAACGTGATAAAAACGCCAAAAAAAATGCTTACATATGCCTCCCATTATTTTCAGTGTATTCCACATTTCTTGTGCAAATGTTGCATTTTTTTCCGCGAAAAAATCGCATCGCAGGAAAAAAGCAACATGTTCATTAAATTTGCGGAATTGCTGGGATTCCGCACAACTAGGAATGCATTGATCTGCTTACTTTCCGCATGTGGTTATGCCCACCATGCGGGAAGTAAGCAGATCATGTGCGGTTGGTACCCAGGGTGGAGGAGAGGAGACTCTCCTCCACGAACTGGGCACCATATAATTGGTAAAAAAAAAGAATTAAAATAAAAAATAGTCATATACTCACCTTCGATGGCCCCCGGAGTCTTCCCACCTCTCAGAGGTGCATGCTGCCGCTTCCGTTCCTATAGATGGTGTGTGTGAAGGACCTGCAATGACGTCGCGGTCACATGACCGCGATGACGTCGCGGTCACGTGACCGCAACTTCATCGAAGGTCCTGCACACACCATCTATAGGAACAGAAGCCGCTGAGGAGATCGGCTGTCTGCAGGTGAGTATAACCATTTTTTTAATTTTTTTATTATTTTTAAACATTTCATCTTTTACTATTGATGCTGCATAGGCTGCATCTATAGTAAAAAGTTGGTCACACTTGTCAAACACTATGTTTGACAAGTGTGACCAACCTGTCAATCAGTTTTCCAAGCGATGCTACAGATCACTTGGAAAACTTTAGCATTCTGCAAGCTAATTACGCTTGCAAAATGCTAAAAAAAAGCGAAAAAAACGGGGAAAAACGCAAAAAAAATGCAGATTTCTTGCAGAAAATTTCCGTTTTTCTTCAAGAAATTTCTGCAAGAAATCCTGACGTGTGCACCCTAACAGTAATTTGACATCATTAATAACATCTTAAGGGTTTCTTTTATTCTTCTGCTATACTCTTACAGGCCAATTCTTTCCAATTCAAAGGTTACAAGTACAAACAAAATCAAAAATTGCAGAGCAACCATCCAATCAAGAAGAGTGAAGAGGCTACAATTAGGGTTGAGCGACTTTTGCTTTTTTAGGATCGAGTCGGGTTTCGTGAAACCCAACTGTCTCGAAAGTCGGATCGTGTGAAATCGGCCGATTATTGTGAAAAGTCGGGGGGCCGACCGAAACACGAAACCCAATGCAATTTTTTTTTTCTCTCTCTCTCTCTCTCCCTCTCTCTCTCTCTCTCTCCCCCCTCCGTCCCTGCAAAATTTGTGTTTCACTGTGGGAATCGCTATATCCCAAACGTTAAGATGGCGGTTTTACCCCTTGTGACGCCGCACAAAGCGAGCCGGAACCCATGTCATCACGCTGCACACACTCCTTCATTGGCTAAAAAAATGGCGGGGAATGCGTCATACGAAACGCGACTTTGGCGCGAAGATCGCCGACCGTGTGGCCGATCCCACGCTGGGGTCGGGTCGGGTTTCACGAAACCCGACTTTGCCAAAAGTCGGCGACTTTTCAAAATGACCGATCCGTTTAGCTCAACCCTAGCTACAATCAATATAGAAATAGAGGTGACACAAAAGGTAAAACGTGCTTCTGTTTTATGGTCCAGTCATCTTTCATTATAAATAAGATGTACCACCAGCTAGTATCTGTGTATGCAAAGTTATGAAGTGCTTTTGAGTGCATGGAGTGTGGGAGAAACTGATAAAAGGGATCAGATTCTAAGAAAAAATGTGTAAAGCCTGAATCAGAAATATTGAATCCTGCCTAAAAAGATGTGTAATACATTCCAAAACTGAAGATGCTCAAGAGAAGTCTTAGGGTACCGTCACACATTGAAATTTTCATCGCTGCGACGGCACGATTCGTGACGTCGCAGCGTCGTATAAGCATCGCTCCAGCGTCGTAGACTGCGGTCACACGGTGCAATCACGGCGCTGGAGCGATGCCGAAGTCCCCGGGTAACCAGGGTAAACATCGGGTAACTAAGCGCAGGGCCGCGCTTAGTAACCCGATGTTTACCCTGGTTACCAGCGTAAACGTAAAAAAACAAACAGTACATACTCACCCGTCGGTGTCCTTCAGGTCCCTTGCCGTCTGCTTCCTGCTCTGAGTGCAGCCGTACAGTGAGAGCAGATCGCAGCACCGCTGCGCTCTGCTCTCACTTTCCGGCCGGCACTCAGAGCAGGAAGCAGACATCAAGGGACCTGAAGGACACCGACGGGTGAGTATGTACGGTTTGTTTTTTTACGTTTACGCTTGTAACCAGGGTAAACATCGGGTTACTAAGCGCGGCCCTCGCTTAGTTACCCGATGTTTACCCTGGTTACAAGCGAAGACATCGCTGGATCGCTGTCACACACAACGATCCAGCGATGTCAGCGGGTGATCAAGCGACGAAAGAAAGTTCCAAACGATCTGCTACGACGTACAATTCTCAGCAGGGTGTCTGATCGCAGTAGCGTGTCAGACACTGCGATATCGTAACGATATCGCTAGAACGTCACGAATCGTAACGTCGTAGCGATGGAAATTTCAATGTGTGACGGTACCCTTAGAGGCCCAAATGGAAGGTTCAGATAATGGAGGATGTTAGTCTTGGATAATTGGAGGAAGAGAGCGCACTGATAGGGTGGTAGAATGAGATGAAAGAGGTGATGTAGGGTGATGTGCAGCCCTGTTGAGAACTCACTGGGTGAAAACGATAAGTTTACACTGGATTGTGTAATGGGCAACCATGTACAGTACCTGTCACAAGGTGGAGGCATTGGTGTAGTGGTTGGAATGAAATATGCTTTCAGGATAGATTGCTTATTGAAGGGAAGAACAATGTGGAATTATATACTTAACAAAAAAGTGTGAAACAACTGAAATTATGTCTTATATTTTAGGTTCTTCAAAGTAGCCACCTTTTGTTCTGATGACTGCTTTGCACACTCTTGGCATTCCCTTGATGAGCTTCCAGAGGTAGTCACCGGGAATGGTTTTCACTTCACAGGTGTGCCCTGTTAGGTTTAATAAGTGGGATTTCTTGCCTTATAAATGGGGTTGGGATGGACCATCAGTTGTGTTGTGCAGAAGTCTGGTGGATACACAGCTGATAGTCCTACTGAATAGACTGTTAGAATTTGTATTATGGCAAGAAAAAAGCAGCTAAGTAAAGAAAAATGAGTGGCCATCATTACTTTAAGAAATGAAGCTCAGTCAGTCCAAAAAATTGGGAAAACTTTGATAATGTCCCCAAGTGCAGTGGCAAAAACCATCAAGCGCTACAAAGAAACTGTCTCACACGAGGACCTCCCCAGGAAAGGAAGGCCAAGAGTCACCTCTGCCTCTGAGGATAAGTTTATCTGAGTCACCAGCCTCAGAAATTGCAGGTTAACAGAAGCTCAGATTAGAGACCAGGTCAATGCCACACAGAGTTCTAGCAGCAGACACATCTCTACAACTGTTAAGAGGAGACTTTGTGCAGCCGGCCTTCATGGTAAAATAGCTGCTAGGAAACCACTGCTAAGGACAGGCAACAAGCAGAAGAGACTTGTTTGGGCTAAAGAACACAAGGAATGGACATTAGACCAGTGGAAATCTGTGCTTTGGTCTGATGAATCCAAATTTGAGATCTTTGGTTCCAACCACCATGTCTTTGTGCGACTCAGAAAAGGTGAACGGATGGACTCTACATGCCTGGTTCCCACCGTGAAGCATGGTGGAGGTGTGATGGTGTGGGGGTGCTTTGCTGGTGACACTGTTGGGGATTTATTCAAAATTGAAGGCATACTGAACCAGCATGGCTACCACAGCATCTTGCAGCGGCATGCTATTCCATCCAGTGTGAGTTTAGTTGGATCACCATTTATTTTTCCACAGGACAATGACCCCAAACACACCTCCAGGCTGTGTAAGGGCAATTTGACCAAGAAGGAGAGTGATGGGGTGCTACGCCAGATGACCTGGCCTCCACAGTCACCAGACCTGAACCCAATCGAGATGGTTTGGGGTGAGCTGGACCGCAGAGTGAAGGCAAAAGGGCCAACAAGTGCTAAGCATCTCTGGGAACTCCTTCAAGATTGTTGAAAGACCTTTCCTGGTGACTACCTCTTGAAGCTCATCAAGAGAATGCCAAGAGTGTGCAAAGCAGTCATCAAATCAAAAGGTGGCTACTTTGAAGAACCTAGAATATAAGACATAATTTCAGTTGTTTCACACTTTTTTTGTTAAGTATATAATTCCTCATGTGCTAATTCATAGTTTTGATGCCTTCAGTGTGAATGTATAATTTTCATAGTCCTGAAAATGCAGAAAAATCTTTAAATGAGATGTGTCCAAACTTTTGGTCTGTACTCTATGTAGCTAACTACTTTATCTTATATACTGTATCTTTCCCACAAATATTTTTAGAACAGTACACTTTTCAGTTTGGCTCACATTGCTCAAAGCTTCCATGGCATCATATTATAGGATCTATCACTGCCATTTAGTTACAACATATATAGGATTATAGGATCGAATATTCAAATTATGATACACTAAAAAGCATAATGCTAAAGGCAAAGTCGGTCCACAGAGTTTCTCCACATTAACACCGAGGCATAAAAAGTCTTGTGCTGATTGCTGACTTTACGTTTCCATTCCTTTCTTGTGCACTTCTTCTTTAGGGTTAAATGTTAATTAGCTGTAATGTTTTGTAATCCAGTCTGATGTTATCTGATACACCTGAGTACATCAAGACTCCTTGATCTAGAAACACTTTGTACTTGCTTAAACTTAAACTAGCTCTTCAAGCAATTAAATCATTTTTTGGAAACAGGAGGAATATATTTACATCTACATCATTAAGTTATTTAAAAATGAGTAAGATTTATGTTAGAGAAAAATCATTTTTTTTAAAGTTTGATTAAAAGTTTTGCCTCAAATTCAAGGGAATTGTAATGCACATAGCATCAGTATACGCTAATCTCATTCTGATGGGAGAGTTATTAAGTGTTTAATGAAGGTTTGAGGGGGGTTTTAACCACTCAGTATATCTTCTCTGAGAGATACAGTACTGTACAAAAGCTTTAGGCAGGTGTGGAAAATTCTGCAAAGTAAGAATAGTTTCAAAAATAGATGTGCTAATAGTTTATTACTATCAGTTAAAAAAAAATTCTAAGTAAATGAACAAAAAGAGAAATCTAGCTCAAATTAATATTTGAAATGACCAACCTTTAACTTCAAAACAGGATCAAATCTTTCAATCTTCTAGGTACAATTTCATGCAGTGAACTCAGCAGGGAGGTTGCGCCAAACATCTTAAAGAACTAACCACAGATCTTCTGTGAATGTACACTCATGACCCAAAGTTTTGAGACCGACAAAAATTTTGATTATTACAAAGTTACCTGTTTCAGTTATTATAATGGCAATTTGCACTAATTCCAGATTGTTCAGATAGATTGCAAAAAATTCTCTGCTATACAATTTAGCTTGAAGAAGCACTCCCATCAAAATATTTATCTTCTTAATATATTGAAATGATCATATTATATGGCACTGTGTACTTTCAATTGCTAATTTTGCCTTTCTATCCAGTTAATCCATTAGATCTATGACATCACATGATTAAACATTGATTAGCTGAATCCTTCTAAGCTCTATGTAGAAAAAGGTGGTCAGCGTTCCCTATCTGAGTCATGGGTCACTGCAAATGTCCCTGGCAGGAGGGAGGAGCAGAGCAGTTGGGTCAGGAGTTGAAGAGGGGAATGATAATTGCAGGGACAAGAGACTTCCTGTTTCTACATATAGCAGAGAAATATTAACCCAACATTCATAATGCACATCATAAGTAGAGATTGGTGAACCCGAAGAATAAAGTTCGGTATCCTTACCGAACACCTACTGTTCAGGCACAGACACCGAACACGGACTTCACCAGGAAGTCTGTGTTACTGTTCGGGTTCGGCTGCCTGGGTGTTTGTTTCACTGTCATGTGCATCACAGCGTGGCAAACACCACTTCTGATCAGCGGTGAAATCATCCCCGCCGGTCAGAGAGTCGCAGTTCCCACACTGTCAAAACACAGCGGGAGCGCTTAGCTGTGATCAGGGGTATAAAACTTACCTCCGGTCACTGGTGTCAGCTGATGGGACAACTGTTCCCATCATCCGACACCTGCTGCCACTAATAACAGTGAGACGAAACAGAATAGCCTCAAAATATAGGGAGGACCAAAAAATCTGTAGACAAAACAACAACAAAAGTCCCCCAACACAATATAAAGAATCAAATAGATGCTTATATTAAATATACAAAATGTTCAAAAAAAATTTTGGAGATGAAAGCAAACCGAAAAGACAGAATGGAAAGAAACACAGATTGGACGAAACATGTTTAATAACAATGTCCTAATATACATATGCAACGTGCATCATATCAAAAGTAGAACATTTAGTATAACCTAGTTAAGTATCATATATACTAAATAAAGTGCATAATGCTCATAACTAAAAGTCTCAAAACAGATATAGAACAATTAGCAAATCACACACATATATCTGGGAGTTGACCCCAGGATTAAAATATAATATAATAATGTTAAGTGCATAATCTCCTAAGGGCAATCAGGGACAGTGTCATGCACATCATAACTCAAGGGAACTAATAATAGCAGCATAAAAAATAAACCACAGATGAACATGGATACCCATATTAGAGTTCGATCCAACATACCCCTTGAAGCGCATTTTGATGGCAAAGTCTTCCTCAGAAAGGGGGCATACCAAGACTTTGCCATCGAAATGTGCATCAAGGGGTACGTTGGACGGAACTGTATTAGAGTTCCTTCAAACACATCATCTATCTCTCATAAGCTCTCTGATCTGAGGACCAACAAATACCCCTTCCTTCAGTTTTGCTGGTGAATTGCTGGAGAATTTCTATGAAATGTTCTGGAACCATTGTGAATTTGTCTTTGCCATGGTTTTCACAAAGTTTTTAATCAATCCCAACTTTATACAGTACGTAGTGGAGGAAGATAGATTTTTGTTGAAGCAAGTAAAGGATTATGCTGAACATTGTCTCTACCTGGAGCATAGATGTTTCTCTGTCCCCAATCACGACAAACATAATGCTCTAATGTATTTCTACTGTCCCATAAACACAAGAAGCAACAATATTTTGTGAAACCTTAGCAGACCAATCACTTTCAAATCTCCACAGGTATTCCATTGATGATGCTTATATTTTATAGCATCCAAAACAACTGACAGATTTTCAGAACTTTCCTTTAGATGACATGAGTGAGCAATAGGGATTGATGGTTTCATATTTCCATTGTGAAGCAACACTGCTTTCAAACTTCTCTGTGATGAGTCAATAAACAATCACCAATCTGCAACAAAATACTCTTGATTCAGTTTTTCAATGAGGCTATTCACATTGTTACAGTACACTCTTGGTCCATCAACTATGAAAAATTGTGTTAAAGTGTTACTTCTGTTTCGGTAATAACACACTTTGACATCATCATGAAGAAGATTCTTCTGTTTCAACCTAGATGCAAGAAGTTCAGCTTTATCTTTTGACAATGAATGGTCTCTGATGAGATAATTTAATTCATGTTGAGTGAAGTGTTCTGGATGTTCGGCTTCTCCATCAGGTACATACTCCTCTTGACTTGAGGTCTCCCATGTCTTCGCCAATAACTTCAGCTCCATAGTCTTCATATTCTACTTCATTTTCAGCCAATCCAGACAATGGTGGTACAGGAACTGGCCAAATCGCAGATTCAAGTTCAGGGTAATTAATCTTATGTTAGTTCTTTGTAGAAAAGCCCTTCAGTTTGACAAAACAAAAGTAGCAGTCATCAGTATGATTTTTGGGTTCTCTCCAAATCATGGGAGCTGCAAATGGCAATGCCACTTTCCTCATATTCAACTAGTTACTAAGACCATTTGAACAACTTGAGCATATCACATGAGGGGCCCAGCTTTTGTCTTGATCACCAAGTGGACACTTAAAGTACATCTGGTACATATTTTTAATATCATGAGTGATTGAACGTACTTGGCCTTTTGGTGTAAAAGAAACACACACATAGCAGAATCTGTTCAGATGATTGATACACTGTCGGGGCATTTTTCTCCTTTAAATCAGATCAAACAGTAGAGTAAAGGTACCTTCACACTAAACGACGCTGCAGCGATATCGACAACGATGCCGATCGCTGCAGTGTCGCTGTGTGGTCGCTGGAGAGCTGTCACACAGACAGCTCTCCAGCGACCAACGATGCCGAAGTCCCCGGGTAACCAGGGTAAACATCGGGTTGCTAAGCGCAGGGCCGCGCTTAGTAACCCGATGTTTACCCTGGTTACCAGTGTAAATGTAAAAAAACAAACACTACATACTTACATTCGTGTACCCCGGCGTCCGCTTCCCTGCACTGTGTAAGCGCCTGCAGTAGCAGGGCACAGCGGTGACGTCACCGCTGTGCTTTGCTTTCCGGCCGGCACTGACACATTCAGTGCAGGAAGCTCTGAGCAGCAGCGCGGACGCCGGGGGACGTGACAGACATCAGAGGGTGAGTATGTAGTGTTTTTTTTTTTACTTTTACAATGGTAACCAGGGTAAATATTGGGTTACTAAGCGCGGCCCTGCGCTTAGTAACCCGATATTTACCCTGGTTACCATTGTAAAACATCGCTGGAATCGTTGCTTTTGCTGTCAAACACAACGATACACGCCGATCTGATGACCAAATAAAGTTCTGAACTTTCAGCAACGACCAGCGATATCACAGCAGGATCCAGATCGCTGCTGCGTGTCAAACACAACGATATCGCTATCCAGGATGCTGCAACGTCACGGATCGCTGTCGTTATCGCTGCAAAGTCGTTTAGTGTGAAGGTACCTTAAGTTCAGTTCAATGTGATGAGCCGAACGACTATATGTAGATTTTTCCCCAGAGATGACAGAGGCAGCTTGTATTTAGAACTGATTTTACTGGAGGTAATCTGGTAGATACAGTAGCTATATACAGTTGTGAGATAAACGGGTCAGCCTATTCCATACAGATGAACATTTGCAGACAGGCAGTTTCTCAGTGTGATAGTGGCTGCTTTCAGCTTTTGTCTCTGTGGAGATCTTCACTCAGTTACACCTCAGTGGCTGAGCTGTTTTCTTCCCTCTGAGGCGACTTGCCCTCCCAGAAATGCAGTGAAAATCCTCTCACAATGGCGACTGTCCGATGCCTTACCTTCTATCTCCCTGTAGAGGCCTGTCTCCTGACAGTCTCACATACCAAGACCACAAAGAACAAAAAGACAGCACCACAATAGATGGTGAAAAAATAGGAGCTTACATTTATTCTACCTCCTGTAGCGACGTTTCGGTCAACAGACCTTTATCAAGTCTCACATACAAGTCCTTGCTACCATCACCATCCTTTTCTGACTGACTCAAATCTTACAGCCTCATAAGTTATCTCCTCCCCATAACATGTGACTTTCTGAGAAACAGTCATTGGTTGACTGCACTGTCAATGGTCCTTCCCATAAAACTCACTAAAACTTTTACTGATGTTGTCCCTGTAAGGAAGTTCACAATTAAGTAAGACAAGCAAAGAAATGGGTATAACATAGAAAAAAACACATACCGTATATACTCACGTATAAGACGAGATTTTCAGCACATTTTTTTGTGCTGAAAATGCCCTCCCCCCCTCGGCTTATACACGAGTCGTCCAGAAAGCCAGCGGGGAGGAGCGGCTAATAGAAGACATCATACTCAGCCTCTTTGCGCCGTCGCTGCATCTCTGTCCCTGCATCTCTATCCCGGTGTCGGCAGCTCTCCCGTGCTGAGCGGTCATGTGGTACCGCTCATTAAGGTAATGAACATGCACACATCTTCACTCCCAGGTGTGGAGCGCATATTCATTACCTTAATGAGTGGTACCATGTGACTGCTAAGCAAAGGAGAGCTGCCACGCGCCGAGACAAGAGATGCAGCGATGGCGCGACTAGGGTGAGTAGGACGGGGGGTGAGCCATGCATGCATCAGGGGGAGTCACACATACAGGACAAAACAGAGGAGCCACACATACCAGGACAAGAACGGTAGAGCCACACATACCAGGACAGGACGGGGGGAGCCACACATACCAGGACAGGATGGGGAGCCACACATACCAGGACAGTGACGAGGGGAGCCATGCATACCAGGACAGGACGGGGAGCCACACATACCAGGACAGGATGGGAAGCCACACATACCAGGACAGTGATGGGGGGAGCCATGCATACCAGGACAGGACAGGGAGCCACACATATCAGGACAGGACGAGGAACCACACATACCAGGACAGCAACGGGGGAGCCATGCATAACAGGACAGGGATGAGGGGACAATGCATACTTACACTAGTGTCAATAAGCTTACCCAGTTTTCCATGGCAAAACTAGGTGCCTCGGCTTATACTCGGGTCGGCTTATACTCGAGTATATAGGGTACATTGAAAATGCAGAAATATCGTCATAACAAAATACCTTAAACTCAGAAGCTTTACGTGATAGAGCAAAACTAAGCGCATTTTTGGAATCAGCACATCAAACTCCATAAAACAGACATATTACCTTTACTGATTTTTTTTGTGTTGACCAGTGTAGTACAAAGGCTCTGGGAAAGCTCTATGGCTCCTTGCCTCCCAAAAGAAATTTAGCAAATTCTGCACTCCCAAATCCAAATGCCCTTCTCCCTTCTGAGCCCCAGTGTGCATAAACCATTTTTAGCATCCACAAGTTTGGCATTTCTGTAGCAATGACAGTCCATCTAATTTACAGGTGTATGTCTCCAGAAGCATGAGCTGGGCACCACAATGTACTGGTGACTACAACGTACTGGTCACTACAATGGCAGTTTGCAAATTTTACTCCGCAACATACACTGCTGCTCTTTTCTGGAAAACCCCTATGGAGTCAAAATCATCACAACTCCTTTCAATAAATTCCCAAAGGGGTATAATTTCCAAAATGAGGTCACTTGAAGAGAGATTCTGCTCTTCTAGCACTTTGGGGCTCTGTATATGGAGTACACCGTGTGGCTATGCAGTACTGTACAGCCACATTTGGGGTATTTCTACATTCAGCAGAAATTGTAAGACACATTTGGTGCCATTTTTACCTATTTCTCAGTGTAAAAATGAAAAACTGGGGCTAAAAAAAAATTTGGTGGTAAAAATTTTAATATTTTTTTCTTCACTGCCCAATGTTATAAAATTCTGTGACACACCTGTGTTGTCAATATTATCACACTAACCCCGTAGATGAATTTATTGAGAGGTGTAGTTTGTAAAATGGGGTCACTTATGGGGGGTTCTGCTGTTCTGGCACCTCAGGGGCTCTACCAGTGTGACATGGTACCCTCAAACCAGTCCTACAAAATCTGAACTCCAAATTCCTTCTGAGCCACAGTAAAACTGAAAATCCTGATTTTGTGTCAATTATATTTAAAAAAAATCTAGTTTAATGGAATTGCTCTGTTTAACCCCTTCACCCCAAAGCCTGTTTTCACCTAAGTGACACGGCCAATTTTTACAATTCTGACCACTGTCACTTTATGAGGTCATAACTCTGAAACGCTTCAACGGATCCTGGTGATTCTGAGATTGTTTTCTCGTGACATATTGTACTTTATGATAGTGTTAAAACTTCTTCGACATGACTTGCATTTATTTGTGAAAAAAACAGAAATTTGTCGAAAATTATGAAAATTTAGCAATTTTCAAATTTTTCGTTTTTATGCCCTTAAATTAGAGAGTTATATCACATAATATAGTTAATAAACAACATTTCCCACATGTCTGCTTTACATCAGCACAATTTTGGAAACATTATTTTTTTTTGTTAGGGAGTTATAAGGGTTAAAAGTTGACCAGCGATTTCTCATTTTTGCAACAAAATTTGCAAAACCATTTTTTTTACGGACCACCTTACACTTGAAGTGACTTTGAGGGGTCTATATGACAGAAAATGCCCAAAAGTGACACCATTCTAATAACTGCACCCCTCAAGGTACTCAAAACCACATTCAAAAAGTTTATTAACCCTTCAGGTGCTTCACAGGAATTTTTGGAATGTTTAAAAAAAATTGAACATTTAAGTTTTTTTTCACAAATTTTTTACTTCAGATCCGATTTGTTTTATTTTACCAAGGGTAACAGGAGAAATTGGACCAAAAAAGTCGTTGTACAATTTGTCCTGAGTACGCCGATACCCCACATGTTGGGATAAACCATTGATTGGGCACATGGCAGAGCTCGGAAGGGAAGGAGCGCCATTTGACTTTTCAATGCAAAATTGGCTGGAATTGAGATCGGAACCCATGTCGTGTTTGGAGAGCCCCTGATGTGCCTAAACAGTGGAAACCCCCACAAGTGACACCATTTTGGAAAGTAGACCCTCTAAGGAACTAATCTAGATGTGTGGTGAGCACTTTGAACCTCCAAGTGCTTCACAGAAGTTTACAATGTAGAGCCGTAAAAAAAAATTTATATTAATTTTCACAAAAAATGATCTTTTTGCCCCAAATTTTTATTTTTCCAAGGGTAGCAGGATAAATTGGACCCCAAAAGTTGTTGTGCAATTTGTCCTGAGTACGCTGATACTTCATATATGGGGATAAACCACTGTTTGGGCGCATGGCAGAGCTCGGAAGGGAAGGAGCGCCATTTGACTTTTGAATGCAAAATTGGCTGGAATTGAGATCGGAACCCATGTCGTATTTGGAGAGCCCCTGACGTGCCTAAACAGTGGAAACCCCCACAAGTGACACCATTTTGGAAAGTAGACCCTCTAAGGAACTAATCTAGATGTGTGGTGAGCACTTTTAACCCCCAATTGTTTCACTAAAGTTTAGAATGTAGCGCTGTGAAAATTAAAAAATCATTTTTTCTTTACACAAAATGATGTTTTAGCCCGCAATTTTTTTTCCCCAAGGGTAACAGGAGAAATTGGACCACAAAAGTTATTGTCCAATTTGTCCTGAGTACGCTGATACCCCATACATTGGGGGGAACCACTGTTTGGGCGCACGGCAGAGCTCGGAAGGGAAGGAGCGCCGTTTGAAATGCAGACTTAGATGGGTTGGTCTGCAGGTGTCATGTTGCATTTGCAGAGCCCCTGATGTACCTGAACAGTAGAAACCCCCCACAAGTGACCCCATATTGGAAACTAGACCCCCCACGGAACTTATCTAGATGTGTTGTGAGAACTTTGAACCAACAAGTGTTTCACTACAGTTTATAACGCAGAGCCGTGAAAATAAAAAATATTTTTTTTTCCATGAAAATTATATTTTAGCCCCCACGCTTTTATTTTCCCAAGGGTAACAGGAGAAATTGGACAAGAAATGTTGTTGTCCAATTTGTCCTGAGTACGCTGATACCCCATATATGGGGGGAACCACTGTTTGTGCGCACGGCAGAGCTCGGAAGGGAAGGAGCGCCGTTTGAAATGCAGACTTAGATGGATTGGTCTGCAGGTGTCATGTTGCATTTGCAGAGCCCCTGATGTACCTAAACAGTAGAAACCCCCCACAAGTGACCCCATATTGGAAACTAGACCCCCCACAGAACTTATCTAGATGTGTTGTGAGAACTTTGAACCAACAAGTGTTTCACTACAGTTTATCACGCAGAGCCGTGAAAATAAAAAATATTTTTTTTTCCACGAAAATTATATTTTAGCCCCCACGTTTTTATTTTCCCAAGGGTAACAGGAGAAATTGGACAACAAAAGTTGTTGTCCAATTTGTCCTGAGTACGCTGATACCCCATATATGGGGGGGAACCACTGTTTGTGCGCACGGCAGAGCTCGGAGGGGAAGGAGCGCCGTTTGAAATGCAGACTTAGATGGATTGGTCTGCATGTGTCATGTTGCATTTGCAGAGCCCCTGATGTACCTAAACAGTAGAAACCCCCCACAAGTGACCCTATATTGGAAACTAGACCCCCCACGGAACTTATCTAGATGTGTTGTGAGAACTTTGAACCAACAAGTGTTTCACTACAGTTTATCACGCAGAGCCGTGAAAATAAAAAAAAAATTTTTTTCCACGAAAATTATATTTTAGCCCCCACCTTTTTATTTTCCCAAGGGTAACAGGAGAAATTGGACAAGAAATGTTGTTGTCCAATTTGTCCTGAGTACGCTGATACCCCATATATGGGGGGGAACTACTGTTTGTGCGCACGGCAGAGCTCGGAAGGGAAGGAGCGCCGTTTGAAATGCAGACTTAGATGGATTGGTCTGCAGGTGTCATGTTGCATTTGCAGAGCCCCTGATGTACCTAAACAGTAGAAACCCCCCACAAGTGACCCCATATTGGAAACTAGACCCCCCACGGAACTTATCTAGATGTGTTGTGAGAACTTTGAACCAACAAGTGTTTCACTACAGTTTATCACGCAGAGCCGCGAAAATAAAAAATATTTTTTTTTCCACGAAAATTATATTTTAGCCCCCACGTTTTTATTTTCCCAAGGGTAACAGGAGAAATTGGACAACAAAAGTTGTTGTCCAATTTGTCCTGAGTACGCTGATACCCCATATATGGGGAAGAACCACTGTTTGTGCGCACGGCAGAGCTCGGAGGGGAAGGAGCGCCGTTTGAAATGCAGACTTAGATGGATTGGTCTGCATGTGTCATGTTGCATTTGCAGAGCCCCTGATGTACCTAAACAGTAGAAACCCCCCACAAGTGACCCCATATTGGAAACTAGACCCCCCACGGAACTTATCTAGATGTGTTGTGAGAACTTTGAACCAACAAGTGTTTCACTACAGTTTATCACGCAGAGCCGTGAAAATAAAAAAAAAAAATTTTTCCACGAAAATTATATTTTAGCCCCCACGTTTTTATTTTCCCAAGGGTAACAGGAGAAATTGGACAACAAAAGTTGTTGTCCAATTTGTCCTGAGTACGCTGATACCCCATATATGGGGGGGAACCACTGTTTGTGCGCAAGGCAGAGCTCGGAGGGGAAGGAGCGCCGTTTGAAATGCAGACTTAGATGGATTGGTCTGCAGGTGTCATGTTGCATTTGCAGAGCCCCTGATGTACCTAAACAGTAGAAACCCCCCACAAGTGACCCCATATTGGAAACTAGACCCCCCACGGAATTTATCTAGATGTGTTGTGAGAACTTTGAAAACCCAAGTGTTTCACTACAGTTTATAACGCAGAGCCGTGAAAATAAAAAATATATTTTTTTCCACGAAAATTATATTTTAGCCCCCACGTTTTTATTTTTCCAAGGGTAACAGGAGAAATTGGACCCCAAAAGTTGTTGTCCAACTTGTCCTGAGAACGCTGATACCCCATATGTTGGTGGGAACCACTGTTTGGGCGCACAGGAGAACTCGGAAGGGAAGGAGCACTGTTTTAGTTTTTCAAAGCAGAATTGGCTGGAATTGAGATCGGACGCCATGTCGCGTTTGGAGAGCCCCTGATGTGCCTAAACAGTGAAAACTCCCCAATTCTAACTGAAACCCTAACCCCAACCCTAACCCCAGCCCTAACCCTAGCCCTAACCCCAACCCTAACCCTAGCCCTAACCCTAGCGCTACTTTCACACTAGCGTTTTTTTGCATACGTCGCAATGCGTCGTTTTGGCGAAAAAAACGCATCCTGCAAAGTCATCTGCAGGATGCGTTTTTTCCCCATAGACTAACATTAGCGACGTATTGACACACATCGCAAGCATCGTGTGACGGTTGCGTCGTGTTGTGGCGGACCGCCGGCAGCAAAAAACGTTACATGTAACTTTTTTTGTGCCGACGGTCCACCATTTCCGACCGCGCATGCGCGGCTGGAACTCCACCCCCACCTCCCCGCACCTCACAATGGGGCAGCGGATGCGTGGAAAAACAGCATCCGCTGCTCCCGTTGTGCGGCGCTTGCACAGTATGCGTCGGTATGTCGGGCCGACGCAGCGCGACGGCCCCGTACCGACGCTAGTGTGAAAGTAGCCTAACGGGAAAATGGAAATAAATATATATTTTTAAATTTTATTATTTTTCCCTAACTAAGGGGGTGATGAAGGGGGATTTGATTTACTATTATAGCGTTTTTTGGGCGGATTTTTATGGTTGGCAGCCGTCACACACTAAAAGATGCTTTTTATTGCAAAAAATAGTTTTTGCATCACCACATTTTGAGAGCTATAATTTTTCCATATTTTGGTCCACAGAGTCATGTGAGATCTTGTTTTTTGCGGGACGAGTTGACGTTTTTATTGGTACCATTTTCGGGTACATGACATTTTTGATCGCTTTTTATTCCGATTTTTGGGAGGCAGAATGAACAAAAACCAGCAATTCCTGAAATTCTTTTAGGGGGAGCGTTTATACCGTTCCGCGTTTGGTAAAAATGATAAAGCAGTTTTATTCTTCGGGTCAGTACGATTACAGCGATACCTCATTCATGTAATTTTTTTAATGTTTTGGCGCTTTTACACAATTAAAACTATTTTATATAAAAAAATAATTGTTTTTGCATCGCTTTATTCTGAGGACTATAACTTTTTTATTTTTCTGCTGATGATTGTGTATGGCGGCTTTTTTTTTGCGGGACAAGATGACGTTTTCAGCGGTACCATGGTTATTTATATCCGTCTTTTTGATCGCGTGGTATTCCACTTTTTGTTTGGCGGTATGAGAATAAATCGTTGTTTTTTGCCTCGTTTTTTTTTTTTTTTTTTACGGTGTTCACTGAAGAGGTTAACTAGTGATATAGTTTTATAGGTGGGGTCGTTACGGACGCGGCGATACTAAATATGTGTACTTTTATTGTGTGATTTTTTTTTAATTTAGATAAAGAAATGTATTTATGGGAATATTTATTTATTTTTTCTTTATTTAGGAATTTATTTATTTATTTTTTTTACACATGTGGACATTTTTTTTAAAACTTTTTTACTTTGTCCCAGGGGGGGACATCACAGATTGGTGATTTGACAGTGTGCACAGCACTCTGTCAGATCACCGATCTGACAGGCACATTGCAGAGGCTTGCCGGCGCCTGCTATGAGGATTCTCAGCAGACGCCGGCAAGCAGGGTCATCTCATGACCCGGAAGGAGTCCCACGGCCATCTTGGATCCGGGGACTCCTTCCAGGTCACCGGAGCAGCGCGATCTCATCGCGTTGCTCCGGTGGGAGAGCGCAGGGAGCCCCCGTCCCTGCGCGATCCCCCTCTATGCCGCTGTCACTACTGACAGCGGCATCAGAGGGGTTAAATGCCTGCGATCGGTGATAGCGCCGATCGTGGGCATTGCTGCGGGGTGTCAGCTGTCATATACAGCTGACACCCGCACCCGATCACCGCGGCTCTCAGCGCGAGACCGCGGTGATCGATGCGCCGTACTAGTACTGCGGCTGGCACTAATGCAGTGCCGGCAGCGCCGTACTAGTACGGCGCATGGCACGAAGGGGTTAAAAGAAATCTTGCAATTTTCACATTCGCCTCTAAACCTAAAACCAGACTCATCCTTCCTGTTCTGTTTTCCAATATAGTTAGACAGTTGAAAGCAAATAATTTTTTAAAAGTACATTTACATTTAACCCCTTTTAACCCCAAGGGTGGATTGCACATTAATGACCGGGCCAATTTTTACAATTCTGACCACTGTCACTTTGAGGTTATAACTCTTATAACTTTGGCATGACTTGCGTTTATTTGTGGAAAAAATGTAAATTTGGTGAAAATTTTCCTACTTTGAAATTTCATACCCTTAAATCACAGAAATATGTCACACAAAATAGTTAATAAATAACATTTCGCACATGTATACTTTACATCAGCACAATTTTGGAAACAAATGTTTTTTTGTTAGAAAGTTATAAGGGTTAAAACTTGACCAGCGATTTTTCATTTTTCCAGCAAAATTTACAAAACCATTATTTTAAGGACCACATCAAATTTGAAGTCAATTTGAGGGGTCTAAAAGTTAAACCTTTATTTTAAATAAAAAAAATGGGACAAACAACATAAAATGAGACACACCATACAGCAAAGTGCATACTATGTCCACCCTATCAATAGTCCCTGACTTATCACCTACCTACCTGCGGAGGTTGGCACCCAACAAGCAAAACACGAGAATGGCGCCCCCCGCTCAACGATGGCTGACCCTATAGTCCTGTGTGGCCCTCACCGTAAGTGATCAATGCACCACAGACATGTCCAAAGGGGACCCACTACTCAAGGGTCAGAGAAAAGCAAGTAGGTGTATATAAAGTCAGAGAAAGTAATCCGCTATGCACGATGATAAAAAAAGATGTAGATTATTAGATATAAATTGCATAGCCTCTCTGTACTATACCTGCTCTCTACCCTGCCTGAACAGCAGAGGTTGGCACCCTACTGGACAGCAGATATGGTGCCTCCGCTCCACGGCGGCTATCCCTGGGAAGCCCTAATAGACTATAGTCCCAGGAAATTTGAAAAAATAGATGTGTGGAGACAGGAGGTTAGGTGCTAATCCGATGGCTGTAACATTCCTATAAAAATATATAAAAAATATATAAATGAATGCCAATCCAAAAATCAAAGAAACCATATAGCTGACCAGTAGGGTGCCAACCTCCGCTGCTCAGGCAGGATACAGCGCAGGTATAGTACAGAGGGGTTATGCAATTTATATCTTATAATCTACATTGTTGTATCATCGTGCATAACAGATTACTTTCTCTGACTTTATATACATCTACTTGCTTTTTTCTGACCCTTGAGTATCTAGTTTGACTGTGGGTCCCCTTTTGGACATGTGTGTGGTGCATTGATCACCTACGGTGAGGGCCACACAGGACAATAGGGTCAGCCATCGTTGAGCGGGGGCGCTATTCTCGTGTTTTGTTTGTAGGGTGCCAACCTCCGCAGGTAGATAATAAGTCAGGGACTATTGATAGGGTGGACGTAGCATGCACTTTTTTGTATGGTGTGCTTCATTATGTTGTCAGCTTTTTTTGATTTAAAATAAAGGTTTAACTTTTTATCTGTCTTTATTGAGGTATTTATGATAGCCATTTAAAATATAACCTCCTCTAATATAGGAGATTTTTGGGGTCTATATGACAGAATATACCCAAAAGTGACACCATTCCAAAACCTACATCCCTCAAGGTGCTCAAAACCACATTCAAGAAGTTTATTAACCCTTTAGGTGCTTCACAGGAATTTAAAAAAAAAAATAACATTTAACTTTTTTTCACAAAAAAATTGACTTCAGATCCAAATCTTTATATTTTGACAAGGGTAACAGGAAAAAATGAAACCAAAATCTGTGTAATTTCTCCTGAGCATTCCAATACCCCATATGAGGGAGAAAACCAATATTTGGGGGTACGGCAGAGCTCGCAAGGGAAGGAGCGCATTTGACTTTTTGAATGCAAAATTTGCTGCAATAATTAGCAGATGCCATGTCATGTTTGGAGAGCCCCTGATGTGCCTAAAGAATGAAAATCCCCCACAATTGACACCATTTTGTAAACTAGACCCCTCAAGGAATGTACTTAGATGTGCACCTTGTGAGCAAGGTGAGCACCTTGATCCCCCAGGGGCTTCTCAAAAGTTTATAACATTGAGCTGTGAAAATAAAAAAATCACATTTTCCCCACAATAATGTTATTTTTGCCCCAAATTTTGCATTTTCACAAGGGTAACAGAAGAAACTGCACCATACAGTTTGTTGTTCAATTTCTGCTGAGTACGCCGATACCCCATATGTGGGGGAATACTACTTTTGAGGCACAGTGCAAAGCTCAGAGACTCTGGAGGAAAGGAGCGCTATTTGCCTCCTGGAGTGCATATTTTCCTAGAACAGTTTGCGAACTCCATATGCAGAGCCCCTAATTGCTAAAAGAGCCGAATCCCCCCTCAAGGGACCCCATTTTGGAAACTATACCCCTTGGGGAATTTATCTACAGGTGTAGTGATGATTTTGACTCTATGGGTATCTTCCAGAAACAAGGAGCAATGAATGTTGCAGAGTGAATATTGCAAACTGTCGTTGTTGTGACCAGTGCGCAGTAGTGACCAGTACGTTGCAGTCACCAGTATATTATGCCCAGCCTGTTCTTCTGGAGGCAAGCACCCGTAAGTTAGGCGAGCTCTCATCACTGCAGAAATGCCAAATGTGGATGCAATATGTGGTTTAGGTACACTGTGGAGCTCATGAGGGAAGTTGGCATTTGGATTTGAGAGCGGATAATTTGCTGAATTTCTTTTGGTGGATGAGGAGCTATTCTAGAGCCTTTGTACTACCAGTAACGTGGAAGCCCCCTATATTTCTGTTAACAGATGACGGACCTGAGTGGGGACTTGCTTTTTTTGTGGATTGAGTTGAAGCTTTTATTGGGAACATTTTACACAACATTTAGGATCACAGTTATCCTGTTCTCTACTCTGATCACTTACTTTGAGGTTTCCATCTAAACCATCTAAATCTGAGTGACGTGATTTAGATGAAACCTCCGAGGGATGCATTCACTATAATGAGGCAGCAGAGTTACTCTGGACTCCATCTGGCCTCTGTTCAATGTTGTCCTTCTTTTCTGAAGTGCACAAAACTGTGGCTGATGGCACTTTTATTCAATCGTAAAATGACGGACACCGCCGGATCACAGGTCAGACGGCATCCACAGTGCCTTCATGTGCCTCATTATAAGGAATTTTCCACAAGAGGTTCCACCTGAATTCTGCATTTCAGAGATTTACACGGAAACCTCGATGCAAGCACTCAGCACAGAGCGCAGGATAAATGTTTGCCGAGCCTTACTGCGATCTTTGGGAGGTGAAGGTGAAGAATTGGTTTTATTTCTTTTTTACGCTGTTCTTCGTGTGGTATAAGTGACTAAGCGACTTTATTCTTCGGGTTGGTGCGATTACAGCGATACCAGATTTAGATCGAGTTTTTATGTTTGGCTGCTGTCACACACTAACAGACGCTTTTTATTGCAAAAAAGCATCACCATATTTAGAGAGCTATAATTTTTCCATATTTTGGCCCACAGAGCAATCTGAGGGCTTGTTTTTTGCGGGACAAATTGATGTTTTTATTGGTACCATTTTCGGGCACATGACATTTTTGGATTGCTTTCTATTCCGATTTTTGGGAGGCAGAATGAACAAAAGCCAACAATTCAGGATTTTTTAGGGGGGTGTCGGGGGTTTAGGCCATTCCGTGTGTGGTAAAATTGATAAGGCAGTTTTATTCTTCAGGTCAGAACGATTACTGCGATACTCCATTCATATCGTTTTATTATGTTTTGGCGCTTTTACACAATAAAAGCTATTTTATAGACAAAATAATTTTTTTTGCATCACTTTATTAGAGGGTATAACTTTTTTTTATTTTTTCGCTGATGGAGCTGTCTGGTGGCTTATATTTGTGGTACAAGATGACGTTTTGAGCGGTACCATGTTTATTTATATCTGTTTGATCGCATTTTATTCCACTTTTTGTTCGGCGGTATGATAACAAAGCATTGTTTGTTTTTTGGTTTTTTCGTTTTTTATGGTGTTAACTAAATGGGTTAACTAGTCGGACAGTTTTATAGGTCTGGTTATTGCGGACGCGGCAATACAAAATATGTGTACTTTTATTGTTTACATTTTTTTCCATTCAAATATTTATTTATAGATACAATATCTTTTGATTTTTTACTATTATTTTTGATTAAAAAAAAAAACATTTTTACTATTATTTAACTTTTTTATTTATTTACTTTTTTTTACTTAGTACCAGCACGGGACTATAATTTTTTGCAGGCTGATCACTACTACAGCATGGGGATGCAGCAGTATCCCGTTCTGTGCAAACTGTCAGCTCTGCACTGACCGAGAAACTTGCTGATCATGCACTGCTCATGATCTGTGTCCTAGATCTGGTGACCTGGATGTCATCATGATGACATCGAGTCACTATGGCAACAATTGTCATGCTGCAGGGTTTCTGATCTAAAGGCAGAGGGGCTGTCAGCCCTCTGCCAGCTCCTGGAATGCTGGGATCTTGTTCGATTGCAGCATTTCGGGGGTTAAAGTGCAGGTAGTGGTGTATGACCACTCCTGGCACTTAGTGCTGGGTGTCTGTCCGCTGTCAGAATCAGTGAAGGAAATGTTCATGAGGTAAGAGAAGAAACCAGTCCACAGCTTTTCTCATGTTAGGGCTCAGACTGGCCGGCTGTATAGTGGCGGCTCTTTCCTTTAAATTCAGCTTTCTTTTTTTTTGCTAGCGCCATATTCAAGAACCACAATAAAACTGAAAATCCTGATTTTGTGTGTATTGCATTTTTTAAAAAAAACTAGTTTAATGGAATTACTATGTTTTAATGAAATCTTGCAATTTTCACATACGCCTCTAAACCTAAAACCAGATTCATCCTTCCTGTTCTGTAACACTTCACAGCAGTCTCATTATCATCACAGACAGGATTACCATGACAAGTAGCACCTTGGTGCAAAATAAAGAACTCAGAACCCACCATGGGTGTTGTTACAGCTCACCTCCTCCCCCTCCCTTCACAATGACCTTTTCCTTTTTTTTATTATACATGGTAATTTTAGAGCAAATAATTTTTTAAAAGGATGTTTAAAATTAAAGTCTGATTAAAATAAATTTGAGCTTCAAGCTATTTATGTTCTGGGCTGTGGGGGCTTAGGGTCACAGTTTATTCATAGCCCAGGTCCGTGGTCCATAGCTGTTGGTTCTGTTCTGTATTTTTTTCTCACCAGCACCTCACTGACTCCCTCTTACCCATCAGTTATCTCTCAATACCCTATATAGAATATATGATGAATTAAATCCGCGCAGAAGACCCAATAGCCCAAAAGTGAATATTTAGGTTTTTAATAGAACAATAAGAAATATTGATTGCACAACATTAATAAATATTAAACACAAATGAAAGGACAAGCAATTTTTTGCCTCAATGTACAGAAGAAGAAACTAGCCTGAATCCCTACTGTGAATATAGAGTCGTATGTGTAAGAATGACTAGAATCTTCACTGATATGCACCAATGGGTCCCTACCCACCACTTCCTATTAAAAAATGACTATTAGTAAAACAAGGAGAGATCTCTCAAAGAATATACTAAAAGCGGCTGTGGACCGCAAACACACAATGAACAATAAGGTGATGAAGTGCACTAATCCCAACAGAGGGTGAAATATTCACAGTACTCTAGGAAGCTGCCCCGGCCGGTGGCATAGCTTCAGTGAACCAGGTCTAGCAACGTATACATGCAGGATTAACCTGGTCGGAAATCCGCAGTACGTGCCACCTGTTACCTTTGATGGAGCTCGTGCGTTGTAGTCGTCCCTTCTCCGCTGTGTCCTCGGTGAAGAGTTTCTCAGTTCCTGAGCAGGTTTTGTGGTCAACGGCTTCTGTAGAGATCTCTGCTTTCTGGCGGTAACGCTCTCCGAAGCAGGACCTGCCATGACGCGTACGATCACGTGAAGAGAGGAATGATTAGCAAACTGAACGTTCAAAGAATACGGGTCGCCACTTGGGCCACAGTCCTACGCGTTTCGGAAAGAACGCTTTCCTTCATCAGGTCACGGCAGGTCCTGCTCCGGAGAGCGTTACCGCCAGAAAGCAGAGATCTCTACAGAAGCCGTTGACCACAAAACCTGCTCAGGAACTGAGAAACTCTTCACCGAGGACACAGCGGAGAAGGGACGACTACAACGCACGAGCTCCATCAAAGGTAACAGGTGGCACGTACTGCGGATTTCCGACCAGGTTAATCCTGCATGTATACGTTGCTAGACCTGGTTCACTGAAGCTATGCCACCGGCCGGGGCAGCTTCCTAGAGTACTGTGAATATTTCACCCTCTGTTGGGATTAGTGCACTTCATCACCTTATTGTTCATTGTGTGTTTGCGGTCCACAGCCGCTTTTAGTATATTCTTTGAGAGATCTCTCCTTGTTTTACTAATAGTCATTTTTTAATAGGAAGTGGTGGGTAGGGACCCATTGGTGCATATCAGTGAAGATTCTAGTCATTCTTACACATACGACTCTATATTCACAGTAGGGATTCAGGCTAGTTTCTTCTTCTGTACATTGAGGCAAAAAATTGCTTGTCCTTTCATTTGTGTTTAATATTTATTAATGTTGTGCAATCAATATTTCTTATTGTTGTATTAAAAACCTAAATATTCACTTTTGGGCTGTTGGGTCTTCTGCGCGGATTTAATTCATCATATATTCTATATAGGATTGTTCCTTTCACCACAATGTGGTAGTGGTATTAATCTGCAGCATTATATCCAAGCTGGTCCCTAAGCGCCACTGAATAAACCTATACATTTATTTATCTCTCAATACCCCCCTGCTACTCCCCATCGCCCCATGTGGCCCCGTTATTTCCTACCAAACCCATGTCTTACACTAACTCTGGCAGTAGCAGAGAGCTAGAGCTTTGGTAATGTGGTGCAGAGAGCAGCTCACAGGGAAGCACCAATAGGGATCAGCCGGATTATTCATTAATAACACCACTGAGGAATACCCCTCTGTTACTGCTGTAGGGGAGCGCTGCACAAATCGCACAGAGCATTGCTGCTCACGACATTAGTAGCTGAACACGTCAGCCATCGTGTTAACAATGGGAATAGGTTTTAAGTAGGTAAAGGACCAACATCTCTTAGGGCAGAGAATATAGTAGACGAATAAATAACACAATCCACAACCAGAGCTTTGGTATAAAAATATATATCTCTTATTTACAATATTTACACTATATACAAAGTATATCAATATATATATATATTATTTACAGAATTTACAATATTTACACTATATACAAAATATAAAAATATATATTATTTACAGAATTTGCAATATTTACACTATATACAAAATATAAAAATATATATATTATTTACAGAATTTACACTATATACAAAATAAAAAATATATATCTATTAGAATATTTACACTATATACAAGATTTATAAAAACATATGTCTATTTACAGAATTTGCAATATTTACACTATATACAAAAGGCGTCGATGTTACAGGCTGGCGGAAGATAGTCGTCGATGTTACAGGCTGCGGAAGATAGGCGTTGATGTTACAGGCTGGCGAAAGATAGGCATCGATGTTACAAGCTGGTGGTAGTTGGTGTCAATGTTACAAGCTGGTGGTAGTTGGCGTCGATATTGCAGGCTGGTGGTAGTTGGCGTGGTTGTTACAGGCTGGTGGTAGTTGGCGTCGGTGTTACAGGCTGGTGGTAGTTGGCGTCGGTGTTACAGGCTGGTGGTAGTTGGCGTCGGTGTTACAGGCTGGTTGTAGTTGGTGTCGGTGTTACAGGCTGGTGGTAGTTGGTGTCGATGTTACAGGCTCGTGGTAGTTGGCGTCAGTGTTACAGGCTGGTGGTAGTTGGTGTCGGTGTTACAGGCTGGTTGTAGTTGGCGTCGGTGTTACAGGCTGGTGGTAGTTGGTGTCGATGTTACAGGCTGGTGGTAGTTGGCGTCGGTGTTACAGGCTGGTGGTAGTTGGCGTAGGTGTTACAGGCTGGTGGTAGTTGGCGTTGATATTACAGGCTGGTGGTAGTTGGCTTAGGTGTTACAGGCTTGTGGTAGTTGGCGTAGGTGTGCTGGCAGGTGGAAGTTTGCCATAGATGCAAATGGCAGTTGGATATATAAAAATGTAGCTCTCTTATTTATAATATCTAACAAATATCTAAGAATGTAAATAGATTATTAAAATATAAAAATAATTATAACTCTAAAAATAAGTGCTAAAACATTAGCTAAACCTAAAAATATCTAATAACAATAAAAAAGTAGCCCTATAAATAAAATAATAGAATTAATCTAAATTATGATGGTGGCTGGTGGTCACTATTCTTTTTTGATCTTTTTTTGGGGGGCGGCTTGCTGGTGTTATCATTTTTTTTTCTTGACTTTTTCTTCATTTTGAGCTTTTCTGCCCTGAAAAATGAAGAGAAGATCCTGATGTTCTACATGTGTAACGGACAAGAAATAAGATGTTGACATGATGTTATAGTGTGTGGCTGGCGCCATCACTGTAACTCACTGCTCGGCTGCTCTGCGCTCCTCCCAATTCCTCGACAGATCCATCAGTGCGACCGCGGCATCAATCTCTTCTCTGTTTAGATTAGACAATGAATACATTAGGGTTAGGTGTACAATTGGCTCAGGCATAGCCAATCATATTCAGTCATGAGTCTGATGTCAGCGAATGGGAGTGGCCTTATCTTTGAAGAAGCCCTTCCAGCAAAGTTTCTTTCCTCTATCCTAGCTTTTCAGGGGATTCTTTTGATTGTCTCTAATGCTATAAGAATTCCATGATGACCATAAGCATTATAATAGGTCTGTGTAAATAGATGTCTCCTGATGAGTCGTCTACTAGTAGGGCGGCGAACCGCGTAGAGACTAGAGACCTTTTAGGGGGAGAGGTTGCTTGGACATACACAACCTTTGAGGCTTAAGAGACGTTGGGTATTTGTATGTGTTTTCTTTATGTATGTATCAGTCATCTCCTGAATGACATATTGTGGCATCAGGACTTGTACTTTACTGCTGTAATTATAGTTATTTATTGGGGCTGTTTAATGTTTGGTGACTATACATGAAGTTTTATCCCTTTGTCAGTGAGTCTGTGTAACGGACAAGAAATAAGAAGTTATAGAGTGAGGCCGGTGCCATCACTGATTGTAACTCACTGGTTGGGGATTCTTTTTTCCGCTCCTTGCCTTGCCATCTCCAGTGATGCCTCAATCTCCTCTCTATTTAGAGTAGACAATAAATGCATTAAGAATTGTGAGTGACATATAAAGAGACAAGACCTCGTGTTTCCCCTGATACATGCACATAAAAGTAAGTGACCCCTCTGACACAGCAGGTACAGCTCTATACAAATGGCGACTTACGTTGTGTAAAGTCTGCAGTCGACTTCAGTGTTGGGATCTCCGATCTCGGGGAGAATGGCGGCTTGTTCCAGGAAGAATTTTAGTGTTCTTCTCTTTTTATACGTCGGTTTTGCACGGCGAGCAGCTATTAGAGGAGAAAATGGGGAATATTAGGAGAATTATAAGCCGATTTTGTGGTTTACATATTACTTTGGACTTTTTTTCAGAAGGTTTTCTCCCCTTATCATTAATTTATATCTTTTTTACTAATAATATTGGTAATATTAGCAAACATCTGTTATTCCAGCCCTTGTCAGGCTGCCCTTATTCCTATAATGAAGGGAACCTGTCACTCATTCATGCAGTACGTGGGCAGAATGAATTCAGAGCCCGGCTGTACGATTGCAGCCAGGTATGTTTTTCTCTAAGAATGCTTTGGCGTTTCAGAGTAAACACAGCTTAAAGACCCATCAGTCTCCCTGCCACCGTCCGGTGACCATCCCGGTCTCTCTCCAGGTTATTGACAGATTGCTTCTTATTTTCACACTTGAGAGACCTGTCAATTAAATAGATTGGTGCAAAGAAAAACCTCCGGAGCATTTCAGAAAAAACATACCTGGCTGCAGTTGTGCAGTCAATGTCTCATTCATGTTGCTTTTAGCCAGGGCAGCATTTACAGTGCCCTTGAAAAATATTCATGCCCCTTGTACTTCTGTACATTTCACTTTATACCACCCACAAGCTTAAAAAAATATAACCCAACCTAAGAACATCTCACGGAGCACTATTCACTCCATCACCAAAAAAAGGGAAGGAGTATGACTCACCTGTAGACCTACCAAGACACGGCCATCTTTCTAAAATGACATCCTAATCAAGGATAGCACTAAATAAACAGCCAAAAGGCCTGTGGTCACTCAAGGGAGGTGCAAAAATCCACAGCTCATCACAGGACAACGGTTATTCATATAGTCCACAAATCTTGCCTTTATGGAAGACTGGCAAGCTAAAAGCCATTTTTTATAGCAAACCATAAGAAGTCCCGATTGCAGATTGCAAATAGCCATGTAGGTGACATTGCTAGTGTGTGGAAGAAGGTGCTCTGGTCACATGAGACCAGAGTAGAACTATTTGGGCTAAATTAAAATCGTGTGCGGAGGAAAACTTATACTGCACATCACCCTGAAAACACCAAGTACACCGTCAAACATGGTGGTGTCCACATCATGCTGTGGGGATGCTTTTCTTCAGACTGGAAAGCTGGTCAAAGTTGATGGGAAGAATAATGGAGCTATGGCAATCCTGGAGGAAAAACTGTTAGAGACTTCCCTTAACATACTGCCAGAGCTACATTGGAATAGTTTAGATTAAAGCATATTCATGTGTGTGAATGGCCCAGTCACAGTCCAGACCGAAATCCCACTGAGAATCTGTGTCAAGTCTTGAAAACTTCTGTTCACATTAGCTCTCCATCCAATCTCACTGAGCTAGAATGACTTTGCAAAGAAGAGTGGACAAAAATGTCAGCCTCTAGATATGAAAGCTGGTAGCGTCATACCCAATGGTTTCCTGCTACTTTGTGTTGGTAAATCACAGAAAATCCAAATAAAAAACATTTAAGTTTGTGTGTGTGATGTGAAAAAACTGTGTAAAAGTTCACAGGGTATGAATACGTTATCAAGTCGCTGAATCTAAGGACCCAGTTCCTATTAAAGAAATTTTATTCTACAATTATTTACGTCTTCATTTATTACTTACGTGTTTTCCTAGCTACATATTCCTTATAGCTGGCCTCTTTTTTAGGTCTGGTAGATCTTCTTTCGGTCATTATTGCGGATAACAATCTCGATTTCACAGAAAGTGAATAGGAAATGTCGCGTTTTCACTGTGTCAGTAAATCTGTTACTGGCGGAATGTTCGGTTGCCATAGAGATAGAATGTTTGGATTGTGACGTCATACGGCAGTTTCTAATGCCATCGCTCACTGGTCAGAACTACTTACCGCAGGGGCGTATTCATCTCTTTTAAAGTGCACCTGTCTTCTAAATACTGTTTTTGGATGCAGTCACATATAATAAGATATCATGTATCATTTGAAGCAGAATTTATTGACTTTCACATGCTTTTTCATCAAACTTATAAATAATTAAACATATAGAAGATGCCACCCTCCACCTATAATGTAAAATATGGTATCTTCCACTACATGTTGACAGTTGATTGACCAGTCATTTCATTGTCATCGCAAAATGGAGCGCGATTATTTAAAGCCCTCCCCTGAAGTTACCTCCACCCCATAGACTCATCATAGAGAGAGACTTTTATTCTAATTTACTTTATTAAAAATTTATTGAAAAACGTGAAACATGACACCAATACAAAGTGGTTGGAGAGGCTCTTTATTATAGTCTGATGCAAATGTATCACCATAAGCTATGCCACAAAACAAGCTGTGTAACTTGGTATTTTTACATAGGACTGCAGAGTTATATTAACTCATTGGTTATCCTTATATCCTTATATAAAAAAAAGTCATTTGACTGTCATAGCAAAATGGAGTGCGATTAATTAAGGCCCTTCCACCCATAGACTCATCATAGGGATACACTTTTATTCTAATTCATTTTATTAAAAATGTTGTTAAAAACATGAAACATAACGCCAATAAAAAGTGGTCTGCGAGGGTCTTTATTAGATTCTGTTATAAATGTAAAAGATCAGCTTGTTTTGTTGCACAGCTTATGGTGATAAAATATCAGAATGTTATTTTAAATTTTTACATAGGACTGCAGATTTATATTAACACATTGGTTATCATTGTGCACAAAAGATACAGTTAACGGGGTTCCTATGAAAGAGTCAGTGGCGCTCAACCAGTACAGGTTCAGGTCCGCCTCCCCTTCATCATTGCCTCCTTATAGCGGCCGCAGTTTGACACTGATGCACCTAGACATGTGAGCTTGTTGAGAGAGGAGGAAAGGATCCTGTCTTCAATGCATCATAGAATAGATCAAGATCACTGCTGACATTGACCTCTTCTGTGATGCACTGAAGATGGAGGAGCATGTAACTGACTCTCTTCTCCTTTCTGCAGGCACTCGCAAACTTCTGGGTGCATCAGTGTAGCGAGTAGCGGCCGCTGTGTCTCTCCGCTTACTTCTGCATAGTCCATGTGCACATGCAGTGCTGCAGTGGTTGTTCAGACAGTGCTTCTTCTGGCCAAGTGAGTGATGTCCTCCATGATCTTTTTGTTGCTACGAAACTTTCCTTCCTCGCCATCACCGAAACCTGGCTCACCCCCTCTGACACAGCCTCTCCTGCTGCACTTTCGTATGGTGGCTTCCACCTTTCTCACACACCCCGCCCCAGCAGCAAGCATGGTGGAGGAGATGGTTTTCTCCTGTCAGATAACTGCTCCTTCACCCCAATCCCACTGCCACCCTCTATTACCCTCCCTTCCTTTGAGGTGCACTCTGTGCGCTTCTACTCCCCCTCCAACCTCCAACTGGCTGTCATTTACTGCCCCCCAGGGCCAGCTACCACCTTCTTTGAACTTTTACCACCTGGCTACTTCATTTCCTTTCTGCAGACATCCCCACTATCATCATGGGTGACTTCAACATCCCCATTGACACTTCCCTCTCAGCTGCCACTCACAAAGATGGTCGCAAACTGGACCTCAACTTCACCAGCCTCTGCTCCATATCTAACCTCTCTAACTCACCTCTTCCTCTTTCTGACCACAATCTACTTACATTCTCTTTCCTCTCCACTGCTTGTCTACAATGCTCACCCCACAAACTTGCACACCCTTGCAGAAATCTTAAACACCTTGATCTACACTCACTTTCTGAATCCCTCCTCCCTCTCACAGACATAAGTTCCCTACACAATTCAGATGATGTTGCCACTTTATATAACACCACAATAGCTGTAGCTTTGGAATCTCTTGACCCTCTCACATATACCAAAGCTTGCAAAATCTACAGACAGCCCTGGCACACCAGCCTGACCAAAGAGCTGAGTCAAGCTTCCAGGGCTGCTGAGCGGAGATGGAAAAAATCCCACTCCAACGAGCACTTCATCGCATTCAAACAGTCCCTCACTACTTTCAAGACCACAATCGCCACAGTGAAACTAACCTACTTCTTATTTCTCATATCCTCCCTGTCTCACAACCCCAAACAGTTATTCAACACCTTCAATTCTCTCCTCCATCCCCCAGCACCTCCTCCCTCCCCACTTATCTCAGCTGAAGACTTTGCCTCATTTTTCAAGCAGAAGATTGATAACATCAGAGACAGTTTTAGTCAACAACCCACAGAGCCCTTCCTCCCAATTGCCCAGCCCTCCACCTCCAAAACCAACTTCTCCACCATTACAGAAGATCGACTCTCCAATCTACTCTCAAGATCGCATCTCACCACATGTTCACTTGACCCGATCCCATCCCACTTCATCACCAAACATCGCCACAGTCTTAGTCCCAACCCTAACCCATCTCTTCAACCTATCACTAACAACTGGTGTTTTCCCCTCAAGCTTTAAACATGCCTCAATCACACCTATCCTCAAAAAGCCCTCTCTTGACCCATCCTCTGTATCTAGCTATCGCCCTATATCACTTCTCCCCTATGCCTCAAAACTATTGGAACAACACATCCATCTTGAACTGTCCTCCCATCTCTCTTCCTGCTCCCTCTTCGACCACTTACAATCTGGCTTCCGGTCACACCACTCCACTGAAACTGCCCCAAGGTCACCAATGACCTATTAACCGCCAAGAGCAAGTGATACTACTCTGTCCTCCTCCTCCTGGACCTGTCCTCTGCCTTTGACACAGTGGACCATTCCCTATAACTACAGACCCTCTCATCCCTTGGCATCACAGACTTGGCCCTATCCTGGATCTCGTCATACCTAACAGACTGGACATTCAGTGTTTCCCACTCACACACCACCTCCTCACCTCGCCCCATATCTGTCTGAGTCCCACAAGGTTCAGTTCTAGGGCCCCTGCTCTTCTCCATTTACACCTTTGGCCTGGGACAGCTCATAGAATCTCACGGTTTTCAGTATCATCTCTATGCTGACAACACGCAGATCTACATCTCTGGACCAGATATCACCACACTACTAACCAGAATCCCTCAATGTATGTCTGCTATTTCATCCTTCTTCTCCGCTAGATTTCTAAAACTTAACATGCACAAAACAGAATTCATCGTCTTTCCCCCATCTCACGCGACCCCCCAACAAACCTATCCATTACAGTAAACGGCTGCCCACTCTCCCCAGTCCCGCAAGATCGCTGTCTCGGGGTAATCCTTGACACTGATCTCTCCTTCAAACCACATATCCAAGTCCTTTCCACTTCCTGCCACCTTCAACTCAAAAATATTTCCCGTATCCGTACATTCCTAAACCAAGAATCTGCAAAAACCTTAGTCCATGCCCTCATCATCTCCTGCCTCCACTACTGTAACCTCCTGCCCTGTGGCCTCCCCTCTAACACTCTCGCACCCCTCCAATCTATTCTAAACTCTGCTGCCTGACTAATCCACCTGTTCCCCCGCTATTCCCGGCCTCTCCCCTCTGTCAATCCCTTCACTGGCTCCCCATTACCCACAGACTCCAGTACAAAACCCTAACCATGGTATACAAAGCCATCCCCAACCTGTCTCCTCCATACATCTGTGACCATGTCTCCCGATACTTTCCTGCACGCAACCTCTGATCCTCACAAGATCTCCTTCTCTACTCCCCTCTTATCTCCTCTTCCCACAATCGCATACAAGATTTCTCTCGCGCATCACCCCTACTCTGGAACTCTCTACCACAACATATCAGACTCTCGCTACCATCGAAACCTTCAAAAAGAACCTGAAGACCCACCTCTTCCAACAAGTCTACAAACTGCAGTAACCACCGATCGACCAAACCGCTGCACGACCAGCTCTACCCTCGCCTACTGTATCCTCACCGATCGCAGGCAGGGTCCTCTCTCCTCCTGTACCAGTTGTGACCTGTATTGTTTAAGATTATTGTACTTTTTTTTATTATGTTTACCCCTCTTCACATGTAAAGCGCAATGGAATAAATTGCGCTATAATAATAAATAATAATAATAATAATTGCACAAGGCCACACATATCTAGTCAGCACATGACTGCCTGTATGCAAATATCCTAGTTGCAGTTTCGTGACCTCCCACCCACACTGCTGGTATCAGAAAATCCTGACATTGTACAGTACACACTGTGAGAATTCACAAAGAATGACTGCTGACTCATCACAAACTTGGACAATCCCTTTACTGCGCAGAACATAAATAAAAACATAGTAAACTTTAATTTGTCAGTCGATGCAACATTTATTAACATAGCCATGTATCACATAATCTTACAACTTATGAATTGCGTGGTAATGCAACTCATTCAGTTACTCAGAGAGGTAGACACAGGAATGTTTTTTTTCTGCTGGTTTATTCACATGCCATAAAACCATTGCAGGGTTCAATAACACAAACATAGCCTTTTCTGGCTGGCAAAACAGGAAAACAAAAGGTAATGTATAGTACAGTCCATATGCCTGAGGGGGTTAGCCCGTTCAAGGTACAATCAACAGTGTCCAGCACAGTTGCACATAAACATTTCTCTGGAGCTTCCTGTCTCCAGATTCACAGACAGGCAAAAAAAACTTAGAGGTCAGACATTTAACTTGTCAAACCATGTCCTTGGGGAGGAGATATGGTGAGTGGTAATCCCGCCCATCTCTTACAGCCACCCAAAAAAAAGCCCAACCCTGTCATAGCTGATTAACCCCTCTCAGCATATGACATGGTGGAGCAAAGCTTCTGTTTTTTTACATCAGCAATCTTCTCAATACATATCTCCCTTCACTTACATTGCCAGACGCTGTCACAATTGCTACATGTGTTTAGGATTAGAACCAATAACACACAACAATTCATCACCAGAACCACCAGCAGTACAGAAATTCATCATCAGAACTACCAGCAGTATAGAAATATATCCGTGTAACCCCCATCAGCACAGAAACACAGCACCAAAACCTTCAACAGTGCATGAATACGTCAGAAGAACCACCATCAGTACAATAATACATCACCAGAACCACCATCAGCACAGGAATGAATTACTAGGACCACCATCTGTACATGAATTCAGCACCAGAATGACCATCAGTACATGATACATCAATTGTACTGTCAGGTCATGTACATTTGCATTGCACGAATCTACAGCTTCTATTATGTCCTTAACAATAGTAAGGAGATACTGAGAGTTGTTGCTATCAGTTATCATCAGACTGCGGACCATACAGAAACCACAGTGCTGATGAGAATGAGTCATTATCACACATAAACATTTACATTCTGGTACCTTATAGATAATGTATGCTGTGATTGGAGTCATTTCCTTTCTTTTCTTTTTGTTGTCCAGATGCCATGATGACTTTTCACAGCCACAGCTTGTCTTTTCTCTGGTCTTGTGCAGCACATCCCCACACAATAACTTTAACAATAGCAGTGTCATTATAATCTTCTTGAATAAAACCTTCTGCCCTTCTTTGTCCCCTGAATAAATAATTGCTCCTCATTGTGTTCCCTGCACAAAATATGACTCACACACTGTCACTCTTATGGTTCATGACCTCCCTACTGCCCTCTCCTTTCCATACTGGGCCCTATCTTCCCACTGTCCTCTCACACTGTGCCCCTTATGCTGTCCAGTCTCTATACTGTGCTCCCTCGTCACACACCCCCTACTCAGCATACTGTCCCTCCCTTTCTGTGGCCTCACACTGTCCCCCCATGCTGCCCCTCTCCATACTGCCCCACTTCACACTACCCAGTCTCTATTATGTGCCCCCTCACAGTTTCTCAACTCATACATTCTCAACCCATACATTCTCCTCACTTTGTTTCCCTCAATAGTCTCCTGACACATCCCCCCGCTCCCCATACTGTTCCTGAAGTTATCCCCCTCACTCTCCATGATTGCATCCCACACTGTGTTCTCACCCATTACCCCTCACATCCCATACTGTGTCCACACACATCCTCCCTCACTCTTCATTCTGTGTCCTCATACTTTCCCCCTTGCTCCCCACACAGTGGGTGCACCCATCCCATCTCTTCGCTCCCCATACTGTGTCCTAAAATATACCCCTTGCTCCTCATACTCCCATTATGTCATCAAATTTTCCCTCATCGCTCACCAAGCTGTGTCTGCACCCATCCCCTCTCACTCCCTATACTGTGACCTCAAATTTCACCCCTAGCTCCCCATGCTGTGTCTGCACCCATCCCTTCTCTTGACCCCATACTGATTCGTCAAATTTCTTCAGCTATTTGCTCCCCATACTGTATTAACATACACAAACCCCCTCCCCATACTGTGTTTGTACCCATCCCCCTACTCCCCATACTGTGCCCACATACATTCCCTCCACCCCTCTCTATGCTGTGTACTCAAATTTCTTCCTCCCTTCCCCTAAATACAATAAGTCTTTGGTGTCTTCATATAGTACACAATGCTATATAATATGATGCCTACAATATATTGAGAGGATAAAAACTTTGATGGGAGTGCTTATTTAAAGAGGTTATTGTGTCCTATTCTAATTAGCAGAACACATATGTGATACTTGCTGCTCAAGCATTCATCTGGGCAGGTGTGCAGGCCCAGCTCACTTTCGATATTGAAGTGAGTTTAGATGTCAGTGCCAGATAACATTTTTAATAAATGTATTATCATGTTAGATGTCAAATTGTTGTTGTTTGGCTGTAATTTTAATACGTAGTAGCTGTTTTGGATATTAAGAAAAATTTAAGAACATTTTCAGCTTAAAGAGGTTGTTCACTATTAGGACAACCCTTTCTCGATCTGAATGTTTGCCCCCGGAAAGATAAAAAAAGTTATACTCACCTCCCATGCCAGCAAGTGATGTCAGCACTCGCATTACTGGGTTCACATACGGTTATTATGACAGATGAGCCCTGCGTCCAATCAGCGCTGACATCACTGTCCCCGCCTTTGGATGTATTAGTATTCAAGAAGAAATGAAATCTATGTTTGGCCACTCACTTCCCCTTGATTATTAATATGTCCAAAGGTGGTGACAGCAACGCCAGCACTGATTGGGCACAGATCTCACATGTCATAACAGCAGTAACTGCACATGAGCTTTGGGAACGTAAGTGTTGGAGTGGCGCCGGCACGGAATGTGAGTATAAGCTTTTTTTTTTTTTTTTTTTCCCAGCTGTAAACATTCAGACCGAGAAGGGGTTGTCCTAGTAGTGGACACCCCCTTTGAAAGAAATGAGGTGTGGCCTAGTACAGTCCGACAGATTCACTTTAATTTAGACTTGAATTTAGACATTAAAAGTGGAGGAAATTATGGCAGAAATGTACTCCAATCCAACGCTGATGTATCAATAGCCAAAAGATGCACAACTTTTATTGAGAAAAGCAGATGAGATTCTAGGTAATTATTGTCTGAAATTATATCATAATATACCTAGCTTGTTAAAACTCCGATCTGAAAACACTATTCATCATATTTTTAATTTGTTAAGTTGCATTATTCCATATAAGAAAATAGGTGTAATTATGCATTTGCATTTATTGGTTATTATTTTTGTATTTAATTATGTCTAGTGAATGTAAGACCGCTATTCTTAGGATTATTACATTACATACCCCTTTTCCCTCTCCCAAAATCCATCTACTGTGCTTACTACTTACCTGGAATTTTTATTTTTATCTATATATTTATTATATGAAATAAATATTACTTATTTTTAAACTATTTCCAAAATAATTTATTTTACCTTCTATTCAAGCGTGCCGTTTCTTCTTGTAGGTTATAAGATTAACTTTCTACACATATCCAATATTTATATTGTGTCTAAGTCAGTAAATTGATAGTGCCTTTCTAGATGTGTAAGCTGCCCATGCCAGAGGCCCTAATTAATCCCCATACTATCAGAGATGCAGGCTTTTGAACTGTGCGCTGGTAACAAGTTGGACGGTCTCTCTCCTCTTGAGTTTGCAAGACATACTGTTCCAACTTTTTTGAGATGTGTTGTTGTCATAAATTTTTTCAAATGAAATATCTAACCTTTAACTTCTGAGGTGAGTTCTCTTGTGATTAAAATATGGCTATAAATGATTTAAAATCATCAAATTATTGTTTTCTTTACACTTTATATAACATACCAACTTTTTTGGAATTTGGGTTGTACGTCTTTAGCAAAATGTATGAATTACATAGGGATATCATCAGATTCTAAATCCCTAAGGTGCTCTGTGAAACCTGTAGACCTTATTTACATGATATTTTAATGCTCTTATTCATGTGGCTTGTTCCAAGTTTCTTGGGATGATTATTACCTATTATTGTGCTGAATAGAGAACCAAAGGTATGGAATCTTGATTTTACTTTCTGAGGTTTGTTTTTCTTTATTACTAACTTTTTCTTTACTGTCTGAAATAATATTTTTGAAGTCATCTGGTTTAGTTCCATTCAGTCCCGTTTGGACTATGTTCTTAAAAAAGCAATTTACTGTACAGTACGTTTCCACCTACCCCAAAGCTATATGAGGAAGGCTCTGGTAATTAGCCTGCCAAGGCTTGAAACTGCAATTATTTCAGGTCAGTGAGTAAGTAGTCTATGTCTTGCTGAGTTGTTTTAGATTAGCTTACATATATCTTTCAACTTTCCAGGTCAATACAAGTAATCTTGGTGTCAGTGGGAATCGCACCAGGTTATCAAATGTATAGATGGGGATATTTTACATCAAGTCCATTCAGGGTCTTTTTATTCTACTTCAACAGTCCCGTTGAGCTTTGGATTTCAGACACCTTTAGTTGTAGAGTCTGTAATGATCCATACTGAAGGTGATAAATGACTTTGGAGACAGTAATGACTTTACAGAGTGAAATCAAGATCTCAAGTTGTGAGATAAATATTGTTCTTACATCATCACTTTATTGTTGGTAACGAAGGGTCAGTTCACCCGTTAGATCACCTCTTAGGAGATGTTTGGATTGATACAATGTACCCTTCTGTGTCTAATTGTAAAACTTACTTCATTGGTAATACAATATTTATAATTATTTTCACATGTATTTTAACCTTTCTCTATCTGAAGAAGAATCCCAGGACAGGCCCCAAACAATTAATACTCAAGGAAGAATATAGCTTGTGTGTGCTTCTCTACACTTGAAGCAGGAACGATAGGAGCATTTTTTTATACGTGACAAAACCTTTCAAATATACAAGTGTCAATCTGAAAATTAATTATTGGTTAAAGAGGATTTATCACCTTCACACATACTATGGTATATTTAAATTAAGGAGACTGTAGAAATAGATAAATTACTTTTGGAGAAAAATGACTATTATTAGATGAATTTTGCTTTGAGAAAATCAGTTCATGGGAGCTGCCATTTTGGGATTGGCAGCTCAGCATGCGGTGTTCTAATGAGACACCCCCCCAGATTCCAGGCTGGTTACTAGACAGCGCCTTTGTTCAGCTGCAGTGTAGTAACCCTGATAGATTAATACCTTATTTATCAAATTGTACAGTTATAGACATGCAAAAATATATATAAAATTATTCATACTGTTTTTCCTTGATAACCTTGTATGCGTCTTGATTCATACGTCCATCGCAAAGATTAACCTGCCCAATTCCAGCCTTGCTGAAGCATCCCCAGATCAACACCTGGTCGTCTAATGGTTAGACGGAGACCTGGAGAGGCGTACAAGCCACAGTGTCTTGCCCCCAATGTGAAATTTGGTGGAGGATTGGTGATGATCTGGAGATACTTCAGCAAGGCTGTAATTGGGCAAGTTGTTCTTTGCGAAGGACGTACGAATCAAGGTTATCCTGGAAAAACAGTTGATTTCTTCTGCTCAGGCAATGTTCTTCAACTCTGAGGACTGTTTTTTCAAGCAGGACAATGCGCCAGGCCACACAGCTAGATCAATCAAAGTATGGATGAAGGACCACCACATCAAATCCCTGTCATGGGCAGCCCAATCTCCAGACCTGAACCCCATTGAAAACCTCTGGAATGTAATCAAGAGGAAGATGGATAGTCACAAGCCATCAAACAAAGAAGAACTGCTTACATTTTTGTACCAGGAGCAGTGTGAAAGACTGGTGGATAACATGCCGAGATGCATGAAAGCTGTGATAAAAAATCATGGTTATTCCACAAAATATTGATTTCTGAAATCTTCCTGAGTTAAAACATTAGTATTGTTGTTTCTAAATGATTATTAACTTCTTTTTTTTTTTTTGCATTATTTGAGATCTGCAAGCAACGCATTTTTTTGTTATTTTGACCATTTCTCATTTTCAGAAAATAAATAAAAAATTTTTTGCTTAGTACTTCGGAGACATGTTGTCAGTAGTTTATAGAATAAAAAGACAATTTACATTTTGCTCAAAATATACCTATAAAGAGAAAAATCAGACAAAATTGAAAATTTTGCAGTGGTCTCTCAATTTTTGCCAGAGCTGTATATACTGTGGCATTTCAACTCACTCAGCGGTACATAGATGAGAAAACAGAAACACTGTCTCTTTAAATTTTTGATTTGTTTATTTTAGGGTGGCATAAACCAACAAGAAGGGGAAAGTAAAATATGGCCATTCAGGCAAAAACAGGAAAACAACAAAGAAAACAAAATGCTGTAACACTGTCCATACATTTGCAGATAGCAGCCTGCTCTGAAGCAACGCAGGTTCAGTCTTTCCTCCTCAGGACACAAACCACTGGAGGTCCTCACCCAGTCCTGCAAAACAAAGACTGCCTCTGGAGCCCAGCCATTTAAGCCCCAGACACACCCTGGAGTTGAGATAAGGTGGACATCCTCCCACCCGCTCTATGGATGTCCACATAAAAGCCAGCCCATTATGAAAATTAGCTTAACCCGTCATGGCACTTAGTGTGCTGGAGGAAATACTCTGGGTTTCACATCACTGATGCCATTAAGCATAGTGACACATATCTCCCCTCCAGTACTTTACTAGTGACTTTGCCACAATATATATAAATAATTTCCATTGGAGTGCTGCCTCCATTCTATTTTTTTATTGTCCATGTACATCTTGTATAACAGTGAAAGGTTGGTGTGCCTTCTATATAACTCAACAGGCAGCAATTAACCCTTTTCCGGCATTGGGCGTAATAGTACGCCCACGTCAGAATCCGTCCCTTTGATGTGGGCTCCGGTGCTGAGCACACATCTTTCACAGCACATGTCAGCTATTTTGAACAGTTAAAGCTTGGGCACTCCTGGTCAAAATTACTGTTGCTGTGAATAGTTAAGCAAGTTGAAGACGAAATGATATCTAAAAGGCCTAAGGTTAAAGATGACACATTTCCTTTGTAGTTTAAAATAAATAAATAAATAAATAAATAAATATATACCGCTCTGGCAAAAATTAAGAGACCACCACATCAAACCCTGTCATGGGCAGCCCAATCTCCAGACCTGAACCCAATTGAGAACCTCTGGTATGTAATCAAGAGGATGATGGATGGTCACAAGCCATCAAGCAAAGAAGAACTGCTTACATTTTTGTGCCAGAAGCAGTGTGAAAGACTGGTGGATAGCATGCCGAGACGCATGAAAGCTGTGATTAAAAATCATGGTTATTCCACAAAATATTGATTTCTGAACTCTTCCTGAGTTAAAACATTAGTATTGTTGTTTCTAAGTGATTATGAACTTGTTTTCTTTGCATTATTTGAGGTCTGAAAGCCCTGTTTTTTTTTGTAATTTTGACCACTTCTCCCTTTCAGAAAAGAAATACAAAATTTATTGCTTGTAAATTCGGAGTCATGTTGTCAGAAGTCTATAGAATAAAAGAAAAATTTACATTTTACTCAAAATATACATATATAATGAATGGGTCTACTTGTGTTTTAACTAGTGATGAGCGAATATACTCGTTACTCGAGATTTCCCGAGCACGCATGATTTCCCGAGCACGCATGATTTACATCTGTTAGCCAGCATAAGTACATGTGGGGATTCCCTAGCAACCAGGCAACCCCCACATGTACTTATGCTGGCTAACAGATGTAAGTCATGCGTGCTCGGGAAATCTCGAGTAAAGAGTATATTCGCTCATCACTAGTTTTAACCCCTTCACCACCTTGGGTTTTTCAGTTTTTGAGTTTCTGTTTTTTGCTCCCCTTCTTCCCAGAGCCATAATTTTTTTTATTTTTCCGGCAATATGGCCATGTGAGGGCTTGTTTATGGGGGACAAGTTGTACTTTTGAACAACACCATTGGATTTGCCATATAGTGTACTGGAAAATGGGAAAAAATTCAAAGTGTGGTGAATTTGCAACAAAAGTGCAATTTCACAATTGTTTTTGTTTTGCTTGCTCACCATGTTCACTAAATGCTAAAACTGACCTGCCCTTGTGATTTTCTATATACCAAATATGTATAGGTTCTTTATTATTTGAGTGGTGAAAAAAATCCAAAGTTACTTAAAAAAAAGTAGCAATTTTCCGAGACCCATAGCGTCTACATTTTTCTTGATCTGGGGTCGGTTGATGGCTTATTTTGTGCTGAGCTCACATTTTTAATGATACCATTTTGGTGCAGATACAGCCTTTTGATCGCCCGTAATTGCATTTTAGTGCAATGTTGCGGCGACCAAAAAAACGTAATTCTGGCTTTTTGATTTTTTTTTCTTGTTACGCCGTTTACCAGTCGGATTAATTATTGTTAAATATTGATATATCAGGCGATTCTGAATGTGGAGATACCAAATATGTGTATTTTTTAATTGTTTTATTTTGAATGGGGCAAATAGGGAGTGATTTGAACTTTTATATATTTTTAATTTTTTTTAAACTTTTTTTGACTATTTACTTCCTTCAATAGTCTCCATGGGAGACTAGAAGCTGGGATTATCTGATTACTTGTGCTACACAGAGCTTCAGCCCTGCTCTATGTAGTAGAAATGCTCACGTGCCATAAGTGCCGACTGCTGGGCGGGGCTCATAGCAATCTGGCAATGACAGCCACAAGGGTCTGCTGCAGACCCCGGGTTGTCATGTCAACACACCGGCCACCCGCGGTCATGGGACATGGGCACCGATGGGCGGGATTAGTGATGTGCTTCCGACACGATTGTGGTAAGTGCCGCTGTCAGAGATTGACTCCTGCGATTGCACCCGCGGCTGTTAGGGGCATATTTCAGTTGATGAACTTTCTTTGCTAATCTTGACATATCCTTCTGATCGTTGCCCTTCTATAACACTATGTCATCCATATCATAACCATAGTACTCGAGTGTATGAAGTATCTGATCATGTAGGATACTCACCTATAGCTCACTATTGAGACCACCATTGATCCTGATGAAGTATCCAATACCTATGGCTGTGAAACAACCCCATATCATCAGGCTTCCTCTACCGAACTTTACAGTTCCTTCAATTTAAATTCAGTAGCTCTTGTTTGCCTTGTTTCTTTCAGCCCCAATTGCACCCATCAGAGCCTAGTCTATTGACTTTCTTGTGGTCGCTTCAAATCACCCATTTACAATCTTCTACTGTCCACTTTTCGTACTTTTTTGCAAACTCGAGCCTACGCTTCTTATGACATTACTGAAGACAAGGATTATTCATATGTTTTCAGGCCACCATTCCAGACTTGTGTAATGTGCATTGCATGGTGCTTGCATCAAATCTGTGATCTCACTATTATGAAGCATGCGAGCCACCTCCAATGTGTTTGTCGTGCCAGAACTGATAAGCCTTAGGATGTGCAGACTTGTTGACTCCGATATTTTGCCTGGACATCCACCTTTTGGCTTTTAAATGGATGGACAGACTTCATTTCGTATTCTTTCAACCATCATCATAGCACTCACATGATGCAGTTTGGCAGTTTTCTTGGCCAATAGACCGCTATCAATGAGCTGGATGATGCTGTGTCTATTTTCTTAGGAAATCATCCTCATGGCTACTCCTTGATTCGAACCAATGACCTTTCACATTGGGAATCAACCTAATAACACACTGAGCAATTAGGGAATGTGGGAACAGGTTGTAATTTGTAGTATTCAGGAAGAAAAAGGTTTTTCCACCACCAGGAGCAAAACAGTAACAATACAATGACATGACAAGAATCTGCATAACTAATCATATGATAAATAGTTGCAAGTTAAATTTATGTATGAAATAGCCAAGATGATTGTCTATAAAATGATGGTGGTCTCACATTCAATGCTGTAGTGGATGGTGAGATATGGAGTCTAAAAGTCAAAAGTTCCAAACATTAATAATAATAATAATAATTTTATTTGTATAGCGCCAACATATTCCGCAGCGCTTTACAAATTATTTTTCTTACCCTTTTGCTTTTCAGTGTATGTTTCTCCAGAACGCAGCAATTCTTGGATCATAGTTCAGGCAGCATAAATCAGCTGATTATTTCCCATTAAAAGCATATCTTCACTGCACTGGAAGCCATTATATGTTTTATAACTTACAAGGAAGCTGATTAATTTCCATCATAACCTTTATACAAAAAAAAAGTAAGTCAATCATTATTTCTAAGGTTATTAAGACTGGGTTTATCTTCCTTTTTTCATAAATATTGCTTTTCATAGAATGTTTTATTGTTTTTTTGGGGTAGATATGTTTAACAGTTAGGTCTAACAAAGTGGATACCGAACTGTAGACAATTTATAGAGATGGCTGCAAGTTTTTACCTCATTGTCTCACCTGCTATCATTTACCTCAATGTTATCTCTGGACTCTCATGTGTTCTTTTCATTGCACCTTTGCGGAGTGTTTCGGACGTCTCATAGCCCACCTCATATGTTGTTGTCACATATGGAAGTTCATGTTCTTCTTTCCAGAGATTTCACCATAATGATTAGAATTGGAGGTGGATTTTCAACAAATCATTATTAATAGTGAGCTGCTTAACACTAAATTGTTGAATTGGTCCCAAAATGTCTCTTATTCCCCCCAAGACAGAGGATGACAAGCTCCTGGAATCCTTTCCCATTCCCCTGCACATCTTCCTTTCTAAGAAAGTCACACTTATCTGCATTGTATAGCGGCTTTTCTCACCTCGTTCTGAAATAATTAGCAGCTGCATACAGATGCCACCGGTTTGCTAATCATATTAGCACCATTAATATTGTATGATTTATTTGTACACCAAGCAGTTTTTTCACACTGCTTCTCATGACCAATCCTATACATGTCTACAAATCGTAGGGTTCTTTGTGAGGTGAGAATATTTGGGATCTGTTGTTCACTGCCTGCACCAACACTGTACATTGTGCTGTTACAGGACCTAATGGGTCTAAGTCTACGTTCCCATGATGAGCTTTTGTTGAGTTTTTGATTTTGCAGCTTTTCTGCACCCTTTCTTACATTTCTTCAAAAATACACAGCGCAAAAAAAAATCACCAAAAATTCAATTTAATGACTTAGTCAGCAACCCACAGAGTATTCTTAGTTTCTCGAATGACTTAAAAAAATAGGTTTTGTGTTGGTCCAGTTACTTGCCCCTTCCTCACTATTTCATTTCCTAAAGTGAAACTCTCATCTAACGCATGCCATCAGCCTGATATATAATTATACTAATTGTATGTTTTGTTGAGGTCGGGCCCTTTCTGACAAGGCCCTGGAGCTGGAGCCCCTTTTGCTCCAAAGATAATCTGGCCTTGGGGACCTTACTGTATTTCTGTATGCATCTGATTTAATACATGTTCCATTTAGCTGTGTATATAATGAGGCATATTGCAATTTTTCATCATTTATTATTATTCTGCTAATCATATAAAAAGTCAAACATTTAGAAAAGTTTGCATCTTAGCGAACACCACTCACGAACACAACAAAACGTTATATATAACGTCAAAGATATGTCTTATAATGCTGTAATTCCATAATACCAACAAAATACTCCCCATTAAATAATGATTTTAACAGACTAATAAAAAAATATTTTTTTTACTATAAATATTGTAAGACCACTAAACAAATAGTCTGAAATGCATTACCACCTTTTACTGCAATATAGATATCATCCACTAGAGGGCAACAGTGTTTAGCAAAAAAAAAATTATGTTCTTGAAATTGCCGTAAGTATGTAACCAACATTATTCCAGTAGCGACCAGTCCCAAATATGATACTTCAAATTTATCAAGAAGTGGTTCCTAGAATAAAGTATAAAAGTCACATTAAGTGAATACAGACTTAATTCAAACCAAACTTAGCTGATTGGCACTTTAGTCTCAAGTAATGTGCATATACATTTGAAAACAACAAATAAAAATTACATTTATAATAATAATAATAATAATAATAATAATTTTTATTTATATAGCGCCAACATATTCCGCAGCGCTCTACAAATTATAGAGGGGACTTGTACAGACAATAGACATTACAGCATAACAGAAATCACAGTTCAAAACAGATACCAGGAGGAATGAGGGCCCTGCTCGCAAGCTTACAACCTATGAGGAAAAGGGGAGACACGAGAGGTGGATGGTAACAATTGCTTTAGTTATTTGGACCAGCCATAGTGTAAGGCTCGGGTGTTCATGTAAAGCTGCATGAACCAGTTAACTGCCTAAGTATGTAGCAGTACAGACATAGAGTGCTATTAACTGCATAAAGTGTATGAGAACATGATGATACGAGGAACCTGATTGTTTTTTTGTTTTTTGTTTTTTAATAGGCCACACAGGGATAGTTAGGTTAAGGCCAGCGTCACACTCAGCGTATGTAAATACGGTCCGTTTTTTACGGCCGTAATACGCAGAAATGTTCCTAAAATAGTGATCCATATGTCATCCGTAGGCAGGGTGTGGCAGCGTATTTTGCACATGGCATCCTCCGTATGTAATCCGTATGGCATCCATACTGCGATATTTTCTCGCAGGCTTGCAAAACCGACATCTAATGGCTTTTTGGCCTCAAATGTTCGTTAAAACATATATACAGTATATATATATATACACTCACCGGCCACTTTATTAGGTACACCATGCTAGTAACGGGTTGGACCCCTTTTGCCTTCAGAACTGCCTCAATTCTTCGTGGCATAGATTCAACAAGGTGCTGGAAGCATTCCTCAGAGATTTTGGTCCATATTGACATGATGGCATCACACAGTTGACGCAGATTTGTCGGCTGCACATCCCAAAGATGCTCCATACAAGGCAGGATGGATCCATGCTTACATGTTGTTTACGCCAAATTCTGACCCTACCATCCGAATGTCGCAGCAGAAATCGAGACTCATCAGACCAAGCAACGTTTTTCCAATCTTCTACTGTCCAATTTCGATGAGCTTGTGCAAATTGTAGCCTCAGTTTCCTGTTCTTAGCTGAAAGGAGTGGTACCCGGTGTGGTCTGCTGCTGTAGCCCATCTGCCTCAAAGTTCGACGCACTGTGCGTTCAGAGATGCTCTTAGGCCTACCTTGGTTGTAACGGGTGGCGATTTGAGTCACTGTTGCCTTTCTATCAGCTCGAACCAGTCTGCCCATTCTCCTCTGACCTCTGGCATCAACAAGGCATTTCCGCCCACAGAACTGCCGCTCACTGGATTTTTTTTCTTTTTCGGGCCATTCTCTGTAAACCCTAGAGATGGTTGTGCGTGAAAATCCCAGTAGATCAGCAGTTTCTGAAATACTCAGACCAGCCCTTCTGGCACCAACAACCATGCCACGTTCAAAGGCACTCAAATCACCTTTCTTCCCCATACTGATGCTCGGTTTGAACTGCAGGAGATTGTCTTGACCATGTCTACATGCCTAAATGCACTGAGTTGCCGCCATGTGATTGGCTGATTAGAAATTAAGTGTTAACAAGAAGTTGGACAGGTGTACCTAATAAAGTGGCCAGTGAGTGTATATATATATATATATATATATATATATATGTCATTGAGACACACACACATATATATATATATAT